>NC_064642.1:224730079-225355079 GCF_023864345.2 Schistocerca serialis cubense
TGATTATCCCGTCACTGCTAAACGAGATACCAATATGCCGCCACAACTGGACTGAGTTCAGCACCACAGATTCGATGTTATCAAAGAGGGGACTGACATAAGTATCTGTGTTCCCGACGATCTCCTCGAAGTCTGAGCTATATAGCTTGTTTTTCCAGGTTTGAGACACAAATTTTGCTGTATATTTAGGTGATTGGTCTAAAAAAAAGAAAGCAGCTGTTTAAGCTCCGTGGGTTGGAATTTAAAAAAAAATATTTTTCTTTATTTTGGAATTGTAACTTCATTGGCGCAGATATTTCGCTATTGTGTTTCTGAAGTTACCACCATATATCACTTCAGCATGGCGGACAAACTATGCTCTACTTTTTTGGTACCAAGATAATGCAAAACTCTCAACTCCGTCTGCACAAAAACCCGCGCCCATGAGTCATGGACCTTGCCATCGGTGCGGAGGCTTGCGTGCCTCAGCGATACAGAGAGCCGTCCCGTAGGTGCGACACCATGGAGGGGTATTTGTTCAGAGGCCTGACAAACGAATGGTTCCTGAAGAGGGGCAGCAGCCTTTTCTGTAGTTGCGTGAGCGGGGCGTGGCTACTCAGGAGTACGTCATCGTCAGCAGAAACGAAACAGGTGTTCCATGGATCAGAGCGTGGAATTTTATATCCCTCAGTCGATCAGGTAGGTTAGAAAATTTAAAAAGGGAAGTGGATAGGCTGAAGTTAGATGTAGTGAGAATAATGAAATTCGACAGCAGAAGGAACAGGACTTCTGGTCAGGTGAATATAGGGTTATACAAAATCAAGTTGGGGTAATGCAGGGGTGGGTTTAATAATGAAAACTAGGAATGCGGGTAAGCCACTGTGAACAGCATAGTCAATGAATTATCGTAGCCAAGATAGAAACGAGGCCCACGTCTATCGCAGTAGCACAAGTTTACATACCATCTGGTTCTATAGATGGTGAAGAGATTGAAGAAACGGATGATGAGGTCAAAGAAATTTTCAAATAGTTAAGGGAGACGAAAATTTGGTTGTGATGACTGATTGGAACTCGGTAGTAGGGACAGGAAGAGGAAGGAAAGTAGTACGTGAATATGGACTCGAGGAAACGAATGTAAGAAGAAACCCTCCTGATAGAATTTTACACAGAGCGTAATTGAATCATCGCGAATAGCGGGCTTAAGAATCATAACAGGAGGTTGTATACGTGGAAGAGACCTGGAGACCCCGGAAGGTTTCAGATTGATCATATATTGGTTAGACAGAGATTTAGGTACCAGATTTTAAATTGTAAGACATTTCAATAGGCAGATGAGGAGTCAGATCACAATTTGTTGGTTATTAATTGTAAATGAAAACTTCGGTAATTGGAAAAATGTAGGAAATTATGGAGATCGGTCGCGAATAAGTTGAAAGAACTAGAGATTGTTGAGAGGTCCAGAGAGAGCTGTAGAAAACGCTTGACTAGAACAGGGAAAAGCAATATAATAGAAGACGAATCGGTTACTTTAAAAGATGAAATATGAAGGTAACACAAGGTCAAATAAGTAAAAAGGCAAGGCCTATTATAAATCCTTGGATAACACAAGAGATTTTGAATTTAACTGATGAAAGGAGAAAATATAAAAATGGACCAAATGAAGCAGGTGAAAGGGAATAGAACGGTTTAAAAAATGAGATTGTCAGGAAGTGGAAAGTGGCTAATATAAGAATTCAGAAGCATATTTCACTAGGGGTAAGGTAGATATCGCCTACAGAAAAATTAAAGACGCCTTTAGGGAAAAGAGAATCAGCTGGATGAATATCAAGAGCTCAGATCTAAAACCAGTCCTCAACAAAGAAGGGAAATGCAAAAGGCGGAAGGAGTATATAGAGAGTGTGTACAAGGGAGATACTCGTAAACTAGAACGCAAGATTACAGAAAGGGAAGTGAACGTAGATGAAGTTGAGATGGGAGCTATGACACTGCGATAACAACTGCCGATGGCCTTGGGAGAACAGCCATGACAAAACTGTTCCATGTGGTTGGCACGATGTATGACAGAGGTAAAATGCTCTCAGACTTTGAGAAGAATGTAATAATTCCAATCCCTAACAAAGCTGTTCCTGACAGTTGTGAAAATTACTGAAATATTTTAATAAGTCATGGTTGCAAAACACTAACACATATTTTTTCCATAAGAATGGAAATATTGGTAGAAGCCGATTTCGGAGAAGATCACTATGGATTCCGAAGAAATGAAGGGACACGCAAGACAATACTGACGCTACAACTTATCTCAGAAGATAGGTAAGAAAAGGCAAACCTACGTTTATAGCATTTCTAATCTTAGAGAAAGCTTTTGACAATCTCGCTTCTAATACTCCCTTTGAAATTATGAAGGTAGCAGGGGTAAAATACCGAGAGCGAAAGGCTGTTTACAACTTACACAGAAACCAGACGGTAGTTACAAGAGTCAAGGGGCATGAAACGGAAGCAGTGGCTCAGAAGGGAGTGAGACAGGGTTGTAGACTTTCCACGATGTTATTCAATTTGTACATTCAACAAGCAGTAAAGGCAACCAAAGAAAAGTTTGGAGTGGGGATTAAAGTTCAGGGAGAAGAAATATAAACTTGACGATGATTAAAATTCTGTAATGGACGGCAAAGGACTTGGAAGACTAGCTGAACGGAATGGAAATTGTGTTGAAAAGAGGACATAAGATGTACATCAACAAAAGCAAAACAAGGATAACGGAACGCAGTCGAATTAAATCATGTGAAGCTGAGGGTATTGGTTCAAATGGCTCTGAGCACTATGGGACTGAACAGCTGAGGTCATCAGTCCCCTAAAACATAGAACTACTTAAACCTAACTAACCTAAGGACATCACACACATCCATGCCCGAGGCAGGATTCGAACCTGCGACCGTAGCGGTCGCGCAGTTACAGACTGCAGCGCCTAGATCCGCTCGGCCACTCCGGCCGTCGTGACGGTATTGGCTTAAAGTTGTAGATGAGTTTTGTTATTTGTGCAGCAAAATAACTGATGATGGCCAAAGTAGAGAGAATATAAAATGTAGACTGACAATGGCAATAAAAGCATGTTAGTAAGGAAGTCTTACAGAAAGTTTTTGAAGTGTAGACATATACGGGAATGAAACGTGGATGATGAACAGTTTAGACAAAAAGAGAATAGAATCTTTCGAAATGTGGTGCTATATAAGAATGTTGAAGATTAAATGGGTGTCTCACTTAACTAATGAAGAGGTACTAAATATAATTCTGGAGACAATTAATTTGGGGCCCAACTTGATCTAAAGAAGGGATCATCTGTTTAGCACTGGAGGGAAGTGTGGGGGGCAAAAAATGTAGAGGGAGGCAAAGAGATGCGATTCAGAAGGATGTAGGTTACAGTAGTAAGAAGAGGCTCGCACGTGGTAGAGCAATACGGAGAGCTACATGAACCCATTCTTAGGACTCAAGACTTACGACTGACTCACCACTTTCTTTGCGCCAAACCAAGTTGCACGTTAATGAATTTAGAATACTTAGTTATCAAGTGTCAATGACTTTGCTATCAACTTAATTGGTAGTCATCTAAATGTTAGATAAACTGCACAATAGCTCTAGTAGCTTAAGAGCATTTTCCCTGTTTCTTTACAATGATCACTGCCGTTTAAATTTAATGTAGCTTTTCATATTTCAGTGGTACCAGCAGTTTAACTTTTTTGCTTGTTACTAAAGTCTTTGAAGTCGTCATTATAAATTAATGCGTTTTCACTTTTGAACGCGTTATTTGTAGTTTTATAAATTTTTCTGCGTTACAAAAATTTCAAAATTGAAGGCATTACTATTATTTGTGCGAATTGAGAGTGCCTCGAAAATTCGATCTCATACGCAGCACCATTATTTTAGACTTCCATTTTCAGGTGGCTTAAAGCCTTTAACAGAACGTATAAAACATTTAGTAATCTCTGCACTCCAAACTTTGCATTGGGATATACATTGTGAAAAGATGCCACTTTTTGTAAAAATTGTAATACTAAACCACTTGTTTCACAAAATTTTGCGTGTATATCTATTCCCTGTGAGTGTTGTTGTATTTTCAAGGCTCCCATTCAGCAAAGTCGGGTAGGTCAGATACCCTTTGGCCTCGAAGTAGTCGCGGCTTGAAAATCAAAGCAAGGATCTGAAGGTCCTGCAGAATTTGGCCACCTTGCAAATTATAAGGAGTAATAAATCTACGGTCCTGAAGATTTATCTGCCTCCACAAGACGACTGTTGTCCGATAAGGCAAGTCCACGTTGGTCTCTGGTGGCTGCATAAATGTCTTTTACTCAGCAGTTAATTTCATCGACTTTTCGATTAGTAATTTGAGTAACCCTAGATCTGTATCATTTGATTCGTAATTTACGAGCAATCTGGATTTGCGACCACAAACGCCAGGACGGTGGACAGTGCTGCAGTTGTTGGTTGTGGACGGCTTCTTGTAGGTCAAAGGAAAGCCCCTCCTCTAGATGTGTAATTGCCATTGATACCTACATCAGAGTATATTATGATCTGAAGATGGCAGTTGTCGAAATCAGTAATAATGAAGTGTACACGTTTGTGTGATCAAGACGGAACTGTAAAATAAAGTCCCTCCTCTACAATCAGCTTTCTAGCATGTTTTCCGTGCAGTCGCATATTCGTTCGGATACTCGATACGCAATTTTGGTAAGTGATGGTGTATAACTATATTGAAGGCCTTCTAGAAGTCAAGAAACACGACATTAACCTGAGTCCCACTATGTACTGCCTTCTGGCTATCATGAACGAACGGAAGGAGATGGCTTCCACGCTATCAGTGCTTGCAGAAACTGTTTTGCTCCCTGTAGAGTTGGAATTAGCTTTCCAAAAAACTTATCATCACCAAGGGTTAATTTGGGTTGGAACGCGCCGGAACTGGTGTCCGGCAGCTCCCAGCGATTCTTCTACCCGCTAGAACAGAAGATTTAAAACAGTTCCTTGTATTAAATCGTAACGCAACTATAATTTCCGGCTGCGCCGGCTTCATTAAACGTGACACTGGGGAACCAACGTGATGCAATGGCCACGGGTGTGGGATGAAGTAATGAGCATATGTGCGTGTGTGTGTGTGTGTGTGTGTGTGTGTGTGTGTGTGTGTGTGTGTGTGTTTTAGCAACTACAGTGCAACTGAACGTTGCAGCTGGCAGCAGCTGTCACGGAGGCTACCGACTTGTGCCGATTATGTATCGAGCAGAAGTAGGGAGCAAAGTGACACTGCTATAGCGACAGACCGTAGCATCTGTTGTGTATATTCAGTCTTGTAGTATTATTGTTGTGGTTATATGATATGATGTTTCAAAAACTTGAATTTCAGGATAATACTTTATACAAAATTATTTCTCATTGTAAATTTTATTACAAGTTTTCAGAAGTCGAAGAGGTTGAAGAGGTGCCTACCGGCACATAAAACTTAAGAAATTAAACACTGATCATAACAAAGCTAAATGTTTGGAAACTAAAGAGAGAAATATACCACTGGTCATTAAAATTGCTACACCACGAAGATGCCGTGTTACAGACGCGAAGTTTAACCGACACGAAGAAGATGCTGTGATATGCAAATGATTAGCTTTTCAGGCCATTCACACAAGGTTGGCGCCGTGTTGACATGAGGAAAGTTTCCAACCGATTTCTCGTACACAAACAGCAGCTGACCGGCGTTGCCTGGTAAAACGTTGTTGTGATGCCTCGTGTAAGAAGAAGAAATGCGTACCATCACGTTTCCGACTTTGATAAAGGTCGGATTGTAGCCTATCGCGATTGCGGTTTATCGTATCGTGATATTGCTGCTCGCGTTGGTCGAGATCGTACGACTTAGCAGAATATGGAATCGGTGGGTTCAGGAGAGTAATCCGGAAGGCCGTGCTGGATCCCAACGTCCTCGTATCACTAGCAGTCGAGATGACAGGCATCTTATCCGCATGGCCGTAACGAATCGTGCAGCTACGTCTAGATCCCTGAGTCAACAGATGGGGACGTTTGCAAGACAACAACCACCTGCACGAACGGTTGGACGACGTTTGAAGCAGCGTGTACTATCAGCTCGGAGACCATGGCTACGGTTACCCTTGACCCTGTATCACTGACAGGAGCGCCTGCGATGGTGTACTCAACGACGAACCTGGGTGCACGAATAGCAAAACTCATTTCTTCGGATGAATCGAGGTTCTGTTTACAGCATCGTGATGGTCGCATACGCGTTTGGCGACATCGCGATGAACGCACATTGGGAGCGTGTATTCGTCATTACCATACTGGCTTATCACTCGGCGTGATGGTATGGGGTGCCGTTGATTACACGACTCGGTCACCTCTTGTTCGCATTGACGGCACTTTGAACAGTGAACGTTACGTTTCAGATGTGTTACGACCCGTGGCTCTACCCTTCATTCGATCCCAGCGAAACCCTACATTTCAGCAGGATAATGCACGACCGCATGCTGCGGGTCCTGTACGGGCCTTTCTGCATACAGAATATGTTCGACTGCTGCCCTGGCCAGCACATTCTCCAGATCTCTGACCAATTGAAAACATCTGGTCAATGGTGGCCGAGCGACTGACACGTCACCATACGCCAGTCACTACTCTTGATGAACTGTGGTATCGTGTTGAAGCTGCATGGGCAGCTCTACCTGTACACGCCATCCAAGCTCTGTTTGGCTCAATGCCTAGGCGTATCATGGCCGTTATTACTGCCAGAGGTGCTTGGTCTGGGTACTCATCTCTTAGAATCTATGCACTCAAATTGGGTGAAAATGTAATGACATGTCAGTTATATTATAATATATTTGCCCAATCAATACCCGTTTATCATCTGCATTCCATCTTGATGTAGCAATTTTAATGGTCAGTAGTGTATGAAATTACGTACTTGATGATAGCTGTCTTCGGAAATGACGCCACCAGCTGTTCAGTGAACCTCGTGACATTACAGGAAACGGGCTCGCGGTGGACAGTGGTGAGTATTTGACTGACCGACCGAGTGAGGCACGCAACGAACACGCTCAGTGATGAATGCGGGTTTTCCTTAGCCCGGAGCATGTATGCTTGACTGGAGCGACGGAGACACAGTGGCGGCTAAGGCCGTCGAAATGAAAGGTAAATATTAAATTTTCAACCAAATTACATTAAAGGTCCTAAAAACGTGATACGGAAAAAGAAATTACGCCAGAAAAATGACGGAGATGAGACTCGTTCCTTGCAACTTCATTCTTGCTTCTAGAATTAATATCAAGATATCTCAAACTGTTTTAATTATGACAGATAATAAAATGAATAACAACTGAAACACTAGAAAAATACGATCGAACGACACATCGTGTGAAAGCTGCACAACACACTAATTTTCAAATCATCCATTTGCATAAAAAATCACAGACAGTCTTATTAAAACTTTGTATGCAGTTGTGACAATACCATAAATCCTTCAAAGTTACGCGTAATGTGATTGCAGAATGAATTAGCCAGATCCGTTCTAGCAGGTCAGTACCCAAAATTTACTATTTCATTTGTATTTTTGTTTCTATGTAAATTTTGTCACGTTGTAAAAACTGGATGTATGCATGTTTCTTGAACGTTTTTAATAATTTGTTTAATACAGTGCTGCTATTTTCACAAAAGCTTGCAAAATGACAACAATAATTTCCACTGTTTTCTAATATCTAATATGCATATGCCATTAGCTTCAAATATGAATGATGGATACTACTTAAGTCTAGATTGTATTATCTAGTGTATGAAGTCACAGAATGTAGGAAGTGCATGGTCTTCTGTCAGTGCTTTTGTGTATTGATCAATTGTTGATGATACATGTGATTCTGTAAAGCGGCTGTCCAACTTTATGTTGTACTTGGAATAATTTTGTGAGTGTGAGCTACTCACTTTTACTTTTGGTTGTTTAACTGATTTTGTGCTACTTTAAGAATTGTAACTATGTTTGCAGGATTTGAAAGATCTGTGAACCGTAATTATTTGCTGCACCTCATATTTATTTCGTGTTTGATGGACTTGTTGCATTTTTGTACATTGATCGTTGAGAATAACAAACTAATTTACGCCACGACCCTGTTTGAAATTTTAGGGTTGATTCTCGTAAATTATAGTGCAGTTAAAGGAAATATCCTTGTTTCTGCATTTGATGCTCTGCTCGCATTACGTACACTATTATTTAACAGTTTCTTTTTCATTTTGTACCTGTAATTCGTGAGAGGGCATCATTTACATACGTGCGACTATAGCTTAATACAAGTTTATTTGGTTTAAAATGTGACGTCTACATTTACGTACAAACTGCGCAAGCCACCGTAATGTGCATGGTGGATGGTACCTCGTACCTCCATCTGTCACCCTTTCCTGTTCCATTGGTAAGCGAAGCCAGGAAAAATCAATGCTTTAGAAGCCTGCAGATGAGCCCTTATGTCTCTTATCTCGTCTTCGCAGTTCTTAAGCGAAATGTATGTTTGATGCAGCAGGACCGTTCTGCAGTCGGTTCCAATGCCTGTTCTCAAAAATTTCTCAACAATATTATCCCAAACGAACGTCGTTTATCTTCCAGGAATTTCCATTTGAGTTCACATTGCATCTGTTTAACAAATGCCTGTCGATGGAACAGGTCGACAACAAATCTGACAACTGATTCGATGTTTTCGTTTGATCCGAATGGTGGGGATACTAAACACTCGAGCTGTACACTGGAACTGGTCCCACAAATGTTCGGCAGGCGGTCTCCTTTGAAGATGAGCTAAAATTTCCTAAAAATGTCCAAGAAAACCGAAATCGACCATTCCCTTCGACCGTCATTGCGTGCTATTTCCATTTTATATCGCTTTCAAGATTACATCAAGGTAATTACTTTTGAATACATTGTGGGAGCAGACAGTGATTAAAGTTACTACTAATTGTTACTATTAAAATCAGTCTTGATCACAAGTTTATTTATTCTGGTAACCGGTTTCGACCACGCCTGTAGTCATCTTCAAAATGGTTCAAATGGCTCTGAGCATTATGGGACTCAACTGCTGAGGTCATTAGTCCCCTAGAACTTAGAACTAGTTAAACCTAACTAACCTAAGGACATCACAAACATCCATGCCCGAGGCAGGATTCGAACCTGCGACCGTAGCGGTCTTGCGGTTCGAGACTGCAGCGCCTTTAACCGCACGGCCACTTCGGCCGGCTAGTCATCTTCAGACTAAAATACTACTGTATGAGCAGGAACCTCCTTCTGGTGGTAAATCAGAGCTCTAACCAAGGTATTTCCATTGTTTTTCTTCCTCATCTGCATTAACTTATATTTTTGTGGATTTAGAGCAAGCTGCCATTAATCACAAGGTATATATTCTAAGTCATCCTTTATCCTTCTACAATCACTCAACGACGATACTTCGTCGTATACTACAGCGTCATCAGCAAACAGTCGCAGATTGCTGCTCACCTTGACCCTCAGGTTTCGCCAACATAGTTAATTCCACAAGTTGTATCCTAGCATTTCACGTATTCTTGTATTGTTCGCTTACAAATGGGTTGTGGATTATAACTCTTTATTAAATGTATGAGATTTAAAGCAGCGATATATGACCGATCCTTTGATAAGAGAAAATGAAGCCAACAAATTAGATCGTTATCTAGATTAGATTAGTGGAAAATATAACTGTCGGTGCGCTTGTAACTCGTTTCCATCCAAAAGAACATAATCACGTCGGGAAAAATCAACTTAACACATGCTTTTAGAATCATGGGTTTCAATAAAGACCCTTGTGTCTCTATCTCATATTTAATCTGAGATAATGGTCATCACAAAGCTCCATGATCTGTGACCTACTAGTGAACACAGTGGTAAAGACAATTAGATTTTAAAGTCAGACATTCCTAGCAACGATAACGGTGACATGTTCACATTGCTCTTCGACAGTTTCGTTCATTTGACGACGGCAGAGAAACATGTGAAAAGTTATGGTGAGGCACATACGATTAAGTGACTTAGTAGTTTCTACAGTATGTTAACCGTACTTGTGTCTGTGCGACGACTGACTTCACAGGTGCTAGATTTTCAAATCAAGCTGTTTATTGACATTTATTGCATATGACCAACGAAATATTTTGTTCGTATTTGACACTTTGAAGATAGAAATTTAGCCGATTTTAAGTTATCTGTTCAATACACTACACGGGGCAACTTTTCTCTCTAACTACTGAAATGTATTTGTAATGAGGACTTGAAGCACAGCGTTAACGTAATAACTTAATGTAGTTATTTCACAGATCGCTGTTAAAAGTATTATTGCAATTGCAAATTCGACAGTTTGCCGTTCTCCAGCATAGTGGGATATTAAAACAAAGATGTAAGCCAACCACGACATTGATGATACGAGACATTCAGTTAGATGTAGAAAGTGGACGCAGTTTTTATTTTTATGCAAGCCAGTTGAAGTTACTGCGGCTCTGTTCAGATGGTATGTGGAAGGGTGGGACTACTTAAACCATGCTGGTGGGTATTATGCGCCAGCATGCTCGATAGAACGATACATAGTCTGCTTTAACACCCCATTATGTTTGACAACTACATATTGTTGAAATAGCAATCACAGTAACAGCCAGATGTGGAATGACTACTTTTATACTAAAAAGTAGATGATGGTTTATAGTTCAAATGGCTCTAAGCACTTTGGGACTTAACATCTGAGGTCATCAATCCCGTAGACTTAGAACTACATAAACCTAACTAAGCTAAGGACATCACACATATCCATGACCAAGGCAGGATTCGAACCTGCGACCGTAGCAGCAGCGCGGTTCCGGACTGAAGCGCCTACAACCACTCGGCCACAGCGGCCGGCAGATGATTGTTTATACTTAAATCTTGTGATTATTTTAAAGATGTAAATTTTAAAGATGTAAATTTTACTAAGAATTGTTACTACCCTAGTAATGTGTATATATATTCAATTTTTAGTGGCCCATGATCATGGGTTAGGTGCACATCAGCAGTCACATGATATAATGATGACAGAATCTGAGAGGTAAGAGCTACAGCCAGGGTTTGGCAGGCTGTTAAGTTTTGGGGGAGGTGGCAGAAGCCGATGAGTGAGCTTAGATGAGCCGCACATAGCGAGAGTCTGTATGTCTGTCCGGTACGGTTGGAATAATCACTTTCAACATAGGCAGCTAGTTTATGACCATACATACTGATACTCGTTAAATGGTCTGCAACACACCGCATTTGTGAAATACAGGGTGTTTCAAAAATGACCGGTATATTTGAAACGGCAATAAAAACTAAACGAGCAGCGATAGAAATACACCGTTTGTTGCAATATGCTTGGGACAACAGTACATTTTCAGGCAGACAAACTTTCGAAATTACAGTAGTTACAATTTTCAACAACAGATGGCGCTGCGGTCTGGGAAACTCTATAGTACGATATTTTCCACATATCCACCATGCGTAGCAATAATATGGCGTAGTCTCTGAATGAAATTACCCGAAACCTTTGACAACGTGTCTGGCGGAATGGCTTCACATGCAGATGAGATGTACTGCTTCAGCTGTTCAATTGTTTCTGGATTCTGGCGGTACACCTGGTCTTTCAAGTGTCCCCACAGAAAGAAGTCACAGGGGTTCATGTCTGGCGAATAGGGAGGCCAATCCACGCCGCCTCCTGTATGTTTCGGATAGCCCAAAGCAATCACACGATCATCGAAACATTCATTCAGGAAATTAAAGACGTCGGCCGTGCGATGTGGCCAGGCACCTTCTTGCATAAACCACGAGGTGTTCGCAGTGTCGTCTAAGGCAGTTTGTACCACCACAAATTCACGAAGAATGTCCAGATAGCGTGATGCAGTAATCGTTTCGGATCTGAAAAATGGGCCAATGATTCCTTTGGAAGAAATGGCGGCCCAGACCAGTACTTTTTGAGGATGCAGGGACGATGGAACTGCAACATGGGGCTTTTCGGTTCCCCATATGCGCCAGTTCTGTTTATTGACGAAGCCGTCCAGGTAAAAATAAGCTTCGTCAGTAAACCAAATGCTGCCCACATGCATATCGCCGTCATCAATCCTGTGCACTATATCGTTAGCGAATGTCTCTCGTGCAGCAATGGTAGCGGCGCTGAGGGGTTGCCGCGTTTGAATTTTGTATGGATAGAGGTGTAAATTCTGGCGCATGAGACGATACGTGGACGTTGGCGTCGTTTGGACCGCAGCTGCAACACGGCGAACGGAAACCCGAGGCCGCTGTTGGATCACCTGCTGCACTAGCTGCGCGTTGCCCTCTGTGGTTGCCGTACGCGGTCGCCCTACCTTTCCAGCACATTCATCCATCACGTTCCCAGTCCGTTGAAAATTTTCAAACAGATCCTTTATTGTATCGCCTTTCGGTCCTTTGGTTACATTAAACTTCCGTTGAAAACTTCGTCTTGTTGCAACAACACTGTGTTCTAGGTGGAGGAATTCCAACACCAGAAAAATCCTCTGTTCTAAGGAATAAACCATGTTGTCTACAGCACACTTGCACGTTGTGAACAGCACACGCTTACAGCAGAAAGACGACGTACAGAATGGCGCACCCACAGACTGCATTGTCTTCTATATCTTTCACATCACTTGCAGCGCCATCTGTTGTTGAAAATTGTAACTACTGTAATTTCGAAAGTTTGTCTGCCTGAAAATGTACTGTTGTCCCAAGCATATTGCAACAAACGGTGTATTACTATCGCTGCTCGTTTAGTTTTTATTGCCGTTTCAAATATACCGGTCATTTTTGAAACACCCTGTATGTTGTCTCGATGCAAAGAACTGTGCTATTCGTCCACCGGCGATTATGACCTAATTACATCTGAGTCTGATGAAAAAACTGAACTGCACTATAGTGCCAGGTGACAACCTCTTGCAGCTCATCGTCATAACTAACAACGAACTATAAGCTTCCATTACTAAAATTCGTGGACAAGAAAAGTTATTAACAGCACAGTATGATCCTGTACCTGATCCATAATTATTCTTCCTAAGCGGAACGTGCAGCTGATGGTCAGATTCTGCTTAGATGAGGCTTGGTCGGCTTTTCAATCGCCCTCGCACGACACTGATGAGCCGAAATATTGTCACCACCTGTGTTATAGCGTTCTGTTTCACCTTTACAAAGCAATACGCCAGCTTTTCGGAGTGACATGTTCTAGTCCTTGGTAGGTTTCCGAAGATATGTGGCACCAGATGTTTACACAGTGCTCATGCTATTCTTATAAATTATGGGGAGAATTTGGAGGAAGCAGGGTTCGTAAATGGAAGTAGATTTCGCACTAACCAAACAGTTATTCAAAGTCGAAACCATCTTATTGCAATGTGGCTCATGACAATCAAATATGTGGAAAACAAAAATCAAATACGAAAATTAACTACGTGAGACTTGACTGACATTACTGGGAAGACTGAACGCAATTCAAATTTTTAAATTATCAAGAGAAATAATCCAATTATCTCTGCAGCCAAGAGGCACAAACAGTCAGATAAATGCCAACTGCTCCGAGATATGGAACTAAAATATCATGCTATAGAAGAAAGCGACACTTAGCCCAGTGTAAAGGCGACAACATGTTTACAGCCAATCTAAAGAACGGGAAAGTTCCTCGAAGCATGAAAACAGAGGAGAACTTAGCTGTAGGTTCCCTGATATAATGTACAAATACGCTTATACAACCTTCACAAGCTGAGACATGGTCGCGGATTGAACAGTGACCCGAAAATAGAAAAAAGATTCCTTTACTTCACATCTACGGTCACAAATTTTTATGTCACTATGGCTCCAGCATATTAGGACAACTTTTTATAAAACAGATGTGAAGATGGTTATTAAAGACCGAAACCGGTAGTCATAAAAAACATAAAACATAAAAATTATTTATCATAGATGTGAAGTAAAGGAAATCATCGGAAATAGTCTGTTACGTTCATACGTAGTTTGAATTGCCTAGGTTGAAGTGGCATATATACCACCTAGTAGGGGAGACGATACACATCACTGGACGAATAGAAACTCTATTGAGATGGTACTAAATTTCTCGTGTTTAATGGGAATGGGAAGGCAGGATTCTAGTTCATACCCAGGTTGAATAAATGCCTGCTGCATCGCAAGTGGGTACGTGGCGGCTGAGACACCGTTGCGGCCTTAAGTAATATATTAACTCTCGGAAGTCGTAAATACAGAACGGCGAGAAGGCCCTAGGAACCTCCGCGGAATGCCACCGAAGTCTTGAGGCAAGCTTTCCTGCTACAACTCTACAATAGATAGATGATGTCCCGGAATCCGCTTTTTGACATAAGAATCTTTCAACCACCATCCACCAGTTCTGGCTGCTTTAACTTAAGAAATGAAAGTAAATGAACTGATTCAGGATCATGAAGCAGTATGTACCCGTCAGGTGCTCTGCAATAATATGTAGGCCACAGCTCCCATGCTGCCATTGAATTCGAGCACAAGTTCCATGGAATAATACTGCCCTCACTAACCTGTGTGCGTGGTGCAGTGCATGGTTCGAGCAGACATTCGATTGGGTGGCAGTGTATCCAGACACTACCTTCGACTTTGTGTAACAACAACCGCGAATCAGCCAACTTGCTGACACGTTTCCACTCATCCACACTCGTTTCTCGATGATCCCGAGCCTACTGCAGTCATACTTTACTATGTCGGTGCATCAGCATTGGAACACGTACGACCGTTTGCTGCGTAGCCCCACGTTCACCACTGGACGCCGAACAGTGTGATCCAAAACAGCTGTGCCTCCACCAGCATCAACCGTCAGATTTGCCACCGATCGTCGACTACCCTGTTTTTCAGAGAGGGCAGGCATCTCACGTCCACGTTCTGAGGCATGGAAGTTCAGAAGCATGTCGCCTATTCTTCATTTTACCGTCTTTCAACCACTTTCCACAGATGCTTAGGACAACAGCACATAAACTGCAGATCACCTTCGCCGTTTCCAAAATGATCGTTCACAGGCGCTGACCCATAAATTTTTGCCCTTTGTCAAGGCCGCTTTCCCCATCTGCAGTCCATATAGTTCTTAGAATGAGTCCATATCCGTCTCAGCTCCCCATTTGTACATTATCTACCCTCATGTGCCTTCAACGGCAACAGGCAGCATTACATCTTGAGATACATAACGGTTTTAATGTTTGACTGTTCACTGCTCGCATCATTTTCCAAAATTCTTGAAGAGGCGATGTATTCTACAGTAGTATCTCACCTTAACAACAATAATGTACTCAGCAAATCACAGTTTTGGTTTCAAAGGAGCTGCTCTATTATGAATGCTATTTACACTGTGTGATCAAAAGTATCCGGACACCGCCAAAAACATACGTTTCTCATATTAGGTGCTTTTTCCTGCCACCTGCTGCCAGGTACTCCATATCAGCGACCTCAGTAGTCATTAGACATCGTGAGACAGCAGAATGGAGCGCTCCGCGGAACTCACGGACTTCGAACATGGTCAGGTGACTGGGTGTCACTTGTGTCATACGTCTGTACGCGAGACTTCCGCACTCGCAAACATCCCTTGGTCCACTGTTTCCGATATTATAGTGAAGTGGAAACTTGAAGGGACACATACAGCACAAAAGCGTACAGGCCGACCTCATCTGTTGATTGACAGAGACCGCCGACAGTTGAAGATGTTCGTAATGTGTAATAGGGAGACATCTATCCAGACCATCACACAGGAATTCCTAACTGCAAGTACTGTAACAGTTAAGCGGAAGGTGAGAAAACTTAGATTACATGGTCGAGCGGCTGCTCACAAGCCACACATCATGGCGGTAAATGCCAAACGAAGCCTCGCTTGGTGTAAGAAGCATAAACATTGGACGATTGAACAGTGGAAAAACGTTGTGTGGAGTGACGAATCACGGTACACAAAGTGCAGATACGATGACAGAGTGTGGGTATGGCGAATGCCCGATAAACATCATCTGCCAGCGTGATTAGTGCCAACAGTAAAATTCGGAGGCGGCGGTGTTATCGTGTGGTCGTGTTTTCCATGGACGGGGCTTGCACCCCTTGTCGTTTTGCGTGGCACTATCACAGCAAAGGCTGTGTTGGAAGCACCTTCTTGCTTTACACTGTTGAAGATCAATTTGGAGATGGCGATTGCATCTTGCAACACGATCGAGCACCTGTTCATAATGCACAGCCTATGGTGAAGTGGTTACACGACAATAACATCCTTGTCATGGACTGGTCTGCACAGACTCCTGACCTGAACGCCGACTTCGTGCCAGGCCTCACCGACCGACATCGATACCTCTCCTAAGTGCAGCATTCCGTGGAGAATGGGCTGCCATTCCCCTAGAAACATTCCAGCACCTGGCTGAACGTATGCCTCTGTTAGTGGAAGCTGTAATCAAGGCTAAGGGTGGGACAACACCATATTGAAATTAAGCATTAGCGATCGAGGGTGCCACGAACTTGTAACTTGTGTCCGGATACTTTTGATCACATACTGTATATGTTCACTGACAACGTTTTACAAACTAATTAATGTAATAGTCCCGATTACATTTTCTGCGTTCTAACTACGGCATTTGACTGTGTCAATTACAGACTTCTTCAAGATAAATTGAAGTTTTCTGGGATTGATGGCATAATCAAGGAATGAATGACATATATAGCCAAAAGAATGCAGAAAGCTGTATTTAGTAACGCAGCCAATATAGTTCGCGGATGTAATTCTGACTGAGGAGAAATCACGTATGGGGGTTCCCCAAGGCTGTTCCTCATATACGTAAGCGATTTTCCTTCTAATACAAGAACAGTTATTTCCTTTTTGCAAATTACAATACTACTGTAATAAATCCAAGCATACATATAGAAACAGAAGAAATGGTAAACACTCTCTTAGAAGTATCATTGACTGGTGCCTGCAAATGCTCTCACTCTAAATTTCAAAAAGACACAACGTATTCAATTCTGCACATCTAGGGTTTCTGCTCCAGTGCTAAGTGTACCACACGTTGAGGAATCAATAAACAGAGTGATACTTCAAAATTCTTAAGCGCCCATACTGATGTGAATTTAAACTAGAAAAAGCACATTCTGAAACTCCTTAAATAACTTAGTTCAGCCAAGTTTGTACTTAAAATCTGTGCAGATCTTCTCTTTCAGTAGGAAAGTCTCCGTTGCTCAAAAACGTGCTGTAAGATTAATACGTGGTGCTCACCAAAGATCATCTCGTATACATCTGCTTAAGGCGTTGGACATTCTGACAACTGCTTCATAGCGTATTTATTCTCTCATGATATTTATTGTAAATAATCCCCGCAATTCAAAAGGAAGAATGATGTACACAGTTACAAAACCAGAACGAAAAATTACATTCATTACTCCACATTAAGGTTGTCTTTCGCACGGAGAGGGGTGCACTATGCAGCAACAAAATTCTTTTTCACTTACCCAGTGATATGAAGTGTTTGACAGATAGCAGAGTAAAACTTGGAAACAAACTGAACAAGTTTCTCCTTGACAACTCCTTCTATTCCGAAGAAGAATTTCTGTTACAGTTATGTGCAAAAGGTGTTGGATATGAATTACCAACTGCCATCGATATATTTTTAAAAATGCGTAGAAATGCTCAGCATGAAACCATATTTCCAGATAAATTTGCAATGTGAATGTAAAATGACGCATTCCACATCATTACGATTTATCGCCCAAAATGATCCGTGGAAGATGAAACTAACTAACATGTATACTGATACAATTTTGTACATATTATTGCTGTTAGACAGTCGTTGTCTACTACCACCACGTATAAATAAAATAACACTAATCATATGATTTTGTGTTGTTTATAACTGTAAAAATGATGCAGTGACATACCACTTTCGCAAATCTCCACGCTGGTGGACCACCTGTACGCTCCGCGGCCGGCCAAGCGTATTCAGGTAAGTGTTAATAGTTGTGACGTAAAAACAAATACCACAGCATTTTAACAGCAGAAAAACGTGGAGATAATAAAACGTTCTACAACACTAATACCTTCTCTCATCCCACGTCATTGGCAATAGGCAATGATAAAATGTGAAAATGTTGAAGAACAGTTTGCACAAATAGACGGCCACTGTGATCGCTAAAAACTAGATTAAGGGCAGCGGAACATATGAAATACTTATTTATTAGCAGACTTTAAAATATTCCGTAAAAGAAATTATGTTACAAATCCTCATTGCTCCTTATGAATGGCATCAGGATTTTCCTTTTTTTAAGAAAATTTTTTCTTCATCTTGAAGAATTTGTGACGTAACCTTTAGGAACACTTTTGAAAATAAGTAAAATGTCGTCTGTGCCCGCATCTCGTGGTCGTGCGGTAGCGTTCTCGCTTCCCACGCCCGGGTTCCCGGGTTCGATTCCCGGCGGGGTCAGGGATTTTCTCTGCCTCGTGATGGCTGGGTGTTGTGTGCTGTCCTTAGGTTAGTTAGGTTTAAGTAGTTCTAGGGGACTGATTACCATAGATGTTAAGTCCCATAGTACTCAGAGCCATTTGAACCAATGTCGTCTGTACTAATAGCGGGATGATTTAAGACTCTTCAGGTGTAGCCCAACGAACTAACAGTCTTCGTCCCAATTGCACGCATTTGATTTCTATCTAGGACACTTCTTTCATTCTGGATGCTCTACTATTCCCGCAATCTGCACATATTATTAGGTATATACGCTACGACTGGACCGTTCTTTTAACTTGTTATCTCTCGGGAAAGCGATTTTTACGTATCTTTTCAAAATATTTCACTGTTTTATCTAAATAAGTAACGCTAAATCTGAAATTCTTGGCACAGTAGCAAACTCATTTAGTCTTCTTTCCTTCATTTTTAATTTGCTGTTCATTAGATAATTTTGTTTAAACTTCATTGTCATGTTCCTCCCTTTACATAGTTATGACACTGCTCGTGTTGTGACCTGTTAAGAATATCACTTCAGCCAGTTTCTGCCTGCTTATTCCAATAGCTGCCCGTTTGGCTTTCACGAGACAGAATGGAACACTTCGCCACTGAGCATTCCTAGACAATCACCGCGAAGCGAATCTGTAACTTGGGTGATCACTGAGGCATCCCCGGGCGCACACCATGCTACGCTGGGGAGTTAGTAAAAATTGATAATGCGATTCCATTTCTTGTATCAAACAACGGAAATGAGTTCGAATTCCGCACCCACTACTATCAACCGTTATTGGGCTTTCACAGTTATTTTAGTTATCTATTAGAAGAGAGGTCTGATGCAGTTTTCGACACAGGTGTTTCTCCTCATGAGTAGTGCATCCCTTTGAACCTGGTTATTGTGCTTAAGCACGGGTCTCCTTCAATTTTGACCCTCCTGTATTTCCCTCCATTAGCAAACAGACTATTCCTTGACGTTTCAGAATGTGACTTATCAGTCTATGCCTTCTTTTAGTGAAGACGTGCGTTTAAGCTCGTTTATCCCGTTTCACTTCCAAACGTCTTCATACGTTATCCGATGTACTTTTCGCCAACACCAAAATTTAGGAATTATTACTAATTTCTTGCCTGCACAGTTTATGGTCCATTTTTCATTTCCAAAATTTACAACAAATGAAGCTAAAACGAAAATTCGCTCAGCATAAACTCTGCAGTTGTTACCAACTCGTCACCGACTAATAGAAACATTTCTACCGTGACAGGCTAAGTCGGTATTGCACACCTGCGCATTCCAGAGTTTGTTCTCTTCCTTAGTACTTCGCCATTGATATTGGAGCTGCAGCCTGTTTCCTGCCTTTCAGTCCCGTGGTGCCTAAGGCTGTGGATGAAGCAACGATCTGCAGGCTCCGTTAATGAGACGCTACGTCCTGCTAATTTAAAGAGCGCTTTACCATGGATATTTCGAATGCTTAAAAATGTAATGTCCAAAAAAAACGGCGAATTACAACATGAATAAATCATGTCATCCTGATGGCCTATACGAAGCGAAGCATTTCCCCGAGGAAATGGTCCCCGTTAACATTTTACGTTTATGCTTTCTTCCGGCAAGATTTCAGACTGTTAAAACCAAATGGAAGCAGCTACTCTGCCAACAAAAGTAGGGAACTTCTGCCGTACATAAATAAAGATCGAAGTAAAAAGTTACGATGTTTTCCATGAATCGACAGCCGGAGGGTTTCTACGGACTGGTATCAATTCGCGAGACTCTGCTCGCGTTTCACAAGTGTTTCTGAAGTTGGCGCTTTATGGCACTCGCTCGTGTACCGTTTGGATTCCAGTTTATAGATAATTGTAAGTGTATTCCGTTCTGTAGATCTAGCAAAGCTACAACATAACTTAAGCTTCAGACTGAGATAAACCTGACGTTTGTAAGAGGTCCATGATTAAAGAATTTGTTGCTAGCGCATTCGAACAGATGTAATTTCGATGGATTGCTCACGCGCTGCCTGCGATATGTAAGCTATAAGAGAATCTGAGACCAAAGAGCAATGTTGACTGCAGTAGGAACTGTGTAGCGGTAGCAGTAAGTAGCAGTATCAAGCAGCCTGATGTATCGTGTTGGCTGGGCCGGTCGTGTGCAGCGATGGCGGTGCCTGAGCGGTTGTAGTATAAGGTAAAAGCAGCCTCGCGCATATGTAGTATTGTTATCTCAAGTCCCATGTAAATGTTTAAAAAAATCTCTTAATAATCATCTTTATCATAAAAAGTAACTTTTGACGCTCATTCATTTCAATATAAAGAATTTACAAATTTTTCCAATCCCTGGTCATTCCGATTATTGAAAACAAAAATCAGTTGTTTCCTTTTATAAATGACAAATCTATCGGCCAGCATTGCACTGGGCTGTGCCACAAAAATTTCTTATAGGAGCAGATATATACGCGTTATCCGGCGACCTAATTGAGGTAAGAATTTTCTCTTTTTTTATTCAGAATGATCTTTCAGGGCCATGACGCAGCACTGCTGACGTCTAAAATTTACCAATTTAAATTCACAACCATTATTGAAACGTTATAAGTGAGCGACAATTTTTTTATTGAGAGATTAGTCACATTTTATTATTGATAGGTTACGCAATTTTCCTGTTGGTACGTTATACTGAATGTGAACGACATAATTATATTTTTTACTGTTGAGAGGTTTAGGAACTTTTACTGTTGAGAGGTTACACTAAAGGTGAATATTATTTATATTAATTTTTATATTATTGTGGGGAGGTTACACTTGTCGACAACCGGCTAGGATCGTATTTTTGTGAATTTCTGACAGGTAGTCAGTTATATATCTGCTCTTATTTACTTAATTTTAAATGTAGTTTGCATCTGGCGCAACGCATTTACTAACTTTTTTTTTTACTTTGATTGATTTTGTGCTTAATTTTGATTTGTGAAAATGCCGCGAAAAACTGCTAACAGTACATCGCGATCCGTAATGAGTGAAAAAGCCGACTTAAATAATTTGACCGATAATACTAGCGATACTCAGTGTCATAGTGATAATCCCTAATTACACATAATCAGTGCGTGCCGACCACCAGTAATGATTTTATTTCAAATGATGAACAAACAAATCCAATTATGTTAACGACAATTGATGACGCGGCACGTTCTGTTACAATGAACGCTGCCCAGTTTGACATACCTGATTTGCAAAATTTACACAGCGAACAGACAAATGTTTCTAACGAAGGTGAACAATGTAGTCAAAATACGTCAGATTTATTTGATTCCGATGTAGTGACCAACAGTGCACATCCAATTAACAAACCTTTTCATGAATCAGATAATGACCAAATGGTTACACAAAACGTGACAAATGCAGATACATCTTCACACAGCACAGTAAATGGAGTTGCTAATTTTGGCATGGATCAAGTTATGGCAGTATTGCTACCACTTAATGAAAATTTCAAACAACTCACTGAATCGTACAAACAACTCGATGACTCGTACAAACAACTCGATGACTCGTACAAACAACTCGATGACTCGTACAAACAACTCGATAAAAAATACGACAACCAATACAAACTACTTAATGAAAATCTCAAACAGTGGAATGAAAAACTAGACAATTCCAAACAACTTTATGAAAAACAAGACAACAATTATAAACAACTTAATGAAAGTTTCAAACAGTCGAATGAAAAACACGACAACCTTAATGAACAGAACAAACAACTTAGTGAACAGATTACAGCCGTTACCGTGCAACATCATAATACTAAAGAACAATTCCGCGAGGAAATAAATGCTTGTGCTAGGAACAGTAGTGAAGAAATTAGATATGCTGCACAAGAATTAAGTAATACACATGCAGCCACAACAGAATCATTTAGAGATGAAATTAGTGCGGTTCGTAAACAATGTTCTGAAAACGCAACACAGTTATGCGACGAGTTTAAATTAATGTCAGCAGAACCTTCACGCACTCTGGATGCGAAAGTCGATAAGAAATTTGAACAACAGAACAGCCAAATTGGCGAACGTTTTAAAGTGACAGAAATTAAAAATGTTTCAGCCTCTAACACGACAGCATACGCCACATTCCGAACATTTGTCACACTCACACAGCCAGTGTAACTTACGTAATTTACATAGAGTACGTGACTTAGACTCCGAACAGACACATATAAATAGATTCTCATGCAATCCTGAACCTGCTCAGACATTCAGAGACGATAATTTTGATTACAAACACCTTCTATCACTGAGAAAATTTAATGTATTTAAGAATGACAGAACATAGATACACTATTTGGACCGGATACAACAATTTGCCTGTAACGCAGAAACTAAAATTTATTTGCAGCGCGTAAGTGACCTCAGGGGATTCATTACTCTTTGATGAATATGTGCCGTAGCGTGCACAGGGCCCCGAGCCGCAGTACTGCTATTTCATCTTCAGTTTTCTGCACTGCTGCCTTGTCTTTTACTATCCTTTATATCTGTCAAAACAACTCTTCAACTATCGATCTATCTAGGATTAAGAATGAGTAAAGAAAACCTGATACAAGTTTTACCTGAAAGTGACAGTTATACACTCCAGAAATGACAACCACGAGAACTTTAATACCAGACATAAGTTTAATCATCAGTATGTACAAAATTGTCAGCAATCGCGAACACATTTTGGTAACAATAGAGGTTTCTCCCCACAACAACAACAAAACCAGCCCGTTAGCATACCTAACCAACAATGTAGGCTGCAAGGTCAAACAAGTTTTAATGTTTCGCAGCCTAGACGTATAGCGTCGGCTCCATCAAATGGTAATCCACAGCAACAAGAAAATCACTACGTACAGAAAACACACCAATTCAACTCATATCGCAATGCGCCGTATAGCAACGATTATTATGACAGACGTAAAAGTAATGAGCACAATTTTCAGCGTACGTTTAATAACAGTCGGTCTTACCAGCAGCATAATCATCCGCAACAACAGATTATCATGAATGAACCAGACAGCCGATATCATCCCGATCCTAATACGTCAGGAAGAAATAACAAAACAGTACAAATAGTCGAAATGCCACAGCATCCTCCCGCAAATAACAGCACGTCAGAAAGAATTTGACTAGACACAGTACAGGTTGCATCTTCCAGCAACGTAAGTAATACTTTTGACACACAGACTCTTCTTCACGAAACTGTTATTACTTTTGACGACATCCAAGACACTCTTTTGCATGAAAAACCAGTTATTCAAAAAACCATTTCCCACCCTGTCATTGATGTAAAGATTGGATCATCCAAATTTTCAGCAGTAATCGATTCTGGATCACCTATGTCAGTTATAAATGAAGAAACCTTCAACGAATGTAACAAAGAGAATACCTATCCTACGTTACCATAAGGCAAAACTAAAGTAAAAGTAGCAGTATCTGGTAAAGGAGTAGATGTAAAATTACAGACACACTTATCGTTTTGTATTGCAGGTCATACGTTCCACTCATATTTTTGGATTGTTCCCTTATTGACAACAGACTTTATTTTAGGTACGAGTCTTTTGGTACAACACGACGCAATTATTGACTTTCAAAATTCCTATTTAATGTTAAAGGATGAAAATGTATAACTGGCATTATAATTTCAGCACGCTTTCTCTGCAGATGAACAGGCAATTAATCGAACAGAGGTCATTTCTACATCACGTAACATAGACTGTCATTCCACATTGTTCATAGATACGTACGTACACAACTACAATACACCAGACGAAGCCGACTATGACGTTACGCAAATGATTTCTGAGAAAGTAAAGCAAAGCAGTGCAAATGCAGACGACGAACGTACAGAGCTACGCAAAATTCTTTTACAGCAAGCTCCAGTTTTTGACAACATCCCTGGTACTATGTCAGGTTTTATGTATGAATTTCAAGTTAAACAGCACGACACATTTAAAGCTTAACATTATCCCATTCCATATATTCACAGAGAACAAGTTAAGAAAGAAGTACAAGCTATGCTTGACCAAGGAATTATTGAACCGGCAGTTAGTCCGTACATAAACCCGCTCCATATTGTTAAGAAAAAGGATGGTTCACTTCGCCTCGTACTTGATTCGCGTCACTTCAATGACATTATTAATGAAACAGCTCGCCCACACACACTAGAAGAACTTTTGCAGAAATTTCATGGTACTGCTATTTATTCCACGTTAGATTTGAAATCTGGATTTTGGCAAATTCAGCTCCATCCGAACTGCAGGAAGTACACAGCGTTTCTCTGTTTTGGTGACTGTTATCAATTTTGTAAATTACCGTTCGGTTTAACAATTTCTTCAGCAGCGTTTATTCGCTGTTTGAATACTATACTTCCGACAGAACTAAAAGACAGAATCACAACATATGTAGACGACATCCTTATCGCAGAAGCTAACTGGTCTGAACACAATTTGATTCTGGAACAACTGTTGCAAACTTTTCGTGCACAAGGACTGACAGTTAATCATAGCAAATCACCCTTTGGCAAAACTTCCATAAAATTTCTTGGACATGTAATTTCAGCAGAAGGCATAGCACCTGACCCGGAAAAAACTTCAAGCTTTACGTGACATTACTGTTCCGACGACGAAAAAACAACTACGCGGCTTTTTGGGATTAATTAACTTTTCCGTAAATTTATTCATTACTCTGCTTTAGACACCCCTAGATTATGCCAACTAACGGGTAAAGACACTATTTGGTCCTGGGATAGCCAAGCACAATCTGAAACAAGCGTTGTTGAATGCACCACTTTTATCACACCCAGATCTTACTAGAAATTTTTCCATTGCCACCTACAGTTCTAACACCGCTTTAGGCGTACACATTTTTCAGGAAATTGAAGAAGACGGTGCTACAGTAATTAAAAACATCGCCTTTGCAAGTCGCATTCTGTCACCTGCTGAACGCAATTATTCTGTTACAGAACTTGAAACATTATGTGTTGTATGGGCATTCACGAGATTTAGGCATTTTCTTTATGGAAGACATACGACCGTTTACACAGATCATAGAGCTATACAGTTTTTACTTTCCGCTAAATTTACACATGACAGGTTAAGCAGATGGAAACTTTATTTACAGGAATTTAATTTTACAATTGTTCACATTCCCGGTACACAAAATATTGTAGCAGACGCACTATCCCGTTCTCTCAGCAACAATCAGCAAGACATCGCAACCAACTTCTGCCAAGCAAATTTTGGCGTCATGTATATTCAACAAGTCGCATTTGAAAATTTCATTTCGTCATCATTACGAGACATAGCACAAGAGCAGAGCAAAGACAACGTATGGAAAGAAATTAAACACCTTTGGCAAGATAAGAATAATGTTACCATTAAAAACCATTATACTGCACGTAATAATATTCTGTTTCGCCGCTCTCACCCTGACAGCAACAACTGCTTATTATGTATTCCTGACGAGCTTGTTAACAAATTGATTTGGTATACTCATTTAAGTTACGTACATTATGGAGCCAGAAAATGTTTTCTTATACTGAGACAGAACTGTTATTTTGCGAACATGGAGAAACGTGTTCGACGAGTTTTAGCGTCATGTAAAATCTGCCAGTATGCTAAATCAGACACGACTTCACATATTCCTCCGTTACATCCCATTGTACCCGTTAAATTGAGACACATGGTCGCTGTAGACATTTTTGGTCCGATTCCCAGATCTAATAGAGGTTTTTCTTACATCTTTGTCGCTGTTGAACACACTTCGAAATTTGTTACCTTCACTCCGTTACGCTAAGCTACTGCTAAATCTGTTTCGAATGCATTTGTAAAACATTTTCAATTTCATGTAGGGCATATATTGAAAGTAATTTCCGACAATGGACCGCAATTTCTATCTGCTATATGGACATTTATGTTACGAGCTAGAAACATTTCTCCGTTCTATATATCCAAGTATCACGCTTCTTCGAACCCTTGTGAACGACTGACGAAAGAAATTGGTAAACTATGCAGAATATACTGCCATAAAATACATATTGATTGGGATACACAAATACTCTCATTCCAGGATGTAATTAACTCCATACCAAATGAATCTACTATGCTATCTCCTACTGTTACACTGAAAAATGTTGAACCACCTAACAAAATTAAAGAATTAGTATCTTTTCCTACATCTCGGCGACTACGCCACCATGAAATAATTGACATTGCGCTCAACAACATCAAACGTGCCGCAGAGCACCGGAGACGACAGCAGAAACAGGTTTGTACACGCCGTGACTTTCACATTGGACAGAAGATATTAGTACGCACGCATTATTTATCCAACAAAGTAAGTAGATGCAGTAAATTTGAGCTTCTATACGCAGGTCCATATAGAATACGAAGTATTCCTCATCCCAATGTAGTACACGTCGAAACTTTGAGAACCTGAAAAGGCAAAGGCAGTCACCATGTCTCCAATATTAAACCCTTTATTGAAAGAACATACTTTCTGATTTATCACATT
Organism: Schistocerca serialis cubense; assembly: GCF_023864345.2. NCBI lineage: Eukaryota > Metazoa > Arthropoda > Insecta > Orthoptera > Acrididae > Schistocerca > Schistocerca serialis. The sequence continues at coordinate 224,757,082 of NC_064642.1, forward strand.
GTAATGCCTTTTCCAGTTATTGATATGAACACTTACTGATGATTATCATATTTTTTCCTGGCAAGTGCCCAGCAAGGTAAGGTTAGCAGGTCGCTTTTGTTGTCGTCTTATATCAAACAGCGCACATTTTCCATTTTTTTGTGTATGTATGATTGTTTTCCTTTCGAAAGTAGAATTTTTCTCTATACGCACTATGAAATGTTTAAGATGTAACAAACACCTGTTGACATTGACATTTTGCCTTATGATATCTCAATATCGTGACTATTTTACATTTTTTGCTACTAAACTAAGATACTGTGTGTACATGTTTTGCACTTGAAAACTGTCTATGTTTTTGAACTAATACGTTTTCTGTAATGCTATGGTGTATGCTTAGTAATATCACTTGAAACTAGTTTTTATTTAATGGGTACATGATTTAAATGTTAGATATTAACCCATGTTCATCATTTTCAGAAAGCAATAACATGTAAAAGAGATAAATTAAACAAACTACAGTGGTTTACTATGAAATGGAAATTTCACCATCGGAATGAACGAAAGATAATGCAATTCCGTGTCATGAAGAGTAAATGGATGAGAATTAACAAGCATTAACAGGAATATACTACACACATCGTATGACAGCAGTCTTGACTAATTATTTTTCTTTCAGAATACGAGGCGATTGAGCAAGCTGTCAGACAGAATTTTAGTGATGAAATATGCTAGAAGTAAGAAACTCTATACTATATGAAGTAATGAATGATAATGAATAGTCATATGAAGTAAATGGTAATATGAATAATGAATAATGAAGTGTCTATTTTTTGCAGATGATAATAAATGATGATGAATGGTTATATGAAGAATATGGTAATATGAATAATGAACTTTTTCTTTCCAGATGATGATAATGATGAAGTTATTATAATATGAATAATGAAGTTTTTCCTTGCAGATGAGAATAATGATGAAGTTTATATATTTACTATTAGTTAAGAAATGCTATGTAGTTATTTAAGTATTTGTTGCAGTTCCTTTTGACTTTAGCTCTTATGTCGCATTGTATAATGAGTGAATGTTTTGGGAAAGACACCTACAGTACATACATATTGAGTACACATTTCATTACCTGTTAATTCAAAGTTCACTACTTTTCAGCATAATATGCATTTCTTCTTTCAGCTCAATAATCCATTTTGTATTTTTTCCAGGGGAAGCTTTTCATGATACTAATATGCTGTAAGCACTTAATTATTAAATCTGTTCTAGTACTTGCATTTTTTTACCCAGTTGTGTCTATCATTTATGAATGTGATCACATATACTCTACCTGCTTTCATAACCTTGCTACAGCTGACTCATAACGAATGACGTTATTAATCCTTATTTCCAGCAATAAGTCAAAAGCATATATTTTCGTGCCCCAGCAATTATCGATCCCAACGCAATGCATTGCTAGCACAAAAAAAAAAAAAATTTACCTGTCCCAGCAATTAACAGTATATAACTAAATAATGCTACCAGTTTAAGATATATTTCTAGTTCTAAATATAATACAAATTTCTCTGTTGTATTGAATCCATTATATCTAAGTATTATTGGACTACAGACTTTGAGTAATAGTTCCAATGTCTTATATTTTAAAAATGTCTTATGTCACTTACACGATATCATAAGAGAACACCAGTAGCTAGATGCTACACGCAATAACTCTTGTTTTGAATGATGACTTGTGAATATTACTGAATAATGTTTTGTTAAACTATATGAATACTTTGTAACTGGCCAATGAGTGTCAATAATTACTGCAATCAGATGAGTTATGAATAGTGTTTTGTAATACTCAATACTTGCTACATGTTTAGTAACTGGCCAATGAATGCCACTGTTTGCTATGCATAAATGATATGCCATTAATTAACTCTTGCTTTGAATGATGACTTCTGAATAATGCATAAAAATGGTTTGTAACTGGCCAATGAATGCCAATATTTACTGTAATTAGATGACTTATGAATAATGTTCTGTAATATTTACTGTAATAAGATGACTTATGAATACTGTTCTGTAATACTCCATACATAGTACAGAAATGTTTAGTAACTAACCAATGAGTGCCAATAATTATTCAAATCGGTTGATAGACTAGTGTAATTCTCAATGGTGACTAGCATAAGACTTAATGTCCTTCACCTTCTGACCTAATTACCAGAAATTACTGCAATATCCGTTTGTCCTGTCCATCCTCATGATCATGGAGCACTATATTTGGTTTTTGCACTAACTCTACGTTGATGTAAGAGTATGGATTCTACAAGAATATGGTGTTCACATATCAAGCTGTCCACCACCTTGAACAATGGGGATGTTATTATGGTCCTACTGTTTGGTGTACCTAATGTACTACCAAAATGATAACATTGAATATTAATACAACATTTCAGTGTCTTGGCTACAATGATGAATACTTCAGGGAAGAGAAGTTCAGATTGTCTCACTTGGTGTTGTGCTTCTGTAGAAAGATACGGACTTTCGGTGCAGCTACGTGCAACCTACTGTGCTACAACCATGATGCAATCCTTCCCATTCCTTTCCTAGTTCTTGTAAAATGGTAAAGACATATACAGTGCGTTTAAATTCTTGTAAAATGATAAAGACATATACAGTGCGTGTGCACTTCATTTCATTTGTTAATAAGATCAATTGTCCTAAATATGCTAAGGACTTCTACAGTGCGTGTGCACTTTATTTCACGCCCTGATATATTTAATTGTTGTAAATATGCTAAAGAGTTTTACAGTACGTGTGCACTTTATGATATTTGTTAATATATTTTGCCCTCATTGCGCATACATTTTGTCTTTCTTAATATGTTATGCTATTATCAATAATGTATATACTCTGTGCTGTAGCATTAGTAAACTAAATAGATTATAGAAAAATTTGTTGCTCAAGGCAAGTCCAATTGACTCACCATCGCTGCCAAATATTTGCTCCCTCCAGTGGAGGGTTATGTAAGAGGTCCATGATTAAAGAATTTGTTGCTAGCGCATTCGAGCAGATGTAATTTCGATGGATTGCTCACGCGATTCCTGCGCTATGTAAGCTATAAGAGAATCTGAGACCAAAGAGCAATGTTGACTGCAGTAGGAACTGTGTAGCGGTAGCAGTAAGTAGTAGTATCGAGCAGTCTGATGTATCGTGTTGGCTGGGCCGGTCGTGTGCAGCGATGGCGGTGCCTGAGCGGTTGTAGTATAAGGTAAAAGCAGCCTCGCGCATATGTAGTATTGTTATCTCAAGTCCCATGTAAATGTTTAAAAAAAATCTCTTAGTAATCATATTTCTCATAAAAAGCAACTTTTGACGATTATTCATTTCAGTTTAAAGAATTTACTAATTTTCCAACCCTTGGTCATCCCGATTATTGAAAACAAAAATCAGTTGTTTCCTTTTATAAATGACAAATCTATCGGGCAGCATTGCACTGGGCTGTGCCACAAAAGTTTCTTATAGGAGCAGATATATACGCGTTATCCGGCGACCTAATTGAGGTAAGAATTTTCTCTTTTTTTATTCAGAATGATCTTTCAGGGCCATGACGCAGCACTGCTGACGTCTAACATTTACCAATTTAAATTCACAATCATTGTCGAAACGTTATAAGTGAGCGACAATTTTTGTATGGAGAGATTAGTCACATTTTATTATTGATAGGTTACGCAATTTTCCTGTTGGTAGGTTATACTGAATGTGAACGACATAATTATATTTTTTACTGTTGAGAGGTTTAGGAACTTTTACTGTTGAGAGGTTACACTAAATGTGAATATTACTTATATTAATTTTTATATTATTGTGGGGAGATTAGACGTTCATTGAGTATTTCGGTGCCATTCATATTTACATCAATAAATTTAGGATGTCCATAGTTATCATTCGTAAGTTTTAAAATCTTCCGGCTCGTTGTCAGTTCTAGACGTGGGATTCCACGGTTGTGCCTAATTGTTTGAGGCTGACTATTTATCATGTCCCCAATACATTAAGTAAATGAAAATTCTGCAATATATTTTTTATTCACCTTTCTTACCACAAACAGACTACAAAAGTAAAGAAATCAGTACCGAATCTGCCATCTTTCGGCTCTGTCTTACGCTAGGTGACTTGATCTAAAGTCCACCAACGGCATGCACGGATTTGCATGCATACTATACATACCGTATACTAGGTTTTCGTCATACATCCAGGTAGGATACAACACAAGAAAGTCCTGAGCTAAAAGATTGGTCCATAAGATCGTAGCGTTGATCCGTAAGTTTAGTAAACATAACGTATACTCACAAGAGAGACTTTAGTCATGAATAACACCTTCTCCTTCATTATTTACAACACTATGCCAACGCTGCGGTTATTTTACAACTCCGCGACTGTAGAAATGACGTTGTTTTCAGGCGAAGAAGCCGTCGAGCTATGTTCGGAGCGCTTTTCCACCTGGACAGGAAATTCCTTGAAGGTTGTTCGATAGAGAGCGGGAAAGGTGAAAATCTGAGGACTCAAGATCAATGCAAGTCCTGTAGAGTTTTTCGTCAGTCTAGCTGAATGCGGGTGGGCCTTATCATGGAGTAGCATCACTTCACGCTGTTTTCGTCCTCATTGTTCTTGGACTGCGTCTGCAAGACGTCTCAGTTGTCGACAATATACGTCAGCAGTGATGGCTACATCTCGGAGAGGCTACTCGTTGTACACCACACCGTCACTGTTCCACCAGATGCATAACTTTATCTTTTGTGAGCGCGGGCAGTTATTTGTGCGGGGAGTTACTGCTTTATTTGTACTCAACCAATCCTTATTTTCCCTTTACGTTATCATAAAGACGCCATTTCTCGTCATCAGCAACGATACAGGATAGGAATCGTCGATGTTGTTCACGAGCCAATTGAAGACGAGGAAGCAGGGAAGCACATTCGGCCATCTGCTGATTTTTGTGAATTAGGCTTCGATCACGCGGTACGCACACACCAGAGTTTTGAACCTTCCCCATTGCATGCAAATGTCGCTCGATGGTAAAATGATTACTGTTCACCACATTTGAAAGTTCTCGAGTATACTGATCTGGATTACTGTGGCGTAATGCATTTAAAACGATCTTCATCGAACCCCAAAGGTTTTACTAAACGTGGAGAGTCACTAAAGTGAAAACAGTCCTCCTCAAAACGAAAAAACCGTTTCCTTTTCATGATCTGTTTCATGGCGTTATCCCCATACAGGGTTCCATTGTTTCTGGCTGCCTACGCAGCGCTCACATTGACAATACGTAAACTCAAATAGCAACAGTGAATTTCATCTTTCGGTGCCCATCAGGTTGGGATGTTGGTGATCATGATGGCTAGTCTTCTACTGTTGGTAGCAGCACAGGATAGTTCTGTTGAAAACGTACTGAACTCGCATCTCTTACAGAACCCCTTTTGCTGCTGACTTTCCCTTGAAGTATTTTTTGTAGCAACTCATATTTATTTCTATTACGCATGGTATGTCGGAGATATTTCAACTTTCGGAATTTCACTATCTTGATAATTTAGGTGTATGTTCGTTCTTCTCAAAACTTCTAAGTTTGTCACTCTCTCTGAGTCCAAAGTATCCTCAGGATCTGCATGTAAAGCCACAGTTCAAATGCTTCCAGCTTCTTCTCCGTTCTTTTAATTAAGGTCCATCTCTCTATCCCATATAGGAGGGCAGAATTACGTATCAGTGCCAAAGTCTGACTTTTGTCCTCAGAGTCAGGTTTTCTGAAACACAATTCTGACTTTCCCGATGCGAATCCTTCTTTCTTGTGAGTTATCCTACTTTTCATTTATTGTGCTTCCAAGGTTTTTTATATTGTTTTACGCCTACTATAGCTCTTTGGCTTGTGGCTAAATTTGCTCCTGGTATATTTTCCTTATTTACGACCATGAGTTTTGTGTTTGTGATGTTTATTTCAAGCCCGTACTGACTGCTGACTCTTAAAATTCTATCCATTAACATTAGTAACGCTTGTACAGTGTCAGCAAATACAATGGTATCGTCAGCATATCGAATGTTGTTTAATCTTATTCCATTTATCAAAATTCCTTCTTCTACTTCTTCCAGAGATTCTTTAAATATGAACTCTGAGTATATATTAAACAAAATGGGAGATATGATACATCCCTGTCTTGCTCCTCTGAGGATTTTGACTGCTTCAGTGTGTTCTCCATCAATACGCAACACCGCTCTTTGATTTCAGAACCGGTTCACGATGATTCGCAGATCTCTTTCTTCTACTTTAACATTTCTCAAAATCTTCATCAATTTATCGTGTTTTGCTCTATCAAAAGAATTCTAATAATCTATTAAGCAAGCTAAAACATTTTTATTTTTGCCTCTACATCTCTCAAACAACACTTGTACAATTAACAAGGCTTCTCTCGTACCCACGGTGCTATTGAACCCACACTGATTAGAGGCTATCTGTTCCTCACATCGTCTATATATTCTTCTACGTGTCGCCCTCAAAAATTATTTTGAGTTGTCCGCATTGTTTTGCATTCGGATTTTTGGGCAGAGTAATTAACTCCGATTTCAGCCACTCCAATTGAATGTTTCCAGATACATAAATTTGATTGAAAATTTGGGTTTACCATTTGTAACATGATTTTCATGTATCAGTTTTAAGAACTGTGCTTTGTCTGGTCTCACAGCCTTTCTTTCCTTAATCTGACTTAAGGCTGTTTGAACCTCTACTACTAGTATATTTCATTTGTACTTGAATTAAAAGCATGTCCAGTGCCATGAGATAAATTTTCTATGTGTTTTTTACATGTCTTTTTCTTATCTTCTAATTCCAACTACAATTTCCCTCCGTCATCCACTAGTTTTCTTCTGATGCTCTTCCTGTTTTTCCCTGTTATTTCTTTGACTTCCTTGTTTACAATTAAACTATCGAATTCACTTTTATAAAAATCGATTTCCTAGCCTCGCTCCCCTTTTCCACTTCCTTTTGCCCTCCTTATTTTCATTCTGATGTCCATATTTAACTTCTTGTATTTGGTTGGCTTTCTCTTACTTACTTTCCTTTCCTCCATTAGATTCAGTACGTTATCCGTCGTCCATGGTTTCCTCTTCGTTCTCTCTAGTTCCATTTGCTTTCTTTTTATTTGCTGTACAACATTTTGTAGTATGTTCAATTCTAAATTTACGTCGTTACCTGTTATGTCTTCTGTATTGGTTAAAAACAGTATTGGTTGCTGTTTTAGTTTCTTATTTTTCAAGGACGTGTTTCGCCTTATTTAGGCAGCTTCAGGTTATCTTTTCAAGATGGACGCGAGAGACACCAATATTTGCATAACGCGTTCACGTTCACAGGAGCGAGTAACAGAATAAAATGGGGGCTCAGGTAGTAAGCATAATGCACCACAGTGTCATCTGTGTTAATCGCCATGTTCGGTTAAAGGCGCTTCAGTCTGGAACCGCGTGACCGCTACGGTCGCAGGTTCGAATCCTGCCTCGGGCATGGATGTGTGTGATGTCCTTAGGTTAGTTAGGTTTAAGTAGTTCTAAGGTCTAGGGGACTGATGACCACATATGTTAAGTCCCATAGTGCTCAGAGCCATTTGAACCAACCAATCGCCATGTTGGGTTCTGTTTGTATATTATGTTTTACTACCGGGTCTTTCACTTTCCTGAAATGGTAAATTTGCTTTTCCTTTCCCTACATTCTCTTCATTCTGAATTTAAAATCTCCTAAAAGCCGTATGTGAATAGAGTTTACGTCTGATCCTAGGTATTTTTTTACTGATGTGCAATTGTTCTTGAAACGTAATTTGTCAGTATTAAATCAACCTGGTTTCTTACACATTTCTCAGGTCTGTTGGAGACTTCCCTGTATACAGACTTTTAGGTGGAAGTTTAAACCAGGCGTTCATAATCATCAGATCATTTGACACTTCGGAGAACTACAAATAAAAACTGACAATCGATAAATAAACTCACAGCAACAAGCAAAACAGAAGTGCTATGAGCTTGTACACCAACTTAATAAACCCCTGTTAATCGCTACGTGTAGAGGTTCACAAGCCCTGAAATATACTCCTACTTCCAGTTGTGTGATTTCATAATATCAGCGTAGAGAGAAATCGCAACTACCGTAATTGTTAATTATTGCAGTTTCACAGTGTACATCTCTTTCTAAGAATAAATATGTTGTGACTTGGCAAGACAGCCCAGCCACTAGGAGGTGAAGCCGAAAGGCACGCGTTTAAGCTCACGCAGGCTGGCGTGAGGTCTGGAACAGTTAAGGGAATTTATAGTAGCAAAGAACGTAAGTAACTGTTGGAATACTTAACTTTAATTCATAATTGGTGAACATCGGTCTGACGGTACATGCATCACAAGATAAATAGCAATTGATAATGGCGCCTTGCTAGGTCGTAGCAAATGACGTAGCTGAAGGCTATGCTAACTATCGTCTCGGCAAATGAGACCGTAATATGTCAGTGAACCATAGCTAGCAAAGTCGGCTGTACAACTGGGGCGAGTGCTAGGACGTCTCTCTAGACCTGCCGTGTGGCGGCGCTCGGTCTGCAATCACTGACAGTGGCGACACGCGGGTCCGACGTATACTACCGGACCGCGGCCGATTTAAAGGCTACCACCTAGCAGGTGTGGTGTCTGGCGGTGACACCACAAAATAAACTGTTACTCTCACGTACTTGTTTGCTCATATCTAATAAATTGAAACTTGTCAGTGACAAACTTCAAGTCCATCCAACGCAATAATAAGTAAACTCCAGTAAACTCAAACCAGCAATCACGAATCAAGCACTGCTGTAAATGACGCGCATTACACCCCTTCCGGTCTCATTAACGAGACCGCCTGTCAACAGTCTGAGTAACAACACATTTTGCAGAGCAGACCGCTGCCAGACGTGCTGGGAGAGATTCAGTGAGGTTGTGGAAGGTACCGGCAACTATGAGGAACCACGCCGTGGCCAGCTCCGCCAGGTTTCACCGGTGGGGCTCCTGCTCGATAGAGGTGGTGCCGCAGATTCTGGATTAGGTTTAAATCCGGGTAGTTTGCTCCAGCAAAGTACGGTAAACTCTTCCTGGAGCTCTTCGAACCACGCACGCACACTGCGAACTGTGTGACATGTTGCATTGTCCTGCTGGCAGATGCCATCGTGCCTCGTGCCGAGGAAAAACAGCTGCTGCTAGGCGTAGACTTGGTTCCAAGGATAGATGCGTACTTGTTTCGATCCTTCGTGCCTTCCATAATGACGATGTCACTCGGATAATGCCCCAGTCCATGGCGCTACCTCCTCCGGCATGGACCCTTCCGACGACTGTGGCAGGGCGTTTGTCCATCTGTCTTACAGGGCATAAAAGATGAGTCATCTGAAAAAGGCCTCATGTCGCCGATAAGTGGACGTCCAGCTGCGGTACAGGGACGCAAATTCCAGCCTCCGTCTCCAATGGACAGCAGTCAGCGTGGCTGCATGAACCAGACGCCTGCTGCAGAGCTGACACGCGGCAACATTCGCAGGACGTTGGCTGAGGACATACTGCTGGTAGGCCCTTGATTCATCTGGGAGGTCAGCTTCTCAACAAATGCATGTCTATTCACCTTTGCGCATATCTGCAGCCGTCGTTCATCTCTGTCATGTATGACCTGTGGTGCACCACAGTTGCTCTTCGCCCGAAAGCCAGTAAGCATGTCCCTTTGGACGTCAAATAAATCGCCCCGTTTCCGCATTATGACAATGACTGCACTGTTATTCACGTTCTATTCCCCCCAGCCCCAGTCGCCTCGCCTCCTGATCGACATTTTTTGTATAACCTTCGCTGCTAGTGCTGACACATGCCGTCTATGAGTGGTTATTTCACGCTGTCGTCGAACGTAGCACGTGGTCACATTAATGTGACTGGACCGTGTATTATTTCGTTCCTCATACAGGCAGTAATTCTCTGGCTATCATTAATCAGTATTATTTCAGTTACATTCCCATAAAGCAAATCTGGCCGTGCACATATACTGAGCATAACGGTTGATACATGACAAAACAGGACTGTGTTAATACAACATTATCTTCATGTATCATTTTCCTGCGACCGAAGCTGGGGATCCTTAACGGCTATTCCAATGTCACGTCGCTGCCGCGGAGGCGCTGATAATCTCTTTTTTCTGTCACACAGTACCTACCTCTAAATGAGATAGCTTCTAGTAACTCAGTGGGTCGTGGCGTCATTGGTTGAGTGCCAAGCGATCTATACTTAATAGTGGCAACGTGCTTCTTACAAAATACTCAGTCCACCATCGCGGTAATGGCAGCATAACTCGCGCAACTGATGAACCATTTTGTTACATTTTTCATACTTATGTCCATTTAAGAAATCTGCCCATCGCAATAGCCCGTTAATCGCTTTGCAGTCTCTCATACCAAAAGCCTGGTAATTTAGCCGCGTACTTGTGTATAATAAATCAATACTGGCTGCGCCACAGGCGATCCGTCACAGTGACCTGATATGAAAAATAAATGTCAGACACCAGTGTTGTAAACATAAAAACCTATCACCCGCACATATTCAACAGAGGCAGCATATAGTAACGCGCTGGGTCGCGACGTCATTGTTTGAGCGTCAGGCTAACTACACGTTGTAGTGACGACGAGCTTGTTAAATAACTGGATACATCACATATTGTTTCTTTAGGCTTCAGGCCAGCTACTATATGATTCGGTGTCTCTCAGTAAAAACGGGAGTCCCCCACAGACCACTGATTCTATTTGCATGTAAATCTTGTTTAAAATAAATTCATAGAACTGGAATGAAATAACAAAATTAGCACATTATTATGAAAATGGTATTGAATGGAATGTAACAATTACGCAAACCACAGGGTAGGATTTGATTTGAGGTACCTAAAACTAGATACGAATTCTCTGTAGACAGAAGTAATTCACACGTTTGTATCAATTTTTTCTTTATTTATATTGTTTAGAATGTGGTCTTTTGTTGGAAAGTATACAGGGCGCAAAATATTTCATCAGATGAATAATCGCAACTGAGAAACATACTTATAAAATAAAAGTCCGTTTCAATTGCTAGTAATTTTTCAATTTATTTCACGACCGGTTTCGAAGCATAAAGCTCCATCTTCAGATGCCACCGAATAATTATGGGAACATAAATGTTTCGCATTCGGGTCAGTTAGTCACGAGGGGTCACATACAAGGCAAAGGAACGTATAGGAGCGCATGACCAACAGCCACAGCAAGTGATGCTTCCATGTTGTGCTGTACTGACGGTTGCCGTGGCTGCTGGTCCTATTCTCCTAAGCGTTTGTTTCATGTGAGTGTGATTTCCCATGAATGACTGGCCGGACCGCCACACATTTATGCTCCCATAATTATATGGTGGCATCTGAAGATGAATCTTTATGCACTTACACACACACACACACACACACACACACACACACACACACACACACACGCTCGTACACACATTAGGGAGAGAGGGGGGATGGGGGACGGTGAGTGGGATATACACTGATCAGCCAGAACATCATGACCACCTGCCTAATAGCCGGTGTGTTCACCTTTGGCAAGGATAGTAGCGGCGACGTGTCGTGGTATGGAAGCAATGAGGCCTTAGTTGGTTGCTGGACTAGCTGGCAATATATCTGCACAGAACTACTGACAGCCTTGGGAGAGCCAGTCCTGACAAAACTCTGCCATCTGGTGAGCAAGATGTATGGGACAGGCGAAATACCCTCAGACTTCAAGAAGAATATAATAATTCCAATCCCAAAGAAAGCAGGTGTTGACAGATGTGAAAATTACCGAACTATCAGTTTAATAAGTCACGGCTGCAAAATACTAACACGAATTCTTTACAGACGAATGGAAAAACTAGTAGATGCCGACTTTGGGGAAGATCAGTTTGGAGTCCGTAGAAAAATTGGAACACGTGAGGCAATACTGACCCTACGGCTTATCTTAGAAGCTAGATTACGGAAAGGCAAACCTACGTTTCTAGCATTTGTAGACTTAGAGAAAGCTTTTGACAACGTTGACTGGAATACTCTCTTTCAAATACTGAAGGTGGCAGGGGTAAAATATAGGGAGCGAAATGCTATTTACAATTTGTATAGAAGCCAAATCGCAGTTATAAGAGCTGAGGGTCATGAAAGGGAAGCAGTGGTTGGGAAGGGAGTGAGACAGGGCTGTAGCCTCTCCCCGATGTTATTTAATCTGTATATTGAGCAAACAGTGAGAAAAATCAGAGTAGGTATTAAAATCCATGGAGAAGAAATAAAAACTTTGAGGTTCGCCGATGACATTGTAATTCTATCAAAGACAGCAAAGGACTTGGAAGAGCAGTTGAACGGAATGGATAGTGTCTTGAAGGGAGGATATAAGATGAACATCAACAAGAGCAAAACGAGGATAATGGAATGTACTCGAATTAAATCGGGTGATGCTGAGGGTATTAGATTAGGAAATGAGACACTTAAAGTAGTAAAGAAGTTTTGCTATTTGGGGAGCAAAATAACTGATTATGGTCGAAGTAGGGAGGATATAAAATGTAGACTGGCAATGGGAAGGAAAGCGTTTCTGAAGAAGAGAAATTTGTTAACATCGAGTATAGATTTAAGTGTCAGGAAGTCGTTCCTGAAAGTATTTGTATGGAGTGTAGCCATGTATGGAAGTGAAACATGGACGATAAATGGTTTAGACAAGAAGGGAATAGAAGCTTTCGAAATGTGGTGCTACAGAAGAATGCTGAAGATTAGATTGGTAGATCGCATAACTAATGAGGAGGTGTTGAATAGGATTGGAGAGAAGAGAAGCTTGTGGCACAACTTGACTAGAAGAAGAGATCGGTTGGTAGGACATGTTCTGAGGCATCAAGGGATCACCAATTTAGTATTGGAGGGCAGCGTGGAGAGTAAAAATCGTAGAGGGAGACCAAGAGATGAATACACCAAACAGATTCAGAAGGATGTAGGTTGCAGTAGGTACTGGGAGATGAAGAAGCTTGCACAGGATAGAGTAGCATGGAGAGCTACATCAAACCAGTCTCAGGACTGAAGACCACAACAACAACAACACAAGTCACCTAATTCCCGTCAATTCCGGAGTGAGGGAGATGAGCTCTGACACCATGTTCAATCATATCCCTGATGTGTTCGATGGGGCTCAGATCTGGCGAGGTGGGGGCCAGCACATCAATTGTAACTCTCCACTGTGTTCATCGAACCACTCCGTCACAATCCTGGTCTTGTGACAAAGCGCATTATCTTGTTCAAAATGCCATTGCCGTCGGGAAACATGATCGTCATGAAGGCCCAACGATGCCCACGTGAATAGTCCCCAGAGTATAAAGGAGCCATCGCCACCTCAGTCGCCGTCCTGCAGTACAGGTGTCAAGGAGCTGTTCCCCTGGAAAATGACAGATTCACTCCCTTACCTCGGCATAGTGGAGAATGTATAGTGATTCATCAGAACATGCAACGTTCTGTCACTGCACCAACGTCCTGTGCCGATGGTAACTTACCAATCTGAGTCGTAGTTACCGATGTCATGGTTTTAACACTGGCGCTTGCACGGGGCGTCGGCTGCGGAGGCCCATCGTCAGGAGATTTTGGTGCACTGTGTGGTCAAACACACTTGTACACTGCCCAGCATTAAAGTCGGATGTTAGTTACGCCGGAATTCGCCACCTGCCCTGTTTTACCAGTCTGCCCAGCCTATGACGTCCGATACCTGTTATGAGGGGTGGTCGCCCAACCCTACGACGTCTGAACGTGGTTTCACAATGGTTTTGCCCCGAGTTGAAGACACTCACAACACCACTCCTCGAATACCCAGCACGTCGTGCAGTTTCAGACGTGCTCGAGCCGAGTTTCCGTGGCATCACAATCTGCCATCAGTCAAACACAGATAGATCGCGCGCCTTCCCCGATGTACACACGGACAGCATGCCTACTGATGCTATGTGTACCGTGCGTTTGTCTGACTAGCAGTCAATCTTAACCAGGTGACGCTGCTATCGCCTGGACGGGTTTATATCGATAGTAGGCCGGTCATCAGGATGTTACGGCTGATTAGTGTATGTACCCATAATTATTTGATGGCATCTGAAGATGAAACTTTAAGTTTAGATAGCGGTCATTGAATAAGTTAATAAACCACAACTAAAGCGGAGTTTTACTTTGTAAATACACATGGCGATTTAAAAGGTTCCGAACAAACTGAAGGAGGGAGAAGGAAGGATGGAAGTTCAGCGTTTAACGTCACGGCAGCAGTGCGGTCATTAGAGGAGGAGCACAAGCTCCGAATGTTTCAAGAATGTGGATTGAAATCGGTCGTAATATTTCTAAGAAACCAACCTGGAGCGATTAGGGAAATCACAGAAAACATAAATATGTATGGCAGGACGCAGATTTGAGCCATCTTCCTCCCGAATGTGAGTTCAGGGTGCTAAGGGTTTCGCCACATCGCTCGGTGAATTGAAGACGCAATGCACACGCACCGTAAGTCCAGCGAAGGTAACGTTCCATGTATTGTCATGTTGTTTAGCGTCAATTGCTGTGTACCTACACTCGTTTTTCATTCGTTCGGCTCTGAGTATTATGGGACTTAACTGCTGAGGTCATCAGTCCCCTAGAACTTAGAAGTACCCAAACCTAACTAACCTAAGAACCTCACACACATCCATGCCCGAGGCAGGATTCGAACCAGTGACCGTAGCAGTCGCGCGGTTCCAGACTGTAGCGCCTAGAAACGCTCGAACCACCCCGGCCGGCTTTCATTCGTTCGCTCTGATATCATAGAGGAAAGTCCAACTACATGGCCACTTCGTTCCTCTTCTCTCAACGGCATATCAAAAGCTTCGTAACTTGCCGATGAAGAATTATTTTCGCCACAACATTTCTTGCAGCTCTGACGAGGTAGTGCGATGCCTAGTGTACTTGGCACAGTGCGTTAGAATTTTCTATGGAGGTGTTATTTGCCGTTTTCAAAACCTATAAAGCCAACATTGTTGAGTAGACACTGCAATATCTTGGGTGAACTTCAGGCGCTTGTGCATTGATTGCCCTTGTCATCCTGAGAAGCCAAAGACTTGACTGGCCAGGAGTACTTCCTAAATCATTATTCCTTGTTCCAAAGTTTTTTTGTTTCGCCTCTTCTATCAGCACCTTCAGTTTGGGCAGTAACCCTTGACTCATGTTGTACGTCTGAATTGATCTATTTTGACTTCGGACTTTGGCTGATATACACTAAACAGGCAAAGAAACTGGTACACAGAAGTGCCACAACACGACGTGGCATGGACTCGACTAATGTCTGAAGTACTGTGGAATGGAACTGACACCATATATCCTGCAAGGCTGTCCATAAATCCGTAAGAGTACAAGGGGGTGGAGATCTCTTGTGAATAGCACGTTGCAAGACATCCCAGATTTCCTAAATAATGTTCATGTCTGGAGAGTTTGGTGGCCAGCAGAAGTGTCTAAGCTCATAATAGTGTTCCTGAAGCCACTCTGTAGTAATTCTGGACGTGTGGGAGTCGCATTGTCCTGCTGGAATTTCCGAAGTCCGTCGGAATGTACAACGGACATAAATGGAGGCAGGTGATCAGACAGGATGTTTACGTACGTGTCACTTGTCAGAGACGTATCTAGACATATGTCGGGAGTCCCATATCACTCCAACTGCATACGCCCAGACAATTACAGAGCATCCACCAGGTTGAACGGTCCCCCGCTGACATGCAGTGTCCACGCATACATGAGGTTGTATCCATACCTCTACACGTCCACCCGCTCGATATAATTTGAAACTAGTCTCGTCCAACCAGGCAACATGTTTTCAGTCATCAACATGGAAATGTCGGTGTTGAAGAGCTCAGGCGAGGCGTAAGGCTTTGTGTCGTGCAGCCATCAAACGTACACGAGTGGCCCTTCGGCTCCGAATGCCCGTATTGATGACGTTTCATTGAATGGTTCGCATGCTAACATTTGTTGATGGCCCAGCGCTGCAATCTGCAGCAATTTGAGGAAGGCTTGCCGTTCTGTCACGTTGATTGATTATCTTCAGTCGTCGTTGGTTCCGTTGTGGCAGTATCTTTCTCCGGTTGCAGCGATGTCGGAGATTTGATGTTTCACCTGATTGCTGATATTCACGGCACACTCGTGAAATGGTCGTACGGGAAAATCTCCAATTCACCCCTACCTCGGAGATGCTGTGTCCTATCGCTCATGCTTTGACTATAACATCACGTTCAAACACACTTAAATCATGATAATCTTCCACCGTAGCAGCAGTAACCGCCCAATAACTGCAACAGCCACTTGTCTTATATAGGCGTTGCCGACCGCAGCGCCGTATTCTGTCTTTTTACATGTCTCTGTATATTTGAATATGCATGCCTTTATCTGTTACTTTGGCGCTTCGGTGTTGAGTATGCTATTCTTAACACGTTACATAACCATGTGGAACAATGATCTGACATTAGACTTGGCCATACTTGGCCATTTGCTACACCATCTTAAGGGTAACTGAATGCTATTGTTTTGAGCCAAACATTTCCCATCTATGCGTAACTGATATCGTATGCGGTCTATAAAATGAAAGGTAATACGTTACATTCTAGTCAGGCGTAATAGTCTGATTACCTGTGAAACTAAATACCATTGTGCCCTAACTTGAAACTCATGCCCTCTCACATACGTTGTTTTGACCCTTGAATCAATTTTAGCAAGAGATGACTGGAAAGAAGTTGCAGAAATTTACAATGCAAGAGAGTCCCTGAGTAATGATTTATATTGGGAAAAAGAAAGGGAAACTGAACTGAAGTGGACATGAGAAATATTATCATTTATCAAGCATGAAGAATTTAAACAACACGGTTCTTAGCCAGTTGTAATTCAATGGGGCTTTGAGCCTCAAGCTGCAACATTAACACTTAAAATTGCTGTATCGAACATACATGCTTTTTGTAGGGCAAAGCACAGCTTCTGTGCAATCTGCTTCAGTGTCAAGACCAGCCTTATCTGTTGAAAATCACGCGAAGTGCGGCTGTGTAATATTCAAGGAGACTGATATTATCGTCAATATGAATTGCATTAACAGTAAAAGAATGGACGCCCGGATTTACTGACTAATTTCCTTAAGATAGGTTTGCTGCAGAATTCTTGAACGCATTTTCAATTCGAAAATAATGATTTTCCTTGAGGAGAAAGATCATCTGTCCACAAATCAGCACGGCTTTAGAAAGGATCGCTTGTGTGCAATCGGCTTGCCCTTTTCTCACATGATATTCTGCCAACCTATGGTTGAAGGTGACGGAAGAAATCGTGTGAAGCGAGTGATAAAAGGTGATCAGTGACGCTGATGTCAATTACACATTTTTGTGTTCTCTCTTATTAGGGCTAAAAAAACACATTAATAAGTTCTATTCCTTCCTTTCTTTGTGCAGCGAACGAAGACTGACTCCAGCTCTCCTTAGATTACCGCTGGCTCAGACGGACGTGATTGTGTATAATATCTCTTATTAAAACACAGTTTTGTTAACAACAGTTGTATGAATTATTTACTTAAGCGCTTTCAGAATACAGTAGTATACTTGCTAATTATTAAAAAAAAGTTTCTTTTATTGATAATATAGTGCCCTCACCTGAGACATATAAGATATTTATATGCAGCTTCAGTCTTCTACTGTCGGCCGCCATTGCTATCGGATTATAGTAATTTTTCAATTACGGCTCTTCAAGCCAACTTACTCATGAAAAAGTTAATTCAATTTTTATCCAAGGTTAAGGGTAAATGTTTAATAACAAAATTTCTTGTTTCTTATAAAAGCGGCGGTCGTACCGGACATAACGCTGCCGAGTACGTTCGGCGTACCGCATTTCCCGTGACAGCGACCACGGAATATTAATTCAAAATACAGACTGCTTGCAAAGTGAATATTACCATCAGCGTAATACACCTTTACAGGCAAACGAATCCGTTTCCGAGTGATATCCCTGAGAAATTTATTAATTCACTAATTCATACTGAAATTTATTGCTCTGATGTCTGTGGAAATAATTTCCGCAAACCTTTTGCACTTTTGGCCAAAAAAATATAAATATATATATTCACAGCATCAGTGTGTTACTGTCGTCATAATTATGTTCGGGTGTTAATGTGGTTTTCTGGAAATAATATCAGTTTTCAATCCAAGGACAGACGATGATAACTTTCATTTGCATTTGAAGCATATTTAAAGATCAATGTAAACACAAAGCAATACACTACCCAAACACGATATGACACGTCGCACTGGCATTCCATAACCTGTAGCTCCATAAAAGAATTTATCTATAAATATATGTAAAGGTATGTGATGTATTTTGAGCTGATGAAGATGTTTTCACCTTCGTATACAATATTAAACAATCTTCACTGGGTCGCAAGGACTAAGAAACAAATCTTTGGCTAGTACAAATAACGCTGTGGATTAGTTTATCGTAAAAATTACACGGCATAGTATACTGCAGAAGCTGACACAGGTAAGGATAAATGCCGTTCGGGATAAGCCGAGCGGTCTAAGGCGCTGCAGCCATGGACTGTGTGGCTGGTCCCGGCGGAGGTTCGAGTCCTCCCTCGGGCATGGGTGTGTGTGTTTGTCCTTAGGATAATTTAGGTTAAGTAATGTGTAAGCTTAGGGACTGATGACCTTAGCAGTTACGTCCCATAAGGCTTCACACAAATTTGAACATTTTTTTAAGGATAAATGTGTATGTGTATGTTTTTCAAGTCGTTTAGCAACAGTACTTCGACGCATGCGCATTTATAAGTATTTGAATTGTTGGAAACAAGCGTGCGAAAACTGCGAAAGAACAAATAAGCTGTTATACTGTTCTGACAAACGCTATAAAGTGGCTCAAAATGGCTCTGAGCACTACGGTACTTAACATCTGAGGTCATCAGTCCCCTAGAACCTAGAACTACTTAAACCTAACTAACATAAGGACATCACACACATATATGCCCGAGGCAGGATGCGAACCTGTGAGCGTAGAGGTCGCGCGATTCCAGACTGAAGCGCCTAGAACCGCTCGGCCACACCGGCCTGCGCTAAAGAGTGGTTTTGCTGATTACTTCTGTGTGCGTATTTTCATTTCATATTAGGTTGTCTATTTATTGTGTGATAACGTGTGAAGCATTGTCCGAGTTCGACAATATGGTTAAACCAAAGCCTAGAGAACGTAATTATGTTGAAGACATTCATGACGTCGACTAGCAAGAAGATGTCATGAAACCTACAACGTAACAGATAACACACAGTTAACATCTGAAATTCCTTCTGAGGAAACAAGTACGTAGTAGACAAAACTGCTATTGCTGCTCAACTATGATAGTGTTGCTAGCACGTCTGTGACGGGGGCGGCGGAAGCTGACCTTTCCACACAGCTAAAGCTAGAAAACGACATAATTACGCTCTTATTTCAAAAGTTAGAACCAAGGGAGAGAGAGTGTGTAGAAAATCAAACTAGGCTTGAACATGAACAAGAACGGAAGCAAGCTTTAGTGGAACAAGAACGCGAGGAGAGGCAGACTCAGCTTATAAAGAAGCTAGAACTTGCGGAAAAGGAAAGCGATAAGAAATACGAATTTATGGAATGGTAAAGGGAAAAAGAGACAGGAATTAAGAGAGAAGGAGTTACTTAGGCAATTAAATGTGCCTCTGACTACTGGGATGAAGAAACGGAGAAGCAATTGTATATGGTATTAGACACCAGAGATAAAGCTATCGCTGATGCTCTAAATGGAGAGTTGGATAAGGTGCGAAGTGAGCAAAGCTGCCAGGGCTTACCACAACAGGTTGAAAAACTGCGGACCGATGTAGTTAACTTACAGCGCGCATGTAGTAAGCTGGAACAGTGAGTTCTACCTTGGAAGAAATATTTTCAGGTATGAAGGGGACTATTGAAAAAGAAATTATGCAGGCAATATACAACGCTAACGTGAAAGTTACCTTTGGTCAGGGAGAAGCCTGCCAAGGTTTGCGGGAGGAGTTCGCCAGCATTCGAAGTATGCTACAATATGCTTTCCCAGCGTGGCAAAGTAATCGGGTAGTAGAACCTGAACATAAATTGTATAATCATAACAATGTTGAACAAGGGAATGTTTCCAAGGATGCATCGAGGAGCAGAAACACACCGTTGTTACAACCGGTTTATAAACCCTTACATGGAAATGGCGTGAGGTTATATAATCCTTAATACCAGAAAGTACTTCGGAATGTAGCTTGCCCTGAACGAGGGGTGACTGCATTGACTAATCTTATGCAATAAGAAAGCCTTATAAAACACACGATTTCGAACATATAATAAAGACAGTGAGAAAAATATTGATCCAGGAGGTTTCATAAACAATTTAAAAGTGTACTATCGCAGTCATGGACAGAACGTCAGAAGAAAGAGTTTGAAATGTTCAATTTCATTGAAGATGCTTCATTGTGGGCGCTATCAACAGTGGAAACGTGGGATACGTTCACGGAATTTGAAAGAACTTCCTTGGGACGTTTTTGGTCACCTTGGATACAAGAACGTCTAGGAAAATTGCTTTACAGCCCATAACCATACAAGACAGGAAACCTCAGACGGTATTTTGAGAAATACATCAACCTTACGAAATAGAGGGAGGAGGCTATCTCGCAAATGGATGCACTGCGAATACTTAAGGCACGTTTGCCAATAAATATGAGAGAGAAATTGGAAAATATACCTGACAAGATGTAAGAAAGTTTCTTATGTGTCATAGACTCACCAGATTTAATACAGGAGGACGCTAAGAAGCCGTGTGACAATACTGGTTCAAACCCGCCTAATGAGAGTAGTTGGAATCAAGCTAATCATCGGAATGTTGGTAGTACAAGAAATGGTGGTTTTAGATCACAGAACACAGGAAATCGTACTCCGAATCACAATATAGGCCACAGTTCCGTCGCAATGGTAATAGTTACCGTAATAATTACAACAATAATGGTGACTATCAAAACGGTAGTAGCAACGGGTTTGACAGAAAAAGAAGGAACGACAACGGCTGTAACAACAGTAACTGTGATAGACACATGTCAACAACGAATGGGTCGTGACAGAACCCAGAGCAGAGTGGATGGGAAGGATTGCAGGAGTGCAGGACTACCACCACAGCAACAACATATAAACCATGTCTCGGCAGTTGCCTGATGGAAATTATCAGTAGCAATGGCAATCGCCGCAACAGAATGTGCAACAAAGCCAAAACCTAACACAGCGTGGGTATTACAGATGTGACAGACGCCGAGAAGAGAGCGCAACAGCAGGCGTGAAACTTTACGCGACCTCTGCAGGTCTTTGTCAGACGGCAGCAGCACTAAGTGAAGGCGCTGGCCAACAAGAAGATCTATGCATGTTACGTTACAGTGACGGGAAGGCTTTGCACCAGGAGCTATCAGAAGAAACCTATAATTACACTAGGCAGAAAGTCGAGGTAGTACAAGTTGCAATTAATGATTCGATAAACGGTATAGGCGTCCAGGTAAAATGTTTACCTATATATTCAGTGCAGAACTGCAAAGTGGTAGGTGGAATCTGTATGAAAAGACGAAAAGCCAAATCATTAAACACCAGGTGCATGCAGAGCTATTATCTGGAAAAGGAGCTATCAATTGCACTTTTCCGTTAGTGAATCATTTATCGGTTCCTGTGATCCTGGGCTGGGAGTTCATGAGGGAGAGGAACTCACAAATAAACAAATCACATGGGCCTTTCCGAGTGATGAACTGTTGAGAAGAAACAGTACTGAAATCAGTTAAGAATGTAGACATCAATGGCAAATATTGCCATGCTCTTAGAACAGTGTTTCATCGAACAAAAATTTCGTTGTTATACGAAGATCAACCGCAAGATAGTCATTGTAACTATGTGGCTGACCAAACGAGAGAAACAAAAATCCTTTATATTCTAATAGAAGACAAGGTATCGGAATCTTATTACCTGAGTACTATGCAGCGAAAAGGATTAGCTGAGCTACTACACAGATGCGCTGAAGTATTCACAGTGGAACCTGTGGTTATCAGAGAATACATTTATGACATGCAAGTCTGTGATCACCAGATTTACAGCCGTGCCGCTTAGCCGGTGCCGTTGACGCGGAAAGAATCCCTCATGATATTCGCAAAATGTTAAAATGGGGTAATAGAGACACATTGTTCACCCTACAGTAGTCATCTACTAGCAACAGCTAAAGGGGATGGTACCATATGTTTGGTGCTCGATGCATGAGATATCAATAAGATCATTGCACCTGTGACAACCCGACCGTACGTGGATGAACAGATCCGAAAGTTTCTTGACACACGGCACTTAAAGCTGATCGATCTCTGTTATCAAAACTAAACTAAACTTCTCCCGAACAGGCCATGAAGACCCAACGCTACGGACCAATCGCCGCGTCAACCATAGCGCATAAGCCTCACTGGACGCGGATATCGAGGGGCATATGGTCAGCACACCGCTCTTCCAGCCGTATCTCAGTTTACGAGACCGAAGCCGCCAGCTTTGAGTCTACGTTTGCCCCACAAAGGGTGAGTGGATCCCGCTCGCCAACATCGCTCAGCAGAACGGATGGTCACCCATCCAAGTGCTAGCCCAGCCCGACCAGCGCTTAACTTCGGTGATCTGATGGGAGCCGGTGTTACAACTGCGACAAGGCCGTTGGCTCTGTGCTCTTGTTACTTGTACACAATGTTGTCTGAGCCCTCACGAAAATGCACTGCATTTAACTTCGCTGGTAGGAGTTACCAGTTTAAAGTTTTATCATTTTGTTTGAATGTAATCGCAGGCACATTCATTGCAGCGCTTCTACATCTACATCTACATTTATACTCCGCAAGCCACCCAACGGTGTGTGGCGGAGGGCACTTTACGTGCCACTGTCATTACCTCCCTTTTCTGTTCCAGTCGCGTATGGTTCGCGGGAAGAACGACTGTCTGAAAGCCTCCGTGCGCGCTCGAATCTCTCTAATTTTACATTCGTGATCTCCTCGGGAGGTATAAGTAGGGGGAAGCAATATATTCGATACCTCATCCAGAAACGAACCCTCTCGAAACCTGGACAGCAAGCTACACCGCGATGCAGAGCGCCTCTCTTGCAGTCTGCCACTTGAGTTTGCTAAACATCTCCGTAACGCTATCACGGTTACCAAATAACCCTTTGACGAAACGCGGTGCTCTTCTTTGGATCTTCTCCATCTCCTCCGTCAACCCGATCTGGTACGGATCCAACACTGATGAGCAGTACTCAAGTATAGGTCGAAAGAGTGTTTTGTAAGCCACCTCCTTTGTTGATGGACATTTTCTAAGGACTCCCCCAATGAATCTCAACCTGGTACCCGCCTTACCAACAATTAATATTATATGATCATTCCACTTCAAATCGTTCCGCACGCATACTCCCAGATATTTTACAGAAGTAACTGCTACCAGTGTTTGTTCCGCTATCATATAATCATACAATAAAGGATCCTTCTTTTTATGTATTCGCAGTACATAACATTTGTCTATGTTAAGGGTCAGTTTCCACTCCCTGCACCAAGTGCCTATCCGCTACAGATCTTCCTGCATTTCGCTACAATTTTCTAATGCTGCAACTTCTCTGTATACTGCAGCATCATCCGCGAAAAGCCGCATGGAACTTCCAACACAACAAGTGCTACGGCCAGAATTATTAGATCAAGTCACAGTATATATAGATGATCTGCTTATAGCCAGTGCTACCTGTTAGGAGCATGTGGAACTAGTAGAAAAGAGTTTTGAGGAAATTTGCGATTGCAGGAATGACTGAAGATTTAAAGAAAACTAAGGTTGGACGTCAGGAGATAAAGTTCCTGGGACATTCAATTTTTCCAAATGGTATCTTACCCGCGCTGGGGAAGATGGAAGCAATAGAGAATTTCCCCTACCCAAGAACAAGAAAACAATTAAAAGCATTCATTGGACTCGCTTCCTTTTTTTAGTCGTTTTGTACCAGCACAATTACTTAACAGTGATGCGCTTTTGAATCTACAAAGAAAAAAATGCTCACTGCTGGAATGATTCTTGTAAAGAAGCGTTTGGTAAGATCAAGCAAGCTCTCATGAAATCAGGTATTTACAGTATCGAGATATGACTAAAGATTTCTGTCTGGCGGCAGATGTGTCAACTTACAGACCTCAGAAGTGTCAGAAAAGGTAGAAGTGCATATTATTTGCTTCCCAAGTAGAATCTTACCAGGCTGTGAAATAGCATATACAGTCACTGAGCAGGAGGCTTTAGCCACTGGGAGGGAATTAAAAAAGTTCCACTATTATGAGTACGGCATGCATGCAATAGTCTTTTGTGACCACCAGACGTTAAGCTTCTTATTGTCGAGCAGGTTATTAAATGCTAGACTATCTAGATGAGCGATGGCTCTAGTGTAGTTTTGAAATTCAACACATTAGCGGGCGGGATAATGTTGTCGCCGACACATTGTCTCGCCTGCGCCAAGGTCTGCCAGAATTCGCAGACACGGTCGCAAAATCGACAGAATTTAGAGTGTTGTTTATAAAGAACGCTAAGTACAGGCAACGATTTTGAAATATGTCTGAAGATATTGACGAACTGCAAGCTTCAGATCCCTTGTGGAGGAATGTTAAGAAAATCATAAGGACATGCCCCATAAGTATGTTTAATTAACATTATCAGTTACAGGAAAAGGTACTGTTTCACAGGCAGGACATAACACAGGCGAAGTGGCGTGTCTGCAGACCAGAAGATAGTCTCGAAAACTTCATCTGGTGTACCCTCAACTTATGGAGTCATTTTGGTATAGTTAAATGTATGAATAAGGTAACTATCTATTGCCACTATCCAAATTTATAGAAGTGTGGGTAACAGGTAATTAGGACATGAACTATTTCCTAAAAAGCTAAAACCACTGATGTATGTTGTCAAACGGAACTGCACCCTATCCTACCTACTAACCTTCTCCAGTTAACCACCTGAGATATCCCTAGACTTCTACTGACAGCTAGAGAAGGAGTGAAGTATTTGGTTTTTTTGTACACTCTCCTTACCAAGTGCATTAAATTATGATCTGTTAGGTGTGCAATCTCTACATGTATAAAGAGGAAAAATGCTTCTGATTATTTGATGTCTATTGGCAAACCTGCTGCCATTGTTTCTGGTAACACTTCATTGTTCACCAGTAGGAAGTGGAAAGATTTCATTCAAGTGAATAACTTTATGCATAGCCTAACATCACGCTTTTGTTCGAGCGATAATCTAGTGGAAAGAATCTTCAGGGAACTTAACCATTTCGTTAGAATATACGCTTCTGGCAAACAGGGTAGATGAATAGAATTCATTGCTTCTTTTGAAACCATCTACAATAAATTATCCCACATTTCTACTGGCTTTCGCCTAATGAACTGATACTAGAGGCAGTAGAGTCAAATGAATGGATTAACAGTCTGCCTTGTATCCCGAGGGAGAATGTAAATCAAGAAACCATGATACAGCAAGCTCTTGACAACTTGACAGAACATGCTAGTATTCGCAAAATGAAGTTTGATAGAAAAGTTATTAACAAACAGTCTTATTAGATAGGTGAGCTAGTATTATCTAGTTCACACCATAAGGCTTCATTATTAAACAAGCAGTATTAAACGTGGCACCTACTCTACTCATCGCCACTGAAAAGAATGAGTATTCCTCACAAAGGATGTTTCATTCTGGTTAATCCAGATACCTTGAAAATTAAAGGGTTGTACCCTCATTGTAGATCTGAAAAAGACTATAACGTAAATAATTTGTGAATAAGCAAGGAGACAGTTATTGAATGATATATTTTCTAGTACTTAGTAAATAAGATTTATGTGTTTTCTCTTGGAAATAAATTAGTTATAAGTATAAATGCACATCTGATGACGTGTCAAGAAATAATTTTGAGTCCAAGAGACTATAAATGAATTGTAATTTGACTATGAAAAATCACAACTCCATCAAGTAATTTGAATAAAAAGTATTTTTCTCTTCGTTTCAATATTTATGCCATAATTTATTTGTGTACGTATACAAAACTGCCTATGTCATGTGTAAACATGCAGGAGCCACTAATTTGTATGTATGAAGTCATGACGTGGCATAACCACTAACATAATCATGATGGCTTAAGTATCCTGTAAGGATGCGTACGAGCCGAATACCCGCAGGTAGCGATCAGATTAGTACCGCGACTTTATTTAATGCTACCGGCATGATTTTAGCCCATTTGTGACGAGCAAATTCTGTGGTACCATATTACAATCGTGTGGTCATATTTTTTCTTATATGTTGGTTCGGTAACAGGGTAAATGCTTGCATATCAAACCCAATTTCAAGTGATAATGAGCATAAATACCCCTTTTGAATTAATCGGAATGAATGGAAAAGAGCATGTGCAATATACTCGGCACGTGTAAATCGCTTGATCAAGTGATCCTAATATTTAAAGAGGAAGCTATACAACAATGAGACGTGATTAGTTGTAATGGAAAAGACCATGAAGAAATGCATCAGTGTTCAAAATTTCGTCAGATGTATTCACAGCAAAAAGTTAATAATGTTTAAACGTAACGAGTAGTACTTACGTGTAGATTTTATGACGGAAAGTACAGTGATAAAAAAGTTCTTACGTATGCTGGAAGAAGCAGGTGTTCCAAACGGCGTCGTCAGCAAGAAGTGTAAGTGGACTTATTAGCCGTATTATGGAATGCAGTCAGTGAGCTGAAATACGCTGTGTGAGTGACATGAACATCTAACCTGGGAGAAAAGACGTTCAAGTGCTAATGAATTGTGTAGGTTAAATTATAAGTCAGACCTGGATTATGAGCAGTTTATTAGCAGAAGTCAACGAAATGACAAACGTTTGTGGAGTAGACTGTACTGATTCAGAGCTCAACAATATTAACATCGTCGCGAAGCTGCTACGAGCGCTACGACAAAAGACGAACGAAGTAAATAAACAAATATTAGCACGCGCTTCACTGACAGACGCTCATCATAGTGCAATACCGTGATGCAGTGTGTTTTGGTCCCATAAAATAACAATATGAAAATAGCCATATCCGCAGAAAGTAAGCTGGAATATACGTTGTCAATACAGCTACATACAGACTTAGAAACTACAACAAGAGCGAATGAAGTGTCAAACAGATATACTAATTCCCTTCCTTGTAGGTCGTTCAGTATAAGCTGTGTGGGCTAATGATATTGTTCGTTATTTGTCGAGAACGTCAAGCGGCATGCATTCCCGACGGCCGCCTCACCGCCGAAACGTACCGTTGCATGTTGCAGAAGTGTTCCAGACATCAGAAACAGTACATTTGTAAGAATGGATGTCATGAACTGCTATATATATTATGACTATTAAGGTAAATACATTGTTTGTTCTCTATTAAAATCTTTCATTTGCTAACTATGCCTATCAGTAGTTAGTGCCTTCAGTAGTTTGAATCTTTTATTTAGCTGGCAGTAGTGGCGCTCGCTGTCTTGCAGTAGTTCGAGTAACGAAGATTTTTGTGAGGTAAGTGATTTTTGAAACGTATATGTTCATTTAGTCAGGGCCATTCTCTTGTAGGGATTACTGAAAGTCAGATTGCGTTGCGCTAAAAAAAATATTGTGCGTCAGTTTAAGCACAGTCATGTATAATTTTTCTTAGGGGACGTTTCATATGTCGACCCTTAGCCGAGGATACCTCACTGGAATCTTCTGATTTTTTCTTGTAGTTTGTGTAATTAGTGCAGCCTTTGTTTATTGCTAGCGCTTAATTGTAGAGAGAATTTCCTTTGTAGTTGTAGTTTTTCATTCTTCTACACTAAAACAGTTGTGGCATGCATGTAGATTTGCACCAAGTATTTCGCAGCTGCGCTTGCAATTAACGAGATATTATTTTCAATGCTATGTTAATGTGTTTTCTTATTTTGCTCTTCAAATTGTGGTTTACTGTGTTGTCGTGAGAAATATTGTGACAATAATGGCGTGTGGAAAACGTAATACTAGGATCCAAAGTAAACTGAGAAATGACAGTGAAGACGAAAGCAGTGTGTTAGCGCCGCCGAGTAATGAAGTAACTCATGTTCAAAGTAGTAATTTGGTAATTGTGCATAGGGAAATGGAGCGGGCTGCAAATAATGGTGTAGGCACTGAAACAATTAGTGAACAGGGAAGCATTATCGATCGAGCGGTCGGCAACAGCTCGCCTCAGGAATCCGAAATGACAGGACACACTCATGCAAATACCGTAGATTCTGGTTTGGCGTCCTCACCGTTTTCTCAAATAAGTCAAGACACATTTTCTGCTTGTCAAAATGTGAATGTTGCCGGTGCAAATGCACTGCCGGAAAGCATAGAGGAACAGATTCCAGACACTAATACATTATTATTGCAATTAATGCAACAAATGAAACAAAATCAGAGACAAACACAGGAACAGTTAGGCACAACGGAACAAAATCAGAGACAAACACAGCAAAAGCTTCAAAAGTTAGACACAATGGAACAAAAGCTTCAAAAGTTAGACTCAGTGGAACATACGCTTGAACAAACACGTGAAGATTTAACTACTGAGTTACATAAAATCGAATCGAAATGTCGAAAAGTCTGTAATGACGTAAAAACACAAATTTGTGAGCATTTCCAACCTATTTTTTCGCGGCATGAAAATACATTACAGAATCACGAATTAGCCATAAAAGAACTGCAAACTATTGTTCATGAAAATCATGAGACCTTACAGTTGCATCTACCGATTCGGTTACGCAACTTGCAAAAACTCAGGAAAACTTAAAGGACACAGTAGATACGATTTCAACACAAATGGACACTCTGAAATTTGGTTCAGAAAAACACACTGAGGAAATAAGTACACAATCGGAGAAAGTAGCCGAACTTTCGAATCAGTTCACTAACTTATCTGCAAAGGTAGATGATGATCTGAATGACACAAGACCTGTAGCCATCACTGACACAGAAGAGTATGAACAAATTAAGAAATTCAAACAAAATCAGAATCAAATTAATACGCAACACAAAAGAGAAATCGGGGAAGTACAAGATCAGTTGGCACAAGTAATACAAAAATTACATATTTCAGAGGACATTTGCGTTCCAACATGGGAAGAGGGACTTAGAAATACGGAAAAGCCACAAAATAATAACACAGGGCATTTCGAAAATTATGAAAGAAATAGGCAAGGTGCACCGAATTTTGAGATGCTACTCGCTGACAAGATGATTTTGACTATAAGCTGTTCATTACTACACGTAAATTCAAAACATTTAAGAATTCTGGTAGCGACATTCATCCACAAGCGTGGCTCCATCAGTTCTCTCGTTGTTTTCCTCCCAACTGGTCTTTAGAGCACAGATATGAATTTATGTGTGGCTTTTTAGAGAACCAGCTGTAAGAATGCGATCGGTCATTCACGATTGTCACAGTGAAGGAGAATTTTATCATGCCTTCCTCTCAGCATACTGGTCTCAAGCTACACAAGACCGAGTAAAACATAGCATCATAATGACAAAACATTTCGAACAATCTGAATTTTCCAGTCTTGTGAAATATTTTGAAGACATGTTGCACAAGAATCAGTACCTGTCAAACCCATACAGCCCCTCAGAACTCATCCGCATTTGCTTAATCAAATTGCCTGAACATTTGCGAAATATTATTTTGGCAGGACGTTGCAAAGACGACATTGAAGCTTTTCATGGACTGTTACAAGAATTGGAAATTGACACTGAGAATCGCGGAACGCGAATACAGGAACACAACAATTACAGGTCACATCCGTCACAATTCCGCGATGACAGAAATAATAAATGGATACGACAAGGCTATTCTTACAACGTAAATCGTGACCAAAACAGACACCACCCATATGACAACCGTTGTCAGAGTAGTAATAGTTACAGAGGAAGATCGCATTTCCACAGTAATGAATATCACAGAGACAATCAGAGACACAGACAATATGGGAACCAAAATAATTATTATCAAGGGAGACAGAATAACTTTAGATGCAATGGTCCAGCACGCAGTTACGATTCAGGGAGAAATTCTCCACCACATGACCGACAAACAAGAAACTATGTAAACTACCGACATAACGACAGAACTGAATTCCATCAGAACTGGCGAACTTCAAACAGGGCAGGGTCTTCTCGTCAAGGTGAATTTGTAGAAGTTAGGTCTCCTAATCCCAATAGCGACACGCGCCAACAAAGCGACAGACAATGACCCGCACCGCAGGCAGCCACGTGCGCCGGCTGGCTCAGCGAAACATAACATTGACGCTAACCTTGAGAAAAATTTTAGCATTCCTTACCGACGTATACAACATGATAATTACTTTGAAGTTGAAACTCTGCACACTAGGAAGGGTAAAAGATTGTTCCACATTTCACATGTAAAACCGTTTATTGAGAGATAATTTGCTTTTTGACTTAGTCTTTGCTATAAAATTTTTCACTTCACGTTACTACTATGCTTTGTCAGACTTAGAATCTGTTAACATGCAACAATGTTTGAAGTTAAATATTCAGTCAAGAACCAAGAGAACTTATTTAGACAGTAATTACGAATGCATTGTTATAGTAAACAAACGACACAGTGTTATTGTGTGTGTACATTCTTGCTTGTTAATTGCACGATTATGTAACGACTATAATGCTTACATACTTAGAACATATACTGCTAATGTGATTTTAATGTAACATTTTGGTTTACTTGAGAATACATTCTGGATTTAAAGTACTTTCTGTGAGATTAAAGATTACTCAGCATTTGGTTTCTTTGATAGCTACACGATTATATCACGATGCTACTAATGTGTGACACAATTTACATTGTTGCTTTTGCGGTGTATCTCTTTTATATCTGCACAGTTTTTATGTATTACTTTGGAAAGTAAAACATGTTTTAGTAGTAACTTTTGTGGTATAGCTACAATGAGACAGCCTTTTTCGTAGCACAACAATACGTTACATTATAGTACTTTCTTGATCACGGTAAGGTACGTCATAACTACGATATCTTTACGCAAAGCATTTCACTTTCGTTTATGACGAGGTAAATACATTGATTTCAGCAAACTTTGCTTACAGAGGACGATAACTACGACACTTCCACAGAGATTATCTTACAACAAGACGCACAGTTTAGCGCTACAGTACACGTATTTGAGTGATTAATTTTGTACGTAAAACATTTATTTTTAAAGATTTTTGAATTACAAAGATACAATGGTTTTCTGTGATACATTTCATCCCATTGCTGTAATCTGTAACACCTGAGGATATAATTACATTAATCCTCAGGGGGGTACACCCTTACTTTGTGTACCATGTGTTTGGCAAGCACAAGGAGCCCTAGCTAATATGGTATTGGCTTATACAACTTTACACATCGGTACCATATTTCTCTAACACACAAATTACGCAGCTATCTGCTCATTTAACTGGGAGAGATAAACATTTATTTTACTACGTCAGTGACAGATGTTTATGTAATTACACAGTTGGATAACTTCACACTTATGAAACTGTATTTTGTCTGTACTTTGTGAACTGTTCATATTTTTTCGGAAGAATTGTGATACTATGAGAGCTTTGAATGACGTATTTGGTAAGGGATCATGATTTTTGAGGTACGTTTGAGGTAGATGACTTTATTGAAGGTCTTGAAATTATTGAAAGAAGCTGCAACGATTCTGAGATGTGATTGATCTGTTATGATGTTATTATTACGATGACGATGTGTATTATGCTGTTGAGGTATGTTTATGATCAATAAGCTGAGAATCGTACTTTAAGAGTTATGAAATGTGTGTAAACGTGTGAATGTATCACAATGCAGGTGAAAATTTTTTGCACACTGTTATATTCATAGGATTTCGTGTCTACACATTTGCAACGCAAATTCTCGACCTGTGAAATTTTTTATATGAGACTGTCACTGTAGTGCAAACTGGTGTCGTAAATATTTCGGTAAGGAAGGTAGGTCACTGTTAACACCCAGCTGCACTACAGTTGCCTGGAAAAAAGCCATTAGTGTGTGGCTTTCAGTGGCACAGGTGGAAAAAAAAGAGGCCATTATCCTCACTATTGACATTTCTTTGTAGAAAGCATCGTAAATACGGCACGCCCAAACTTGAAAACATATGATTACACTGTGGAGCTCTTAATTTATGATATTTACTGAAATGAAATGATGAGAACCACTTCACGTCTATTGTCTTGCTAGTTGAAAGATTGTCTACTGCGTTATGAAATGCCATATGGTTAGTGAATGACGTTTCACGCCTTGCTTTGCCTATTTTGTTTAATATCTAGTTTCTAGCTGCACTGCAGCATTGGTTACAATAAAATTTAATGGATGTGCTAATATAGATATTTTATGCCTACAGATCCAGTAAATAATAACTTTATGATCTACTTAAAAAAAACGAAGGAGCACAAAAAGACATTTCCCTTCACAGGACTTGCATACATAATTTTCTTTTCAACTACTTGCTAATATTTCTCGTAGAATAAGTTGTGGTGCACCACTTTAATTACATAGACATTAAGATGTGAATAGACATTTCCCTTATCCGCATTGTTGTCTTTAGTGTAATATTTTCTCTGCTTGAGCTATGTCATGTTTAGGTAAAAGTTACTGCATTCGCTGCTGCTGTTTGCCAGGCATAGTGTTACTGAATTTAACTTTGTACTATCCTGTTAAGCCAGTTTTACTAATGATTTATTTTTATTGTTTGCTGCGCATTGCCTTATATTAGTTGTAATATTGCATTTGCTTTGCTAATTTATGCTGCTTGCTTTGCCAATTTGCATTTTTTATCATTGCTGTTTGTGTTAATTGTTTTGCGCTGCTACATTACCTCGTCCCTTAGCTTAACATCTGAGCTCAGTAGTTTTAAGTTAGCTTAAGATGGGGTAGGCTATATAAGAGAACGAGTTGTGATGAATTGGAAGAAATGCATTGAGAAGCTATAAGAAAATGGTTTGGCCAAAAAGTATTTTTAAAGAGGATATGAACAAAAAAGTAGGGTTTAGGGACAACAGGTTTAGGTAAGATTTTCTTGGAAATAAATGATGAGGTAAGATAATGGAAAATAATTAATGAGGTAAGAAATATGTGAACATATAAATACAGAAAGCAAGCTTGGATTGGATTTTTTTGGTGGAAACAAATGTTGAAATAAGACTAAATATCTATGGAATGAAGTTTCGGGTTGGACTGCATTACCAAATGTTACCCTGAAATGAACCCTGTCTTTCCTTTTGTATTATTCCGCTATGTGTTTATGTATCCTTGTGTATTTGTCTTTTTCCTGTCTTTATGTGTTTAGCTAATAAGATTTATGTTGTAGAATTTTTCCAGTACTATGTTATTTTCTTTGTAAAGATGTTTAGACATTATTTATTCTGTTCTGTTTTAATGCTCATGTGTGAAATTAATGCTTCGAAAACTATTCTCATTATTTTATATATTCACTTATGTCATAATTTCTGTAACACTGATGTATCTGTTTATTTCTATTCCTTTGTAAAGCCTGTACCACTACAAATTTTTCTGTATTGTTATGTTCTTTAATAATGTATTTTGTACCTTTGTTATTGTATTCTCATGTTATAAAATTGTATTTGACACCAGTTCATCAAATTTCTAATGGTCATAGTACATGCAAAGTATGTGAGAGGTTGGGACTGTTAGTGTTTGGACGTGTGTTAATAATTCAGCAAGGGACTGATTAACAGCATTGCTGGTTCTAAGGACAATTCCAACAACTTTGTGAGTGCACAAGTGGTGGTTTATGGACTTGCTATATTGTCTGCAAGACTTCTAAGGACTATTCCAGAAACTTTGTGAGTGCACAAGTGGTGGTTTATGGACTTGCTATATTGTCCGCAAGACTCTTCGATGGTGATTGTGCACCCGCACAGTCGCAGCAGATGGCTGCTGGCCATCTCTACAAGGACTACAGTGAGTCTGCATCTTTGATGACCCACCAATACCATTATTTCTACAAGGACTACAGTGGGTCTACACCTTTGATGACTCACCAGTACCATTATTTCTACAAGGAATGCAGTGGGTCTGCACCTCTGGTGGCCCACCAATACCATAATCTCTACCAGGACTACAGTGGGTCTGTTCTGTGATGACCCAACTACCAGTATTCTTCAAAACTTCGCCTGACTCCGCTGTGGGTTTGCTCTGTTGTAGCCCATTACCTGTCTGCATGTCGAGAGGCAGCACTGTCCTTCCGTTGGAAGGACAACACTACTTCCTCAAGACTGCATGTAAATCCACTACTTCCATGTGCATTTTCTTTTACTGCTCAGACTTTGAGAAAAACACTGCAATTTTACTGTGATGAACGATCAGGACTGTCTTTATGGACCGTGAGAAAATTTTAGCTTTTGACCAACATTGTATCAATAAGTGTGTGCATATGATTTCTTTGTTATCGTATTTGTGAAAACTTTTTTTAACAAATATGTATTGGTCAGTGCCCAAAACAATTTGTAAAATTTATTGTGGGGATCATGGGGGCTATGTAAGTAGGCTGTTTAGGTTTTATATTGGTAACGCCACGTAGCGCTCTGTATGAAAATCACTGGCTGTGCTGTCTGCAGTCTGTGGCTGGTTTGTATTGTTGTCTGCCATTGTAGTGTTGGGCAGCTGGATGTTAATAGCGCGTAGCGTTGCGCAGTTGGAGGCGAGCCGCCAGCAGTGGTGGATGTGGAGAAGTGAGATGGCGGATTTTTGAGAATGGATAATCTGGAGGTGTGTCCATCAGAAACAGTACATTTGTAAGAATGGATGTCATGAACTGCTACATATATTATGACTTTTAAGGTAAATACATTGTTTGTTCTCTAGTAAAATCTTTCATTTGCTAACTATGCCTATCAGTAGTTAGTGCCTTCAGTAGTTTGAATCTTTTATTTAGCTGGCAGTAGTGGCGCTCGCTGTATTGCAGTAGTTCGAGTAACGAAGATTTTTGTGAGGTAAGTGATTTTTGAAACGTATAGGTTAATTTAGTCAGGGCCATTCTCTTGTAGGGATTACTGAAAGTCAGACTGCGTTGCGCTGAAAAAAATATTGTGTGTCAGTTTAAGCACAGCCATGTATAATTTTTCTAAGGGGACGTTTCACAATAGCAAAACTTAATTGTAAACTTCTACTCAAAACATGGACGCAGTTGCAAAAAACGCAAGATGTGATAACCTCAAACACATTTCCAAGCTACTGACGAATGATATTCGAGGAAAAAACTAAAAGATTTGTATGAAACTGTATAGCTGAACCAATATTTCTCTGTGTTTTTTAAATCTGTCCTGTAAACATACCAATGAAATTGTATACCTGAATGCGATAACACAATGAAAATTAACAACCATATACGAAATTAACGGACACAACACTAGTCTAGGGAATGTAGTGTGAAAGCCCTGTGGTGGTTCTCTTCCCGGGTTTACCACGCTTGTGAACCCAAATGGGGGAGCAAAGATCATTTTCCTGGGAAGTCTACAAAGCTTATCCTGGACTATAATTCGATTACAGATACACAGTAGCACGTTTAACAGAACACAAGGAAGAGCCCAAACCTTTTGCTAAATAACAAGACATCTTGATCTGCGAAATAGTATGAAAACAATTCTTTTGTAAGTTGGTATAAATTCTCTCGTGTATCCATAAATCCATGTAACAATGAATTAATTTGCGGTTTATAAACTTATTTCCTTAAAATATATGTGAAATTACCGAACCACTAAAAATAGATGACAGTGCCCTGTTAATAACATTAACAGACGTGAAGGCAACGTACTGGTTAGGATATACTGAAAAACGGAGAGAATAATTTTTGTTCTGTGTGACAAACTGAAGGTCTTTAGAACACGAAAGAAATCGTATACAGCTAGTGATAAAAGGTGATCAGCTACGCTGATGAACACTTACATATGACTGCGTAATCTCTGATTGCGGCCACAAAAGACATTAATAATTATTATTCCTTCCTTCTTTTGCCCATCCGAGACTGACTGATTTTGTCAGTTACGACTCTTCAAAGCTAGTTACTTATGAAAAAGTTTATTTAATGTTTGTCCAAGATTAAATATTAACGTTTAATAACAAAATATCTTGGTTTTGTGCTAAAACAATGTTCGTACTGGAAATAATGTTGCCCAGTACGATCAGCTAACAGTATTCATCATCAGACCGATCACAGATTATTAATTAAAAATACAGGCCTCTTGCAAAGTGAATGTTAGCAACAGTGTAATTCACATTTACATAAAACCAATACATTTCCGAGAGAGATCCCTGAGAAATCTATTAATTAATGCACCACAGAAATTTATTGCTCTGATGTGTGGGTGGAAGTAATTTACGCAAAGCTTTTGCACATTTACTCATATATACACTACTGGCCATTACAATTGCTACACCACAAAATTGACGTGCTACAGACGCGAAATTTAACCGACAGGAAGAAGAAGCTGTGATATGCAAATGATCAGCTTTTCAGAGCATTCACACAAGGTTGGCGACACCTACAATGTTCTGACGTGAGGAAAGTTTAGAATCGATTTCTCATACACAAACAGCAGTTGACCAGCGTTGCCTGGTGAAACGTTGTTGTGATGCCTCGTGTAAGGAGCAGAAATGCGTACCATCACGATTCAGACTTTGATAAAGGTCGGATTGTAGCCTATCGCGATTGCCGTTTATCGTATCGCGACATGGCTGCTCGCGTTGGTCGAGATACAATAACTGTTAGCAGAATATGGAATCTGTGGGTTCCGGAGGGTAATACGGAACGTCCTGCTGGATCCCAATGACATCGTGTCACTAGCAGTCGAGATGACAGGCATCTTATCCGCATGGCTGTAAAAGATCGTGCAGCCACGTCTCGATCCCTGAGTCAACAGATGGGGACGTTTGCAAGACAACAACCATCTGCACGAACAGTTCAACGACTTTTGCAGCAGCATGGACTATCAGCTCGGAGACCATGGCTGCGGTTACCCTTGACGCTGCATCACAGAAACAAGCGCCAACGATGGTGTACTTAACGACAAACCTGTGTGCACGAATGGCAAAACGTAATTTTTTCGGATGAATCTAGGTTCTGTTTACAGCATCATGATGGTCGCATCTGTGTTTGGCGACATCGCGGTGAACGCACATCGGAAGCGCGTTTTCGTCATCGGCAAAGTGGCGTATCACCCGGCGTGATGGTATGGGGTGCCATTGGTTTCACGTCTCGTTCAACTCGTGTTTGCAT
Organism: Schistocerca serialis cubense; assembly: GCF_023864345.2. Taxonomy (NCBI): domain Eukaryota; kingdom Metazoa; phylum Arthropoda; class Insecta; order Orthoptera; family Acrididae; genus Schistocerca; species Schistocerca serialis. The sequence continues at coordinate 224,794,487 of NC_064642.1, forward strand.
TGGCGTCACGTTGAACAGTGGACATTACATTGCAAATGTGTTACGACCCGTGGCTCTACCCTTCATTCGATCCCTGCGAAACCCTACATTTCAGCAGGTTAACGCACGACTGCATGTGGCAGGTCCTGTACGGGCCTTTCTGGATACAGAAAATGTTCGACTGTTGCCCTGGCCAGCACAATCTCCAGATCTCTCACCAATTGTAAACGTCTGGTCAATGGTGGCCGAGTAACTAGCTCGTCACAATACACCACTCACTACTCTTGATGAACTGTGGTATCGTGTTGAAGCTGCATGGGCAGCTGTACCTGTACACGCCATCCAATCTCTGTTGGACTCAATGCCCAGGCGTATCAAGGCCGTTATTACGGCCAGAGGTGGTTGTTATGGGTACTGATTTCTCAGGATCTATGCACCCAAATTGCGTGAAAATGTAATCACATGTCAGTTCTAGTATAATATATTTCTCCAATGAATCCCCGTTTATCTTCTGCATTTCTTCTTGGTGTAGCAATCTTAATGACCAGTAATGTAGTTGAAAATATTGATATAGCATCAGAGAATTGTTGCCGCCACTGATTGTAATTACGTCTTCGAAGGAAGCACTTGGGATAAAGTTTAGTATTCACGACAGCCAGGAACATATAGCCCATTATGTCAATATCGTTTATTTGTGCGAGATGCATATGGTGCCTGAAGACGAATTAATGAGATGCCGAAACCGGTAGTGAAAGTAATATTAAATAACATCTCAACCGCACGGCTGTTGGCGAACTTCTTTGTTAAATACAGTCGAGACCTCGATCGGGTTGTTCGCGCTGTGGATCCTCGGCTGAGAAAGCCAACGCACGTGGTTACGGCACTGGGGTCGACATGGCTACCCTCCCTGAAGGTATCCTCAGGAACCTCATTGATTCTCTTCCTGCACGTCTCGGACTGCGAAAGGTGCTTAGTCAGGTTTTGGACAGGTGATTACCAAGTGTAATTTACTTTGAATCATCTCGGTAATGGTTCAAATGGCTCTGAACACTATGGGACTTAACATATGTGGTCATCAGTCTCCTAGAACTTAGAACTACTTAAACCTGACTAACCTAAGGACATCACACACATCCATGCCCGAGGCAGGATTCGAATCTCCGATCGTAGCGGTCACGCGGTTCCAGACTGAAGCGCCTAGAACCGCACGGCCACACCGGCCGGCATCTCGGTACACACGCCAGTAGATTATAACAGCAACAACCAGTATCACCTGTTAATGGCGTGTGGAAATATTTCTGTTTCCGCGTTGACTGTGGAAATTTGAAATTTAATTTTTTTAATACGTCGCAAAAATAGATTTCAAAATGATGTTTTGGAAATTTAAATGATACACAAATAGCAGAATATATTGTATGAAAGACAGTATTATTTCCTAAACAATTTGTTGATGCTTTGGAAATTTAAATGATACACAAATAGCAGAATATATTGTATCAAAGACAGTATTATTTCCCAAACAATTTGTTAACGCTCCATAGAGAGCTGCACTACATAGAGCAAAGAGGTTATTTGTTGTTATGCAAAGAGACGAACAGTGAGTCAGTGGTTGCTAGCGTCTGTGGACGTCAGAGTATGCAGTAGTAATGCCCTGCAGAAGAGATTTTCTTCGATCTCAGCGTCAGCTAAGGCCTGAAGATGGTGTATTTAATCACCGAAACTGGTAGCTACATAACAAATAACATTGAAAAGATGGCTCCTGGTATTCCATTTTATTACACTCGTTAAAAGTGAGTATGTACTGAGGGAATGTTTTTCATTTCTTACTACTTCTCTTCCCCTGCCGTTGATGGCAGAGTGGGCCGTTTGAGATTTGGTCCATCTAGGGAGTTTCAGCGTTTTCAGGGAAATGTCGCAGAGAGTTGGAAGCGAGGCAGCGGGAGTCCCAGTTGGGAATATTTTGGGATGGGCTTCCATTTTCAGCATTGGCCAGATAACCAAACGAATCCTCCCAAAAGCCTTGGTCGTAACCGTGGAATTGCACTTGTCTCTATTTCTGGGACACTGTTTACGAGAATTAAAATTGGTGTATGTAAGTTTGTGCGTGAATGGGCTGTGTGTGGTGGAAGATGGAGTTTAATTCCAGGAATTATTAACCACAGAATTACAGTGTAGGAACGGCGACACGGCGACAAAGAGAGAGAGATAGAGAGAGAGGGGTGAGGGGGAGGGAGGGAGAGAGAAAGAGAGAGAGAAGAGAGAGAGGGGGGAGGGGGAGCGAAAGAGAGAGAGAGAAGAGAGAGAGAGGGAGGGGGGGGGGGAAATGCCAAACCTCCATCAAAATCACGACACCAACTTGGACGATATACTGAGAGAATGTGTCCCGTAGCACAAGTCAATGATGGAAACATTGTAAGTTTGAAACAAATTTAATTTCCTTAAAGAAGCTGTTGTGAGTGCTCTCAAGGTTTTAATGACTAGTTGAAACACTATGAGAAATTTATATCTGTGGTGAACTATTGAGAAAGTAAATGAAATAACTCTTTGTTTCATTGATATGAAATGAAAACACTGTGTAGCATAATTTAAATGCATTAATGCTACTTTACGCAACAAACATTTTAAAGGATCATGTTTTCACTTCGTAATTACTATGATGACATTACGTACTGAAAACGCGTAGCAGTCATTTCTCAGATCTGTACCAGCTGCTCTGAAATTTTGGTAGTTATGATGTTTTCACTATTTGCAGTGTTGTTTATGTGTATGCAGAATAATAACGTAGTGTGCATCAGTGTGACTGCCACTGCTTTTCTGTGGATATATTTACTTCGTAAGTAAATGCAATGGTAAAATGTAGATGTCGTGTGACTAGGGTCTCCAATCGGGTAGACCGTTCGCCAGGTGCAAGTCTTTCGATTAGACGCCACTTCGGCGACGTGCGCGTGGATGAGGATGAAATGATGATGATCAGGACAACACAACACGCAGGCCCTGAGAGGAGAAAAATCTCCGACCCAGCCGGGACTAGAATCCGGGTCCTAGGATTGATATTCTGTCGCGCTGACCACTCAGCTACCGGGGGCGGACAATGCAGTGGTGATTGCTTGTTTTAAGTCGATGACCATAACTTCGTCAACCTCCATTTGATTATATGATTTCACGGAATTGTTTCGTTTCAGAATAAACACGTAAAGATAAAGAGTATTCGTGCTTCGTGTGCTTTAAATTTCTGTTGTAACAATATGTTTGGTGTTCGATATTTGTTATTTGTTATAAAAGCCAGACGACTGCATTACTCGCTGTAGCGTATGTAACTTCGTGAAATGGCATATGTCTAACAGCGAGTAACGCTCTGCGGCAGTAAGAGCAGGACATCAGCATATTACGGCAGTACAGTAGCACTGCCGCCAGAGCGTCGTCAGCTCTCTCAGGGCCGACGGCGCCGTCGCGACGCCTGCATCTCGCCGCCCGTTTACCGCGGATACACACACACACACACACACACACACACACGTATGATCCGCTTGGCAGGGACGTCTGCTTACTCAGGCCAGACTCAGCGCCTCGCCATAATTGCTGGCGCTCCCAATGCGATGCGCGACACCCCACCACGCTACTGTGCCCTACGCAGCGGCTAATGGCCGCTCCACTCGTCTTGTCACGCTGGACAATGAAGGTCGCTGCAGTTGCTGCGGCGAGAATTCAGAACACACAGACCGCGCTGACAACGCGAGGAACGTTCAGCACAATTCTGCGCCAGACTTGTGTGACCAGAGGCATTCGCAGTTGGCGCCCGCGAAAAAAAAAAATAAAAACTTTCTTGATATGCAAAAAAGCCGTGTAAGCTGATGACAATACCCACAATAATATTAGCTTGGTGCATAAGTTCGTACCAGTTTTCGGTAAGTTTAATAAACGTAACAGGTACACAACCAGAGACTTTAGTCAGCAATATAAATTCTCCTTCACTATTTTTGCAACAGTCTACCAACGCTGGGGCAACTTCTCTATTCCGTGACTGTAGAAACCACGTGATTTCGAGGCGAAGAGCTCATTGAGCCATGTTAGGAGCGCATTTTGATCCGGAAAGCAAGTTCATTGAAGGCTGTTCAATAGACAGCGGAAAGGGTGAAAATCCGAGGGCGCAAACTCAGATGAATGAGTTCGGTGCGGAATGACATCCCAACCAAATTTCTGCATATTGTTTTTTCTGTCTACCAGAATGTGGGCTGGCGTTATGGTGGAGTTGCATCACTTCACGCAGTCTTCCTGGTCGTTATTCTTGGACTACGTCTGCAAGACGGTTCAGTTGTTGACAATGAATGTCGGCAGTGATGGCTGTACCTCGGGAAGGTAGTTCGTGATACACCACACTGTCGCTATTCCACCAGATGCATGACTATCTTTTGTGGATGCGCGCAGGACTTTGGACGGGGAGGTGCTGCTTAGTTTGGGCTCAACCAACCCTTTCTTTTTTTTGTAATGTTAGCATAGAGTCACCATTTATAGTCACCAGTAACGTTACAGGATAGAAACGGTCAGTGTTGTTCCTGATCCAATCGACGACGAGCAAGCAGAGATCCGCAAACGGCCACCTGCTGATTTTTGTGATTTGGCTTTGAGCGTGCGGTACACCTTCACCCTATTTTTGAACGCTCGCCGCACCATTCAAATTTCGCCCGATGATTTAATGATCACTCTTCATCACATCACCCAGTTCTCGAGTAGACTGAGGTGGATTAATACGTTTAAACTACCTTCAACAATCCCCAAACGTCTTTCCGAACGAGGAGGGTCACTGTCTAAACGATCCTTTTTGAAACGAGGAAATTATTTTCTTGGCGTGCTCTCTCCAAAGGCATTATCTCCATTCACGGCGCAAAGGTTCCTGGCTGCTTCCGCGGCTGTCACCGTTCTATTCAGCTCAAACAGAAGAATATGTCGGAAATTCTCCACTTGGCACTCCAGTTTCTAGCGTTCGCAGCTCCACTCACTATTTACAAATGACAAAATGACAAACGTAAACTAAAATAGCAACTGTGAGCTACGAAAAGAAATGACAATCGATAAATAATCCCACAAAAACTGGAATCCAAGCAAGCTACGAACTAATTCACCTACCTAATAGTTACATTGTAGATAAAAGACTGTACTGATACATATATCCATGGGTTCACCATCGTATGTCTACAACAACAGTTATTTTAGATTATTGGTCTGCGTGAATGCATATGTTGTTGTTGTTGATGTTGGTGATGGTGATGGTGGTAGTGGTGGTGGTGGGAGGAATGGTGGTACTTGTGGAGTTTTGTTCGATCTGAAGAGTGGCCTGATACTACTCTCGACGCTGGTCTATCCTATGCAAACTCCTCCATCTCTGGAAAACTACGTAAGTCCACATTCATTAGAACATGCTTATTGTATTCCTGCCTTGTTCTCCCTCTCTACCAGGTGCCCCACTCCCAGACCCACACACACACACGTATGCTACCCTCCCTTTCATTTTTGTTGGTCATCAGTGTACTGACTGGTTTGATGCGGCCCGCCACGAATTCCTTTCCTGTGCTAACCTCTTCATCTCAGAGTAGCACTTGCAACCTAAGTCCTCAATTATTTGCTTGACGTATTCCAATCTCTGTCTTCCTCTACAGTTTTTGCCCTCTACAGCTCCCTCTAGTACCATGGAAGTCATTCCCTCATGTCTTAGCAGATGTCCTATCATCCTGTCCCTTCTCCTTATCAGTGTTTTCCACATATTCCTTTCCTCTCCGATTCTGCGTAGAACCTCCTCATTCCTTACCTTATCAGTCCACCTAATTTTCAACATTCGTCTATAGCACCACATCTCAAATGCTTCGATTCTCTTCTGTTCCGGTTTTCCCACAGTCCATGTTTCCCTACCATACAATGCTGTACTCCAGACTTACATCCTCAGAAATTTCTTCCTCAAATTAAGGCCGGTATTTTATATTAGTAGACTTCTCTTGGCCAGAAATGCCTTTTTTGCCATAGCGAGTCTCATTTTGATGTCCTCCTTGCTCCGTCCGTCATTGGTTATTTTACTGCCTAGGTAGCAGAATTCCTTAACTTCATTGACTTCGTGACCATCAATCCTGATGTTAAGTCTCTCGCTGTTCTCATTTCTACTACTTCTCATTACCTTCGTCTTTCTCCGATTTACTCTCAATCCCTTTCATTACCAAACTGATAATTCCTTGATTGCTCAAGGTGCGTCCTAATAAACGACCCCTTCTTTTGGGACGTTGTTCCACAGGTTTCTTTTTTTCACAGTTCGATTCAGCGGCTTCGCTTGTCATCTAAACTTTAGCATTTTTCTGTAGTACCATACAGCAGAGCTCTGCACCTTCGTGGAAAATAAGGATTGTAATTTCCCCCTGCTTTCAGTATTTCGCAGTACCTGGCTCATGGTGGCTACTGTTAAAAGGCCAGATCAGTCAGTCATCCAGATTGTTGCCCACGCAGTTACTGAAAACTGTCTTCGGGTAACAAAGCCTAGTGAGGCTCATCGCATCCTTATAGTTGCACCTATGGTACGGCTAAGCAAGGGAGAAATAAGAAGCTTTTTAGCACTGAGCGTGTTCATTGGTGAGACAGAAGAATTACCAAATGAAGTAATTGTAGGATGGTCCAGTATCTCCATGATATACGCTCATCTTTTGAGACGTACTTTCCTGAAAAGCGGAATTCAAAACTGAAAACGAATTCATGGGTTTATTTTTGTACCGAATTTGCAGAAGCCAGAAAATATATCAAAATTAATTTATGAACCCTTCTTAGAAATTTCATCAAATTAAAGCATGGATTCACTATTCAAGACAGTGTCACTTGGAGCTTTTTGGTGCAAGTTTGGTGACAAATCTCCAGAATTTGCCACATAGTCTCTGAATGTTCTTCTCTCGTTCGCAGAAACATATTTAGGTGAAACGAGATTTTCAACACGTGCACCTAGAAAGACAAAATACCGCAGCAGGCTGGATGCTGTATCTGACACGCGTCATCAGCTCTCTTTTACCTAACCTGACAATAAACAGTTTGTCAAAAAGAACTTCTTACCTTACTGTAAAATCAATATGGTGTTATTTTGTGCACTGCATTAGCTTGTGCTGTTTCGTATATTGTTGCAGAAGACAGTAGTGTAAAATATACTTATTGTTGCATGATTTCCATTGAAGAATAAACACAAAACGAAGTTTTGCTTACTTTAGTGCTCCATGAAATACAAGTAATCAGTATTTCAAAAGGGTTCTGTCGCCAAAGAAGTTTGATAACTGCTGACGTAACCAATGTACATTTGTGGCTCTCATCCAAAAAGCAAGCGATGGTGGGTTTTTGTACAAAGTACATTAATATGACTCAACAAATCGACAACGTTATGCAAAACAGTCTAGAACAACGTTTAACAATCAACAAAAGCTTGGCATTAGATGTAAAAGAACACAAAATCTCTAACACTGTTAAGGGATTACGGAATTTCGTAATTTAGTATGGTCTCTAATGAGAAATACTTTTAACAAGTCTATAACGAAATCCTGTTTCGAAATCTGGCAGAAATTCCGAGGAATATGCAAGTAATAAGAAAAGTCATTACCTTCACATCATGACAGCAATGGTCGTTGGTGAGGTAGCTGTAGTTATCTTTAAAACCAGTCCCGGGAGGCTGAAGCCCATTCTACGGCTGCTACTTGTTATCTGAAGATATTTCAAATAAGGGTGCAGTCCAGTTACTACTCACCCGAATTCCCCTGGTTCTTGTTAACTACCTTTCTCACAGGGAATAACTACCGAACATGTTTCTTATTAAACTACCTCACCAAGTGCCGTTACAGAAAAAGTGAACCTACAACAGGGATGAATGGTTAGGCGCTGAGTACGTGTAATATGCAACAGAACACAGTGAATGTAATTGGATTTTCCCTTATAGCTCATCATCCATGCAAAGCATCTGGAGATCTGTTACAGAAGGCGCGCGCATAGCACCTCATTTTGCAGGCTAATGATGATCTGGGATAGGTGGTACGTGAGGAAGACGGAGGAAAATCTCACGGAAAATGTTTGACACCTGGAAAATGATACATCCATCTGAATCGTATCGATCATAGTAGCCACGTGGACATACATTTTGTTTTAATATTATGTGGTACCTGTTGACACATAACCAGCTAGGATGCAGGAAATATCGTTCATATGAAACAAAACTGTCTCTTCATTTGCAGGAAGTACGAGAGTTATCGTCTGACTGTGTGACCGAACGGTTCTAGGAGCTTCAGTATGGAACCGCGCTACCGCTACGGTCGCAGGTTCGTATCCTGCTCGGGCGTGGATGTGTGATGTCCTTAGGTTAGTTAAGTTTAAGTAGTTCTAAGTCTAGGGGACTGATGACCTCAGATGTTCCCATAGTGCTCCGAGCCATTTGAACACTTTTTTTTTTGACAGTTATCGACAAGTACCTTCAGTTGTTTCCCTATTCCTAGATTTGCAGAAGGAGCTTGACATCGTTCCTCAAAAGCGACTTCTAATGGCTTTGCGTGCTTTTAGGATATCGTCCCAGTTATGTTACTGGATTCGTGATTTTTTCTCAGGTAACTCACAGTATGTAGTAACCGACGAGAACTCGTCTAATGAAAATGAAAGTAATACCTAATATTCCATAAGGACATATGATAGGTCCTTTACCGTTTTTGGTCTATATGAAATAGTTAAGTGACAAACTGAGCAACTATCTCAGTTTGTTCGTAGATGCTGCCGTCGTTTACTGTATTACGACGTCAGGATTTCCAAACATAGTTCCAAACTGATGTAAGTATGCTATCTGTATGGTGGTAATAGTGCCAGTTGACCCTGAAAAACAGAAAGTGTGAGGTTCTCCTCACGACCTCATTTACACCAAAAATGACAAATTTTAGGCTGTGGTTGATTCAACAAAATATTTAGGGGATTCAGCAAGGAACAACATAAATTGCAACAATCACACAGAAAAATGTTATATGGAAGGCGAACCGAAGACTCTTTTATTCGCACGACTTTTGGGAGGCGCAACAAATCCACCAAATGTGTACTTTTCCCAGAATAAAACTATGCACTATTTGCAAAATAGGACCTCTAGGTTTGGTGTCAAGATATAAATAAAAGATAATTATGATAAGGAATTTGGGAAGACAAACATTTTAAAAATGAGCATTTCATTTATGCAGAATCTCTTCACGAAATTTCACTTCTTCTCCGGTAGTTCATTGCCTCCCACTACTTAGGTGGGGAGAAACAAATACACGATAAAGTAATAAAAAAGATTCAGGTGTTCATGTACTCCAAGTGTTATTCTGAAGTGGACGCTAAATAATTTGAAAGTGGTGGCTTGCATACCCGAGCATTACGTTGCTTAACATCTGAGGTCATCAGCCCCCTAGAACTTAGAACTACTTTTAAACCTCGCGGTTCGTGACTGTAGCACCTAGAACCGCTTGGCCACAGCGGCCGGCTCCTAGCCTTCATTTAAGAATGAACTGCAGAGTGATCATGTGGATGTAGATGTTGGTGCATTACTCGCGTGACTTCTACCGATACCCGACCGCTTCTCCCCTCTGTTTAGCGCGATACTACAGCGTCATTTTCTCTCTTTTCCTCTATATGTATGTATGCATATATATACGAGCATATAAGTGTTGCGAATAGAATATGTATATGTTGGTCGAAAATAGACCGTTCCACGCCCATATTCAAGCGGCTCTCCAGAGACGATGTCACCGAAGATGGTGTTTTTGGTTTCCTAAAACCGAACAAGAGAGCGATACAAAAATTGGACATGAGACGGTGGTAAGGATCGAACCCTGGCCAATGACTGAGCATCTCGTACGATATCAACTACGCTATGAGAACAACGGACACTAATTGTATCTCACGGACCACTTGAATTTGCGCGCTAAACAGCCTGACTGGCTAATTTCAACGTTAATCTAATCCGAAACTGCACAACGCATCGAAATCTTTACTTAGAAATAGTTTCTCAGCGCGGCCTACCCTTCAACGCCCTTGTAATTTTTTCAGACTGTTTCTGACCATCCTGTGTATACAGGTTGCTTAACCTCAGTCAACTAAATCTCTCGAAAATGACGCATCGTATGAAACATATGTTCTAGGATGAAAGTTCATACCAGGGAAAGGAATGCCTGTCTGTGCTATACTGGTCACCCTCTAACCACCCCACCTGCGAGAAAAGGGTCAAATTTTTGCATACTTTGATTCTACGCCAAAACATGCATGCGGCTGCCTCAAACTATTTTTTCCCATTCGTGGCAGAAGGCACTGTATTCGGCAGATATCAGTGAGATTGTTTTTGATATTAAGAACAGACCCATCTGACTCTACACTTCATTTAACGTGTAAATGTAAAACTTTGTGTTCCAACGGTTGATATTTACGTTAGAAACTTATTGCTTTAGTGTGGGAAGTTTAATTGTGCGGTGTAATATGGTTAGCCGTTTCAGTTTCTGGTTAGAAACTACGTTTAGCCCGATATAGGAACAACGAGGGGGATGTAACAGTTTTCTGTTCCCATCGAGATGCTTGATATCGGCGAGTCCCACTGCCTTTCACCTTTGTGGGGGTGCCTGATTTCGGTGAATCCCCTTGCATCTCACAATAATTGTAATTCACAATAAATGCTGAGATTAACGACTTTCAGTTTCGACACATTTTATTAATTCGTGGCTAGAATGCATATAGACACAACATTTATGAATTACAATTATGCTGAGAGGAAAACAAGTCTCACGGAGAGAGGCAAGGAGGCTCAACCGATATCAAACATCCCGATGGGAACTGAAAACTATTCCATCCACGTCGTTGTTCTCCTAAACACAGTTCCCATCCAGACATTGAAACAGCTAACCATATTATACCGCATAGTCAAATTCGCAAGCCTGGATTTCGAACTTAAATATCAACCGTTAGAATACAAATGTATTTAAATTAATGATAAGGAATTTAGAATCAAATGCGTCCGTTCTTAATTACAAAAAAAGGCTCACTTGACATACATCAACTGCAGAGCCATCTACCACGAATTGCAAACAATGGTTTGAGTAAACGGTATGTATTGTTTGGTGTAGAATATGAGTGTGCAGTAAAAATGGGAGGATTCCACTCCGGAGGGGTGGTTAGGTGGACCGTTGTCTCCTTTACGAATATTAACTTTTCTCATTCAACATTTTTTTTAATATGCGGTTTTCGAGATATTTAGTTGTCTCAAAGCAAACATTCATTCATAACAGAGAGGAGAGAGAGAGAGAGAGAGAGAGAGAGAGAGAGAGAGAGAGAGTCGAGTCTCTCTCTCTCTTTCTCTCTCTCTCTCTCACACACACACACACACAGTATATATATATATTATTGGGATTTTGCCCTTAAAGAGCGCATTTGGACTAAATTACATGGCCAGTTCCTTTTGCTGCCTTCCTTGCTGCCCAAACTTCCGTCATTCGCTCGCTGTGTTTCTGTTTCCGGTCCTCTGTCCATGCTTCTTGTTGGCTTTGTGTCTTCGGCTTCATCTTGCTTGCCTTTTTGGTTGCCCATATTTCTTTCATCTTCCGGCTGTGGTCTTGCTTGCGTTCTTCGGTCCATTTTACGCCTGTTCGTTTGTCACGTTGTATCTCATGTAGTTTACTTTTCTTAATGATGTTTCTGAATTTAATTCTGTCGTTTATTGTGTCTGCTGTTATGTTGAGTTGGTTCAGGTCGTATTTTACCTCTACCACCCATTTGTTGTTTTTAGTGGTTACCCAGTCAAAGATCTGTTTGGTCAGTCTATGTGATGGCATTCTGTATAGGTGTCCGTAGAATTGTAGTCTGCGTTTTCTAATCTTTTCTGTGATTGTCTCCGTATGTTTGTATAGTTCCTCTGCAGGTTTCTTGATCCATATTCCATTGTTGTTAGTTGCGCCAAATATTTTCCTAAGAATTTTCCGTTCTACTTTTTATAGTTGTCTGATACGTGTATGCCCTAGGATTAGTGTGGTCTCTGCTGCATATAGTGCCTCAGGGAGCACCACCGTGTCGTAGTGAAGTAATTTGGCTTTTTGTGAGATAGACTTCTTGTTGTAATGATTCCACACTACTTTGTATGCTTTGTCCAGTTTAGTTTTTCTTTGTTCGTTTCAGTCTCTGTTATGTCTATTCATTTGTAGTGTTTCACCAAGGTATTTGAAGTTTGCCGTTTTGTAAATCGTGCCATACTTTGTGTTCAGAGATGACAGTTTTTTTGTGCTCATAAACTGTGTCTTTTCGTAAGAGATCTGTAGTCCAGTTTTGGAAGAGATTTCGTGCAGTTCTTCAATAGTGTCTTTTGTTTCTTTTATACCTTTCGTGACAATCGCCAAATCGTCTGCAAAAGCCAGGCATTTAATCTGTAGGTTTCATAAGTTTATCCCCTGTTTTGATGTTTCCCATTCTTTTATTACCTTATCTAACACCAGACTGAAAAGGAGAGGTGAGAGGCCATAGCCCTGTCGGACACCTGTGCGAATTTCAAAGGGCTCTGATAGTTCCCCACAGAGCTTTACTTTGGAGGTCGTGTTGGTTAAAGTTTGCTCTATGATAGCCCGTGTTTTGTTGTCTACTTTGTATTCTGCTAGAATTTTGAAGAGAATTTTCCGGTCGATAGAGTCGTACGCCTTTTTGAAGTCAACAAAGGTAACGATCAGGTTCTGTTCGTGTTGTAAAATCATTTTCAGGTTCCAAATTTGTTCCGCACAAGACCGCCCTTTACGGAAGCCTGCTTGGTATTCCCCAATCAAGTGGTCTGTCTGGCATTATAGTCTGTTTAGTAAAGCTTTAGAGACGATCTTGTATGTGACCGATAGCAGGGATATTCCTCTATAGTTGTTCGGGTCAATCTTGTCACCTTTTTGGTGTAGTGGGTGTATCAGGGCAGTTTCCCAGTCATCAGGAATTTTCATGGCCTTCCAGATATCTTCCAAAATCCTGTGGATGTCTTTGGTAAGTTCTGGGTCTTGTAACTTCCAGATTTTCGCGATGATGCCGTCTTCTCCTGGTGCTCTACGATTCTTGAGTGGCTTGATCATTTCTTTAACTTCTTCTAGAGTTGGAGGTTCACTATCTGGATTGTACGTGCTCGTTTCTGTCATCATTTCTTCCATAGGGGGGTCCGTGTTGAGCAGTTTTTCAAAGTACTTTGCCAGAATGTCACAATTGTTTTTGGTATTGGTTTCTAGGGTTCCATCCGGTCTTCTGAAGCACAAGTTGGGTGGTTGATATCCAGTCATATTTTCATTGAATGGTCTGCAGAAGTTTCTTGTATTGTTCTTGATGAATTCCGATTCCATCTCCGTCAGTCGCCCTTTATCATACTGTCGTTTTTCACTGCGAATGATTTTGCTTGATTGCTGAAAACTATTACATCCAAGTCGTTGTTCTTCTAAACACAGTTCCCAACCAGACATTGAAACAGCTAACCATATTATACTGCATAGACAAACAAGTCCCATGGAGAGAGGCCAGGGGGCTTAACCGATATCAAACATCCCGATGGGAACTGAAAACTATTACATCCACGTCGTTGTTCTCCTAAACACAGTCCCCAACCAGACATTGAAACAGCTAACCATATTATACTGCATAGTCAAATTTGCAACCCTGGTAAAACAAAACGATGGACACACACACACACACACACACACACACACACACACACACACACACACACACACACAGTGATATATATATAATGTTTGTGTGTGTGTGTGTGTGTGTGTGTGTGTGTGTGTGTGTGTGTGTGTGTGTGTGTGTCCATAGTTTCGTTTTACCTTTACAGTAATGCCCTGTCAGTGAAGAGTCGTGCTGGAAATGTTTGGGTAAGAAGATTGTCATAATCTGGTTTAGGCAAAAGCACATGGAAGTCTGATCTACAATTGTTTTCCACAAATAAGTTTGCTTTCAGATACCACAAAACAAAAGAGTATCATTACTTAAGTTCGACGTCTTTGGGCGTAACCTGACAGCAGTTTACTGCGAGTCCATGTTGAACAGCTGTCCCCGGAATAATGGCGGGTTTTCAGTATTGCGTTTTGGCATGGGAAGGCGTCACGCTTACCTGAAACAATAAGAAATAATATTTAGAGAAAAGTTAGGTGAAAATCAGTAAGTTTTTTATATTTATAATATCTTATTTCCCTAATTTCCATCATTAACGAGAAACAGTGTATTTTATTTTACTTTGTCACCAATTTCTAATTTGTGATCGTAATTTGTGAATTTAACTGACGACAGAAACGCAAAGTTCGCGGTTAAAGATATTAAAAATAAATTGCAGAGACCTCTGAATAATCTAGGTCTACAACTACAACTACACTCTGTGTGTAACTGAAGTGCTTGTAAGAAGGTGGCTATAATTTTAAGAAACACTGTCGTCCAAAAAGTTGGCAGCCTTATTTTATTCTTGGCGTACAGGCGACTTCAATGCGGTAACTATGGTGACAACGTGAACTATCAAGTGAAAACTACAGTGTGCATTCTAAAAGAGAACTGTGAGCAGGTAGTGTCAAGTAGCGGACGTGCTGCCGTAGTGTATAAACGTTGTGCGACAGGTCACAATGAAGCATCAGCTCTGAATCAATTGTTGAAGTTGTTCTCCAGAATGTTTTGAAGAAGAGAAGAGTTGTTGCAGAGATTGTCCCACACACTGACCCCTGAATAAAAACAAAGACGTGTGGACGCGTGCCGAAACTTTATGTATACATACATACAAAAAAAAATGCGCGCTAAACATGGAGCTTAAAATACATACCTTACGAGCCATGAGCACTTCTCCTATACAGTGAATCATATCTCTTCTGTTGAAAGCTGTTTGCTTTCGATATTTTTGGAGGAGGTAGTACGGACAAAAAAAAAGAAAGGTCCAGGTAACATGGGCTCTAAAATGTACACGTTAAGAGTTTTAAGCGCATGTTCAGTAGTATAAATGTAGTTTGCAGTAACGAGGATGAACAAGTACTCATAACTCTTAAGTTATGCATTTTAGTGCCTATGTGTACTTGACATTTTTGTCTTGTTTTCGTCCATACTATCAAATCTGAAAATACGTCTGAGCCGTGGTGTTTTACTGGCGCGCCAGCGTATTTGCAATTACCTCGCCTTCGCGCCCTTATCTTTGCCAGAGGAATTAACTGGAGGCTCTCGCGAAGAACGTGGACAATTGGCGTTCGATGTTACCTGAGGCCGGAGTGCTCTGGTAGTGCAGCGCGAACCGACCACGTGTATGGGGCAGCTTGGTGGAGAGCCTTTCCTGTCACCTGTGAGGAGATTTGTTACTGCCTTGTGTTGCGTGCTGCCAGTTCCGGACACGGCAGTCTACGGTCGTCCGCTGCCTTATTGCTGCCTGCTGAGCTCGACGCAAGCCATAACGGACGTCCAGCAAAAAGTGAAATTGAACTTACGGCATGTGTGTGAGGGTGTTGAGGACTGCTACCTCACTTCTAGTAACTGTAAGCGCACGGGTGTTACCATGGAAGTAAATGTGTGCTCATAAAGAGTTCCTTGTGCTCAAGACAGATGTTAAATATTAGTATAGTGCACGAGCGTGCCTCTTCCAGGTCGTGGGAAATATTTGTGTGATGTAATATGTAATCAGCTGCAAGGCCGCAATCTGTTTATCAAATATACTACATTCGAGTGTTTGGTAGCCTTAGAGTAGTGAGCCCCAGTAAAACGTATAATGAAATTTTCAGAATTGTGCCCGTTACGGTTTTCACTGAACAGTGGGGCAAAAGATTTCACGTAGTTTAATTCAAATGGCTCTGAGCACTATGGGACTTAACTTCTGAGGTCATTAGTCCCCTAGAACTTAGAACTACTTAAACCTAACTAACCTAAGGAGATCACACACATCCATTCCCGAGGCAGGATTCGAACCTGCGACCATAGCAGTCGCTCGGCCACAACGGCCGGCGTAGTTTAATTGTGATTAAGTCTGGAGTGCCCGCTGGCCTTGCTAGTAATTGTAAGTTTTTTTAAAAATATGTTAATAGCCGGCAATTTTCCTTAATGTTATTGATAAGATTTGCGCTGTTGGTTGTACCCTGCCTGTGTAGTTCATTCGTAGTGGGGCAAAGGCAGTGAGCCATTTTATTAGTGAATAATTTAACCTGTTATTTAATATCTTCTGGCGGTTGTTTCCATTGTCCCTGCGGACCTATTCTGTGCGCTTGTTAAATGTTACAGCTGGCTGGCTGGCGTTTTGGAGTAAGCGCTACCTTTCCACTTACGAGGCCTGGGGCTGTGAAGGAGGTGACTCCGGGTCGAGGCTCGAGAAGTGGGTCTTGTACGAACTGCCGGCTTCCGCCTTCCGCCTTGGCTTCTCCAAGTTAAATTTTCGTTCTGCCTTCGAGCGACCTGGCGTCATTCCTCGCTAATTAATTCTGGTGCTAATTATGTTTACTTGGGGGTTTATTATATTTATTAAATTTATCAAACTTTGTCTATAGTCCAACATACAATGATGAATTAATTTAAGCCGCCAGGCTCATAATTGTTAGTGGTTTAAAAATTTCCTTATGTATGAGCTAGACTTTGTTTAATAAAAGGACATTGATAGCACATTCATCGAATTCTTGTGCCTTACTATTCTTATCACGTAAAGTAATCAGGATTAAAATATTGCTGTTTTAAAGAAATTTGTTTATGTGATTGTTAAATAAAATGAGTGATAACAAAGGGGTCCAGTCCTTCCTATTTGTTTCCCTATTCCCTAGTAGAATGACGTCTCAACGTCGGTGGAGTACTGGTTCATCACCTCTCATCTTAGAAGTTTTTGAAAAGGATTTCAGGTAGAAGTAATCGAAAACTGACTATGTAACGCCGGACGGAGTGGCCGAGCGGTTCTAGGCACTACAGGCTGGAACCGCGCGACCACTACGGTCGCAGGTTCGAATCCAGCCTCGGGCATGGATGTGTGTGATGTCCTTAGGTTAGTTAGGTTTAAGTAGTTCTAAGTTCTAGGGGACTAATGACCTCAGAAGTTAAATCCCATAGTGCTCAGAGCCATTTGAACCATTTTGACTATGTAACCTCCCCCACTATATTTTGTTTCTGTCTGAAATTTAGCCCATCTTTACAGAACCTAATATGAACTCACCTGTAACTGATATGAATGCTGCTTGGCTTTGTATTAAATGCGCTCATCCTTGTTGCCCTTCATCTAACATATACAAACACATGTCCACACAGAACTAATAAATACATCCATCATCTACCACACTTTAACTAAGAATTATCAGACGGCGCAGAGGCAAAGACCGTGTCACGACAAGACCAAATATTGTTTAACAGTATCATAATTTGCTCTCTCTCTTACGTATACGTCGATAACATACAAAAACCTAAATGACATGACCATCTTACAACTACATTAAGTGTGGTATACATAGTTTTAGTTTTGTTGAGCTAAGTAGTTGTGCCAATGGCATGTTAAGCACTAGGGATGGAAGTGGTTGTTGGAAGACATGAAGCTGAAACATTACAATGAACTTGTAGAGTACTGTACTTCGTAATTTATCCATAGTCTTTATACTCTAAAAACATGCTGATAAACTAATAGTTCACAATACCGATATTTCATTTCTTACGCTAACTAAAGTAAGACTGAGAATAAAAAGTACCCACTTTAGACGGAAAAATTCGGGAATTATGTCGCAAAATTATTGCACTGTATGATAAACATGGCCCTCAACGCACTGTCAAGGTAATGAGAGCTCCCGCTCCGTGGCTCACCACTGCATTACGCCAGTTAATGAATAAACGTGATGCTGCACATAGGGCCTTCAAGCGTAACCCAACTCCCGAGGCGTACGAAGCTTATAGGAAACTCCGAAACAGTATCAAACAAAGCGTGAGGAATGCCAAAATCAGACATGCCCGCTCTGTCGTATGCGGCATATCAAAACCTGCTGCACTGTGGAAAAAGCTGCGCAGCTTCGGTATAGGGATGCGAAGATCTGACGCTGTTTATCAAGCGTCTGCAGAAGACTTAAACGATTTCTTCTCAACAGCTGTAAACTGCCACGCAGCGACAAATCACCAGCCCCAAGATATCAATCTCTCGAGAGACAAGTTTTTCCTAAAATATGTCACTACCGGCACAGTACACAAGGCAATTATGAGAATCTCTTCCGAGGCAGTAGGAAATTATGGAGTGAGCATTGGCATGATTAAGAACGTCGTAGACACTATTATTCCAGTTATCACAGACATCTTCAACCTGTCTCTTGTCAGTAGTACATATCCTACAGAGTGGAAGCAAAGTTTAAGTCAACCTATACCCAAGACTGACAACCCTAAGTCGCCAGGTGACTACAGGCCAGTCAGCATACTACCTGCAATATCTAAAGCCCTAGAATACATCGTCCACGATCAGCTGACGGATTACCTCAAAACTCATAACATCCATGACAAATATCAGTCAGGCTTTCGAAAGCACCATAGTACAGCAACTGCATTAATCAAAGTAACTGATGACATTAAACATGCTATGCACAGACGTGAAGCTACCATCCCAACACTGCTTGATTTTAGCAAGGCTTTTGATACAGTTGACTTTGATATATTACTAATTAAAATGAAACAGCTGAATTTCTCAAACAGCGCAATACACTGGTTCGACAGCTACCTCAAAAACAGAAGTCAACAAGTCATTTGTGGGTCGGAAAAGTCATCATGGAAAAACGTGCGCTCTGGAGTTCCCCAAGGCTCCGTCCTTGGTCCATTACTCTTCTCACTGTACATTAATGATATTTCTTCAGTGATTCACTCAACTACCATCTATATGCCGACGACATCCAAATGTACATAAGTGCAAGCCCCAAGAACATTGCTGACGCAGTAGCGAATATTAACGCAGATCTTTGGTCTGTTTCTCGATGGGCACAGAACCTAGGTCTGAAACTAAACCCCAAGAAATCCCAGGTCATACGTATATCTCATCCAAAGTTAATCAGCCTGTACTTTCGCGAAACAGTCCCTCAAATACTCCTCAATGGTACCCAACTACCATACCAAAAAACAGTAAAAGACCTTGGAATAATCTTGGATGAACACCTAAACTGGGAAGAACAAACAGTCACAGCTTGCCGGAAATCGCTCTCCTCCCTACATGCAATTCAAAAATTTAGAAAAATATTTCCAACCCATGTTAAACAAAAATTAGTCCAAACACTAGTCTTGCCTAATCTTTACTACTGTGATGTAGTTCAACACGGCACAAATAGTGAAAATCCGAGACGCCTCGAGCTAGTGATGAATGCTTGCGTTAGATACGTGTGCAATTTACGATTGTATGATCATATCAGTCCTTCATACTCCCAGCTATGTTGGATATGCCCACATAAGGCACTCGATCTCCACACCACGTGCTTACTTCATCGATTTCTTAGCCGCTGGTGCCCCCAATACTTCTCACATTAAACACCTATCATCATTCCACAACCGCAATACCAGATCGGATACGTCTAGCATCTTGGCTGTACCTTTACATAACACAAAATCTTTCTCCGTGTCATTCTCTCAGCCATACGACTATGGAACGCGCTCCCCTGTGATCTGCGTCTTATCCAGAACCACTCAACATTCAAGAGGGAACTCAAAACTTACATATTAGGGACGGTATAGCCACCATTGTTGTGCCCCTCTCATCTCTTTCTTTCTCCTCTCCGTCATAGCTTCGGATCTTACCATTCTATTTCTCTTCCTATAACCTATCTACCTCTCCTATACCTTTTTCACCCCATTCTATCGTCTTATGTGTCTGCTCGATGAGAATAACTCACAAGCTGCAAGAACATAACGAGAAAATTCCCAACTAGCAATAGGACTGACATTCATAAAAGAAAAATATGTTTACTTTATATACATAGTCATTATTATTATTATTTTTATTATTATTGTTATTCTTGATTGTTATAATTATTTTTTGATTGTTATAATTATCATTGTACTACGGTTGTAATCTATAATTTCGTTTCTTTAACATTAATACTGTATAACACATTATATGTCCTTAATGTTCTGTAGAAAGTGTAATTCGTTCAATCCGAGTATGCCTGAAGGCCCTAATCTTGCAAGGTAAAATAAATGCATAAATAAATAAAAATAAAAAGTAAACTGTTATCACTGGGTAACATTTAGTGCAATCACAAATTAGAATTGCATGTTTCAACAAAGTAATTTCACTTTCAATTATTTATATCAATACTAACATAATTTTTATGGTAGGCAAGCAATAAGTCTTCCCTGATTTAAGAATATAAGGAACAACTACTCTTTATGGAATTATTAGCATTGAAACTGCGGAGCTATTTTATATACTGCTGGGTAAAAAATGAATACGAAAAGACGGGGAAAGGTTGTATGCGGTATGCCTGAAATCATAACATACCCGAATAGCCGGCTCTGCAGTTAGAACACAGAACGAGAGAGAAAGAGAAACCCAATTGTCGGTGCTAAAACGAAAGGGTAATGCATAATGCAGTCAGGGAAAGATAACGAGGCCTCCTAGGAACTCGTGTGTAGATTAATATAAAAAAGTAATGAGTCAGAAACCCAGCAGCTGAGATATTCCTGTGCTCGGTTGCTGGGCTATATTTGTCTGTGTCGCTGCACGCAGCATTCCCTAGATACAGAAGTGAGCTAACTCATATTTGCATGTTTATCAGCGCTCTGGACTATTTCTGGTGACCGGCTGTTGCGCCGTCGGTCGTCTACGTGCGTGATAACCTCGCAGCCAGCGGCGTGCTATAGAGCGTGCGAGCGGGCAGCAACATGTCGGTGTCTGGCGCCGCTTACCGTGCGTCGCGTGACGTCACGGCTAGGCGTCGCTCGCTATTAAGCGCCGGCCGACATCCATCCTCGTTACGGGCGCCGTCTTCACGTGCTGGGGGGTCCCCCGGGTACCCTAGGCCTCCGCCCCCACCTGCCACCGGAGCGTGCCGCCACAATTGGGGGGAAACGCCGCTGCTCCCTCCACGTCTTAATCAGGTCGGCCGGGCGTTGACGTATTGCGTGATTCATGAACTCCCTCCGGAATGGTATGACGTGACTGGGAACCAATAGAACTCCCCTAAGCTATCACTTTCGCCGTCGCCCTTCATGCAGTTCTGCACAACTAGGTACTTAAACGCACCCTCCCGGTCAGGGGTGCACTTTTGACCTGTATGAATGGACTCTGTTCGAAAGAATTAGGGAAACATGTGTATCAACGTCCGGTATGTTAAACCTATTTTGACACAGGGAACGCCTGTGGTCTTATTGGCTGGCCGGGGTGGCCGAGCGGTTCTAGGCGCTACAATCTGAAACCACGCGACCGCTACGGTCGCAGGTTTGAATCCTGCCTCGGGCATGGATGTGTGTGATGTCCTTAGGTTGGTTAGGTTTAAATAGTTCTAAGTTCTAGGAGATTCATGACCTCAGAACTTAAGTCTCATAGTGCTCAGAGCCATTTGAACTTTTTTTTCTTATTGCTTGGTTTGAGATCTTCGCTTTCAATCTAAGCAACAATTAAAATCATTCGCCATCTATTAGCTGTGTTATGGGCTGCAGCGTTAGGTGACGTCCCAGAAGGAATTGATCAGCGATGTTCCAGTCCCGTTGAGGGACACAGGTGATAGTCGTTATTTGTGAACACTGCATTCAACCAGGCACACGCAGCGCAACATCTTAATGCACTGGAAGTTGCAAGGGCGCTCTGTCTTACCCAAGAAGGATGGACTTCCGGTCGGCTTGCTACGGATGCCAATGCTTCTCCATGCGTCATCACATGTTGTAGACACACTACAGTTCAGTACACAAGACGAGTTGGGCAAGGCCACGGATGTGTTATAGCCCCAAGTGAAGACCGATTTCTGATCATCTGTGCGTCTCGGCATCGAACGGATGCCGCCAGAGCATTGCAAGACGATCTGAGAAGAGCCACTTGAGCCGCTGTGCTCGATGACATTGTAATAAATAGCTTACGGGAAGGGACCGTGCGACCCGGACCCCTGTACGAGTACCCCGCTTGACACGAGAAAATCTTTCGGCTCGCCTTCATTTCCGTAGTTCCTGTGTCAACAGGCAACTTCGTCACTGGCCAAATGTGCTACTCACAGGCGAGTATAGATATCCTCCGACGCAAGGTGATGTCCGCATTCGTGAGCGGAGATCCGTGGTGAGCGGTACATGCCAAATGTCCTACAAATCGACAAATTTCCAAGATTCTGTGACGTCGTGGGGGGGTTTCAGTGTTGACAGCCATACGGATCTTGTCGTTGTCTATGGGCGCCTTACCGTCAGGCAGTACATCGAACATACCCTGTTGGACCATTTGGTGGCTGCAACGTACTGTGATGATCCTGAATTCTATCTAATGCAAAGTCACATGTTGAGGGCGTCAACAATCATGTCTGGGGCAGGCTAGATGTGGAAGTAATGGAATGGCCAGCGATGAGTCCCAGTCTAAGCCAAATTATGTATGTGTGCGGCCTGTTTGACAGACATGTTCTTGGTTGCCCTGTTCCACCACAGACTCTCCGTGAACTACTATGGGCTCTCATCGCAGAAAGGAAACGGATATCACAGGTTGACGTCTGTAGACTTATATAGAGCATACCACGTAGGCGTCAGGTAGATACAAACGCTCATGGAGGGCATAAAGTTGTTGAAAACCTCGAAGTCTAATGAAAAGCCCACGTAATGACGGGATGAATGACACTTTCAACTTTTCTTTACACAACTGTCAGACGTTTCATTTCCTTTTACGTAAACCACGCAGTGGCGTTTTGTTGTCTACTTAATTTGTGGAAGATAAATTGGAGTATGGCAGACGCCCAAAGTCATATTCCCCTAATTCTTTTGAACAGTGCAAATTAAGCTCATACCGCACATGTGTAACATGAAAAATAATAGATCGAAAAATTTAACGTTGATATCAGTTGCTAGGTTAAACACATAAGAGCATGTGTTTGGGCTTCCCCGATAATGGGAGGGGTTTCAAAAAGAAAATTAAGATTATCACGGAGGACTACAATATTTTATTAAATGCTGCACTCAGACACACACACACACACAAGATTCTCTTTTTCACCATAGTCACCAAATCTCTTTAAACAGCGGTCGCAACCTTCTATATGAGCCGTGGCGAGCTGGCGCCAGTGTTATTTTGTTCATGTATCGTTGAGATCAATTTTGGTTGATCTAAGTTCTCTTTGCTTTCGCGGGTCTTACCTTCCGCGTTGGCGGGAGAAGCTAGTTGGTTATGAGCTTTCGACGGGTAACCCTCGAGATTCGCGGGGAGACGAGTGTCAACAGCTGCCGAACGAGTGTGACGACTGTTACAAGTTGTGATGTCAAATCGCTTGGGCGTTTTGCCGACATGGGCAGTTTGGAGATACAAAAAGTTCTGTGACTTCGCTGGGAACAGGATTTGAAGAGAAGCGGTGAAGCTGCGGAACCCGCTCCCGCATATTGTGTACCTGATAAGGAAGTTATTGGAACGTCTTTGTGATTCACGCAGAAACTTTTGATTGTGCCAACGCCTTGGCGGGGAGTGAAATGTCATCCGAGGTCTAGGCCTGGCAGTGTTATAGAATCTGTCCACTACCAGAGTTGTTCACATATCATTATCTTCTTAAAAATGGTGACCGAGCAACTGGCTCGTCACAATACGCCAGTGACTTCTCTTGATGAACTTTTTTAAAGATAAGTGTTTCTGTTGTAGTTATTTTTATTGAAGTGGTTCTATCATATTATGAAATGGCATCTTAGCTTGGCACCAGTGTTCAAGTGTTATTAAGTCACACTTTACCTGTAGTTGTTCTCATTATATCTATTTTGAGGGAAGTCCTGTATGGGAATTTGAAGTTCCCAAGTTTGTCAGTAACCCTGTTCTCTTAATTTGGAATTGTTTGTTAGAGACTGAGTACATTGGGTTTCTATCTCTATTTGCAAAGTTTTATCTAGTTGCTCGTCCAAAATTTGTAATTGTCAATTTTTTTAAAGGGGTAATGTCAATAAACTGTCTTAATTATAAATTGTGAATACCAACCATGATTCCATCTAGCTTCCTCTTTTAAGGTATTTAATATATGGTGGGTAAGTGTGGTACGAAAAGGGACCCACATACCACTTGGTAGCACAGACAAAAAGGGGGGGGGGATGTCTTGCTTTTTCAATCCTCTCCTGTGGTTGGTAGTCGTTGCTCTGTAAATTGTTAAACTGTCATTACTGTGTTATGAGATTTGTCTGCCTGTAGCAGGAAGTTACGAAACATGGGTCTCCCAGCTTGCCCCGGCACAACGTACGCTACTGGCCATTAAAATTGCTACACCATGAAGATGACGTGCAACAGACGTGAAATTTAACCGACCGGAAGAAGATGCTGTGACACGCAAATGATTAGCTTTTCAGAGCATTCACACAAGGTTGGCTCCGGTGGCGACACCTACAACGTGCTGACATGATGAAAGTTTCCAACCGATTTCTCATACACAAACAGCAGGTTACCGGCGTTGCCTGATGAAACGTTATTATGATGCCTCGTGTAAGGTCGGATTGTAGCCTATCGCGATTGTGGTTTATCGTATCGCGAAATTGCTGTTCGCGTTGGTCTAGTCCAATGACTGTTAGCAGTATATGGAATCGGTGGGTTCAGGAGGGTGATACGGAACGCCGTGCTGGATCCCAACAGCTTCGTATCACTAGCAGTGAAGATGACATCTTATCCGCATGGATGTAGCGGATTGTGCAGCCACGTCTCGATCCGTGGGTCAACAGATGGGGACGCTTGCAAGACAAGAACCGTCTGCACGAACAGTTCGACGACTTTTGTAGCAGCATGGACTATCAGCTCGGAGACTACGGCTACGGTTACCCTAGACGCTGCATCACAGACAGGAGCGCCTTCGATGGTGTACTCAACGACGAACCTGGGTGCACGAATGGCAAAACGTCATTATTTCGGATGAATCCAGGATCTGTTTACAGCATCATAATGGTCGCATCCGTGTTTGGCGACATCGCGGTGAACGCACATTGGAAGCGTGTATTCGTCATCGTCATAGTGGCGTATCACCCGGCGTCATGATATGCCGTGCCATTGGTTACACGTCTCGGTCACATTTCGTTCGCATTGACGGCACTTTGAACAGTGGACCTTACATTTCAGATGTGTTTCGACCCGTGGCTCTACCCTTCATTCGATCCCTGCGAAACCGTACATTTCAGAAGGATAATGCACGACCGCATGTTGCAGGTCCTGTACGGGCCTTTCTGGGTACAGAAAATGTTCGACTGCTGCTCTGGCCAACACATTCTCCAGATCTCTCACCAATTGAAAACGTTTGGTCATTGGTGACCGAGCAAGTGGCTCGTCACAATACGCCAGTGACTACTCTTGATGAAAAGTGGTATCGTGTTGGTATCAAGGTTGTTATTACGGCCAGAGGAGGTTGTTCTGGGTACTGATTTCTCAGGATGTATGCTCCCAAATTGCGTGAAAATATGATCATATATCAATAGCAGTATAATATATTTGTCCAAAAAATACCCGTTTATCATCTGCATTTCTTCTTGGTGTAGCAATTTTAATGGCCAGTAGCGTATTTACGGAAAGGGCAGTTGATACATGAACTTAGTGTGCGGGAGCTGCCAGTAGACGCAAATGTGTGTGATTTGGTGGCCAGGCTAGCTTCGTGCAGAGTTTGACACCCCCATTACCCTATCGACAGACATCTTTAGCGAGGTAGGTGACTTGTTGTCGAATATCGAAGCAGCTTTAAGTGATGTAGGTCGGACAATTGAATTTCTGGCGTCTGCTCAGCCGACCCACAAACAAATTTGTCGCGTGCTGGCGCATTTAGCACATTACTGTAATTGTTTATCGGATATCGCTCCGATCGATCTCAATGATGCAATGGGTGCTCTCCGTCTTAAGCTGCTTGGTGTTGCCGGAGGTTTGCAGTCACGAGCTGTAGCGCTTGCTTTAAGCGGGGGAGGTTTAAATACTAATTCTGAACCTGAAAATGCGAGTGAGGACAAACGATGAATATATGGGTTTATTTTCGAAGTTACCAGTTCCAGTTATGAATGTCTTGAAAGATATATCTGTCTTGTATATCAAAAATTTTAGAAAGATTCAGTCGTTCCTGTGGTAGTTAGCCCGTCTCCAGATTCACGCTCATGCGTTGCATGTTCCACTGTCTGTGGTATTAGCATTATTAAATGCGATGGTTAAGGGTGTACTTAGTAGCTAGATAGCCGAGGAACTGGAACAACAGGGTACCTTAGTTCAGCTCCGTCAGCGTATTATTAATAGAAGGCTCTCGGCCCGCATGTGCGGCGAATTAGAGCGGGAATGTTATTGGAAGGTCCAAGCGTGTAACGAAACCTTAGCGCAGTATTTTGAGAGGGTTCGCACGGCCGTAGTGGCGTTCGATATGCGTGTATCCGACATTGATTGTATCGAACATATGTTGGAAAGCATGCGGTTACAAGATCGCGCCAGGTTGAACCGTGTACAGCGCCCTTTCTGTATGGAACAGTTTCAACATTTGGTTCATTCGATTCATGCTACTTCTTGGGCGGATGAACAGCGTTCCGCAGCACAAGGGATAGTGATATCTGAGGCACCAACGTGTAGTAACTCTATTAATAATAGGTCTCATCCAGTAGTTCGGCGTTGCTACGGTTTCCTTGTGGTTAACCGCTTAGTACGGGATGTCCGGTACTTAGGACCCCCCGTTCAAATAGCTGACGCCAGAGGACGGGAAAAGGTGGTGAGAGTACTAACTGGCCAGTAAATTAACTGACCAGTGAATTGTAAAGCCGTTCAGGAGACGTATGTTCCGGCGCTCCCTTTTGTCTGTGCTAGGGTAGGACAGGAACCAGTGTGTACATTGCTGGATTCGGGTATTTCCGTCTCCTTAGTTGATTATGACTGGTACATAGCATACAGACATTTGTGCAGGTTTTCGTCGCCCCAGTCTCTGGTTCAGAGATGTCGGGTAGCCTATGGCCGAGAGTCACTTCCGGTATGGGAGGTGCGGGGGTGGTTGCACGTTGATAAATTCTCACGGACTCAGATTTTTCATAGCTAAGAATTTGAGGGTCCCTCTGTTGCTCGGGTGTGATTTCATTCAGCGTGCTGGGTTGGTATTCGATTATGCCAGGAGTGTCTTTTATTTTAAGTTTGCGCCTCATCACCGTCTCTCTTTGTGTTCGTGCCAGCTGTCTTGTGCAGGGAGTGTGAGCTATGTGTGCAATGTGCAGGTTGACTAGATTTGTCTTACGGTCTTGGAGTGCTTTCCTCAGGCCTCATCGGATAAGTTGGGGGAGACAGAGGTTCTTAAGTATGACATCCAATTAACTGATAGTGTGCCGGTCCGTCAGGCTCTTTATAGGCTGTCTCCACCAAAGATGAAGATTTTGAGAGCTAAAAATCAATAAGATGTTAAAAGAGGAGGTGATTAGACTATCAACTTCACCCTATGCTTCGCCTGCATTTCTAGTGCCAAAAGATCAGCGTGGCGATTTTCGTATGGTAGTTGATTACCGGAGGATTAAGAAGAAAGTGGTGTTGGAGTCGGTTCCCTTGTCCGATTTGCACAATTGCTTTACCTGGTTTGCTGGTGCTAATGTGTTCACCATCTTAGATCTCAATCAGGGATGTTACCAGGTCCCCCTTGCCGAGTCATCCAAGCCTGTGACAGCGTTTTGCACAGACTGCAATTTGTTTGAGTTCAACCGGGTCCCTTTTGGGTTGGCCACTGGTGCGGCTGTGTAGTCCCGTTTGTTGGATGTGGTCTTAGGGGACTTGAAGTTCGTCTGTGTCTACAACTATTTACATGACGTAGTTATCTACAGTCGCACCTTTGAGGAACACCTTGTTCACCTGGAGAAGGTTTTCCTGAGGTTGCGTTCGACTGGCCTCATCGTCAACCATCTCAGATCACCTTGCGTAAACCACAGATTTCTTTCTTAGGCCATGTAGTATCTGCAAAAGGCGTAGGCATCGACCATGATAGAACCAAGGCCTTACGGGATTTTCCCCCTGCCCAGAATAAGAAAGATGTTACTCGCTTGAATGGCATGGCGAATTTCTTGTCAGTGTTTAATTTTTCAAGAACGATTTCCTTTAAAGTAAATCCCTCCTACACCATTCTTACAAGTTATAAATATCTTACCGTGACAATATTGCTCCTTACCCCACACACGACAGACTGCTTCTGAGAAGCAAAGAAAATTTGAAGTGAGTAGATTCTTTTACCCTAGCTGCTGCATTTGCTGATTTCAACTTGCTTTCGGGAACGTCAGAAGATCAGGCACAAAATAGCATGCAGAGCATGGGATAAGTTACTTTTCTTTCAGAGCAGATCTCCCTATGCATTACTGAGAGCAAACAGTACGAAATCAGAATTTTCAGGTGTTATTCTAAGTAAGCAGATTAATTGACAGTGAACCGTGAAAGTAATCTGAAGCAGTTATTGAGAAGTATTTTATTTTGTGGATATTTCAAGGCAGACATTGCGCTTCATGTTCCGTAATTTAGGTAACGCACTTCAGTATTGGCTTTCAGTTAAACAGTTTTCACCGAGCACACAGTTTCTTTTGGGAAGGCAGATTTAGTATTTTACTAAGATGAAATTTTCGTTTCACGACACTGTCCACGGGGGCAATACAGGCTCAACCAACACCCTGAACCGCTCAGCATCTGCATACGCTATCTTAAGGATGTGTTATGAGCATAAAACGAAAGGTAATCGAAGATCGATAAATTAAACGGTGGTATGAGCAGCAAGGTTACGCCTGTAAGTGCATGTATTAGTAATTGTTGTGTGCTGTCCTGATTATATGAGGGGACTTCAAAAATGAAGTTACAGGTCATCATTCCGGGCCAAGAACCTTTTTAGTGAATGCTTTTATTGAGTGCTACACTCAAAATGGACATAAGTACAATGCATTATTTTTCAGCACATTCACCAAGTATCTGTAAACAATTGTCAGGACGTTGTATGTGCAAAATGTGTGTGAACTCTTATGGGACTTAGCTGCTAAGCTAAGCTCCCTAAGCTTACACACTACTTAACCTAAATTATCCTAAGGAGAAACAACACACCCATGCCCGAGGGAGGACTCGAACTTCCGCCGGGACCAACAGCATTGTCCATGACTGCAGCGCCTTGGACCGCTCGAGGACATTGTACCATTCGTACAATTCCCTGACGATAGAAATCCACTCCTAAATCACAGAACCATCAGACAACCGCTGTGGGAACGTCCTCGTCGCTAGAAAATCTTAGAACACGTCGTCGCCGCGCAAGGCTAGAAACAAAGGATCAGTGGAGACGTAATTAATGAATGTCAAATCAGGTGACAGTTTCGGGACCCTTTTATGAGGACAAAACTGCTACTGTATCCATAATTTTCGTATCATTGTAACTTCGACTTATGTAAACATTCAGCAGCGAATTAAAGTGTCAGAATATCTTTCATTCTGTCATTGCGGCTGATAAAACGAGTGTAAGGTTTGAGATAAAAATACAGTCTTGATTGCGGAGTTTTTTATTTTCAAATTTCAATGATGCGTTTCGCATGTAGTAGACATGTTCAGATTATAGAAACTGTTCATGGCGCATACCGTCCAGAAAAATGATCACACGATTTTGCCGATGCATTAGCGTCGTGTAATTATTCTATGGACGGCGTGCGCCGTGACCAGTCTCTATTATCTGAACATGGCTACTGCAGGCGAAACGCGTCATTGAAATCTGAAAATAAAAGCCTCCGCAAACAAGAGTGCATTTTAATTTCTTAAAGTGACAAAATTATTACGCAACGGAAAGATACCTTGTAACAATGGTTTTACAGGTATAGAGGAAGCGAAATCTGTAAACAGATTTCAGCTGCTGTCATTTTTAAAGCCATTAATAAATTGTTCAATATGACGACGGCCGTTAAAAAGTTTCATATTGAAACAAAATCTCCTTGGTCTTTAGGTGCGCACAGTACAGAAAAATCCCCCGTTTCCAACGGCGAGGCGCACTAGAATAGGAAAACTCTGGGGCAAAAAGGAAACCGCCACCTCTGTGGCGCAACGTCAGCGACCTGCTTGCAATCCAGGATGTTGATATTAGAACTATATTTTTCAGCTATAGGCACACTAGTGTGAAGTGCCGGCTGCTCTCAAAACTCCTGAGCTCCACTGCTGCGGGACACTCTGCAACATCTTCTTGTGGGGTCCACCAGCTTCCGTCTCGCACGCGACCTCGTCTTTCCTGTATGTACGTCCCGCCAGGCTGTGGTACAGTTCCGGTTCGTTACTACGGGCACAGTCCAGTAAAAAATTTCATTTACTTTACGTCTATGGTCACAAACTTTTTTTTTTTCACACTACCAGTTTCGGTCTGTAATGACCGTCTTCAGATCTGTTTTGTTAAAACATGTAATGTACTAGAGCCATAGTGGCATTGTCAAGCGCTAAACATAAAGTCAGCGCCAGAGATTCATGTTGGGCGATATGGGTGGTCAATTCATCCGCTCGAATTCTTCGGATCATTCTTCACGCCAGTCATGAACAATTGTGGCCAACTGGCTGGACATCGTTGTTTGGTAACATGAAATATATGAATGGCTGCTAATGGCCTCTAAGTATCCGAAAATAAACGTATCCAGTCAACTATCGGTTGAGCTGGTCCATAGGACCCACTGCATACCATATAAAAATAACCCCCCACCTTTATAGAGCCACCACCTGTTTGCACAGTCCCTTGTTGACAATTAGGATCCTTCGATTCACGGGGTCTGCGCCACACTCTAACCCTACCATCAGCTCTTACCAACTGAAACAGGGACTCAGCTCAGCAGGCCACGGCTTTCGATTCGCCTAGTGTCCAACCGATGTGCTCACGAGCCCAGGAAAGGTGCTGCAGGCGACGTCGTACTGTTCACAAAGGCCCTCACGTCGGCCGTCTGTTGTCATAGCAGATTAACGCCATGTTTCGCCACACTGTCCTAATGGATATGTTGCTAGTAGGTCCCATACTGCCCTCTCGGCTAGCCGCACGGTCTCACGCGCTGCTTCCCCAGCGGAAAGGCGTGCCGGTCCCCGGCACGAATCCTCCCGGTGGATTAGTGTCTAGGGGGTGTACCAGCCTGCCTGTAGATGGTTTTTAAGGCAGTTTTCCATCTACCTCGACGAATTGGGGCTGGTTTCCCCTTATTCCGCCTCAGTTACACTATGTCGGCACCTGCTGTGCAAACACTGTCTCCACGTACGCGTACACCACAATTATCACGCTAACATGTGGGGTTATACTCGTCTGGTATGAGACGCTCCCGGAGGGGTCCACCGGAGACCGAACCGCACAATAACCCTGGGTTCGGCGTGGAGCGGCGGTGAGGTGGGTGGACTGCTGTGGCCTGTTGTTAACCGCTGTGGGCTACGGCGGGACGAAGCCTTTCCGTCGTTTCCACAATGTTGCTTGTCTGTTACCAGTGACAACTCTACGCAAATACCGCTGATCTCCCTCGTTAAATGAAGGCCTTGGAAATTGTGTAGTACGTGCTGAGAGGTAATGCCTGATACTTAGTATTCTCGGCACGCTGTGTACATTGTGGATCTTCTAAAATTGGATTCCCTAACGAATTCCGAAACAGAATGTTTCATGCGTCTGTCTCCAACCACCATTCCGCGTTCAGAGTTTGTTAATTCCCGTAGTGCAGCCATAATCAGTCAGAAACATTTTCACATGAATCACCTAAGTACAAACGACAGCTCCATCAATGCACCGCCCTTTTTACCTTGTGTACTCGCTATTACCGCAATATGTATATATCCATATCACTGTCCCATGCTTTTGTCATCTCGGTGTAGAGGTCAACTGAGGTTTATGACGTCATTTCTCCTGACCTATGAGTCGTACAACGCTACAATTTTGGAAGTTCTCTCAACGGCATACCTGGATACTAGTTGCAAAAATGGAGCTTTAGTAAATGAGTAATAAAGTAAAATCCGTTTCCTGACGCTGAAGCTTTACTGTATGAAACAGCAAAAATGCAGCAAGCGATAAAACTTCTTTCCTTCCATTAATTTTTGAGGGTTCTCAGGGCGAAAAAGCTTCTGAAAGATGTAAAATTACGTCTAAGCTTTGTTCGTAGTCGCTATCATTCTCAAATTCTTTATGAACGAGGACTTGGTAACTTACGCGCTGTGAGTTACATTGTCTAAAATCTTAGATATAATTTATAGTTTAAAAACTTTACTTGCTCTGTTAAAGGTTTGTTAGGTTATAGCTCTTAATGAATAGATTATGACAGCATTTCTCATTCGCTCATTAGAAACAATAAATACTGAAAACAAAATTTTTATTAGCACACAAAGCCCCCCTTAGGCGAAATGCAACTGAGACCAATTAGCCGTTCAGTGGTACAGATCTCTTGTACTAGTCCTACTTGGTAAAGGTCCCAAATTCATGAACAATAGGTAAGAAGTCATCGATAAGTGTAAGTCACGTCTTTCTTGGATGAATTACAATTCCATAAGATTTATTCAAAGAATCTCAGCCTGGTACCTGCTTTTACTGCAGTTCTATTCACTGGTCGTTCTTGTTTAGGTCCCCCCGGATGATTATGCATGCATGTTTTATTTTTCTTACTTTTTCAAGTGAGTTTTTACCAATAGCACCAGTAACAGATGTCTTCCCCTGTTTATCGCACTATGTTTCATTTATTTACGTCCGAGGTCAACTGCCAGTTCCTGCCACCAATCCGCATGTCTTCTTACAATTCGCGACAATCTTCTGCAATTGCAACCTTTCCTAAGGGGAACAGCATCGTATGCAAAAAGCTTCCTGGAGATGCCTACGTTATCCACAGGACGATTTATTTGTACAGTAAACAAATAATGGTCCTATAACACTCCAGAGATTACCATTACATCTATTGATTTCGCCTCCTTAAGAGTGACATATTGATTTGTGACTCATAGAATGTCCTGCATTCAGTCACAAAGGTGGTCCGACACTCAACAGCCTCGTAGTTGGTTCACTAAACGACAGTCCTGAACTGCATCGAATGTCTTCCAAAAGTCAAGAAACAAGACGTCGACTTCGACACCTTTGTCTACGGCGCTCAGGATTTCATGAACGAACAGAGCAAGATCTTTGTTTATGGACTCCGTGCTGCTTGTTAATTTGGAAAGCTTCGTTCTCCAGAATAGGCATAATGCGTAAGCGTAGCATGTATTCCATAACACATCGATAACAGTGATATAAATCCACAACTACGTACATCGGTTAGACGACGCTTCTTGAAAACAGGAATTACGTTTCTTTTTCAATCGCTTGGTAACCTTTGGTGTTACAGTTACGTACGGTAAACTAATGCTAGAAGGGGAACAAGTTCTTTGCCATACTCTCTGCAGAATGTCATAAGCACCTCATCCGGTCCAGATACCTTTCCAATATTGATTTCAATTTTATATTCCTCTATAAGTTAATTTCATACTTCGTGATCTCTTATCCTAATAACTGCCATTTCAACATTCGTGTGACTGAAAGAGAGGAGGAATCATATTACGATGAAACTATTTTGGGTGACGTTGTTCAGTATTTCTGCATTCTGTGTGTCCTCTCCGGTTTCAGTGCCAATGGGGTCACTGAGCGACTGAACCGATGATTTCGACCTGCTACTAGCTTTGCGTAAGACCTAAACATCTTAGGATTTCCATTCAGATAGGCTGTCAAAATTTTATTTCAAAGAACATTAAACGCTTATAGCGTCGGTCTCCTAATCCTTATATCGGCTTTAGTAAGCTTCTGTTTATTAGCTACACTTTGAAGTCGCTTAAGTTGAAAGGGTACAGTACCGCCCGACATTGAAAATAAGTACAACATTATTCGTTATTCTTGTCAGAACATTATATTTTTTTGTAATAATAACTCAATTTCACTTAATACACTGAAGCCGGATACCAGTGTAGGAGAGAAGGACAATTTATTTATTTAATTGATTACACGTGCACTCCCACAAAATAAATCCTTACATCGAGTTTGGTGAGATCTGTGAAATGAATGAATGTATGGTCGTCTGCTATCGCAGATAGTGAATGTGCAATATATGATCATCTTTGAGACGGTCCTTTGGTCACCTTGGTGGAACCAAAGAGATGAAATTTACCTGAGCTTTGAGCACCTGAAATGTGGCTGACCAATACGGAAGCATGGTGCTCCCCCACCTCGACGGAGGTGCAAGATGACCTGAAGAACGGCCATGTTTCAGCACTCTGGCGCTGGATCTTGTGTTGGTAAGACCTGTCTCAGGTGTGCTCCGTAAACACACAAGAGTGGAGAGAATGGTATACATGTGCAATACTTAAGAGTAGTTGGGAATAATTATTTCTCTATTTCAGGGGCTTTTGGGGGGAGAGTTAAATGACAGGCAGGTAATATTAAGGGGATCGTAGTAATCTTTGGAAATGACCAAAGGTCACAATGAAACCACATGTAGCAATAAGTTGAAATACTTGCGAGTGCTAGTACTAAGTTTAAATACTTCCGAGTGCTAAAGTCAAGCTGAATTACTGGCGTATGTGCTATACGTTGGAAATATTTAAGAAATGGCGTGTGGACGGCTTAAAATTAGAGACGAGCACTTCCATGTGGTGAGCACTGCGTGAGTCTCAATCTGTGTATGAGAAAGTATAAAGAGAAGTAATCGCCCAAGGTATCAGTTGAGGACTCGCGTGTGTGACGAATGTGATCTTGATATTACTTTGCATGTTATGTTTCCGTGTGACGCTAGATTCAAACTCTAATACTCTGAGAGAGAAGCAAGGTGAGTCAGCCGTCTATCCAGCAACGCCACTTGGCTTGCATTGCACAGGAAGACTTGCATATATCCTCCAGAGTTCGTAGTAGGAAAGAAAAGTTACGAAGTGGGGCAGTGTCGTGTGAAACTGGGATGAATACTAATTGAAGTGGGAAAGCTGAAAGTGAAGTGATTCTAACGTTGTGACTATTCTTTTTGATGTATTCTATGTTGCCAGTGTGATGTATTTCATGTAATTTAAGTATGTGTGGTTTGCATGAGAAAGTAGCAGGATAGGTTCAGAGGCAGTGGGTTATGCATGCTACTTTTTGTACCGCTCGGTCTGGAGTAAATTTTCGTGATGTTGGGTGTGAGAGTCGAAGTGTGCGATATAGCAAAAGATCCACCATCCTATCCAGAAAGTGCACTTTAGCGTTAGATAATTACGAGACCATAAGATAGAGAATCACCAATGTAAAGCCAAGCCCACTGTGCGGAGTTTCTCATGTGTAACTGTTGTATAAAATGTAATGGTGTGTTTAAGTTATCTTTGAATCATAATAGAATTTAACGGAATAAAAAAGATAGTGAAAAGGAAAAGATTGGTGGCCTTGTTCTTCGAATAGTGTGTAGTCATGATATCCAGAATTTATAATGTGTGCGCCATTCATATTCCGTGCGAGGGCCACGTGTTGATCAAAGGCGTTGGGTTAGAAAGAAAATGTGGTATGCCAGAGCGTAGTGAACAATCAAAGTGGCGTAAATTCCTAATTGTTAGATGTGCGTTATCCGTTTCCGTTGCGTAATATTCAAACAGGAGAATAATTTGTAATTTAATTGTGGGTACTAGAGCTCATAATCAGTCATTGATGTTACTCGAGAACTAAGTATAAATCCACTCGCTTGGCAGACCACTCATCTTGCAGACCTGACTGCTTGATGCCACAGTATGAGCAAGGCATGTGGGTGCCTCTCAAAATCTGTGATGAAGTTCTCTTTGCTTTCCTAACAACCTTCTAACACGGCTGTTGTAGCTCGACAGGTCGTCACCTTCCCCCACAATTTTTTTCGTTGCATAATAGCATAAGATGTGCACAATGCTTCGGAATTTCTTGTATTATTCCTTCATGTCATCGGCCTCAGATCTGAATAATCAAAGCTGAAAATTAAGATACTTTTCTGTTCGTTTCGTTTCACATTTTCTAAGCAAAAATAATTCCCTACATTTCTTAACGATTCCTTTAGCACTTATAGTCACTGATTCTATAACAGCATTATGACCACATGAACTGTTTCGAAAAGATGGTGCATGGGGGCTTAATTATAAATTTAATGCAAATATTTTTAATTTTTTGATTTAGTAGCTGTCTGTACGGTTACGCTGTCTCGTAAACGGTTGGCCCTGACTAGTTTTAGTACGCAATCTGACTGCATAGAATAACAACAAAGAATGAAAGAAAATTTCCGTTAACACAATTAATTAATTAAGTCCCCAGCAACTATAAAACCTACGAAACCCAAACACAAGTGTCATTGTTCTGTGTGTGGAAGTGTGATTCAACGTACACATCTGGCACGGTTCTTCGTCAATAAGACAAGAAATTTTAAATACCATTTATACTGAAGTAATTAAAAAAAATAGAAATACTATAATTGCGCAAGAAAACCAGAATTACACTCTAATACAAGAACACGAGCCAGATGCTTTGTTGACTGAACCTGCGACGAGGCATTGTTTAAGACATAATGAAAAAAAAGGAATTTTTTTTTTTACCTTCATATATATTGACGAAAAGCACTCTGATCATTACAATATGTCCATTCGAACAACATCTGCTGTCTAGCCCATCAAACAACTGCATACAACATGGAACAAGCACTCCCTACTACAACATCTCAACACCGACTCACTACTACTACTCCACAAGCACTGACTACTGCCACATCTCGACAAGCACTCTCCACCACGACTTCTCGACAAGAACTGCCAATGGAGGCGGCGGAATAAAACTCTTTGGCGCAATCTCTGGCGCTGTGGCTCAGTGTAGCCACCTTTCAGTGGAGTCTGTTTGTTACTAGGTGAGCTAGGATATTAGCCTCACGAGCAGTTTTCTATCTGCTAGAAGTAATTTTCAGATAAGATGTTGAGAATAATCTCACATGAATCCCTGCCACTGGAACCAGTTTTAATAGTGTGACTGTCCCGTTCTATAGCTGGCAAACTGATGTTCCTCCTTATTTCAGTGGGCTGATCGTGAAAAAAAAATGGTTCAAATGGCACTATGGGACTTAACATTTGAGGTCATCAGTCCCCTAGAACTTAGAACTACTTAAACCTAACTAACCTAAGGACATCACACACATCCATGCCCGAGGCAGGATTCGAACCTGCGACCGTAGCAGTCGCGCGTTTGCGACTCAAGCTGATCGTGAAAGCGCAAGGCCACCATGGTTCCTGAGGCAGGCGGTCTATAAAACCTTACGTTCTCCGCAATAACTGTCTTGGACATTCCTAAAGTCTACAGCTCCTTTGACGTCAGTCACCCGTCATTTAGGCGGTAGACATTGTCTTCCATTGGCCGCCTCTTCTGTAGCTTCTTCGGCCGTCTATTATCATCTAGCCGTCATAAACGCCCGTGCCATAATAAAAGCTTTGTTTCAGCAGCTTCCAAGATGTTTGCTTCTGCTACCACAATTTTTTTGCTTACTTTATCCTTATGTGGTGTAGTCTTGTTGTTGCAGCTCTTCACCTTCAGTGATCTGTTTCCATCGATAATTTCTGATATTTTTCTCTCGGGCTTATTACCAAAACTTTGTTCTGTGTAAAGTACTTATTTGCATTACTGTTTATCGTATGTGCACTAGACGGCCACCCTTTTGTTCGTTACAGGAATTGCAGCAAATACAATTGTTACCCAGGAGAAAACAGTGAAATGGCAGCCAACAGTATTATTTGTCTCAAGTACGAGTGTACTTGCCTGCGTTTCGTAGTATACATTTTCTCTGCATTCCGACGCCATGAGAAATGTACCTTAGTTTTCTTACAGTTACTAAGCTCGTTCCTTCACGATCGTCGCGGTCAATTCATGGCTGAGTAACTATTAACGTAAACTGCTACTTCATCTCTAATAATCTTTCTCTCGATGGAAATAAATTAACAAAATGTGACGCTAGTTATTGTTGCCATCACATCTGAACAGCTTCCTCATTAATTTCCACTTCGTTTCGTGAGTAATAAAGGTGTTCACATATCAATAGAATCCCTATTGGACAGAAGAAATCGAAAGAAAATTTTCATCTGGATGTAACATTTATGGCTAAGTGATGTGGTGCAAATTGTTATGTTATGGAACATGGCTAAAGCCTCTCTATATAATAAGACCCACACCTATATTTTATTCAAAATAGTATTCACGACAGCATTATATGTGGAATGTGACTGAAATTTGATCCTATAAAAACGGACTTTATCATCAATAAAATAATAAATAATTATTGTCAACGACATAATTTAATATTTTGTAAAAATAATTATATCTCAGGCAATACCCATGTAGAAAGATAAAGAAAATCTCAGTGTTATCTAAATCCTTCTTCTTGTTCGAACTGTTGTACTCATAGGATGTGATTGATGTCTCGTAACACAGAGGTCTGTAAGAAACTATTATGTTGCTAACCAATATTTGAAACTAGAGTTTTTGTGTTATTGAAATGAATCCTCCTTGTTTGGAGTTTTATTTCATTCTAATTCTACCTATATAAATGTTAAGTTTTCTGCTCAGCTGCAAAAAAGCGAAGTCATTAGCGCTATTGCCCTACAGCGCAGTTTACTAGTAAATGGTGACTGTTACACCATTAACATCGAGAAATATGTTCAGATGTTAATGCATATAGTGAAGATGCCTAAATATATAATACACACATAAATTATTTATGAGGAGTAAAACATAGCCTGAACCAGAATCGATAAATGATAGTCTTATGTTAGCCGCCATCTTAGTGAAATATTGCAGCGGCAGTTTCAAATTGATTTTCTATACAGACAAATGTTGTTGGTCAGAATTGCGATAATAATCGTGTCTTGGTGGCCGAGGACCCACTCTGAGGTAATAAATTCCAGTTATAATGTGAACTTATGAACTTCTATGAATGCAAACAGCATCTTACTTGTAAATTCTTATTTGCTGATGCATGAAGCCTGGTTATTTCGTAACAACTTGAAATATTTTGACAGGAAAATACATTAGTGAGTACGTGTGGTATAGTGTGACAAAACTGTTAATGTTCCTTAAAGAAAAGAGTTGCCACCTAGAACAGCAGTATCGTTAAATTCGATAAACGATCTGCACATAGCAATGAGTCTTTTAAACAACAGCACTGAAATTACTACAAAGCATTACTCTTGTTTAGTTCAGATTGCTTATCATACATTTATCTTGTTTGCTGGTTATAAATGATTGCTTTAGTTAATGAACTTAGTGACATTTACACTGCTTGACAGACAACATTGCTACACGTTCCCAGGTGAAGATTTCTTTAACAAAATAACGCTCATTAGCCGGGAAAAACAACCATTAAATAAAACCTCATGTTACATTAATAATAAGTAACTAGTTTTATTGTAATCTTGCTGAACCTGCATAGCACAACACACCACACGCCACATCTACTACGTAGCATATTGCATATGGTCACGAGATAAAGCGTGATTGTCTGATTAATAGAACGTAGAATGGCCTTATACAGTAGTTTTGTTTTTACTGGCGCTCAGATGGCCAGAAGTACTCGTATGAGGCCAAATATCTTACTACCGACTGACGACAGAGATGGTGGCCGTAACCGAGAAACGTCGTGTGTCAGAAGTGATTGTCCTTGGCCAGAGTAGAAGTGTGTTCAGTTCTCAGGGTAGTTAATTTCAGTACTTTGTCATTCAGAATTGTATCATCTCGGTTAGTTCGTGGCGTACGTTCCGGTTAGAAGGTAGTACGAAGCAGTCATTTATGTGAAGATATAAGAGTTGTGCATTCATTTAAATGTTCTTAGCAAGATACAATAGTGATTGCTTATGAAAAATATTATGACAGGCATTGTAACCTGTTTAAATTAATCACATCCCTTGAAAGAATTTACCTACTCATTAATGGAGCGTAGAACTGCATATCACTATGATATATTCATTGTACTATACCATAAACGGTACGACGACGATGCGTTACTTTCTGCGACAGGGACTCAGCTTCAGAAGTCACAAGGTGAGCAATTACATCTCTGGCGACGTGTGCCTAACGTTGTACAGGTCTAAGGGCACCTCTCTTGTGAGCCCTCTGGCTGTTACATGCAGCCTCACTCCCACGTCCGTAATTAAAGTTGAGGTGTCGCTAGGAGTGAATGTCGTACACTTGCTGCCACAAGATGGAAAACACAGCCTGTGTGTGTGTGTGTGTGTGTGTGTGTGTGTGTGTGTGTGTGTGTGTGTGTGTGTGCGTGTTTGGGAATGCGTCAGCGGGGCGCGGAAATTCTCCAGGTGTTCTTTCCGGAATTTGCTTTGATTTATCTTGTGGGGTTTTCTGTGGGGAAGGGTTTGGGCTTACGAAATGTCGACAGAGTTACGTTTACAGGAAGTAGATAGATATCGAGCACTTTATTGCGTCACAACTGAAAGATGATTTTCTTATTATTTTGAATGATAATGATGTAAAATTACCATGCCATGCTTTATTATTTCATTTCCTTCTAGACATACTTTTGCAGTTTCCGCTTTGTAGCTATTTGTAAGTCATTTATCATTATCCTCTTAAAATTAATATTTCTTTTCGTATTGCATGTAAAACATATGACATTTAGATAACACATTCACTTCGTACTCTTAACAAATCTCGTAAGATGCATGAACATGACGACACCTGAAAATTCAAATATTAAATAGGATGTTCTTGACAAATGAAGTAAATATCAACCAGTTGGTGAAAGCATTATCATTTACAAGATTTTAGCAAGCTGGAAGAAAAAAATTAAACTGTAGCACATTGCGGCGCAATGTTGAAATAAACTAAGTGTATTCCACATTTCGACGAGTTTATCGTGTAATTGCATTTATGTGAGATTGTTATCAGCATAAGTTTCATTTTGGAAAATTATGAAACACATAAAATAGTGCTTAAAGCTATCACTGGATTGCTTGCTTCCCTGTACTTTGTCTCTGTCACGTATATGATACGCGTAATGGGATTGTACAGCAACTTTGATCATACAAAGGTAGTTTTGTTTGTCGCTGTGCTATGACACGTGAATAAATTAACTGCGTTACCCAAACTTTCCATGTTCTGTCTGCAAACAGTATTTATGAACACAATAAATTGACTGTGAAACAGAAAGTGACGATCTTGTGAAATGTAGGTATTTCTTTCCATATATGACCGTATGAAGTACAGCACCAGGACAAAATTTGACTCGCGAGGTAGTACCGTACACGACGGGAGGGAGAGGAATCGAATTAACGCCCATTATTTCAAACAGAGCCGCGGGCGATAAATCGCAATAACGATATTCCGATTACGGTTTACTTCGCTTTGCAGTGAATACAGAGGAATGCCGGACAAATACCACGAGAAACGCTGCGGCCAAACGCATTAGCTCTCGCAAAAAGACCTTTTATTCAATTTACAACCGCCGCCGCTCGCATAGCTGTGAACCGTTAAATACCGACCATACTCTCCCGGGCCGGAACTTGAACTAACAAAGTTGCGTTCCGGGCAACGGTTTCGGTATAAATCAACAACAATAGGCGATGGTCAGCGCCGCAGGCTGTTGGTGGGATAAGGGGTGGGCGCGGGGGTGGGGGGAGGGTTGATTGGGTAAGGGGAGTGAAGGGGTGAGAAACATCCCTCGTGGGCATTCCGGCGCGACCCGCGGATAATTGTAATCCGATCAGCTTGGCGGGCGGTCATTAATGCGTCACGCCTGTTGACCCATTAGCCAGGGCGCTGTGACGTCACTGGCGCTACAATTGATCTGGACGGAAAATGAGCTTTTGAGCGGGCGGCAAACATCGCTACACCTGGGCGGGAAACAAACTTAGCGTCGTAAGCGTCACGTTCGCGCACATCAGGGCTACCAAGTACAGCCATTCCCTTTTTCTGCCTGCGCCGGGTGGAGATGAATGGAAACGAGAACTTCAAGGGATCGAGAACTCTTGCTCTCAAGAAGCGAAAGGAATCGAGAACACATCCGAGGACCGGGAACTTGTGATGAAGTACAGCTGCTCGCCTCCTTCTCCTCCTCACACTCTCCATCTTTTAAACCAAGTTAGACACTTGCACATGTATAGAAAGTAACAACAATGATAAATAATAATAGTTAGGATGTACCACACTGTCTGTGCGGGAGAAACCATCGTACAAAATCTAAATATAAAATAAAAAATATATAAACCGGTTGTCGTCAATAGCGCATTCTTAGAAGGATGTAACGATACTCCTTGATTTTCATTACAATCGTTTCAGTGTGGGATCTGAAAAGTTTACCTTTAAATATAATTATCCCAAAATGCCATTAACTGTTTCATTTAACTTCGACGTTCTTCAAAATACTCTACTTTATTTATCCGAATGGTCGCCTACTTAGGTAAACACTAACCCCTGTTAGCTATACACAGTGCTGTTTTTCAGGGGGAACGCTGGGGGATGCGTACCACTAAACTTTTTCGTCGACAAAGTAATTTTTTTTACGATGCTGAGAACTTTGAAGAGTGACAAAGATTTATTTCACGAATGTAAATTATTTATTTCATTTTTCATGTTGGTAATTGCACTACGAACGATACCAGTGCAGTTTTTGGTGGGAAAAGCGATGCCATTCACTGTATCAAGCATTTCGAAGCTGCGGCAAACGTTCTCGACAACTGAATCGCTGGCAGCCAGTTCGAAAAGCATGTAGTGCCCTCGCCCGCTATTAGTGGGCGTTGGTAGTGTTAAACGGATATGCGTACGCTCAAACGCCAAGCTACCGATACATATCTCTTCGGTCCCGCTACCATGATGTTGATGACGTCATGGCTAAAAGCAGACGGGTCGTATCCCATGCTTCACCGCCAGATTAATACGAGGGTTACCCAGAAAGAAAGAGACGTTGTGGTCTATCGCGGCGGTGGGTGTGGCTACTACTTGCTGCCATAACGTTCTCACACTCCTCACGCATTCATTCAGCAGTTACAGCGTGTGGTCTCTGTTTCTGCTGTCTGTAACGTTTTAAAATGTGCGCTGCAATATAAAAGCCCACCACTTGTGCGTTCTATGATTAAGTTTTTGCTAGCAAAAAACTGCATGCCAACTGAAATTTATCGCGACCTTTGTTTTGTGTACAGTAAAGGAAGAATGACAGATATCCGAGTCAGGCAATGGTGCGTTGATTTTAAAGATGGTCGCACCTATGTTCACGATAAGGAACACCGTTGTAGGCCTAGCCTTGTGGTTGACGAACTGAAAACGAAAATCGACGACAAATTCACTAAAATCGTCGTCTCACGATTGCAGAATTTTCGGATAATTTCCCCCAGATTTAACGGAGGATGGTGCCTGAAACAGTAGCGGAGTAGCTTGTTAACCACAAATTTTGTGCTAGGCGTGATCCAAAAATCCAGACGAAAGACCACAGAAAACAGAGACTAGGTGCAGCACTGACATTATGATTA
The DNA here is from genome assembly GCF_023864345.2 of Schistocerca serialis cubense. Taxonomy (NCBI): domain Eukaryota; kingdom Metazoa; phylum Arthropoda; class Insecta; order Orthoptera; family Acrididae; genus Schistocerca; species Schistocerca serialis. The sequence continues at coordinate 224,838,012 of NC_064642.1, forward strand.
CGAGAAAAATGGTAACAAAATTACCAATCGTATCGTGGCTGGGAACGAGACTTGGGTGAAGCATGTCAACTGTGAAATAAAAGTTCAGTCAATGGAATGGGGGCACACAATCTCTCCGAAGGAGCTTTGAAAATATTTGCAATCGCGGTCAGCAAGAAAGATCATGGCTACTGTGTTTTGGGACTCTCAGGGAGTGATTCTCGTTTATTTCCTTGAACTTGCTATAACAATTACTTCAGAGAGGTACCGTAAAACGCTGCCAAGGTTAATGCGGGCGACACAAAACAAGCGTCGGTGGAAACTTAGCAAAGTTTTTTTTTTTTTTTTTACGACAAAGCACGTCCACACACGGTCAGTCGTACCCGAGATTACCTACAGGGTTTTGGATGGGAGGTGTTTGATCATTCAGCAAACATCCCGGATTTGACCCCTAGCGGCTACCGTCTCTTCCCCAGTATCAAGACACGTCTCGCTACACAACCTTTTGGTAGTGACGCCAAACTGCATGCCGGTTTAAATCAGTGGATGCAAACGCAGATTTCTACAGAGACGGTATCGAGAAATTTGTGACATGATATGATAAATGTCTCAATTTGAATGTCAACTGCGTAGGAAAAATGGTTCAAATGGCTCTGAGGTCATCAGTCCCCTAGAACTTAGAACTACTTAAACCTAACTAATCTAAGGACATCACACACATCCATGCCCGAGGCAGGATTCGAACCTGCGAGCGTAGCGGTCGCGCGGTTCCAGACTGAAGCGCCTAGAACCGTTCGGCCACATCGGCCGGCCAACTGCGTAGGAAAATAGATTAAAAGTGTACCTTTAAAATGTGTGTAATAAAATTTGGTTTTTCCATATCGTTAATGTTTTAGTTCAAAATGTCTGTTACTTTCTGGATAGCTGTCGTACTTCCCATTTCTTGCTCATTCGTATCATTTATGAACAACAAATTGAATGTGCCCTTTGCTGGAAATTTACATTTAACGTCTCATAAGTGATAATTGGTTTATGTAATAAATTGAAATTGGTCAGGAACAGTTAATGAGCAACAGTTAATCGAACTTTAGGTTTAATACAATTTTAAACTTCACTAATGGTCACCAATCTGAGACTTCACATTTTAGGAAGCTGCTACGGAAGCAAAGTAAACTTCATTTAAATGTATCCAAAGCCTCAAAAAATTAACTTAACCAAAATTTGCATAAGGAGGGCTATGCGTGAAGCGTTGAACGAATACGAAAGTAAAATCATGGGTACGAACTTGACAGTAAATCCTAAGAAGTTCTGGTCTTATGTTAAATCGTTAAACAGATCGAAGACATGTGTCCAGACTCTCAGTGACCATACTTCAACTGAAATAGAGCGTGACACAGAAGAGACCCAAATATTAATCGCCTTTTTCCAAACCCGTTTCACAGAGGAAGATCACACTGTAGTTCCTCCTTTAATGCTTCTAGAGGAACAACGTATTTTTAAAGTCGTGAAGAGGTAAGTTCTGACAGACTGAAACGCCCTGCCTGACAACAAAACCAGAAAGGATTTTTTTCTCTTTAATGCTTGAATTCATTGTCAATGGTGGCCTGCGATGGATAAAACCACTCATCAGTCAGAGAATTACGTGGGTTACGAATTAAACTCTTATTTTAGTTTAAAACTATTGTCACATACTCCTCAAGCCTACAAACGGTGCATGTTGGAGAGCACATCGTACCACAGCTAGTCATTCCTTTTCGTGTTCAACTGCCATATGGGCATAGCGAAAAACGACTGTCTGTATACTTTTTTACGAGCCCTGATTTCGCTTATCTCATCTTCGCGGCCCTCGTTCAAGATGTACATCGATGACAGTAGACGCGTTCTGCAGCTCATAGCAAACGTTGTTTCTCCAAACTTTCTCAATAGTGTTTCCCTTCAGGGATTACCATTTGAGTTCACGGAGAATTTTTATAGCACTTGCGTGTTTATCGAACCTACCGATAACAAATCTACGAACACGCCTCTGAATTACTTCGTTGTCTTTCTTTAATGTGACCGGTGGCGTTCCCAACACACATCTTGTCTGGTACTCTAGCATGGGTCGCACAACTGTTCTGTACACAGTCTCCTTCATAAGTCTACAGTCTCCTAAACTTCTACCAGCAGACCGAAGACGACCACCTGCTTTCCCTACAACCGACTTTAAATCTTTGCTAAACTTCATGACGCTTTGCAGCGCTACGCCAACAAATTTAATCTGCTTGATTGTGTCAATCACCACACAACTAACGCTTTATTCGAACGCTACAGGACTGTTTTTCCCATTCATCTGCATCATCTTATATTTTTCCGCATTTAGAGTAAGCTGAGATTCATCGCAGAAAATAGGATGCGGAGAGCCAGGGGGCATATCGCCACTTGGGGCGTATCTATTTCCCTGTAGGGTTCGCACAAGCATACTTTATGGGATAGCTTGTCACTGGGAATTCCAAATTTAGACAGATGATGGAGCCCCTTAGGGAAATAGCGGGCAGATGGGGAATGGAGGCCAGTGTCCACTCTGTTTGCTTGCTAGGAAGTCACGCCTGATAGGTAGAGAAGGCTCTGCCCTGGACCGATTGATCTCATTGGCCGCACCCGGCTGTAAATGACGGCTCATTAGCCTGCGTGTGTCCAGAGGCCAACCTAGGTTCCTACAGGCGTGTGGCTGCTACGGTAAAGACAGCTAGCCTTGCTCGTAAAGTGGAAGCAACATCGTTCCCAGAATCCTCTGGTTTGGAGCCGAGTGGTAGGGTTAAATCGGAAACCCAGACGATTCCAGATTCTATGACGATCCCGGATGCAGCTCCCTCGACTTCCACCATCAGGTGGCGAGTTTTAGGTGCCCTGCTCCTCTCCCGTTTTTAACTGGTAATACGAGCACAACACAAAAGAAGTCGCTACTGACTGGGAAGAGGAGAACTAGTGGGTATTTTAGGACAGAGAAATTCATCTACAGGCTCGGTATGACACTTTCTGATTTCGTGGAAGAATATTAGCCTCACTAATTAAAGGAAGTAGCATTCGTTGTTCCATATCGGAAAAAATGTTAATGTGGTGATAATGAACTGCAAGATAGGTCCTAGAACTAGTCTCGCTTATAAACTGTAACAATGTCCTCGCAGTACTAGGGGCAGAAAGCAGGCTGAACTCCGATGTCAATAGCATAGAACCTCCAAATTCTGATGGGGAATGTATACTGCTAAAATACACTACTGGCCATTAAAATTGCTACACCACGAAGATGACGCGAAATTTAACCGACAGAAAGAAGATGCTGTGATATGCAAATGATTAGCTTTTCAGAGCATTCACACAAGGCTGGCGCCAGTGACGACACCTGCAACGTGCTGACGTGAGGAGAGTTTCCAACCGATTTTTCTTAAACAAACAGCAGTTGACTGGCTTTGCCTGGTGAAACGTTGTTGTGATGCCTCGTGTAAGGAGGAGAAATGATAACCATCACGTTTCCGACTTTGATAAAGGTCGGATTGTAGCCTATCGCGATTGCGGTTTATCGTATCGCGACATTGCTGCTCGCGTTGGTCGAGATCCAATGACTGTTAGCAGAATATGGAATCGGTGGGTTCAGGAGGGTAATACGGAACGCCGCGCTGGATCCTAACGGCCTCGTATCACTAGCAGTCGAGATGACAGGCATCTTATCCGCATGGCTCTAACGGATCGTGCAGCCAACGCTCGATCCCTGAGCCAACAGATGGGGACGTTTGCAAGACAACAACCATCTGCACGAACAGTTCGACGACGTTTGCAGTAGCATGGAATATCAGCTCGGAGACTGTGGCTGCGATTACCCTTGACGCTGCATCACAGACAGGAGTGCCTTGCGATGGTGTACCCAACGACGAACCTGGGTGCACGAATGGTTTAACGTCATTTTCTCGGATGAATCCAGGTTCTGTTTACAGCATCATGATGGTCGCATCCGTGTTTGACGACATCGCGGTGAACGCACATTGGAAGCGTGTATTCGTCATCGCCATACTGGCGTATCACCCGGTGTGATAGTATGGGGTCCCATTGGCTACACGTCTCGGTTACCTCTTGTTCGCATTGACGACACTTTGAACAGTTGACGTTACATTTCAGATGTGTTACGATCCGTGGCTCTACCCTTCATTCGATCTTTGTGAAATCCTACATTTCAGCAGGATAATGCACGACCGCATGTTGTATGTCCTGTACGGGCCTTTCTGGATACAGAAAATGTTCGACTGTTGCCCTGGCCAGCACATTCTCCAGATCTCTCAGCAACTGAAAACGTCTGGTCAATGGTCAATGGTGGCCGAGCAACTGGCTCGTCACAATACGCCAGTCACTACTCTTGATGAACTGTGGTATCGTTTTGAAGCTGAACGGGCAGCTGTACCTGTATACGGCATCCAAGCTCTGTTTGACTCAATGCCCAGGCGTATCAAGGCCGTTATTACGGCTAGAGGTGGTTGTTTTGGATACTGATTTCTCAGGATCTATGCACCTACATTGCATGCAAATGTAATCACACGTCAGTTCTAGTATAATATATTTGTCCAATGAATACCCGTTTATCATCTACATTTCTTCTTGGTGTAGCAATTTTAGTGGCCAGTAGGTATCCAGCGAGATTTACTGAGATTCTGAATGGCAAAGGAGTGAAGATAACTTAATTGTGGATAAAACATGGTCATCAGATACCCTACCTCAGGAGCAGTAGTGGCTGAAAGTTGGAGAGGATTTCGTTTTAACTTGCTGGTCATGTTACATTCTTATGTGGAGACTTCAGCTTATCAGCTATGTACCGGAAGATGCAAGTAATAAGGCGGGTACTAGCAACAGGGGATTACATAAAATTGTTCTAAATGCCTTTCCTGATAATTTAATTGACTAGGTAGTCCGAGAATTGACTCGCGAAGTCAACATACATCAATGGATAGAATTCGAAAGTATTGTACAATACTCCATAAACAGGTATGTGACGAGCAAAATAGTCAGCAATGGGAGAGACCCGCTGTGGTTCTATGGCCCTGTTAGAAAGATGCAATGAAAGCAAAGTGAGATTTACTACAAATTTAAACGTAGCGAAAGCCTCACATACCAAATGAAAACAGAACGAAACCAAAATTAGCGTAACTAGAGTTCAGAGAATTCGGAAATAAAATTCCACCGAAATGACGGAAGATATAAGGAATTTTGATTTTATGTTAAAACAGTAAACGGATCGAAGCCATCTGTCCAGACAGTCTATGACCATAATGGCATCTAAAAGCCAGATGGCAGGGATAAGGCCAGTTTCCTAAACTGCTCCACTGAGGATGAGCGTATTGTGGTTACTCCTTTAGATCGCTGAATAAGAAGCGAAGTGACATATCGAAGTAAGTGAACACGAAATGGAAAAGCAACTGAAATCGTTCAACGGATGAAACGCGTCGAACCTGACGCGATACCACTGCCATTTTCTGTAAAATTCGCGAAAGAACATGAACCTTTTCTAGCTGGAGTGTACCGTAGGTCACTGGAAAAGAAGAGCGTTACTAGTGATTTGAAAAACGAGCAAGTCTTTCACGATTTCGTCAAAGTATTAGACAGAATTCCGCACTGCCGCCTACTGAACGATATAAGACCTTACGCAATATCAGCCAGCTGTGTTTGAAATCAAGAGTTCCTAGCAATAAGAACACAGCATATCATTCTCAAGGCGGAGAAATATAAAGACATAGAAAGTAAGTTCGGATGGATGCCAAGGGAGTGTTTAGGTCCATTGCTTTACATTTTATACAGAGTGATTCTTACTGAGATTTAAAAAATCCTTAGCGACGTAGATGACGCTGAGGCAAATAATATAAGACACAAGGGACCGCAAATGTCGACGTGACGTCACGAGATGCACGTCGCCGTACCTGCAGTGGTTGAACCTACGTATTAGTCTGTCCCACAAGAACACCAACAAGCCTTAGGGAGAAGTTCCTTACGACAAAACAAGGAAAAAAGATCTAGTAAACATGGGCTCTAAAATGCATACCTTCAGAGCTATGCCCACTTGTTCATTTTCCATGTTATGAAACAGACCTCTTATGTAAATTTTAAAAGTTTCCCACAGAACTGAATGTTAGAAATATTTCGGTCAGTCAGCCGGTCGTCGTTCAATTAATTGCAGGTTATTTCGACTGGGTACCTGTTAGTCATCTTCCGCCCCATGCAACGCGCTGCGAGTATTCCGCGAATGCGTCAGAATTCAATTTGACAGACGTATCACACTTCACGGCGGCAGAGCCCTCACTGGTGAAACCGCGGAACTCAGCTGTCTTCTGCGGTACTGCTCGCCGCGGCCGTCGGCGCACTCTGCCGTCTTCAATTAGAACAAATCGTGGAGATGATGAGATTCCAAGCACTGTCCAACTGGTAGCCGGTATCACGGTTCTTCAGATTTTCCGCCAGGTGTATTTCCACGGATTCTTTAATAATGGAGTCCCAAAAAGATGTAGCTTTGGTCAGTATCACAGTTCTATGATACCCCATTGAATGTCCAGTGGAAATACAATGTTCAGCAACAGTGGACTTATTTGGTTGCAAGAAGCGAGTGCAGCGTTAATGTTGAGTGTAGCGTTCTTTTACAGTGTGTGGTCTGTCCTATGTAAGCCATACTACACTTACAAGGTATTTTGCAAATTCCAGCCTTCCGTAGCAACAAGTCATCCTTTACCGATCCCAAAAGGTCTGCAGTCTTACATATCGGACGGAAAATCACTTTAACTCGAAATTTACACAGGAGTCTTATTATTTTAAAATAAATGTTGCCCACATAGGGAATAAAAGCTTAAGATTTTACTATCGTGTTTTCCTCTGTATCCTCTTTCTTATTCTTGATTTTAACTGACAGTAGCTTGTTAGTAAGCGAAGGTAATATCCATTCTTTCTGAGCACTGTCATTGATTGTGCGAGCTCTTTAGGAAAACTGTCTAGATCTGCATTTCCTACTCTTTCTTATTTGCTATATCGATCTTTTACAATCCTAGCAGCGCGTCTATCAACAAATCGATGTTTGGTTGCTTACCTACTTGATTATCACTGGGAACACTATGTCAGTACACCAAAAATTGTTTCGCTAGCCGTTTTCGAGCTATTTCCCTCATTTCTATGAAATCTTCTCACACAGTCTCCTCTTAGCCTTCCCAAGATGTTCGTTCCATTTTATGTTGTTTCTACTTATTACCCCTAAACAGTTACACGCTGTGACTATTCATATAGTAATTGGATAGTATCTGGTCCTTTCCTTTGTTATGAATAATTATCTGGAAATTATACACATTTAAAGAGAGCTGCATTCATCCCACCAAGTATAAAATTTGTGCAAGGCACTTTGCATTTCTTTACGATCGCCCAGCAGTGACACACTATTGTGAACAACAGCATCGTCAGCATAGAATGTGACAGTACTCCTTTAAAAGGATCTAAGAGTTCTAATGCTGAATATCAAAACAGTAGCCCACTTCTGCTCCACATGTTGATGTCCATCACCTTTACGATTCGTTACTTATTACTGAAAGAAACGCTTACTTCATCAAGTAATTTGCCTCATCCCAGTCGCTTTTCCAGTTTTCGATCAAATTTGCGACTGTCGTGTTGACGCAACAACTGTTGACCGGTTTTGCTGCTGTACACAGGAAATTAGTCTCCCATGCTATGCGCCTGGTGAATTCTATGCATCTCTGCTGGATTTACTGGTCTCGTGTCAACATAAAGCCCCAACTGATTGCACGGCAATCGCTCGACGACCAATAACAGTAATTCCGTTTTCGATTACACGGACGTTAGTGCCGCGGGCTGCGGAGAAATTTCCCGGCGAAAACGCACTTGCGTACGCCGAGGACGAAACAGCATTACGATGAAATTTCATCATATACGAATTCCGCGCGATGAGCATGCAAATGAGCTCGCCACGAAGAGAAATAACACCCATGTTTAATAAAACTGCGAATCTGAGGCGGCAGTATTGGCAAAGAACTTACGGCTGTGTCACAGTAAGCATTACCCTCTGCGTGAGCTTCATACTCCCCATAAGAACATCAAGAGGGAATGTTATTCATCATGGTTTGTTATTGGGGTGGTCTTTTAAATGAAAAAAGTTACAGTATGTTGAATTCATCAGTCCTTTTAGGCCATACTTAAAGCTACCAGTTGTCTATTAGGAGTTTACTGAAAGCCGTTTTCCCAACTCGCTCATTTAATTACACATTTGACGACACAAAGTGACGACAACACTTAACTTTCACAATGTAGAGCGTACCGGAACATAGTCGATGAAACCTCACCAGAAATTGTTAATTGCAAGAATGTTCGTGTACTCCAGAAACTGAATTACAGAATATGCGGCTAAGAGTTTGTAGTGTAAATGGAGTCGTCCTTACAGGAATAGTCCATGACCAAGCACCTGTCGTTGCTGTTTGTACAATTTGTAATATCTATGAGCATTTATGAAGCATTCACATAGAACAATTTCGCAGAATACAAATAAATGGCTATTAATTGAATATTTGATGAAAGATGATCTGTACACGGAATGACTGTACTGCTGCTGTAACTAGTCTTCCTGTTCGGTAACTTACCATTAACTGCTGAAAATCACAAAAATGGCTACATCAAAAAAACTTTTTTTCAAATAACCAGTCGGTGTGACTTATTACTTTACGTATAGGTTGGGCGTGGATACCGATGCAATGAGTAGACACCAGATTCATGAGGGCACGGGACAAATACCGAATCTCAAAATGTACGCTCCAGATTCGATTAGAAAGGAAAAGAAAAATGAAAAAAATTGCTGTATTTAATCTCCTTAAGCTAAGCTCGTCCTAAATCAGTGTAGTAGACTTTAATAGAAGCACGTTCCCTAAGCCAAAAGCATGTCTTGAGCCTAATTGCAATAGCCGCAAGTAATGTAGACAATACTCCGACCGAAAGTTGGACAACCATTACATCAGACTCCAAACTACCGACCAGCACACAAAAAAAAATTGCAGACATTTAACTCCGGTGAATCAGCATCCTGCGGCAAAGCAACTAATTGACAAAATGTAAGCAAAGAGGCTCGCGGAAGGCATTCAGTCATCTGGTTACCTACTATTCCAAAATGGAACGCAAAGTATTTCTGTCACCCCAGTTTGTGGTCATTCAGCAACGCTGGTTACACGGTGCCTCTTAGGACTTGAGAATGTAGCGTTAGCTTCATGTCTCAGTGAAACGAGGCGAAGAAGCAGATACGTTTCAGCACTAAGGCTGGATAGTGTAAGTTATTTCCCCTTCTAATATTACTGGATATAGACAGGCATATAGAGGTTTCTTACACCCATAGGGAATGGAACGGAAATGAGCTGTTGGTTTCGAAAATGGATTATTTATGACAAATTTCATTACGGTGCAAGTACACCGAGGTGACAAAAGTTATAGATAGCGATATGCTCATTCATGTACGGATGGTGGTAGTATCGCGTGCGCAAGGTATAAAAAGGCAGTGCATTAGCGGAGATCTCATTTGTAGTCAGGTGAATTACGTGAAAATGTTTCCGACGTGATTAGGGATGCACGACGGGAATTGCAACACTCTGAACTCGGAATAGTGGTTGGAGCTAGAGGCATGGAACGTAACAATTCGGAAATCGTAAGGACATTAAATATTCCGAGACATACAATGTCAACAGTGTGCCGACAATACTAAATTTCGGGCATTAACTCTTGCCCCAGACGACGCAGTGGCCGACGGCATCCACTTAACGACTGAGAGCAGCGGTGTTTGCGCACAGTTGTCAGTGCTACCAGACAAGCAACAATTTTTGAAATAACCATAGAAGTCAGTGTTGGAGTTACGAAGAACGCATCCGTTAAGACAGTGCGGCGAAATTTTGCGTTAATGGGCTGTGGCAGCAGACGGCTGACGCGAGCGCCTTTGCTAACAGCACGATAATGTCTGCAGTGTCTCTCCTAGGCTCGTGACCATACCGGCTGGACCCTAGACGACTGAAAAGCAGTGTCCAGGTCAGATGACACCTAATTTCAGAAAGTAAGAGCTGATGGTAGGGTTTGAGCTTAGCTTAGACCCCAAAATGCCATCGACGCAGGTTGTCAACATGGCAAATAACGCTGGAATCTTTATGAATGAGAATGCGCCATGTCTCCGGGCCACAATTGTTCCCAGTTGGATTGAAGAATATTCTGGGCAACTCGAACGAACGGTTTGGCTTTTGGCTACCAAGATCGCCCGGCATGAATCCCATCGAAAATTCATGAGACATAACCGAGAGGACAGTTAATGCACAAAATCCTCCACCGGCAACACTTTCGCAGTTACACACGGCTAAAGAGGCAGCATGGGTCAATATTTCTACATGGCACGATCGACGAGTTGTTTAGTCCATACAACATCGAATTGCAGCACCAGGCAGGGGAAAAGGAGGTGCGACACGATATTAAGAGGTATCCTATGACTTTCGTCACCTCAGTATATCAACTGACTGATCATTTCCGTAGTCAGATCTGTAAGTAATAACGCGAGGGTATCAAACAGGAATTTTGGAAATCATTCATACAGGAAAGCACGGGAATCGGATTTTTGTAATTTTTTTATGTTAATTGTATGTGCAGTTCAGAATTCAAATATCATTAATCCAAGTCAGTTCGATGCAACTCTCACAAGTTATCGAGAAAATCGACTTCGAAGCTTCTTCGCTACTTTAAGTCATTAAAGGAACGACAGTTTTTGCTAGCCACTGCGCTGTGCCGGCAGCACGTCAAACTAGCACCTGCTGGATCGTTAGTTCGGCTCACGTTTCAGTTATTACATGTTGTTCGGTTTTTTCCGTTCAAATCTATTACTTACGTCATTTAAATAAACAATGTCTCAACCGCACGACAATTAACACATATGTAATGCTTATTTTGTATGGTAATTTCATGTAAGTTGAGAGTATACGCTATATGCGGATAGAGTTAAGAGTACTTGTTATCTGCGTGTCTTTACAAATTTTGGAGTACGCTTGTTATTATTAGTGAATGTTAGGTTTTTAATGTAAATGGCCGCTGTCACGTTGAAAGAATCTATCCGTCCTTGTAGCCAAAGGAACCTCTTGCAACAGGTGCATGCTAGGTTTCAAGAAACTTTAAACAACGGGGTCCCACAAGACGATATTGCAATACAACAGGTTCAATCATCTGATTATCTTTCATACGACACCACATATTTAAACGGATCTCCACCAAAGTATGAGGGTTTTCGTTTGGACAACGGACGTGGTTTAGACTCTTCTTGATAGAGTCACGAGTGAAAGTGTCGTCATTGTTAAAAAGTATTAAAGGGATTTCTCGGCGATTTGCAACTATTCAACGTCAAAATTCCGATCATCTACCTTCGTCTCCTTCTCCAAGGTGTTAATCGGTTGTAAATTACATGGTTAGAGTCGGCACGTATTTAATATTCTCCATGTTCTAGCATATGATAAGAAAAGATACCTGTAGAAATTCTGCGTGTGTTAGTTGAATACTGTATCAGCATTCTCAGCATTTGTAAATACGTGAAGTAAGCCTAAAACAATGTAGCTCAATTAACAAAAAGCCGAGATCTCATTTGAAAAATTAATCGGGTAAACCGAACACAACATGAACTTCAAAACAAAAATGACAATCCTTAAATAAACCAATAATCAATTAAAGAAGATCCACCTTCTTGCAAGAATATTATTTTGTTTTGTTTCATCATCAAACAAATATTATCACACTTGTAGCTCCTTCAGTGATTTTTTTTCTGTTATTGTTTCTCAAATATATGCAAACATATTTCATGTAGGATAGAAATATGTTGACATCAGAGTTTGTTGCTTAGGTGACACACATACTTGGCCTTATTTTTACATTGTGTGTGCCCTGTGGCTGCCAACGGAAGTCAAAAACATATCTGCCTTAGCACAGCACGTCATCTACAACAAAGGGATGTTACGGGAAAGTCTGAAATGAATTTATATTTAGAATTTAACTTCTGTTTGCCAGTGGAGTAGTAGAGGGACTAACTAGTAATGGTACATCGTAACCTCCGCCATAAACTTTACGGTATTGTACTTTCTATGAACGTAGGTGTAGATACGAACAATGTATTCCGGTAAAATGGTGACACATGGTCTTTTTTGACACTCACCATTGTTGCAGTTGAGCTGTCATGAGCTGTTTTTCATTTTTATTTGCCTGCTAAATGTGCTGTTACTGTTTTTATGTTTAAAGTGAAGTGCGGACGTCAGTAATATTTAGCTATCTCTTTGACTTGGAAAACTGTTTGGTATGGTTTACCAATTATAGGTCATGCCACTGATTCGCAACAGCGTTGGGCGGTCTGTGTGAGTAGTAAGTGATCTAACGCCAGTCAACACGCAGATTTATCTGTGCAGAAGAAACATGAAGCCTTAATTGCAAATGGAAAGTTGTAGATACGGCTGCAGAGATACTCCTTAGCAATCCCCACAATTGTGATAATACACCTGAAAATGTGGAATGTATACTCTGTCCTCTATAGCCCATATTATCATAATTACAACAGCAATAAAAATATCTTTGTAATAAAGCGGTAGGATTTCTTGCAACATTGACGTTATTGTCGCTGTATTTTCTCATAGCAGTTCAAAGCAGCTTGTCGAAATCGTGTACTCACGTATACAAGCTTGCTAATTTGGCACCGTGCTGTATACCAACAGAGATCTTTATACATAAGCAGACAAAAGACGACGTAAACAGTACTTTTCCCTACTGCGAAGGGTAAAGCAGCCTGTTCGATATAAGCGCCATTACACACAATTTGGACAGAATTTCTAGTAGGTTTGTTGAATAGCCGGTAGCTCTAAAGGTAGAATAATGTTAGTGAATGAACAGGTAAACTACATCATTAATGTTCGGATACAATGTTAGTGGTGTGCTGCTTGACACAGCTACGTCGATTAAATATTCAGGCGAAATATTGGAAATCGGCAGCAGATGGAACGAGCACGTAAGGTCGGTTGTAGGGAAAACTAATAGCTGTCGTTCGTTTACTGGGAGAATTCTAGGAAAGTGTTACTCATCGACAAGGGAGACCGCGTAGAGAACCACCATCACACCGCCCATTTATGTGTACAGTCAGTTTGTTTACCATCCCTGCCGCAATGGATTAAGGAAAGACACCAATCAGTTCAGTGGCGAGCTACTAGATTCCATCGATTCCCTAGTGTTACGGAACTGCTCCGTGAACTACAGTGAGAATCCCTAAAGGTTTGTTGAGAGACTCTTCGTTTGTGACAGAATGCAAAACAATACTATTACCACCAACGTACATCTTCCTAAAGGATGAGCATCGAAATCATTGCTACTGTTATGCATACTGAATTGAAGTATTTGTCTGTGGAATATAAATATGGTATCACATATTGTCACGACAATTTGTTTGTAAAGTAATTGGTGTCATGATATTGATTAATTAATACACATTGATTAAAATAGCATCTTGTGTGAGAAAATGTTTGAATCGAGCTATTGTGAACTCTTGCTCCGATTTACATGCTTCTGTCACTTAAATAGTCTGTTTCAAAAGTGTGCCCAAAACGAACTAGTGCACTACTGAGTTGATTTTATTTGCTCATATTCTGTTGTTGCCCATCTGCTTACAGAAAAATAATCGTCGTAATAAAATAAGAGAGATCAGAGCAGAAAGATTTACGTGCACATTTTACCCCGCGCGCTGTTCTAGAGTGGAACGATGAAAAATAAGCTGAAGGTGTGAATTCCATAATGGCCATGTAGGTATAGAAACTATTCCCCACAAATCTATTGGTACGCTGCGAATAAAAGTCGATATGTCCGTATGTTAGCTATAATTTCTGAGAATGGAAACCAGAGACGAAAACTTGAGTCATATGATGACACCATATTTAGTCTAAATGAGGGCCACTATGGTTTAATTTTTCGCCACCGGCACTGTTTCGGAATGGGAGAAAGGTGAGGAAATTGGCTGATTCTTTTCAACCGAATCAGCACGGAAGTCGCTCTAATCGATTTGGGGAAATCATAGAAATCGTAAATCTGAAGGGCCGCAGTGGTACTTGAACCGCAGCCCTTCGAGTCCGAGTCCAGTGTCTTTAGCAGTGCCGTCTTTTTAAAACAGACCACTAATTTCAAGAAATTAAATTTTATAGTGAGAAATGTGTGTCATATCTCCATGTAACATCAGAATTAACTTTTAACTTGTAGAAATCTCGGATAGAGAAGTTAACAGTTTACAGTCAGAAGCAAACGATTTGATATGGATCGAGCTCTTGAAACGGTTTTTGAATTTGGAACTATCTAGGACAGTTAGAACACAACAGGATTTTTGCGGTTCAGAGACAAACGTATATGGCAGAAAGAAGAAGTTAGTAATTAAACGCTCGCTGAGATTTACAAGAAAGAAATTGTCTTTAAACAGATAATTAAAGAATGTGAGACCACAGGGTACCAGCAAACGGATTCCGGATTCTCAATCGATAACGGCAGATGAACTTTAAAAAAAAATATGTTCAACTGAGAATGAAGGATTAGTAAAGATGCGCAAAGACAAAACAAAACCAAACATAATGAAAACAGTTTTTCAGAACGCAAATTCAATCTGCATCGCAATACGCGCTGAATCCAAACTTCCTGGCAGATTAAATATGTGTGCAGGATCGGAACTAGAGCGCAGAAGCATAGCCTTTTATGGGCGTATGTCTAGTTACTGATCTATCTGCTTTTAAATCTGCCAGGACGTTTGTTGAGAGAAATAGGTTTTAACGATATCTATGCAATCAAAAGTCATAACATCGTTTCTAGTCAAATTTCACTCGCCAAATAACCGACGATGATATAATGAGGAATAAGATGCATTTACAATGTGACTTTAGTGTTTGTAAAGCAAACTTAATTTAACAAAAACGAAAATGGAAATCGAGCCTTATCATTTAGTACTAGGGTGGCATTCTGTGTTATGTGAGTGTTGATTTCCAACGATTCCGTAGATCTCATTTCTGCTTTCTTTGACAGAATATAAAACTTCACATTCTACATTATAATAAAGGTTTTCTGCCAAAAAATAACAGCGAAGGCAGAATCTTTCTTCCTTAACTTCCAGCTTCTTATGTTCACGTAGCCCACCTGCCAAAGCCCTACCTGACTGACCAGTATACACTTTTCCACACCTCTTGCAAGAGATTTTACATACACCACTCTGTGCGAAGAGGTGCAGTAAGTCTTCACTGTTGAATAAAAATTTAGGCGTTACTAAACGCAGGTTTTATTTGGAAGACTAAAATTTTTTGCAAGTTTCTCCGAAATGTTGTCTATACACAGGAGTTTGCACAAGGTTTTGTAACTACTGAGTGATTGCTGTTAACCAGTATACGGAAATGATGTAATTTCATTCATTTCCTTTTTTCGTAGAATATTATCAGTCAGGACAGAGCTGTATCCATTGCTGGAAGCGATTTATTTGATGGTTTGTAGTTCTGTTTGAAAGACTGATTTGGATAATGGAACAGATACGATGCGATGCACCTCTGAATGGAGAGCTGCATGTTTATGGCTTTATAGACGCTGGGATCATGCAGGAACTACCGCATCAGAAAATATGTTCTTTATGAAAATGCTAAATAAGTGGTCTAACACCGGCGTATGTCTAGCTACTGACCTATCTGTTTTTAGATCTGCCAGGAAGTTTATAGAAGAGCCTCAAAGCTCCATTGTAAACTTAATTTTCTTATACTGTGAGTTTAAATGCTCTAGTAATGTAACTGTCTAATGGTACCGGATCAAAAACATATAACATCATTGACATTTCGGAACCAGTGCTTAATTTTACAATTCAGTAGCTCTTTATGTGAGAAAAATTTTTCGAAATTGTTCATGCAAATTTCAGATAGTATAGGACTAAGAGTTGAACCAACAGCTAGGCCATCAGACAGACTACAAGACTTGCTTTGAAACTGGAAGTAGTTCTATTTTACAAACATCTGAGTACCATCGATTATGTCATGTAATTATACAGGACTTACTTAGGATTTGTGCAAAATATCCGTTAATATGTTGACAGATTCATCAGCGGGAACATCGAACGATACTAGTTTAGAACTGTCAGGAAAAGCAGAAAGATAGCCCTACTGGAAATACTGGAAACCAGCCAACGTATGACAGACCCAGTTTCCAGTTTCGCTTTTGAAAAATTAACATTTCATTCCTAATGCATTTCTTTTCATTTATTAAAAGTATCTCCACATAAAAACTTTTAGTCCCTTTTTTTATTTAACGTAATTATTGTAATGTTTTCCGATGTAAATACTTTGTCATCTTTGTATCATCTGTACAAATAATTTCTGTGTAAGCCGCTCGTCATATTTATGTGAGTTTGAAGGTTGCTTTAGATGCCTAAAGCCGGTTCTTGACCAAATAAATAACTTTTCAAAACATTAGGAAGTGTTTCCCTTTTTAATGTTAATAAATAACGGAATATTACTTACTGTGCATATACAGGGCAGTGGGAAAATTACTTGATTATATTTGTAAGTGATTTTAGAGTGTAGAGTGAATGAAATTTAGCACCCACAGCTGCCACCCCTAGCAGCAAAAATGGCTGGAATTGAGCTGAACTGACCTTGCATGACAGATACGAGACCGACATTTCACGCTGCTTCAGCTCTCTGGTAGTGTTCATCTGCCTTCTTGGTTGGCGAGTTGCACCATTGATCACATGGTATCAGTGGCTGAGAGGTCTGGAGAACGTGTTCCACAGGGCAACAGTCAAACATCCTCTGCACTGATGTATTTCAGGGCAGTACGGACGACATGTGGTCTTGCGTTACCTTGCGGAATGAAAGTGTCACCGTCACATCGAAGACTCGGCACATACCGTCACAAAACGACAGAAATGTAGTGGTACAAATGATCGTCTTTGAAACCCAGCGGGGATCGTGCTGCGTACTCAGTGGCACTGCGTACCATCACGCCAGGTACTGGGCCCCTAAGATCAGATGAGTACAGTCTGGTAACGTTCATTATCTTCGGTGCCTCCACGAATGGGTACGTCCATAATGATGCTACGCGCCGACCCAGGACTCGTCTGAAAAGATGGGGTAGTATCACTCCTGTTTCCTAAGCTGCTGGACGCACTACTGTTGGCGCGCCTCTCCTTGTTCCCACGTCAAGAGAAGCCGCAACAATGGCCGCCGAACTGACACTCCCTGCTGCTACAAACGTCGGCGCGCTGTGATTTTGGATACTTGTCTCGCTACAACCAGGTCAACCTCCAGATTCGAGGTATGTGACGTGGCTGGTCGATCCTGCACGACCGAGTGGACAGTAGATATGTTCTCACGGATGCTAGTCGCATGGAGTGTGACCCCCTGTCCCCTTAGTGGGAGCCGGCCGCTGGTGGCCGAGTGGTTCTGGCGCTACAGTCTGGAACCGCGCGACCGCTACGGTCGCAGGTTCGAATCCTGCTTCGGGCATGGATGCGTGTGTTGTCCTTAGGTTAGTTAGGTTTAAGTAGTTCTAAGTTCTAGGGGACTTACGACCTCTGCAGTCGAGTCCCATAGTGCTCAGAGCCATTTGAACCATTTGAACCTTAGTGGGAATCCAGTCGTGGGATCCCGCCCAAAGAGGGCAGCATACTGTGAAAAGATAAACTGATCTGTCCGCCTCGGTAACAGCGGGATTAGCGCGGCATAATAGTGACCGAAGTGGCTAGGTTCGTTTCCCTGCCTTCTCAGATATTTTCTCCTCTCAGGGATTGGGTGTTGTGTGGTCCTTATCTTCGTACCGTCATAACTGATACGAAAATCGCCTACAAGCCGCCACACGACAACCCTAACGTATGTAACATCGTACCAAATTGTCACTTGGCCCTTATGAATGTTCTGAATTGTCCAAATTTACTTCCGGATGGTTGTATGGGCACGTTCCGAAAGTCAGTTTTATAACAGAATGAATAGACTTCAGTATCGACAGGCGGCAGTCATATTCGATACGTGCTTGTAGACGTTTCTCGTTTCTACTCGATGTGTAATACGATCTTCTCACAAACAGAATGCTAAGGAGATTTCTGAGAGAGTACCTCGCAGCGCAACGTTTTCTTGTGTATAGAAGAAAGATGGCGTCAGTTCAGCTTATTTCGTGCGGTTGTACTAAAATGTGTATCCAAGCACACAGTACAATTCATGTTTTCAACCTGTTTCACGGTGACTTCATTGTGTTACAGTTTTAATGACAAGCAGTGTAGTACGATGCGAGTAAAATTAGAGCTCCTGTGTACAGAATGTATATGTGGGAGATCCGCAACTGACAGGCATGATAATGATTTTAGAGAGTTCCGCTTCAGTTGTACTCAGTTGTACTACACTACTGACCATTACAATTTCTACACCAAGAAGATGACGTGCTACAGACGCGAAATTTAACCGACAGGAAGAAGATGCTGTGATAAGCAAATTATTAGCTTTTCACAGCATTCACACAAGATTGGAGCCGGTGGCGACACCTACAGCGTGCTATGAGGAAAGTTACAAACCGATTTCTCATACACACACAGTAGTTGACCGGCATTACCTGATGAATCGTTGGGACGCTTCGTGTAAGGAGTAGAAATACGTACCATCGCGTTTCCGACTTTGATAAAGGTCGGATTGTAGCCTATCGCGATTGCGGTTTATCGTATCGCGAGATTACTGCTCGCGTTGGTCGAGATCCAATGACTGTTAGCAGAATATGGAATCGGTGGGTTCAGGAGGGTAATACGGAACGCCGTGCTGGATCCCAACGGCCTCGTATCACTAGCAGTCGAGATGACAGGCATCTTATCCACATGGCTGTAACGAATCGTGCAGCCACGTTTCGATGCCTGAGTCAACAGATAGGGACGTTTGCAAGACAGCAACCATCTGCACGAACAATTCGACGACGTTTGCAGCAGCATGGAGTATCTGCTCGGAGACCATGGCTGCGGTTACCCTTGACGCTGCATCACAGACAGGAGCGCCTTCGATGGTGTACTCAACGACGAACCTGGGTGCACGAATGGCATAACGTCATTTTTTCGGATGAATCCAGGTCCTGTTTACAGCATCATGATGGTCGCATCCGTGTTTGGCGACACGCGGTGAACGCACATTGGAAGCGTGTATTCATATCACCCGGTGTGATGGTATGGGGTCCCATTGGTTACAAGTCTCGGTCACCTCTTGTTCGCATTGACGACACTTCGAACAGTTTACGCTACATTTCAGATGTGTTACGACCAGTGGCTCTACCCTTCATTCGATCCCTTCGAAACCCTACATTTCAGCATGATAATGCACGACCGCATGTTGCAGGGCCTGTACGGGCCTTTCTGGATACAGAAAATGTATAACTGCTTCCCTGGCTGGCACATTCTCCAGATCTCTCACCTATTGAAAACGTTTGGTCAATGGTGATCGAGCAACTGACTCGTCACAATACACCAGTCAGTACTCTTGATGAACTGTGGTATCGTGTTGAAGCTGCATGGGCAGCTGTACCTGTACACGCCATCCAAGCTCTGTTTGGCTCAATGGCCAGGCGTATCAAGGCCGTTATTTCGGGATACTGATTTCTCAGGATCTATGCACCCAAATTGCGTGAAAATGTAACCACATGTCAGTTTTAGTATAATATATTTGTCCAATGAATACCCGTTTATCATCTGCATTTCTTCTTGGTGTAGCAATTTTAGTGGCCAGTAGTGTATTAATTATTTAAACCACGAACAGTTTCGACATTTTAAAATCCCGTCTTCTGGTATATGAAACTGTTACGTACGAAGGAGAGGAAGGAAGTAATATAATGTAAAATATATGAAAAGACCAAAGAAGAGATTGCCGAACGAAGACGACTTTCTTATAGTATTTGGTAATACATAACATGCGGTGGGACCAGTCGATGCAAGAGTTCCAATCATTGCATGTTGGCGGAGCTAGATATCGAAAAATGGTGGGCGCAATAATGAAACTGAACAGTGAATGAAAACGTAACGTCCGGGTGGGTGGGACGAAGCAAACAAAAAATGTAGAACAAACACAGTACTCACACTGTCCGCCGCTGTGCAGCCATACGGTGGGAACGCCAAGCACTACTATGTGGAGGTATACGCCGGAGGTCGGGGAGCGCGGTGAGCCTCAGGCCCCAACGGTGTACGAGCAAGTAAACAGACTCTTGTCAGCGATAGTATACAAAATCTGGGCCGATATATAATGGAATATGAGCCAGCTGTGATACGCCGATAGGCTAATTAACTCTCAATCATGTGACAATATGTGACGTTTTTAGGCAACAAGGCAGTCGTACACAGGCAAAATGAATGAACAAGGAATAAAAACACTGACAACAGTGATAAAAAGTAATACTAATATAAACAATTCTACGTAAATTGTCTCATGTGCGATACGTTCTTGGCTAGAGTGACAAAAATAAAATAACATACAACAACCACCACAATCTAAAACGTGGGTGTAGTAATGTAAGAGCCGGTCGTGGTTTAAATAAGTAGTAGTACAACTGAAGCGGATGTCTCTTATGTTAATTCTAAATGTGCAGTAACCTACCTGATGTGCAGTTTTCTTTAACTGTGTTGTGTGTCAGGAGTGTTCTAAAGACCAACGGGCGATAAGCATAAGTGGTCTTGAGGCCGATGCCAGTAACACGAGCGCCACTCGAGGGCGCCATTGTTTTCCTCATTCATTGGGCCGACCCCGCCAGCCGCCCTCCCAGAGGTGACCCCGTTGCAGCGTGTCTGCTGCGCGCGCCTGTTTTCTTTCCATTAGTCGCGGTATGATCGGCAAACAGACTCCAGTTAGTGCATCGAATTTCTGATGACGTTTTCTCCACACAGTAATCCTTTGCCATAGAGTCCTTCGGGCCGAGCGAGAGTACCAGCGAATGACGGCCCCACCCCTGACACTCTGGAATGTGATATCCGAAAGCACCATACAGTTGCATCCCAAGCCTTTAACCGATTTATGCGAAGCAGGAGAGCTATTACCGTGTGGCGTTCTTAGCATGTTTCTACACGATTTAAAACACTTGTCGAAATATGGTTGGTAAGTAAGAACGCTTTCCTCCTGGAAAATCTATTTATTTACGATAACTATTATGCAGTTCTCGGATGACATCTCCCTATCAAGTGCGTTAGTGCATACTAGTAGTAATGCGGAAGGAGACAAAAAAAATCGAGTTGTAACGTCCCCTTAGAAAAATTTAAAAATAATTGAGCAGTTGATTTTCAAACAGCTGAGCAAAACTGTACGTACTCAGACACTTTTCCGGTTACTTATTCTCATCATCACTAAACTGACAAACAATATTTTCAGCGCAACGAAATCTGACTTTCAACAATCCCCACAAAAGAATGGCCCTGACTAACAATAGCCTACACCTTTCATGAATCACTTACCTCACAAAAAGCATCGTTAGTCGAACTACTGCAATACAGCGAGCGCCAATACTGCCAGCCAAATAAAAGATTCTAACTACTGAACGATCTAAATACTCAAAGGCATAGTTAGCCAATGAAAGATTTTGATTGAGAACAAACAATGTATTCACCTTAATAATGTTCTAAAGTCATATATATATATATATATATATATATATATATATATATATATATATATCAGTTCATTACATCCATCATTACAAATTTCCTTTTTCTGGCATCTCTCTCTCCACATCCACGACTGCTGGCGGCTCACCCCCAACTGTACAACGCTACGCGCTGTTCACATCCAACTGCCCAACACTACAATAGCGAATATTCCAACAATGTCAACAAGCCACTGACTGCACACAGCACAGTCATTGATTTTCATACAGAGCGCTACGTGGCGTTACCAACATAAAAACCGATACAGCCTACTTACAGAGTGAATGTCATAAACGCAGGAATGATCATGTGTAGAAAGTTTAAAATATTTTATGACCTGTCCCACAGTCTATAACGACATACTAGTATTTTTTTCTTTATTGTGTTAATAGAATATTTTTTTCTAAGAGCAGGTAGAATTGTCTGATTATGAAGTGTGTCATCTGCGACGAAGACCCATGTACGTGAAACATAAATGGATAATGTTTAAAGTTTCAAGAAATGAATTTAGTGACTACGTTACTCCATAAAGCGATATCGGCCTGTGCCTGACATATTTCTCTAGTCCCTCCCTTCATGTATGTTCTTCCTCATAGCCGCCGTCTGTTAAGACGAGTGTGTTCATGCAAGTTCCCTTAGGTGAGCTTAAACACTGATTTTTGTTCAAACATCTTGTCGTTAACTTTTATATTCTACCACTAATATCCTTGATGTGTTATTGACAGGATTTACAGTGAAAGTGCGGGTGAGTCTTATTGTACGAAGGAAACTAACCACCTAGGGCGATATTTGCTGAGCCGCCATTGCCGCCATCTCACTGAGATAATTATGAAACGTACATAATTACCTAGAACCTGGTTGTCCTTAAATTTTCCAAGTCTGATTGCTCAGTGCGAATAAAACTGACGCACTCAAGATAATGTGAACTTCTACGGTCGCGAAAGTCAGGAGCCAGACGAGTTGCTCCTCTCGTGTCTTATAGGATATCAATCCGTAGAGCTTATCGTAAGCTCACCACGCCCTTTGAAAAGTGACAGTTATAAATCCATCTTTTCATTAACTTTTGAGTCAAACTGTCTGAAGGGAACCTATAAACCGTGTAGTGTTGGCAGAAGAGCCAACACTGTTTTTCTAGAGGAGGCCGAAATGCACGCGTTTAATTACACGCTGACTGGCACGAGGTCTGGAACAGGACAATATCTTGAGAATTGCAAATAAAGTACGTAGATGATGTAATACTTAACTTTAATCCACAATTGTAGAACATCGCTCTTGATGATACATGCTTCACATAATAAATATCAATTGAATACGGCGCCTTGCTAGGTCGTAGCAAATGTAGCTGAAGGCTATGCTAACTATCGTCTCGGCAAATGTGAGCGTATTTGTCAGTGAACCATTGCTATGAACGTCGGCTGTACAACTGGGGCGAGTGCTAGTACGTCTCTCTAGACCTGCCGTGTGGTGGCGCTCGGTCTGCTATCACTGAAAGTGGCGACACGCGGGTCCGACGTATACTAATGGACCGCGGCCGATTTAAAGGCTACCACCTAGCCAGTGTGGTGTCTGGCGGTGACACCACAAACCGAAAATAAGTACCACGATACTGTTCGAAACTATTCTAAGAAGTATGGTGATACTTTTAAATCACTACACACTGTATTACGAGCAAATTGGAGTGGTGGCGACGTGTACGCCATAACCATCTGTTGGAACAAAAAAATATAGGGACAATTTCCTGTAGAGGCAACTCAACGAGAAGCTTTCAGCTCGATGCCTTTCTGTCGTCAAGTAGATGAAATAACCGTCCGGTGTGGCCGAGCGGCTCTAGGCACGTCAGTCCGGAACCGCGCGACTGTTACGGTCGCAGGTTAGAATCCTGCGTCGGGCATGGATGTGTGTGATGTCCTTAGTTAAGTAGTTCTAGGGGACTGAAGACCTCAGATGTTAAGTCCCATAGTACTCAGAGCCATTTGAACCATTTAATTGCAGTTACACCAAACTGATCTGAAAAAGATGGAGGCAAGGTATCTATGGAAAGTTGTGAGAAAGCAAGTGTCCAAACACAAGCCATTTTTAGACGAAATATTGGCCTTACATTCACAAGGAATACGAGCCAGGAAAAGGGGACATTTCAGCAGCGCACTTAATGCTATGAGAAAGTACACGCGTATTTCCTACAGTGCACACAAGAACCCTGTTGAAAACCTGGATGTGGTACTCAGATACCGTGTGTGGACCAAGAATTTCCGAGACTAGTAATGTTTGACTGTCTGATTAGCAATAGTGAAATGTGCGGATTGGGTGTGATATTGTATGGCAGTTTACAGTAAATTTTGTTACGGTACCATAGTCGAAGATCTAACTAAAGAACCATATTGAAGTTACTTCTTGTTGTTATGATATCTATAATGTTCTAGAGGGTTCTGAAAGCTACAATTTCGTGCTAGCGATCGACGAATGGCAGGTAGACCACGTGTGATGTCGTACTGTGTCAGTGGTTGACTAGCGGTGAAGGACGACGATTGGGCTGCAGCATAGAAGCGTCGACAAAAGTTTAATCCTGAAGCATTACGAGTCTGAAAGTAATAATCTGAAGTATGTGAGACACGTTGTCATTCAGAATTCACGAGAAGTAGTTTTGTGAAAATAAATTGCATGTTATCGTGGGATTTGAGCAGTTAGAAGTGTCATCTACATGGCATTCATTAGCAGCACGTTGCAAACCGATTTCTAAGGCATCTGTCTATAAAAATTGATAATCAGAAGTAATGTTGGAAAGCTAATGGTGAAGTATTTAGAATTACTGAAATACTCTTACGGTGAAATAGTTGAAAGAAACTGACTTACGTGGCTAAGCGAGATGAGTGTTACTGGACTAGAGAGACTAGTTAGGGACCAGAAAGTGGTTAAAAGTGAAAAAATGAACTATAATTAATGTGAGTGGCAATTATCGTTTCAGAACAGTCGTTAAATATACTTCTGTATACGCAGACGGAGGTGACGGAAGTCATGACATACCAATATGCACATTGGCGGAGCTATCGTTTGTATTCAGGTAATTCTTGTGAAAAGGTTTCCGACGTGAATTTGGCCGCACGACGGGAATTAACAGACGCTGAACGCGGAATAGCAGTTAGAGAGACATGCATGGACATTCCATTTCGGAAATCCTTAGGGAATTCAATACTCCGAGATCCACACGGTGAAGAGTGTGCCGAGAACACCTAATTTCAGGCATTACCTCTCATCACGGACAACGCAGTGGCCGACAGCCTTCACGTAAAGTCAAAATGAAGCAACGTTTGCATGGAATTGTCAACTATAATAGACAAGCAACACTGCGTTAAATAAGCCAAGAAATAAATGTGGGACGTAAGACGAACTTATTCGTTGGAACACTGCTACAAAATTTAGCGTTAATGGTATACGGCAGCAGACGACTGACATGAGTGCCTCTGCTTAACAGCATGATGTCGCCTGCAGCGCCTTTCATGAGCACGGGGTCATATAAGTTGGACCCAGACTAATGCAAAACCTGGGGGTAGAATTCGAGTGTGGCGTAGGCCCACGAAGCCATGGACCCAAGTTGTCAACAAGGCACTGTACAGTCTAGTGATGGCTCTGTAATGGTGTGGATTTGTGTTTACGTGGAATGGACTGGGTCTTCTGGTCCAACTGAACTAATCATTGACTGGAAATGGTTGTGCTCGGCTACTTGGAGACCATTTCCAGGCGTTCATGGACTTCATGTTGCCAAACAACGATGTTATATAACCACGCCACATTTATTCGCGACTGGGTTTAAGAACATTCAGAACAATTCGTGCGAGTGATTTGGCCTTACAGATCGCGCAGCATGAATCCCATCGAACGTTTATGGGACATAATCGAGAGGTCAGTTCCTGCACAACGTCCTGCAGTTAAGAACGACTATAGGGCCAGCAATGTTCAGTATTTCTGCAGAGGACTTCCAGCGACTTGATGAGTCCATACCAACCTTCGTTGCTGCACTACGCCCGGCAAGAGGAGCCCAACTATAACATTCGGAGGCATCCCGTGACTTTTGTCACTTCAGGGTATGAAATTCAGTGCGCATGTTGGTTCAGGGACAACGCTCAACTGGAGAGCCACATGCTTATTTGATGTGAGGAAACCACGTCATTCGCCCTCTGCTGTAGACTTTATTTAACTCTAATTGATTAAAAGAGAAGGTAAAAGATGCCGGTGAGGAGTGGAGGTAATACGTCAATACTCTGCAAGTGACTGCGGCGTGCATATATCTCGCACAGGGTAAATATTTTGCTGTACCACGCATTGATGTTTCTTCCTCTTCAATCTAGCATGGTACTTGGAAATCCTCCCTACCTATATGGCTCTACTGCCTAATAATATCAGCACAAACTCTGAGTAATAGATGAGTAGAGCGATGAAGAATATTAGTAGTTACTGCTTCTGAGGACCGGTGTTAAAGCTTTCTAAGCTGGTTTTTCCGAGCTCTGTGGTATCTCTCTTCAGGTGTATGACACTTAAGATGTTCCATAATATATGTTACTTTCTAACACCAGTCAAACTAATCGACACGGGTATTTCTGTTACGGGTAGGTCATAAAATCTGAACTCACAATATATTCTAGAATTCTGCTAGAAATATGCTGCTACAGTCGCAGGTTCGAATCCTGCCTCGGGCATGCATGTGTGTGATGTCCTTAGGTCAGTTAGGTTTAAGTAGTTCTAAGTCTAGGGGACTGATGACCTCAGATGTTCCCATAGTGCTCCGAGCCATTTGAACAATTTTTCTATGAATATAAATATATTCAACCGTAGTTACGTGCATCATTTCTACTTCCTTTTACAAGGATCTGCCATCTTTCCCAATCACGAGAACGTACTCGTATGCTTCCTCAAGAGATCTGCAGAATATTACTGCCTACAATGCAGGTAATTCACTCACAATCTTTTTTATAATTGTTCATGGACTGGGGTCTTACTGAGTCTTGGCGATATAAGTTGCTTTTCAACACTGGTGGTCAAAGTTACTGCGTCACTCATCTTACAACTCTCTTCATATCTCACTCTTTCCTCTACTCCCTACTCCACGTCTGTCCCTCTTCCGCAGTAGTTCATTATTTACTCTACGTATTTTTATAAATTGTTAATAGTAACAAAGTTTCCATTTCTGCACATCCTTAAGTGTGCAGATAGTTAGAAGTTGCTATTCTGAGCAAGCATTAAAATAATGCACTTTATTAATAACAGTGCCAAACTTTCTCAGGAATACCTAGGAATATGGAAGCTTTTCACCGATGCAAACAGCAAATTTTATGTGGGCAACTGCTTCTCAGGAAGGAGTGTGCACATTGTAGGACTGCTTTGGATGGAAGGAAAATATGGATCATTGGACAACTGGAGAAGAAGAAATTGAAAGCATTTGAAAGGTAGCGTTATCGAACACTTTTAAAAGTCAAGTGAACGGGTAAAGTACGAGTTGATAAAGTTCTGAGAAGATTATATCAAACAATAAATGATGGAAGACCCCTACCACACGGCGGATGGATGAGTGACACATCTGCTAGGGTCTCAAAGGAAACTTTATGCTGATAGGAACAGTATATGTGCAAAATAGTAGAGGCGGGAGAAGGTTAGAATAAACAGATTGAGTGTAATAGTTTTGTGGATCTCAAAAGGTGTATACTTGATAGGATACGATTTTCGACAGTATCAAACCACCTGAACGGCTGATACATATAAAATAATTGGCCAGGTATGTGCAGAGCGTGCACACTGAGAGTTCCAAATGAATTTAATTATGTATATAGACGGTTCATCCATTCCGGTAAGGAAGAATCTAGACCATTTTTACCTGTTATCAGCTATGATTGGTTCAAATGGCTCTGAGCACTATGGGACTTAACATCTCAGGTCATCAGTCCCCTAGAACTTAGAACTACTTAAACCTAACTAACCTAAGGACATCACACACATCCATGTCCGAGGCAGGATTCCAACCTGCGACTGTAGCGTCAGCTATGATTCCGGCAAGATATCGGTCCCAGTTATTCGAAGAATTTCGAGTATGTTTTACTCTCAATAATATAAATATCCCGCAAAGTCGTGCAGGAGGCAGTCGGCCATTAGAATCATAATCAGTAATTTTTCTATTAAGGCTGACGGCGTTGAAACGTTAAAAGTCGAACATCAGGGAAGGAATGACCTTGTTGCTCATATGACGCTTTTCGGAATTTATCCATCATCATTGTTTAATTTCAAGTTTGACACCAGATAACAACTGACGAAATTATTTCTTTCCTGTGCTATAGTTACAAATGAACAATTTGCGACTTTTTCCTTTACTTGTATTGCGAAGCATTGTCTTTTGCCAAATTTCATGATTCTAGGCCAATGGAAATTGCCCTACAGGTATCCATGAGTGAGTTTCCGAATATTAAAATATGTGATCTACATAGCCGTATCTTTTGATTGCATTGACTTAAAAGCGTCATTGTTTTACACCCGAAAGGGACCATAGACCTTAGTATGTGACAAATTTCAACGTCTAGTCTCCCCTGAGGAAAAGTATTTTTAACAGTCGTACAGACATACATATGGACAGACGGACAACAAACTGGTCCTATGAAGGTTCCGCTTTCACCGACCGAGATACCGAACCCTAAACAGGAATGTAGAGTAGGGAAGTGCCTATATGGTGGCAGGTGAATCGGTTGCTGGCAGGTCAGTTTGAAGAGCCATTTCCCCACTGTGACGTGGCCTGTGCAGGTAGTGGTGGCTGGAGTGGTATGGCTATACGTCAATGTAATATCTCTAGTTAAATACCCTTTTGTTTTTGTCATTTACAAAGATTAAATCGCAATTGGAGAAAAGGCTGTTGTTCACTGTGCCATAGGTCACTACGGGCGCACAAGGTGCTGGCGTCAGCTGCTTGCTGGCCAGGCAGGCAATGTGTGTGGGTGGCAGCGTCTGCTAGCGTCAGAGCGGCCACAGAGGTCAGTCGCAAGGTTTGTGCACTCCATGATGGCTGACAGAGGCAGCTCCTCGCTGGCCACAGAGACGACACACCAGGAGAGATATTCTTTAAACCGATGTGCCCGGCATGACCGGAAACGGTGACATGGGCCTAACGCAACAATGGTTAGGGACAATGTAGGCCCGCTGGGTAGCCACCTGACCCAGGCGTAAATTCGTGCCCCATCAGGAGGGTGGCTGTCAGGAGAAAGTGGTCACCCAGATGGTGCTACTACGATAGGAAGGGACCAGGTGCATTGGGTGTGGACTTTAGCTCAAGTGGGAACATACACCTACTGCCGGCCAGAGTGGCCGTGCGGGTCTAGGCGCTACAGTCTGGAACCGCGAGACCGCTACGGTCGAAGGTTCGAATCCTGCCTCGGGCATGGATGTGTGTGATGTCCTTAGGTTAGTTAGGTTTAAGTAGTTCTAAGTTCTAGGGGACTGATGACCTCAGAAGTTGAGTCCCATAGTGTTCAGAGCCATTTGAACCATACAGCTACTGGCGTCAAAATCCGTCGTTAACAGGTGGTTGCCTCATCTTGTGCTACAAATGGCCTCTTTCTTACAGTCATTAGCTGGCACAGACTGTGTCGCACGGCATGTATACACCTGTATGCTGCTAAGTGCGATGGAATGAGGGTCTAAATTATTGGTATTACGTGAGCTGGACAGAATAGTGTTTCCCATATAGTAGCAGTTTCGACGAAAAATCATAGGCTGTAATGCCCTGTGATAACGGTTAAGCAGTGTTGGCATAATTTGTCCTGCTTTCCTTGTCTAATCAGCTCTTACAGACTCATCCTAACACTGCCGCAAGATGTCACAACTTTTGTTTCCAAGTGCGGCAGATAACGTTTATTTGGTTACACGAGCGCCATTTCTAAACTTCTGTTCAGAGCGCATGCGTTTCCGTATCAGTGGAACGATTTCATGGTGTGAAGCGTTACTTGCATGCCAGACACGTAAGTATAACCACGTGTTTTCAGGGTTATGATGATTTATGTTCGGATGAGTATTCTGGTTTGGAACGGAGGGAGAAAATGACTCAAGTCAAATCTCACGTATCGACCAACGGTCTTACGACGGCGTACTGAAAACTAACGCCTCCGATATTTTAATGTGAAAACTCTTAAGATTTTTTAAAATAAAACAAAAGTTATTAACACTCTACACATTTTTTCTCATGACTACATATATTTCCGAACATAGGCAGCTTGACGACAAACACATTTCTCCCAACGAGAGACCAGTTTGTTCGTTGCTTGACTGTAGAATGTTTGACTTTGTTGACGGAGCGACAACCTCACCTCTCCCTGTAACACATCAGCACCATCAATGTGAAGAAAGATGTTGTTTTCAGTTCTGGAAACAGATGAAAATGGGATGAATGCAAGTCGGGACTGTACAGAGGTTGATCGATGAAAGGGAACCCAAGGCGTCGGATTGTTGAAGATGTCGCAGCGATCTTGTGTGGTCTGCCATTGTCAGGCTGAAGGAGAGAGAGCTCCGTGTGTAGACGAACTCTTCGATTTCGAAACTCGGTTACATCACGCTGTTTCTTACGCACCAACGTTGTTACGTTACACACCGACAACCGCGGTGTCACACGCTACTGTTCTAAACCCTCTAGCGCCAGAGGACTGCACATGTGTAGGTGCGAAGAACAACAGAATGTTATTACCGTTTGTTTTATTTAAAAATATTTAAGGGTTTTCCCATACAAAACTCGTAGGCATTACTATTAAGCACCCAGTCGCATATCAAAATTGATAGTTTGCAGGGAAAGTCAGCTACCAAATTTCACGACGAGCTGTTTCGATTGTGGAGGTAGCACAGTGTCACTGTGGGCTTCACATTTCTGTGAACTCTGCGCAAGTACTGAAAACAACCCAACGACATCCAATGACTGTAACAGACTACATTTCCTGTGTCATTACCGACGACATATTGCAAGAAGATTGACGCGAAACCTGTGAAGAATTTGCAATTTAAGCAAACACATCTGTTCTCTGTTGTTCGGAACTACAGCTGAGAAACTACATACGAGAAAATTGGATGCAAAACGAGATTCTCAAGATCTCAGTGAACATCAAAAAGCAAATCTGAAGAGAATCGCATAATAGTTGCTACATTGCTACGAGACGCAGGTCGATCAGTTTTTAAACAGATGAGAGAAGGATTCGAGTGGGAACTGAAATCACAGCCCTCCCAGTGGAAACGTCCTGACTCTCCTCGGCTAAAATATGCCGTCGCCAACTGGCCGAAATCAAGCTGATGATATGACTTACGACAAGAATGAAGTGATGGCAACAGATAGAGTTCCCTGTAACAGCGTCATGCTACACGGATTTTCTGCGAATATTAAATGACTCGCCACAGATGATCCGACAAAATCGCAAATGGAATGCTCATTTTGCATGATAACACTAGACCGAATATTGTAGAAACAGAACACAGTGTTTTGGAGAATTATGGATCGGAAATGAGTGCACCAGCCTTCGATTAGTTTCCAAAACTCAAGAAACCACACTGAGTGGTTTCAAACCATTGACCAGAAGAACTTCGGATGCAGTGACCCGAGTAATCTCACAGATCTGTGAAGATGGCGTCCTAACGGAGAACCGGCCGAAGTGGCCGAGCGGTTCTAGGCGCTACACTCTGGAACAGTGCGACCGCTACGGTCTCAGGTTCGGATCCTGCCTCGCGCTTGGATGTGTGTGATGTCCTTAGGTTAGTTAGGTTTAAGTAGTTCTAAGTTCTAGGAGACTGATGACCTCAGAAGTTAAGTCCCACAGTCCTCAGAGCCATCTGAACCATTTTTCCTAACGGAGATACAAGGCTAGCGGAAATGCTGGGCCACTGTAACTGAGGAGAATGGAGGTTACACTGAAGTCCTGTAATATCATTCTGTGAAATAAAAATAATACTTGAACCATAATTTCACGCTGGGCAGAATTTTTTAAATGACCATCGTATATTTTAAACAGCTGTCCTGGAAGCAGATTATGAAACATGTCATTGTGTAAGGGCACATCTATATCCATACACTGGAAGCTGCCTTAAAATGTGAGCTGGAAGGTACTTCTGGTCGAAGCATAATCTGTCTCCCCACCATTTCCTGTTCCACTCATTAGAGGTTCGTGGTTAAATCGATAGTCTATAAACCTGTGAGCTTGATGTGACTGGATTCCTCGTAGTGGTCATTATTTCGAGAGGCTTATATGGAAGTAAACAAAGTAATGCGTTGCCTGACTCTTCTTGCAACGCGCTCACTCAGGATTTTAACGCTAAATCTCTCCATGACCTAAAACTCTTTTCTTGTAACGTTCGCTACTGGAGTGTGATGGTCATCTCAAACAGTTTGTCGTGCTTGCAAAAAACCGGCAACGAAACACATCGTTCTTCTTTGCACCTTCTCTGTCTCTCCTTTTCATCCTAAACGCCAATGTTTCAAGTGTGATGAACGGTACTCATGAATGAAGTGAACGAATGTTGTTTAAACTATTTGTTTCTTGTGCGAATTATGTTTACTTGGCATTAGTCTGATGAATCTGGAATCTCTTTTCGCAGCGTTTTCTTGCAGTCGCTCCACAATCACAACGACTAGATAGTGTGGCTTTTCCCAGACTTATATCACAAACCGTGCAGACGAACAGTAGTGAGTATTTATGCCCGTAAGCCAGTAACAAATTACATTTGTTCATGTAAACGATCAAATGCCTGTTGTTGCACCAAGTGTCTACCCCTGAAGCTTATATTACTTTTCGCCATAGTTCTCTGGTGTTAAGACATTGTTGTATCAGATAGTATAATATGTATGCTTGATGCAGCTTCCAATGTTGTCGCTCCCGACGTTGCTTTTACATCTCATGGTAGTCTCCCATTAACATGGGCGTGTTTTCTAATCCTGGAAGTTGTAGCATCATTATCAAGTAGTGTGTTGCAAAGTTTCATATCCGGCTACAAGTAGTGAACAACTAACAGGATAATTTCAGATCCTCTGGTGGTATTAGATGTAAAAGTGATGAATTTAGAGACATTTCAATTTGCTGGGCTACAACTCAGCGTCAACTCATCAGAAGACGTAATAGAAATGGCCCTAATTTAGAACTTGCTTCGGAAGCTTTGGTCAATTATCAGATGGCAGACCGGGTGCGTCGTTCAGGTGCGCTGCTTCCGGGAAAATAGCGATACCAAAATATCTGCCGCGCTGTGCATATCCGTTGTGTATTTTCCTCAAAATTATTTCATTTGACCATTAGATATTCCTTATGTCTGCAGGTGTTACATGACAGTGAGGGATTGATTTAAACGCAAGAGTCGAATAACGAACTAGGCGATAAACCCGGATACGAATATTCGGAAGTTCTTTTATTGCTCTGTAAATTTTATAGTTGGCTTGTTACAGTGTGGTTCATGAGTGAACTAGACTTACTTCCACTTACGATGGTGCTGCTGTTTTCCAAACGAATGCGTACCATCCCTTCTCCATTGAGAGGGTTCTTTCTTATGGGTTCCCGCACACAATTTTGGGGCTACTGACTTCTCTGAAGTGAAATAAATGCGAATAAAAGGAAATAGATTCTGTGCGCCGACAGTTAGCCAGCCGCAGACCTCTGGAGGTGGAAGTAAAGTGATTCCCGGTCCCCCCCCCCCCCCCCCCCCCTAGAGTCTGTGTAGGGCCAGCTTGAGCCACAAGTTGGCAGGACAGAACAGAACAGAACAGTAGAGGGAGGGGAGGACACGGGGTGGGAGGTGCACATAGCCGGGCAAGTGGTTCATTATGCAGGCTTCCGCAGCGGTGCCTGAGGAGGAAGCGCAACAGGCGGCCGAAACGCCAGCGGCGCCGCCCACCTCAAGGAAGTCCCAGAGGGGCTTATCAGCGCCAGGGACAGGCCATTAGGGGAGTTAATTCCAAGCCGCCCACTGTCCAGAGGGCCCGGTACGCATCGATTAGACTTGCAACAACAGGCTTTGTAGAGAACTAGCCTGACAAAGAAACAGCATGGATTCAGAATATGACCTCTCGTTACAAACAATTGGCATTAATCGTATACGATATCGTGAAAGCTATGGAAGCAGAAGGACAAATATATGTCATTGATGGAAGTGGTTCAACACTGCCACATCATCTATTAATAACCAAATACGATAATATGGAGTATCTCTACAGACATGCGACTGGATTGACGTATTTTTTACAAATAGACTTCAGTACGTTATACAGGATGCCTACTGTTCATCAAAAATAATAGTAACCTTAGATAAACACCAAAGAAGTGTAACAGGACCTAATGTTCTCAATATACATAAAGTATTTACAATGTAAGAAGATATAATTCTGAAATTTTTAGATGACGATATTGTCGACTTCCGATAATTATCGTCCCTAGACGGTCGTAAGAAACAGCAAAGAGATATGGGAACAATTTTCATTTAAGTGTAATTAACGATAGATTTCCTTAACTGTGAATAAATGCAATATTACGTCCGTAATTAACATTAAGAACCCAATATTACCTGAGTACAACATTCGTTACGATGGTCTGGACCAAGTCAAATTGTTTAAGAATTCGGGATTAATACTAAGAAGCATTGCAAAATAGAAGAAACGAGTAAATCCGGCATTACTGGAGATGAATGTGTAACACCACATGAGGTGAATCTACGAAACTTGCGGTAGTAATAATATCTACCACAGCAGTTGTAATAATCCAAAGATGCTTTGCACTCGAGTTTTGATTCTCTATCAGCCTCCTTTTCTCATTTGCTTCATTATGCCACTGTGTAAAATATAAAAGTAGATTTATCTGAGAAGAAACCCCGTTTCCTGTTCGAGAGTAAGTAAAGGCGTATAAACGATTGGCGCCTATGTACACCATATTTTAACGGGCAGTGCGCCAATGAATTAGTCATCTTGGTCAGTGAGCTAAATAAATAAATTGTAACTTTATCATTTCATTGAACTGATTCAACTTATTAATAAGGATTTAACCAGTCGCGACATCGGACGCTCATTCCTTGATCATTCATCTAATTATATTTCCTAATGTCCATCTTGGTGAGACTTTTGCAAATACTATTTTAATTTGCAATGTAATTATTTAGATAACGTTTTTATCAGTCACGAAATGCAGTGTAGAAACTTCTCTCCACTATCTCACGACTGACGAAACATAACATAAATAATTAAGTTGTAAGATAACACTAAAATTATTTACGGAAAAGCTCTCACAAAGATGCAATTTCATAAATAACGTGCTCCTTGCCAGGCCGTCAAAGCCCGAGGGATGTCTACTGGCCACCACGTGATCCTCTGCCTTGTGGGCTCCTGCAGATGAAGTATGGAGGGACATGGGGACAGCATACCGCTTTCTCAGCCATTTTACAGACTTTCCAGTGCGTGGAGCCGCTACTACTCGCTGAAGTAGCTCCTCATTTGACATAGCCAGACTGAGTGCACCCCGTACCAGTCGTCCCACTAAGGCAGAATGCTTGCCAGTACCTGGAAGGGAACCCGGGTCCTCCACAAGACAGCTATCTACGCTGACCAACCAGCTACAAAGGCGGACATGTTTATAAACATTAAATGTAAAAAAAAAAAGGATTTCATAATTTCAGTGGTGGTAGTGTGGACCAAAAGAAGACAATAATGTCCTGTAAACGTTGGTTCGAAAATGCATACCTTAAGAGCTACCAGCACTTGTTCAGCGTCGATACTGTGTCACACAACTCTTTTACCGAGAAAAGTGGTCGTTGTTCTGAAGTTTTGCGTTCTACACGCCATGTCTTCTGGCCCTTTTTTTGTCTGATCCATGCTACCTCCTGTGTGTTTAGATTAACAATAAAGGAATGTGCGTCCTAACAACCCAACAGCTTTCGTTGTCAGATACATGACTATTATATGATACCAATACCTACAATGATGATCAAGAAACAGAGAAAAATGTATTATTAGTATGTTGAATCATGGAAGTGAAATAATAACTTCATAATCAACCTAACTCACCGCCAAAGTGAGTGCACTGCACATTACGATATAGCGTATATATGCGCCAATCGTATGAACATTGGTGCTCTTTTACCCTCGAACAAAAAAGGTGGTTTTCTCAGATAAATTTACTTTCATAGTTTTCATACTAGAACGAGGGGAAAAAGAAGACTAACAAAGATTCGAAACACCCGCGCATTGTTGATAGGCGTGTCATAGGTGCAACCATTTCGGAGAGGTATCTACGGAGAGGTCAGACTAAACTGTAGTTCCTGAAGACAGGCAGCGTCGTTTTCAGTAGTTACATGGCCTTGTCAAAACAGGCAAGGAGGCCTTGCTATGTTGGCAAGCCAGAACGAAACAAAGATTGGAGGAATATAGAAATAGACGACGTGAGAAAAACAAACCTGAAGGCTTTAGCATCGAAAATAAAGTGAAAGCATATAAAGGTGACAAGAGAAATACGTATTATAAAAAGAATTTTACGCAGCACAGAAACAATTATTGATAACATTGGTAGAACGAACCACGATAAAACTGTTCCACCTCATATGCAAGATAAGTGACGCTTGTAGAATACCCTCAGACTTCAATGATCAGTGATAAGACGTTCAAAGAAGACAGTGATGAGCTGTGTGAATATTATCAAACCATAGGTTTAATGAGTCGTAGTTGCAAAATATTGAGACGAATTTTTCACAGAAAAATGAAAAATTACTGGGAGAAACCGACATTAGGTAAAATCACTTTGGGTTCCGGAAAACACAGGAAAACGCTAAACAGTACTGACACTATGACTCATCTAAGGCGTTCGGGTGATGACAACTAAACTTACGTTTATAACATTTGCGGATCTACTGAAATAATTTCGACCGCGCTCACTCTTTGAAATTTGGTGGTATCAGTGATGAAATACAAAAGCGAAAAATGATCTACAAGTTGTACAAGAACGAAACTGCAGTTATGAGAGTCTACAGACATGAAAGGGGAATAGTTATAGAAAACTGAATAAAAGAGGGTTGTTGCCTACCCGTGATGTTATCTGTACTTTGAGATAGTAGTAGGGTAACGCAGGGAACAATGTGGAGAAGGCATTTAAGTTCAAGGAGAAGAAGAAAAACTTTGAGGTTATGCGGACATTTTCATTCTAACACAGTTGTCAAAAGATTTGGAAGAACAGTTCAGTAGAGTGGATGGTTGCTACAAAAGAGTTTTTAAGATAAATATGAAGAAAAGTAAGACAATGGTAAGGGAATGTAATTGAACTAAATCGGGAGATGATGACGGAAACAGATTAGGAAACGAAACACTAAAATTAATGAGATACTTTTACTATTTGGACAGCTAAATAAACGTTGACGGGAAATAAGAATGACAATAGCTGGTTCGAATCCTGCCTCGGGCATGGATGTGTGTGCTGTCCTTAGGTTGGTTAGGTTTAAGTAGTTCTAGGGGACTGATGACCTCAGCGATTAAGTCCCATAGTGCTCAGAGCCATTCGAAACATTCTTGACGATAGCAAGCAAAGCATGTCTGAAAGAAACTTTTTACCATCGAATATAAATTTAGTTGTTAGTGTAAAGGTTTATCTGTAGGTAGCCTGTACAGTTTACTTCCTTTATTATTTTGTTTCATTCATTATGTAAATGTAAATGCTCAAATAATATATCTATCTGAACATATATGTTTCAATGTATTTGTCCATAGCTTTACTATGAGTGAGTCTATTTTCGAGTATCATAACGAAACTATAAGGTAATAGCGCAGTAACGGGGAGACGCTGGTTGATGAAGTGACAGCGTGGTTTGTGTGTTGGTTTCTATATTTGGAGATAAGGATAAACATTTAAATTAGTATGTGCACCGTATGTTTGTAAACTGCTGAAATACATAGATTAATAAGGAGTGAAACGTACCCTGGGCTTTCATTTATGGATGAACCAAGATAGTTATGCTGAAGATTAGGTGAGAGATCGAATAATGATGAGAAAGTAATGAATCTAATTGAGGAGAGGAGAAAGTTTTCGGCACAACTAGGTTAGAAGAAAGGATAGGTCGTTGAGACATATCCTGAGACATAAGGAGTCGTCAGTTCGGTAATGACTAAAAGCAAGAGTGATACAAACCGTCGAGGGAAACAGGCTCGAATCCAATATGCTGGAAGAATGAATGCAGACTGCAGTAGCTGCGCGGAAATGAAAAGACTTGCAGAGAGGGTGACTTCTGTGGAGAGTTGCATCAAACCAGTCTTAGGTCTGAACACAATAACAAGAACACGACGTTGAAAATATGATTTTAAGACAAGTCAGTCGTACGAACATTGTGTTAAGTTATTTCAACTTTCTTGTCGAATTCGAAGAATGACATCTAACAGATATGTATGCCAGCAATGCAGAACATATCAAATACGGAGAAAAAGTCGAGTGGTAAGACGAAGAGCTAAGGATAAGAGTCCGCAGCTCGTGGTCGTGCGGTAGCGTTCTCGCTTCCCGCGCCCGGGTTCCCGGGTTCGATTCCCGGCGGGGTCAGGGATTTTCTCTGCCTCGTGATGACTGGGTGTTGTGTGATGTCCTTAGGTTAGTTAGGTTTAAGTAGTTCTAGGGGACTGATGACCCATAGTGCTCAGGGCCATTTGAATTTTTTTTAAGGATAAGAGTGTAAGGTTAGCAGGTCAGTTGAATCGAAGCAGACAGAAATCGACAGTCAATAACAAAGCACGGACTGTGTTGAAAACATTGCAGGGATGCTGTTTCACTGTTGGGCAGGGGGAAATCGCTTGGGATAATCCGATACTGAAGCTACGCCGATGTTAACTGATAAAGCTTTAAACATCTCGTGATTGCAGAACGCTTTTGGATAATACTCTGGTCCAGGGTAATTTGTTCTATAGTCGTGAAGAATTAAAGATGAGAACGATTTAGTCTCATGCAAAAGTAATCTATGGTGTGCACGTATCCGAGCTGGTATTGGAGTTACGGAATGGTGATAGTTATTTGCTATATGTAGAAGGGTACTAAAGACACAAGTGACTATAGTCAGATTGAGAAAACAACGCGTCTGAAACCCACGTCACGTAACTAGCCGCGTAAAGTCTGACTGGACGTACAAAAGACTGTCGTGATCACAAAACGAAATGTTATGTATCTTAAGGAAGCTGGACACAACAGGGGTTTCTCACATTTGTTCGCTGAACTACGTCAGTATAACACAGATTTGGCTGGAGTAAAGATTTCACAAGCTTTTGTTTTATTTGAGGTAGAAAAACTTTTTCAAATTCCAGGATTCCATGTAGGCAAGAGAGAGATTTTTTGCATGTGGAATGAGTTTATTCTTATCAACATAGGTCGTCATTCAAAATTATTTCTTTATATCTTACTATTATTTGATAAGTCAAATAGATACTTTCACTAAAATGTCCATTGACCTACGTACTTTCGGTGTTATATGTGCATGAGGTTTGTATAGACCATATAAAGGGGTAACAGTCATGCTAAGCTAGGGAATCTTTATAAGAAAGGGGACTTTGTCTTCTTAAAATCCGTTTGGTATATTTTAATTATCTTAATTAACTAATACTATGCGACAATTCTCCACCACCATTGTGCATCTCGTGAAGGAACCAGCCGAATGTGATAAGAGAGATTAGGAGGCTTAGAAAAGCATGTGTGAATACTGTATTCCAATTGTCCCCTACAAGAATAAAAGTCGCTAATACTGGCACGAAGTACCCTCCGCCAGGTATTGCACAGCTGCTTGCGGAGTAATAGGAAAATGCTATGTGATCGTTACTGAATATGCCGTCTGACACAAGAAATAACAACAGAGAGAAATAGCCTTCCCAACCCTGTGACTTAACAGAAACATTTATACATTCTCAGTGAACTACCAGACCGCGAAGCCTGACACATCAGTTGGCCCGAAAATCAACTGCTTTACATGTTTCGCTTTTTAACAGCAACACCGACATATTTTGTGAACTTTAATGTTAGATCTTCATGCTTGACGACTTTTTCGACAAACAGCGCTTTGATATACTAGGTATGAACAATTTTTGCTGTTTATGATCTCCACTGGCTGAAATTTTGTTACATTCCTATAATTAGGGCATTAGCACACTCTATTGATAACAGCGATAAAAATAAATGTTGCGATACAAAAATGCTTTCGCTCTTTATATCAACAGTCATAGTTTCTCAAGACATCGCAAATTCATCATGAGCGAGCTAGGTATACAAATAACTTTTGAAATATGAGTATTCAGAAAAACTAGAACGTTTGCTTGAAAGAGGAGAATGAAAGCTTTCAACTAAGGTATCTGAATGGACAATAGCAAATTACTAGTTGGGTTGAATGTCGACATACTTATCGTTTACAAGTATGGTTGATTTGCAACATTTCTTCAAATAACATGTTTCTATGTGAACTCATGATATTACTATCATTACTAATGAAGTTTAGTGAAAAAAGAATGAAAACCTCACAGTTTTGTGTACACATGGTATATGCGTTATTTGTATAATGGAAAACTGTATAAAAGCTTATTTAAGAGTTGATCTGTGGCTATTACTGCTGTATCTCTGTTGTAAGGGTCATTAATTAGTTTTTAGATATGTTCTGACAGCTAAGTTACACCACTATGCTAATGACCTTGTGGACATGTAATGTTATAACATAAGCATTCTTTTTTGAATGGATATCTCACAACATAGAAACCTGAAATGGATAGTGTGTTCACTAAACTGATGACATACTGGCTAAGATAAAGAGGTTATTAGTTCGATTTTAAATACAGAGACTACGTGTCTCTAGAATCTTATGCAATGCACACAGTTCTTTGAGGTTATTACTGCAGGCAAAGCTCTGCCAGACAGTCCGCTCTAATTATCTCTGCAGCGACAGGTCCTGGAAGGGTCGCCATCGGCCCAGGCGGCAAATTCCGCTCCGCAAAGCAATTCCAGTGCCGTCGCTGCGAGCTCAGGGCGTCCGAGTTGTTCTCCGGCAATCCTCCATACGTCGTCCCTTTCGGCCCTAATGAAATGAGAAAGTCTGCCCGGTGGGACTGCAATCTCGGTAATTTATTTTGGCGTCGGCGTCGACAGCAGCAGCGACCTCTGCGTCCCTTCGTTACCGTCTGGAAACGTCGCGTCTTTGTTTCAGTTCGCGAGCGTTATTAAATTCCTCCTGTGCTGTCGCGGGCAAGAAGACCCTGCTCCCCCGAATCTTCTCCTCGGCGAGCAGCTCCCTACCGCCTACACAGAAGGTGTGTGCATGTGTATATGTGTGTGTGTGTGTGTGTGTGTGTGTGTGTGTGTGTGTGTGTGTTTGTAGGTGGGTGTGCAGTTAAATTGCGCGACCCATGTAAATGAGAGGCCCATCTGCTAATGGCCGATGCCGCAGCAGCGCCGCACCGCGGCGCCTGAAATGTTTTCTCACTCGACCTCCTCCGTTTACAACCGTCGATTTGGTATTAACTCACACCCTGCACGTTGTTTACGTACTTCTGCTGAGATAGATTTACGAGCACTCGTCTCCTCCAGGAGACTGAAAGCCGTAAAGTTCTCAAGTGTCGAGCTGATAATCTGATTCTGTTTTTAGACTTGCAGTGCCGACGCAATTTCTGCACCTAAAACGAGGTTTTCGGGGAGAGGTGCTGGTCATTTTTTTGTATGGATACTACTCTTAACTCTTGTATGAAATGGGATATTAAAGCATGCATTTTTCTTTTTATGGAGAACGATATTCTTTTATAAGATTTCATTGCCAACTGTGTGGAGAAAGCGACCTTAATTCTCAATATAAAGTTTATTTAATTTTCATTTTAAAAACCAACAGCTCAGTTGCATAGTTTACCTAGATTTACTTAGGCTTCAGTCCGAATAACCCAACCTTCTTCAGAATATATGTAACTTCCGTTTGTCCATAGTGGACATCGTCAAGCTAAGACTACAATTCCATAAATTATCGTCAGAGTGTAAAAACTTATCTGAAGCTGCCTCAGCCCCAATTCGCGACCACGATGCGACAACCACGAGTGCTGTACTGGAACTGACCGTAGCGTCATGGGGCCCGCCTTGGCGGACACAATACCTTGCGCCTGCGTACAAACTGTATGATGGGTACTTGTTGGGACAAGACGCAAACCTAACTCCTGACCTTGAATTTACTAGTAAAGTGAAATAAAAGAACGGTACAGCTGAGGAAAAGGGTATATATGTTATCCTGTGCAGAACGTACTTATATCGACTGTCTTGACGTCTATGAAGTATTCGTTGGTCATGATACGAGGAAGACATAACGTGCTTACAACGTATAGCGTGTCTAGGAAACTTTGGGCTTAAGCACGAACTTAGGTCTTTTTTTTTTAGACGTAAATGTTAAGAAATTGCTTAGTTATGGTTACAACGCATGAACATCCTATTGACTTATCACACAAATGGTCATGAATGAAATTATGAACAAGTCTACATCTAATCTGTAACATGCGGCAATACGGACCTTATAAAATAGATGGTCATTATTCAAGATTAGTATTTTTGACCTGAAATAGTCTAGAATCAA
The DNA here is from genome assembly GCF_023864345.2 of Schistocerca serialis cubense. Taxonomy (NCBI): domain Eukaryota; kingdom Metazoa; phylum Arthropoda; class Insecta; order Orthoptera; family Acrididae; genus Schistocerca; species Schistocerca serialis. Next base: position 224,880,262 of record NC_064642.1, read on the forward strand.
GTCAAAATTAACTAATTCACATGCCTGATTGAGCTTCATGACAAAGGTATATTTATGAGTTACAGAAAACACTAAAGTAGGGGATATGTGGCGGCAATGGGGCACTCAATTTGTCTTCATGGAGGTGATCCACACACGCACTGTAGAAACTGTGTGTGGAACACTGCCATCATAATTTGGGCCTGGTGACCTCTGCCATTGAACTTAGGGAATGATAGCGGAATTATATTTAAAGCTAAAGTGTGACTTGGCGAACATCGCTCCAGTCAACACACTTACAATAATTGACCTACAAAGGTCAATATGTACTTAAAGAACTAGTCTAAATTATGGGAGGATGACGAGAAAATGGTTAAATTATGTGATTTCAAATGGTTCAAATGGCTCTGAGCACTATGGGACTTAACTTCTAAGGTCATCACTCCCCTAGAACTTAGAACTGCTTAAACCTAACTAACCTAAGGACATCACACACATCCATTCCCGAGGCAGGATTCGAATCTGCGACCGTAGCGGATCCAGAATGTAGCGCCTAGAACCGATGTGATTTGCCGAACAACGCTCCAAAGGTCACCTTTAAATGTCGTTAAGTAAGATCAGTTCAAACTGATCCGACTAGTCTGAACCAAAACTTCGTATCCAGTAGATTGTGGCAAGGAGACGTTACCCTACCGTGATATTTATATGAATATGACTGCCATTAATTAATAGCTTCGTCGATCGATAGTCGCCAGTGGCAAGGTACCCTGCTCCATGGTCGTGGCTGATAGCGTTGCCCACAATTATCCCACCCCTCTGAAACGTATTTCATCACGTTAACACAAGGATATTCCCCCTCTGGGACCATGTCTGTATACCCGACTGCCCATTTTCACTCATCTTATTCAACCAATCTCTTCACTTCATTGTTACCTGGAACGTAATAACATCTCGGCCGTATGCGCACCCTTGCACAGATAAAAATGGGCGACTCCAGGCAGCGCCCAACGACGCGTACATACAGGATGTTTCCGTAAGGAGGTGCAAAAATTAAACAGGACATAGAGGATGCTCCACTAAAGAATCTGAGGCAGGAAACCTGGGGATGGAGAAGCCAGCATAAGGAGATAATGGGAATAAAATCGCTTTATTGTGTACTTTTTTATTTCCATTAATGACACTTAACTGCAAATACGATCACTCACACAATGAAAGTACCATTAGTACTAAATCTTACAAAATGTGCTGAAAATGACGGCCATCAACCACAAGGCAAGCATGACTTCAGCGAACAAGATTCTGAAGCACCCTGACAAATATTTCATGTGTATTTCGGAACACATCATAGGCAGCTACAACTCTGGCAACTAATTTCATCTCCATATCCATTGGGATCTCAACCACAAGTGACTTTAGATATCCTCACAGGAAATAATCAAGGGGGTTCAGGTCAGGTGACCTCGCGGGCTATGGAATAGATCGTCCCGATCCAGCGACTAGGAAATGCTGCACTGGGATGGTTGTGGACATCCACACTAAAGTGAGACGGATCATTGTCATGTTGTATCCACTTTCTCTCACGAACAGCCAAGGGTCGTTCTCAAAGAACTTTATGCACGAACCTCAAGTACAGGTGACTACACAGATGACTATTCAGGCTGCTAGGTATAAGATATGGAGGTTCGTCCTCCTTGTTTCCTTGCAGGAACTAAAGAATGTACACGTTCGTAAATAGCACGGTTCGTGTAAACCCTGTACGCACCCTAGTTGTAAATAAGCTGGACATAGTAATGCTAGACAAAGAGGTAGACAAGTCTACTTCCATATCTCATTAAGCTGCCTTCTCCGACCCCAGGTTCCCTACCTCAGGTTATTCTGTGAAGAATTGTCTAAGTCCTGTTACATTTCTGCACGCTCTAATGGTAGCAACCTGTATACAGTTCAGATGTAAGGGAACAACGAAGAAACTGTTACGATCACCGATGGTTTTTTTGCAGCACAATGCCCTTAGTCTCCCTCTCCGTCATCCGAACTCAGGACGCCACTGGTGGAAGTCGAATGTGTCATGACAAATGCTAAGAAGACTCCCACTACCCAGCAGCAAGTCATTGTAGAACCCGCCTGCTACACAACTGTGTCATGCTGAAATACACCCGTGTCAATGAATCCCCGGACCTGCCCACAACCAACACGGACGTGAATTCGGTACCAGTTTCAACATCCACGATATCAAGACCTACTGCAACAGTTGTCGGTGAGTTTGGTGCGGAAGAGGATACAGCAATTTTATGACACCTTTCCCAGCCGAATCAGTGCGTGAACCCTGGCAGAGGGGCTGCAACGCCATGATAGTAAGTGCTCTGATACTGCGAAGTTCTTTGTTAATTTTGCATGATTCTGTAATCGCTGAAATAACGTCTGTTTCCTCCTCCCATTCTGAGTGCATCAGTTTGTTTTCAGAGAATAACTGGCACCGAGCGAGGTGGAGCAGTGGTTAGTACACTGGACTCGCATTCGGGAGGACGACCGTTCAAACCAGCGTCCCGCCATCCTCATTTAGTTTTTCCGTGATTCCCTTAAATAGCTTCAGGAAAATGCCGGGATAGTTTCTTTGAATGGGCACTGCCGACTTTCTTCGCCCTCCTTCCGTAATACGATGGGAGCGTGATCTGGCTTTTAGCCCCCTCCCCCAAATCCACTAACTAACCAACAATTGGCCATCGGACTATACAGTTTAAAATTTCATATGGTTCCTGTTCTGGTGCTGATAATTTGTTTTGAATCGTCATAGGCAACATAAGGTTCATTTTCACTCCAGGAGCCAGCCATTTGGGATCAAAAGGGTAATTTTTCCCAGTTACATATCTTCCTATGACACAAACATGTGAGACGAACCAAGTTCACGAATCCATTACAGCTAGTCATCAACGGTAGCGTCTCGTACATTAAGGTGGTATTGCCAAGGTGAAAAAATGAAAATGACCAACGAAATACGGACAAATTCTGTGAGATTTTGTTTGCAGTTTAACATTGAGAATTTTTAGTCAACGAGGCAACAAGGGAATTAACTGTAGCAGTGCTTTAAAAAAACTGAAGTCGCATGTAGGCCTTGATGAATGTTTGGCTTTGATAAAGCAAGCAAAAACAAAGTTATGATGTTATCTTTCAGAGTTGGAATAAAAATTACGTCTAATAAAAAACTTTCTAGGCTTTCTTCACCTGCAATAGATTTCGTCAGAGCAAAGTGGCACAAGATCTTTGGAAACCTCAGAAAATAAGCATTGACTACAGGGAAACGGGTAGAATACATAAGATACTCGAACCAAGGGGACACATTAAGAGCGGACGACCAAGAGAGAAATGCTCGGATTAAAGGGGCGCTAGGCATAGATGCAGTATTTATTCTCTACTATGCCCTTTAGTTCGAAAAATTAAGGGCGGGAAGAAACGAAGGTTTAAGAGTGGTCATCTGTGAAACTGAGGAATAATTGTAGGACGTGTCGAATGAGATGAACTGTGTCCTGTGCACAGGACACGGATAGAGGGTAAATCAAAGAAAGTCGGAAAGTGCTGTGCAGTAGCAAAAATGAAACTATCGACAAACTTATCCTTAAAACTGGGGACTAAACGGTAGGCAAACTAAGAGAATTCTGCTGTCTTGCTAGCAAATGAAGGCATAGCGTGAAGGATTGAAGAACCAGACTACCACAGACAAAGAGAGCTTTCTTCCTTCCTTCCTCTTCCCTTGTTTCCTACTCAAAAGAAGTATGCTGGTCTCAAACACAGACCCTCATTTTGGAAACAATTCTCAGAAAATGTGTATTCTCAAGTGATCCATGGAATTTGGGAAAATCGCAACAGAAGAGAATCGAAGTATTAGGGATGTGGTGTTACAAACTATTCTGAAAATAAAGTCGACTGTTAAGATAAAAACAGAAATGGTTCCCCGCAAGATCGACGAGAAAAAAGATCTGGAAGGATTAGGAATGGAACAGTATGATACGAAATGAAATAATAAGTCGGAGAGTACCTTGAATCATCCGAAATGCGCCTTTCAGTCCCCAACTGAGTGCACGATGTTCTGAAACGTACTGACGGAATAAAACTGTGTGCCGGACAGGAAAATAATTCCCAAAGCCTGCCTTGCTCTTATAGACATCTATCCAGGAATTAATGTTACATTAGGCGCCCCCCCCCCCCCCCCTCAGAGCTTCAATTCTACCGATACCTCTCTCCTACTTTTTCCAACTTCACAGAAGCTGTCCTGCATACCTTTGGAGAGCTATCTGGAGAAATTAGAGTTATCGCATTATTCGACAAGGATGCTGCTGTTGCAGAAAAGTACCTCCGTTAGATCGTGAGGAAAGCCAAAAGTACTGGCACATAATTTCTGGTTGGTCCAATGAATGGTATGCCCCTTTAAATGGGGGTAAATACATTGTTTTCTTCTTTGTCTTTGACTTGACGTATCTAGGCGTGTCCACTATGTCAATCAGGATTTGGCTATGTTAGCAGCAGACGGTGTCCGGATGCCCTTCCTGTTGCCATCCCACCCCCCTGCACCGACCAACCCGCCCCGCTGACAAACCACTCTTGCTCCCAGGGACGGAGTTCCTGTACCCCAAGGCGTCTGTATCTAGAGTTACCCCGCGCGAAACTTTGCAATTATTTTCTAAATGTATACGAATTGTGTAAGTGAGGCGGCACGTGGGTATCTAGTCGGATGTGGGAAAGCGCATAAAACCATCAAGGTTGGCCAGCACATCAGCGATAGTATACCACTGCTCAAAATAAACCACACTTCAAAAATCGGTACTTACATTGTTTCATTGTTGCTAGTGTCCACATCTATACAAATAAAAATCAATTGCCACATGCTTGCAATATCAACGTCTGAGAACGTCTAGACCGTTTTGACTGATTCCTTTTCTTTTTTGTGTTCGTAATTGTCAGAGCAAAGGTTTTATGAAAGACATTTTTTGAAATATTGAACGGGAAAATAAGAAATTTGGACTGTGTTTCTGTATGAAAATCTCAGTGAAAGAACTCCGACGACCGGGTTTGATAGTTCTGCTGTCACATGTTTCTTATAAGAAAAAGAAATTGTGCCGTCAGTTTGACAGTTCTACTGCCGCATGTTTTCAAAACAACAACAAATTACACATGAATATTTTTCTTGTTGTTGTTGTGGTCTTAAGTAGAAAGACTGGTTTGTTGCAGCTCTCCATGCTACTCCATCCTGTACAAGCCTCTTCATCTCCGAATAACTACTGCAACCTGCATCCTTCTGAATCTTCTTAGTCTATTCATCTCTTGGTCTCCCTCTACGATTTTTACCCTCCACGCTGCCCTCCAATACTAAATTGGTCATCCGTTGATGTCTCAGAATATGCCCTACCAACCGATCTCTTCTTTTAGTCAGGCTGTACAACAAACTTCTCTTCTCCCCACTTTTATTCAGTGCGTCATCATTAGTTACGTGATCTAACCATCTAATCTTCAGCTTTCTTCTGTAGCACCAAATTTTAAAAGGTTCAATTCAATTCTGGTCTAACCGGTTTATCGTGCATGTTTCACTTCCATCCTTACGTGGCTACACTCCACATAAATATTTTCAGAAAAGACTTTCTGACACTTATATCTATACTCGAGGTTAACGAATTTCTCCAGAAACTTTTTTCTTGCGATTGCCAGTCTGCATTTGATATCTTCCCTACTTCGACCATCGTCAGTTATTTTGCTTCCCATATAGCAAAACCAATTTACTGCTATAAGTGTCTCACTTTCTAATCTAATTTTCTCAGCATCGCCTGATTTAATTCGTCTACATTCCATTATTCTCGTTTGGCTTTTGTTAATGTTCATCTTATATCCTCCTTTCAAGATACTGTCCATTCCGTTCAGCTGCTCTTACAAGTCATTTGCTGTCTCTCACACAATTTCAATGTCATCGGCACACCTCAAAGTTTTTATTTCTACTCCCTGGGCTTTATTTCCTACTCCAAATTTTTCTTTTGTTTCCTCTACTGCTTGCTCTATATACAGATTGAATAAGATCGGGGATAGGCTTCAACCCTGTCTCACTCTCTTCTCCGTCACTGCTTCCCTTTCGTGCCCCTCGACTCTTATAACTGTCATCTGCTTTCTGTAGAAACTGTAAACATTCGCTCCTTGTATATTAGCCCTGCCACCTTTACAATTTGAAAGAGAGAGTTCCACTCAACATTATCAAAAGCTTTCTCCAAGCTTTACAAATACTGTAAACGTCTGTCTTTCCTTAACGTATTTTCTACGAGAAGTTGTATGGTCAGTACTGTCTCCTGCGTTCCTACGTTTCTCCGGAATCCAAACTGATCTTCCCCGAGATCGGCTTCTACCAGTTTTTTCATTTTTTGTAAAGGATTCGTGTTAGCATTATGGAGCAGTGACTTATTAAATTGATAGTTCGGTAATTTTCACACCTGTCAGCACCTTCTTTCTCTGGATTTGGAATTATTATATTCTTCTTGAAAACTGAGGTTGTTACCTCTGTCTCATACATCTTGCTCACCAGAGGGAAGGGTTTCGTCATGGCTGACTCTCTCAAGGCTATCAGTAGCTCCCTGGGCCTTGTTTCAACTTACGTTTTTCAGTACTTTGTCAAATTCTCATATTCTCTTATCTCCATTCTTGTCTTCCTCTACGGCCTCGTCCATTTCCATAATGTTGCCCTCGTATAGAACTTCTATACACTTCTTCCTCCTTTCTACTTTCCCTTCCTTGCTTAGGACTGGTTTTCCGTCTGAGCTCTTGATATTCATACAGGTGGTTCTCTTTTCACCAAGGTCTCTTTTATATTCCCGTAGGCAGTATCTATCTTGCACCCTAGTAATATATGCTTCTACATCGTTAAATGTGTCCTCTAGCCAATCCTGTTAGCCATTTTGTACTTCCTGCCGATCTCATTTTTTTACGCTTTTATTCCCTTTTGCCTGATTCATTTGTTGCATTTTTATATTTTCTCTTTTCATCGATTAAATTTTTTCTACTAGCCCTCGTCTTTTTGCCTACTTGATCCTCTGCTGCCTTCACTGTTTTATGTCTGAAAGCTAACTGTTCTTCTTCTACTGTTGTAAGTAGGCTGTTTAGGTTTTTTATGTTGGTAACGTCACGTAGCGCTCTGTATGAAAATCACTGCCTGTGCTGTGTGCAATCTGTGGCTAGTTGGCATTGTTGTAATATTGGCTATTGTAGTGTTGGGCAGTTGGCTGTGAACAGCTCGTAGCGTTGCGCAGTTGGAGGTGAGCCGCCAGCAGTGGTGGATGTGGGGAGAGAAATGGCGGAGTTTTGAGAGCGGATGATCTGGACGTGTGTCCATCAGAGACAGTAAATTTGTAAGACTGAATATCATGAACTGCTACATATATTTTGACTTTTGAACTCTATTAAGGTAAATATATTTATTGTTCTGTATCTAAATCTTTCATTTGCTGAGTATGCCTATCGGTAGTTAGTGCCTTCAGTAGTTTGAATCTTTTATTTAACTGGCAGTATTGGCGCATGCTGTATTGCTGTAGTTTGAATAACGAAGATATTTGTGAGGTAAGTGATTCATGAAAGCTATAGGTTATTGTTAGTCAGGGCCATTCTTTCGTAGGGATTTTTAAAAGTCAGATTGCGTTGCGCTAAAAATATTGTGTGTCAGTTTAGTGTTTATAAGAATAGGTAAAGAGCGAAATGTCTGAGTGTGTTCAGTTCCGCTCAGCTGTTTGAAAATCAAATAATGTAAGAGGTTTATCAGAACAGTAATTCATTAATTTTTCTAAGGGGGCGTTTCACTGCACTCCTTTCCTCAATTCTTTCAACTTGTTCCTTAATGCTCCCTCTGAAACCTCCTACAACCTCTGCTCCATTCAGTTTATCCAGGTCCCATCTCCTTAAAATTCTGCCTTTTTGCAATTTCTTCAGTTACAACTTGCAGTTCGTAACCCATTAATTGTTGTCAGATTCCGCATCTCCCTCCGGAAATGTCTTACAATTTAATATCTGGTTCTTAAATATCTGTCTAACAACTGTATAATTAATCTGAAATCTTCTGCTGTATCCAAGTATCTTCCAGGTATACAACAAGTGTTGGCTATGATTAAATCATGCTCTGTGCAAAATTCTACCAGGCCGCTTCCTCTTTCATTCCTTTCCCCGAGTACATATTCACCTACCGCTCTTCCTGCTCTTCCTTTTCCTACAATCGAATTCCAGTCCCCCATGGCTTTTAAATTTTCGGCTCCCTTAGAGACCTGAATAGTTTCTTTTATCTCATCGTAGATTTCCTCAATACCTCCTCTTGCCGAGGTTCGTGCGGCTCCTGGCGTCGGAGGTTCGAGTCTGCCTTTGGGCATGAGTGTGTGTGTGTGTTATCCCTAGGGTAAGTTATTTTAAGTTAGATTAAGTTCTGTGTAAGCGTAGGAACCGATGACCTAAGCAGTTTGGTCTCATAGGAACTTACCACAAATTTCCCAAATTTCTCCTCCTCATCTGCGGAGCTAGTTGACATACAAAGTTGTACTACTGTGTTGGGTGTGGGCTTCTTGTCTAACAGGGCTACAATAATGTGTTCACTATGCTGTTCATATTAGCTTCAACAAGTTCCAATTTTTTTACTCAATATTGAACCTACTCCTGTGTTAACTCTTTTTAATTTTTTATTTATAACCCTCTGGCCACCGAACGTCACTAATTTCCATTGTAAGAAACTGAAGTCCTTCCGTACAGGCTTTGTAAGGCACAACGGTACCGACCGGTCGCTGCGTCACTAGATGCGGGTATGGAGGGGCATGAGGTCACAACACCACTCTCCCGGACGTTGTCAGTTTTTGAGACCGGAACTGCTATTTCTCAATCAAGTAGCTCTTCAGTTTGCAATTTCCACTATATCTAACTTTAACCTATCCATTTCACTTCTTAAATTTTCTAATCTACCTGCCCGATTAATGAATCTGACATTCCACTCCCCGATCTGTAAAACGCTAGTTTTGTTTATCCGGTTAATGGCGTCGCCTGGAGTAGTCCCCTCCCGGAGATCCGAATAGGGGATTATTTTACCCCCAGAATAGTTTACCGAAAAGGATGCCATCATCATTTAACCAGGCGATAGAACTGCGTGCCCTCAGGAAAAATTACGGCTGCAATTTCCCCTTCCTTTCAGCCGTTCGCAACATCAGCACAGGAAGGCCGTTTCGTTTGATGTTACAAGGCCAGATCAGTCAATCATCCAGACTGTTGCCCCTGCAACTACTGAAAATGCTGCTGCCCGTCTTCAGGAACCACATGTTTGTCTGACCTTTCAACAGATTCGCCTCCGTTGCGGTTGCACCTACGGTATGGCTAACTGTATCGCTGAGGCACGCTAGCCTCCCCACCAACGGCAAGGTTGATGTTCCATGGCAGGGGGCGAATATTATTTTGCGAAAGAGAATACAACTGAAAGCGGCATTTCAGTGTGTTATCGGTGGTGATTATATGTCTGGTGTGTTGCGAAGACTGAATTGAAGTCTTGGTGTGTTGCTAACAGTCAATCGATTTCAATCCGTTGTTTATTTCTTTGGAAAGAATGCCACCAGTGAGGCTTTGAAATATTGGTCGGCATACGTGCAACGCAGGCAAACTACATGATGGTCGAGTCAATGAAACTGGCGAAGAGCGTAGGCAGCATATGAAGGGAAATCGAATAATGATTTCTCAGGCGCGGTCCATTATGGCTCCCGAACAATGAATTTCGATTTATTTCATTTCAATAACTTCATGACTCAGTGAAATTGTTTCAGTTGAAACAAATTCAGTAAATCAGATGGACAGAGAAGGGGGGAGGAAGTGGATAAGGGGAAAGAGAATACGGACAGAGAGTTGAAAGAGGTGAAGATGGATAGAGCGAGTGTGGGGTAAGAGGTGTACAGGGAGGGGATGAAGGTGATGGACAGAGAGAGGGGGGGAGAAGGGTGAACATGAGGAGGAGGTGGACAAAGGGAGGGATACGAGGAGACGGATAGAGAGAATGGGGTGAGGGGGAGGAGATTAGGACGTATGTGTGAATCCCATATGTACTTACCAACTGCGAAATGTTGCTGAGTAGTTCGCTAGGGATTCAATAAATAAGAATAATTTCTGAGAACGTCATAAAAGTCAAGCATTCAAAACAGTTCTACAAAATGCTTTTTTGGACGTACCCCATGTCTCTTTTAAATGTGTCCGTGTGTAAAGTATGCTCTGTAATATCCTTGACGTGTACAGCTGAGGCTCACGTCAGCATGAATTCTAAATTCGCTCTCATTAACGTCTGGAGGAATGTAATACAGAACACGGTACCGTGCTGGGCTTTGAAAAATTTCTCGTATATACCAAGTAATACTTTAAAGGAGAAGTTATACTTGCCGGTACACAACTACAAATTAAAGAACCTCATTTGCGTGAGACAAGCACACATGTCTGTCCGAAACATTGATGTGAAATTCTGCTAATGAATATGTGTATTCATCAACGCGTGGCTAAATGAAAATGCAGCGACTGAACAAATATACATGGAAGGTGTATGTTTTGTACTCTTTTACTTCTTTTCTTCACTGCACAAAAATCGTAAAATATCAGTTTCATATTTCCTCCACATCTCCCTCCCCCTGTTAAATCAAAAAGCGTGTTGCTGACGGAATAGAAACAAAAGGCGTATATACAAATGAGCAGCCAAAAATTCTAGAACGGCAAAAATGTTTACAGTATATTCCACAGAAATCAACGCATCCGAATGGAGAAGAAACAATTTCCCATCACAAAGGTCAAAGTTCGTGATTACTGAACAATAATTCACCAAGTTAAACCGAAGCTGTACCTCTCGTTCTTCACAGAATTGTGATAGGACACTTGCATCTCTGATTCATACAAACGATTTACAACAAAATCTGAACACACCTTTTTGACTGTTTATAAACGATATCGTAGTTTATGATCTAGTGAAGTTAACAGACTGTCGAAACGAATTGTAAAATGTTTTAGAAGAAAGAACTGTGAGTCGTTCATGCCAGTACCAAGAGATACCCATTCACGTTAAGTAATCCAGCTAAATGCTTAGGGGTTACAGTTATCAACAATTTAAATCGGGATAAATGTTATGGGGAAGGCGAACCAAAGTCTCCTCTTTATTGGCATTCTTGTTATCACAGTTAGGTATAAACAATCCACTAAAGAAACTAATTATACGACGCTAAATGAGCTGGAATTTCAGTCGTCAAGTTCAAGGTGTTTCTCATAAAGGCGGAATCTTTTCGCAAAATTTCAGTTAACAACCTTCTACACTTAATGCAAAAATATTTTGTTAGGTCGAACTTACGTAGGGATGAATGAGCATAGCAAAACAGTAATACAAATCAGAGCTTGTAACACGGAAAATGCAGATAAAATACCTTTTGCACCATCCAAATTTTTCGCCTGATTTTGAATCGATAAGATTTATTACAGAAACTATATTTAATAGGATGTAAGCGTATGTAATTGAATGTAATTATAATGTTGAAACGACCCCTTAGAAAAATTTATGAATTACTGTGCTGGTAAACCCCTTACGTTATTTGATTTTCTAACAGCTGAGCAAAACTGAACGTACTCAGACATATCTCTCTGTACTTATTCTGATCATCACTAAACTGACACACAATATTTTTAGCGCAACGCAATCTGACTTTTAATAATCCCTACAAAAGAATAGCCCTTACTAACAATAACCTATACCAGGCTGTTCCAGCTCGTCGGCTCCGTTGTGAGCCGCGGAGCGCTCCCTGCTCCAGGGAGCCGTGTCGCTCGCTGTGACCATTCAAGTGGGCCGGCACGTGGCACGGCTGGCTGAGGCAGGCGGCAAGGCAAGCGTTTTGATGTGCCAGCTGCGTCTTACAAGATCGACAACCTGATACTCTTAGCTGCTAAGACGTGGTGACATGCTACACCAGGAAATACGATGTTCAGCAATTAAATGAGAAACAAATGTTTTACAAGAAATTGCATACTAAATTTATTGGGACTCTGTAGCTTGACATTTTCTTTTCATTACAAGATCGGAAATATCAGGCGTCAAAGTGCTAACAGCGTTAATTCGGAGGATGGCCTTCATTGTTGCATCCTGAAGAAACGATCGTTCCTTACTTTTTACTCTTTTAATTGCAGAGAAAAGCTGCTCACAACAATACATAGATCCAACTATGCACATGATCTGAGTGGGATTGTTGTGAAGCTTGGGAAATGTTTTTTTCTGTAGTGAACGATACCATCGTGACAAATCCAACGTGTTGTAGTACCTTCTTTCAACAAAGTTGAATTTTGCAAATCAATAATCTCCAATTGAAGTGACGATGACAAGTCATCGGGGGAAACTGAAAAAGGAGTCCAGAACACCTTAAGTTCCATTTCCAAACTAGTGAGGTCTCGGAATCGTGTTTCAAACGGCGTGATGAGCTGCTTTAACTTTGCTTGATAATCGCCGAATGTAGTACCTTCAGGTAGTTTTAAAGAAGCAAAGACGACTGAAGAACGTTAAATGTCCATTACTCATCTGCCTCTCAAATAAAGATAACTTTTCCATGAACTCTTTGATCTGGTCGTGCATGTCAACGATTAGCTGCCCTTTGCCTTGCAATAACAGATTTAAATTATTCAGATGCATAGTTATGTCAGCTAGTAACGCCAGGTCTGATATCCATCTTATATCTTTCAGACAACACATTACTTCCCCTTTCATTTCGAGAAAAAAGGGATATTTCCTCACGAATGGCAAAGAAAACATCAAGAACTTTTCCCCGACTCAGCCAACGAACTGTACTGTGGTAAGGTATATCCCCATATTCCGCTTCCATATCTTCCAGGAATTCTTTGAATTGGCGATGATTCATACCGTGAAGCCGCACAAAATTCACACACTTCACGACATCTTTCATTATGCCACCTAGCTCTACAGTTCAAAATGGCTCTGAGCACTATGGGACTTAACAGCTGTAGCTCTACAGTTTCAGCACGCAGTGCCTCTTGGTGAATAAAACAATGAAGTCAAAATGTCTTTCCCGAATTCGTCCCTGAGTTTATTTTTCAAACGAGAAGCAAAACCTTGGTGACGCCCGATCATTTGTGGTGCACCGTCTGTCGCTACAGAATGGAGCTTATCCCATGGCAAATTCATATTGTCCACTGATTCACAAACAGCTTCAAAAATGTCACGTCCTGTTGCGGTCTAATTGAGCGGTACCACATCCGAGAGTTCTTCAGTTACTTGCAGTTCCATGTCGACACCACGCACAAAGACTGCAAGCTGAGCACAGTCCGATTATGTCGGTGCTTTCGTCAAGCGCTAGCGAAAATGCAACAGAGCATTCCGCCTTTTTCCTGAGCTATGTTTCTAAATCCGCTGCCATGTCCCGGATTCGACGAGACATAGTTCGCTTCGACGGGCAAACCCCTTCAATTGCCTGCACCCCCCTTGGAAACAACTGCTACCATGCACGATTACATGAGTGGTCCCACCGAAAACGGCTTGCCAATCGTCGCAATGATGTGAGCGACCCTGTAGCTTGCTCGAATTGCAGATTCAGTAGTGTTTTCTCCGCTCTCATTCACCTGAATATTATAAACGCATTACAGAACACGAACTACGTTGCATGTTTTGATACCCTCCGTATTACGATACCGTTTTAAAACTTACGTCTCCTGGTATGTCGTTCTTAAGACTGGCTACTAGTTCTCTGCGTGCAACGCTTTCTACCTGATAGTAGTGCACTGCGTGTAGACGTGTATAATGTCGTTGTACCTCTTCGCAGAATTAAATACTTTATGACATACAAGACACTGCAGACGACCACCCCTCTCAATGAACAGAAAGGTATCCTCCAATAGAGGTACAGGGATCCCGCGGCTAGTCATAGCTGTCATTGAACACGGATTACTGCGTCAGTTGCGGCTGCATGCGGCCAGGGGGCAGTGAGTTCGCTTTCCCCCTCCACGCGGGCTCCGACCTGCCGCAGTGAGCGCTCCAGCGCTTCGGCTCCCTAGAGCTCGGTTGGAACAGCCTGTCCTATACCTTTCATGAATCACTTACCTCACAAAAATCTTCATTACTCGAACTACTGAAATACAGCGAGCGCCAATACTGCCAGCTAAATAAAATATTCTAACTACTGAAGTCACTAACTACTGATAGGCATAGTTAGCAAATTAAAGATTTTGATAAAGAACAAACAATGTATTTACCTTAATAGTGTTCAAAAGTCATTATATGTATATATCAGTTCATCAGTTCATGACATCCAGTCTTACAAATTTACTGTCTCTGATGGACACACGTCCAGATCATCCGCTCTCGAAACTCCGCCATTACACTCCCCACATCCACGACTGCTGGCGGCTCACCTCCAACTGCGCAACGCTCGCGCTGTTAACATCTAACTGCACAATACAATAGAGAATTTTTCAAAAATGCAAACCAGACACAGACTGCACACAGCACAGCCAGTGATTTTCATACAGAGCGCCACTTGGCGTTACCAATATAAAAACCTAAACAGCCTATTTACAATGTATATATTGTTAATTGCTGGATTATTTCCCGAGGAACTGTGTTTAAAATACCGATAGCAACGACGAAATGGCAGTAGCTATGTTGTAGTATATTTTTTGCATATGAAGAGTCTCTGTCGCGCTGTGAACAGAGAGGAGAGGCAGCCCCTTGAGTTTTGAAAGAGTGCTGAAGTGTTTGTCGGGCGCTCCCGAAGACGCAGAGTGCAGTTATTATCTCGCCAATGTAGGCGCACCTACTTCATTAACTAAAAAACCTTACTTCACCAGAACAGGCCACGAAGGCCCAACGGTACCGACCAGCCACCGCGTCACCCTCAGTACACAGACGTGAGTGGATGCTGATATGGAGGGGCGTGTGCTCCGCACACCATTCTCACGGCCGCATGTCAGTTTACGAGCCCGGAGCTCCTACTTTTCAATCAAGTAGCTCCTCAGTTTGCCTCACAAGGGCTGATTGCACCCCGTTTGCAACAGCGCTCGGCAGACAGGATGGTCACCCATCCAAGTGCTAGCCCAGCCCAACAGGGCTTAAATTCGGTGATGTGACAGGAACTGGTATTGAGAGCACGGTCGAAGTGGACAGGCGGAGTAATCTGCAGTTCTACAAATTGCCTGTCACATAATAATCTGTGCCTCTAGACAAGACTCGTGGTTCTCAATCAGCTGCAGAAGCAGCAACAGAAGCATCTCAGCATTGTCGTCGGTCAAGTTATTCGTCGTGCGCACAGCCACAACATCAGGCTGCCAACTGGCAGCGTATAGCTAACATTGTACAGCCATTGCGCAAAGGCATTTCTTTGACTAACTTTACTTAACTTTCTTTAATAATAACCCGCAATAGTTAAACCTTGTATGGCGCATGTGTTGTGATTGTCCTCAGACAGTATTACGAAGCAGGTCGCTCACCTTTTCATGCAATCCCCGTGCGTCCTAAAAATATGAAAAATGATTAACTATTTACTGACAGTTTTTTTTGATGCGTCTGTAACTGTTCATTCTTGTATTGCATAGCAGAAGGTTAACTAATTTGAAATTTTTAGTATTAACTTCAGTCACTTAGAATAACGTAAAATTTCACTGTCGAAATGATTAGCTAAAGATACAGCACAAATTAAGAGTACACAATTTGATTTGTTCTGTATTTAGCGTAACGAGTTATTTCTGCTTGGTACGTATTTTATTGTTCTTATGTTAAAAGTAAATTATATGCTCATTTGCTTAAAACAAATTCAGTTCAGTCTTTCAATAATTAAAAGTAAACTGCTTGCCTTTTTTCCATATTTTGCATTACGTCACGTTGCGGTTACTGAACGTCATTTTTTACGTAACAAATTTTCGGTTGCTGTCAGTCATTTATTCACTCAGCAACTTCATTTAGCTTTATTTTCAAAAGTCAGCATTTCAGAGTAAGTAACTGCAAACTCAGTGCTTTCTGATTCATTCATTATTCGTGAACTGTTGTGTTGTGGAAAAGCGTGACAACCTTCTGTTGCCACAACAGTGATTGTTTGCTTAATTTTCTTTGTCATTATCTTTCTTAGGATTCTTGGGCTATTAACTGCCATACCGGTTTAATTATCCGTTTTCTTGTTGGTCACTAGTTTTTTGTAGTAAATATTTCGTGGTACCCTATTCCCCTGTGTGGTTCGTGAGCGACTGCACTATATTCCACCCACTTCAAAATTATCGCTATTTGTATTAGGGTTGGGATAGATTCTTCCTTCAGATGTGTCTGTCGTACACTCTCCTCCTATTAACCGGTTTATTTTCAATCGGTAACGATAGCCTTACTCATTGTAAAATTTCTTTACACATACGCGCTCACCGTCATTTATATCGTCTTCCAATAGGCCGATTAGAAAGGGAGAGTTTAAACGTGGTGACTGTGACAAGAGAGTTTCAATTTGGTATTGTTCTTGGCACGAAATTTGCACTGTGCAAATTCATAACGTTAAAAACCCTTCCGCTACGTTCTCGCACGTCAGTAGTAAGTGGTGGAAACAAGCCACAAAATTTCTAAACGCACAGTAATTAGTAAAACAGGCAACAAGAGGAACAAAAACTGGTAATTTGATTGTGCTTAACAGGGAACAATCGATAGAACAAATGGGAACGCCGACAGCGGAACCTATTGGTGTGGATCCAGCGGCTACCATCACAAATTGGGTTGCCAACTGTCTGGTTTTTGACCGGGCAGCTCGGTTTGTAAATAAGGCCAGTTTCTATCCCCATTAACTTAGACTAAATTCACATTTACTAATTTAATTTTTTTTTCAGAAGTCAAATAATAAAAATGGAATCAGACTTTCCAATTTGATTATTCTGTAGTCTCAATATTTTTTGTCAGATTGTGTCATAAGTTGGGAGCATTGTCAATTTGTCGCAACGAATTCCAATGAATTTTAATATAAGTTTGCGCGTTCATTTGTTTGACAAGCCATATGAAAGAGGTCAAAGATTCTTTGTATTTTTATTATGCCGCGTTGTGCATTGTCGTCCATTGTCGTCAAGTCATTTGAAATCCCCGCTGCAATAACAACAAACTAGAAGACAGCTGCTTGTCACTTCCACGTGAGGGCAGTCTCGACCACTGTGACTCAACCGTTGATCCCTAGAAGAGTCACTGTGCCAGCTGAACTGGTGGTAGCACTTTGGAACTCTCGAGTGATTCCTTCCGCCGAATTCATGCGATTTTTTACAACCACACTCCGCAATGCTCGTCGATCCCTGCCCGTCACTACATGAGGTCCGCCTTGTCTCGTTTTAGCTGAGATTTTTCCTTCGCGTTTCTACGTCACAGTCACATCACCGACACACGACCTGGACAGCTTATAAAGGGTTGAAACGTCCCTCATGGATTTCTTACTCACGTGACATACGATCAATAATCAACTTTCGACATCACTGATTTCTCTTCGACATCCATAAGCCCTCATGACCGGCCCTTTCTGCTGTTACTGCGTCTCTATTGTGAACAAAACACACCCTGCCTCCTTTTACATTGGCGGATGCGCCTCTCGTGACATCTGCATGTAAATTTCACATTACATAGCGGTGTTCGAATATTGATATCCGAATATTTTTGATCGGACAGTGCACATAATTCAGTTTTAAATAAAATCCATGTGGCGTTAAAACAGTTTCCGTTCGAAGGCCGTCAAGTCCAGAACCGGCATGCCAATCAGCCAACATCTCCGTGAGCACTGAGGCAATCATCCCACTGACGCATCAGGTGGCAGGTACCAGTTATGTAAACACCATGTCCTGCTGTATGAAGATGTCCGGAAGTGCCCGCTGCACGTGCTCGTCCGACTGGAACCGCCGACGCATCGAGATTGGATTGGATTCGATTGTTTTCTGAAGGAGACCAGACAGCGAGGTCAACGGTCTCATTGGATTAGGGAAGGACGGGGAAGGAAGTCGACCGTGCCCTTTCAAAGGAACCATCCCGGCATTTGCCTGGAGCGAATCGAGACTTTTTTAAGTAACCGAAGAAGTGATAATCGCATGGGGAGAAATCAAGTCTATAGGACGAGTCCTCGAGTGTCTCCCATTTCAGCTGGTGCGTAATGGATAAGGTTGGTCTTCCAGATTAACCGACGTCTTGTGTCGAATCGCGACTAACACCTCACAACGGTGTTTTTCGAAAGACGTGCTGCCGCACACACATTCTTCATTCTGAGGTGGATGTCTACCAAAAAAAAAAAAAAAAAATATGTGTGTGTGAAATCTTATGGGACTTCACTGCTAAGGTCATCAGTCCCTACACACTACTTAACCCTACACACTACTTAACCTAAATTATCTTAAGGACAAACATACACACCCATGCCCGCCGGGACCAGCCTCACAATCCATGACTGCAGCGCCTTATACCGCTCGGCGGATGTCTACCGGTGTTCTACTTCGACAGCAAAGAAAATATTCTACATTTACATCTACACCCATACTCCACAAGCCACCTTGGTCCTTTTTGGACGTATTTGGTGGCCGGCCGATGTGACCGAACGGTTCTAGGAGCTTCAGTCCGCAACCGCGCTGCTTCTATGGTCGCAGGTTCGAATACTGCCTCGGGCATGGATGTGTGTGATGTCCTTAGGTTAGTTAGGTTTACGCAGTTCAAAGTCTAGGGGACTGATGACCTCAGATGTCAAGTCCCATTGTGCTTAGAGCCATTTGAACCATTTTTTTGACGTATTTGGTAATAACGTCGCTAAAGTTCACGCTTACCACGCGCACGACGGTGAGAAATGAATGCCACTCCAATACCTTGCCTTCATCTCGGTGCTTACATATGTGCACCGGAGAAGTCTACGTTGTACAGACGCTGCAGCAACGCCCTCAAACGAAAACTTCTTCAGATTCCCTTGTTTTTGCATATATTTGAAGGCATTAACAAGATAACTTTCATTTTTGATAATATAAATGCAGACTTCTCTCTTGTTATTAAAATAACTGTCGCGCCCAAGTGGGGGCAGGAGTACAGGAGTGGTGAAGGAACGAGAGGGAGAGGCGAAGCCTGATGTAGGGTACTATAGGAAGTGGACTGATAAGAGATATGAGACCAAATTTCAATGTCAGAGAGCCGGTTGGATTCTCGTTGGGATAGGATATGGAGTTTCTATGTGTGTGTGTGTGTGTGTGTGTGTGTGTGTGTGTGTGTGGGTGTGTGTGTGGCGTGGCGTGGTGTGGTTTGTGTGTGTGTGTGTGTGTGTGTGTGTGTGTGTGTGTTTGTGTGTGTGTTTAGTGATTCCATGTTGTGGTTATTTGTGGGGAATTAGACGGGAAACAAGGAGGTTCTTGGCGTTGAATTTTGGGATAATGCAGGATCTCAGAATCGAGATCTTCCTCCAAGTGCTCTGGCAACATTTTCGAAGAAGTCCATTAGCTTCCTGCGGCTCCTTCCTCTACGTTGAATGCGGGCTGTGACCATTGTCTGAAGCCGATTCTCGATACCGGACTGCCACGCGTGTCTGCTTTCCAATATGGCTATCCATATTTTATCCCGCGCTGTGAAGAGAAAGAGTAGGAGTTTCTACTCCTTTCCAATTTCTCCGGAAACACAGTACAAATCGAATACGCAAAACCATTAAAAGACCTGCTAGAATTGTTACGATCCGCCGCAAACAGATGCAGTGCACATTGTATGTGAAGGATCTGATTGAGAACTAAATAAAGCAATTAAGCGAAATTCACTTGTCATGTGTTGCGGTACACGTATTTATTTATATGATAATGTAAATTCCGTGGATATTAATAACTAGTTGACTGTCATCAATTTTTTTAAAGGCCTTAAGTGCATTTCTGAACCGGCAAGAAGCTTCTTCCCAACAAATGTATAAAGAAGAGAATGACAGTGGTAAATTCTAATGATCAATATTTGACAACAACTTGAAGCAAGGTACTGCAATTGAACTTTAGAAACAGTACAGAGATAAGGTTATGATTTTGCCAACGAGTCTCACAAGGGGAGGTCGGCTAAAATTTAGCTTGTTTCACGAAATTTTACGATGCAATGTGACGTGTCTTTGTAAATGCATGAGAATCGCAACTAATTATTTTGAAGCACGTTTCTTCAGGTTCATCTCCAGCTGAGGCCTTTTATAGAGAATTTAATTCTGCAGAGCTACCAAACTAGATGTTACTGATTGCTGCATTACAACCATTGTTGCAAACAGATCCAGGCAAGGGGATTAAGTGGATTATTTGCGTGGTACTAGGGTGCCTGGGTATGCATAACACTAGGAAAATATGCATGCAGCGCTGTGGAAACGGCTATTTCACCTTGCAAGCCGAGAGTATTCACATTGTGAAAGTCCAGAAGTCAGGCTGACACTTGATCACGTCGAATGTTAAGATAATATCCTGGTTCAACAAAGTGAATGAGTGGCGCCAAGTCATGGTATGTGAAATACACTCAAAACATCACGTAACCAACTCTGTCCTTAAGTACACCCTCCAATCAGTGCGTATTGAAAACCTCATCGGGCCGACAGCGTATTCGATGCTTGCATCATTTGGAAAGAAGCAAAACCCCCTGAGATGGACCACTCTTCTGAAACCTACTGTCCAGTTTCTGTGATTACTGAATCGCTGAAGAAGTTCTGTTTTAAGTGCCCCTGTGAGAACACGGCATTCGTGAGGTAACCGACTCCAAACTTGCAGTGACCCGAATTTGTTTCGCCTTTTTACCTTGAAAACTCGTAGAAATGTACCTGGAAGCACTAACAACAGCATTTCTTGTGGAGTTTGAAAGCGGCTGTTATCAATCAGTGGTGACACACGTCTCTGTGTCCTGTCGTCTGAATTGAATTATGTTGGTGGATAGATTCGCAGCGTTTTTGTTTCGATTACTGTATTCCGGTTGCTATGGATTTATTTATCGACTGTGGTGCTATTTGTAGTGTTCCTACATGAGTTTACATATTGTCAGTTTATTATTGGGAGATAGAGAGTGGAGCTTCGGACGATACAAAATGGAGAGCAAAGTTGAGAAATCGGAACATTTCCCACATATTGTTCTGTTTCAGAACAGTAGAAGGGTGACAGCAGCGAAGGTACCCAGGAACGTTTGAGCCTCGTATGCGGATAACGCCACCGGACGGAATACGGCAGGAAAAAGATTCTCTCGTTTTAAGCAGGATCGTTTTGGCATTAGTGACGCTCAGCGTTTAGGAGCAGCCTCTGGGTTTGAGGAAGGTCGTTTAAACGCATTAATCCACGATAATGCACGCCAGTGTACTCTAGAACTGGCAGATGTGATGAAACGTGGTCATTCCATCATCGTGCGACATTTGCATGCAGCTAGAAGGTTCAGTAATTGGGTGTATGGGTACCACGTGCTCTAAGCTAAAATCAGAAAAATTAGCAGGTGCTCGTATGCCCATCTCCGCTTGTTCGTCATCAATTGGTCTGTGAACAACACCTACCATTCACAACCTGTATCGTTACTGGTGACGATAAATGGTGTCTTTGTGCTGACATAAGGAAAAGAAAGGAATGGCTGGGTCCAAACAAAGAAGCAACTCCCGTTACAAAGACCTGCGTGCATTCACAGAAGATAAGGCAATGCATTTGGTGAAACAGTTACGGTGTGGTGTACCACAAATTACTTCCCTCAGGCGATACCATCACTGCTGACGTTTATTGTCAACAACTGAGACGTCTTGAAGACGCAGGCCAACAACAACGACCAGAAAGACTGAATGTAGTAATGCTACCTCACGATAACGCCAGCCCGCATTCTGTTAGACTGACAAAAAAACACAATACACCAGTTGCACTACGAAGTCATTCTGCATCCACCTTTTTCACCTGATCTCGCACCCTCAGATTTTCACCTTGTCCGCTCTCTATCGAACACCATTCAAAGATCTCCCTTTCCGGATGAAGATGCGCTCCGAACATAGCTCGACGAATTCCTTGCCTCATATCCACGTGATTTCTATATTCTTGGAATCAAAAAGCTAGTGAGGGAGGCTATATTATTGATGACAAAAGTCTCTGTTGCGTTTATCTGTTGTATTTATTAAACTTACGGAAAATCGCTAGGAACTCACACAGTAATCAAATATTTACGAGCACTGTTCTCACGCCGAGTTACGTGTTTGCGAGTGGTACACCAATCCTTGTAGATCGTTGTAGAGTCCGCATTGATACACCAGATTGGAGAACTTCACTAGCGCCATTCGTAAACATAATAGTCATTCTGTCACGTCTCCATTATGACACATCCTACTACGGTAATTCCTTACAAATGATAGGAGCTAGCGCTCTTTGCTTCAACGACTTACGCCAGCTGTGGTGCAGCAAAGCGACCGACCACTGTGCTTTTTTCAGGGCTGACCAATATTGTGTCGGGTGAGCTCTCTTTCCGCCTCAATTTATCACACGTTGATATCTGTCACTTTACTCGACAGTAATCCCTCAGCTGGCTCACTTCTACACCGGCTACAGTTTTCCGCTTTGATGGAGAGCATAAACGGACGGGGCAGCTGTGGTGTTTCGCTCGGATTTATGGCTGCCCCTTATTAGCCGCCGTTTGCACGTCAGCAGCCGGCGCCCGCGGTTTATCTGACGTCAGACAGCAATTAGTCACGGCGGCCAATCAGCGTCACCGTGTCCGTTGCTGCCACCGCCATCGCCACGGCCGGTCGCTAATGATGGAACGGGAGCCTCCCGGCGACTGATTAAGGCGAGCTGAGCGTGCTAATTAAAAGAGCCGGGGCACAAGCAGGCGTCGGCGACGACGACGACCAGGACCTCGACGGTGCACGCACGTGTTCGTCTGAGTGACGGCTGCAAAGGCGACTCTCCGCTGGCGCAGTGCCAGATTAATGCACTCTGTGTCCGAAAGGTCGCGCTGGTGAAGGCCAGGCCTTATCCAGTACGACAAGGTGATTCATTCTGGGTTTGTAGTTGATTTTTAGCCGTTGGTTACATGATATTACGTACTTAATATTAACCGAAGATGTCTACGATTATTCAAAATTCACCAAGATGACAAAAGTCATGGAATAACGACATGCAGTTATACAGATGGCGGTAGTATCATGTACACAAGGTATAAAAGGGCAGTGCATTGGGAGAGCTGCCCCTCTTTCATGTGAATAGATTTCTGACTGATTATGACGAAACGACAGGTATCAGCAGACTTCGATCGCGGAATGGTATTTGAAGCTAAACGCATAGGACAATGCGTTTCGGATACCGTTATGAAATTCATTATTCCAAGATCCACAGCGTCAAGAGTGTGCCAAGAATACAAAATTTCAGGCATTACCTCTCACCACGGACAAAGCAATGGCCGACGACCTTCACTTAACGACCGAAAGCAGCGGCCTTTGCGTAAAGTTGTCTGTGCTAAGCGTGAAATAACCGCAAAAATCAGTATAAGACATGCACAACTGGCCATTAAAATTGCTACACCAAGAAGAAATGCAGATAATAACCGGGTATTCATTGGACAAATATATTATACTAGAACTCACATGTGATTACATTTTCACGTAATTTGGGTGCATATATCCTGAGATATCAGTACCCAGAACAACCACCTCTGCCCGTAATAACGGCCTTGATACGACTGGGCATTGAGTGAAACAGAGCTTGGATGGCTTGTACAGGTACAGCTGCCCATGCAGCTTCAACACGATACCACAGTTCGTCAAGAGTAGTGACTGGCGTATTGTGACGAGCCAGTTGCTCGGCCACCATTGACCAGACGTTTTCAATTGGTGAGATATCTGGAGAATTTGCTGGCCAGGGCAGCAGTCGAACATTTTCTGTATCCAGAAAGGCCCGTACAGGACCTGCAACATGCGGTCGTGCATTATCATCGCCGGCGCTCCTGTCTGTGATGCAGCGTCAAGGGTAACCGCAGCCATGGTCTCCGAGCTGATAGTTCATGCTGCTGCAAACGTCGACGAACTGTTCGTGCAGATTGTTGTTGTCTTGCAATCGTCCCCATCTGTTGACTCAGGGATGGAGACGTGGCTGCACGATCCTCTACAGCCATCCCGATAAGACGCCTGTCATCTCGACTACTAGTGATACAGGCCGTTGGGCTCCAGCACGGCGTTCCGTACTACCCTCCTGAACCCACCGATTCCATATTCTGCTAACAGTCATTGGATCTCGACCAACGCGAGCAGCAATGTCGCGATACGATAAACCGCAATCGCGATAGGCTACAATCCGACCTTTATCAAAGTCGGAAACGTGATGGTACGCATTTCTCCTCCTTACACGAGGCATCACAACAACGTTTCACCAGGCAACGCCAGTCAACTGCTGTTTGTGTATGAGAAATCGGTTGGAAACTTTCCTGATGTTAGCACGTTGTAGGTGTCGCCGCCGGCACCAGCCTTGTGTGAATGCTCTGAAAAGCTAATCATTTGCATATCACAGCATCTTCTCCTGTCGGTTATATTTCGCGTCTGTAGCACGTCATCTTAGTGGTGTAGCAATTTTAATGGCCAGAGTGTAGGATGAACGAATCCGTTAGGAGACTGTGGCGATATTTGGCATTAACGGGCTATGGCAGCAGACGACCGGCGCGAGTGCCTTTGCTAACATCACGACATCGCCCACAGTGCCTCTCCTGGGCTCGTGACCACATCGGTTGGACTCTAAAGGACTCGAAAACAGTGGCCTAGTGAGATGAGTCGCGATTTCAGTTGGCAAGAGCTGATAGTCGGGTTCGAATGTGACGCAGACCCCAAGAAGCCATGGGACCAAATTGTCAACAAGGCATTGTCAACAACGCACTGTGCAAGCTGGTGGTGACTCTACAATGATGTGGGCTGTGTTTACTTGAAATGGACTTGGTCCTCTGGTCCAATTGAACCGATAACTGACTCTAAATCGTTTTGTTCGGTTTTCAGTGACTTCATGTCCCTAAACCATACTGGAATTGTTGTGGCTGACAATACGCTATGTTATTTCGTTGCAGTTGTTGACGATTGGTTTGAACAGCATTCTGGACCATTCGAGCGAGTAGTTTGACCCACCCAGATCACCCAACATGAATCCAATCGTAGATTTGTGGGACATAATCGAGACGCCAGTTCGTGCACAAAATCGTGCAACGACAACACTTTCGCATTTATGGACGGCTAAAGTCAGCACTGCTCAGTATTTCTGGAGGGTATTTCGAAAGCTTTGTTGAGTCCATTTCACGTCGAGTTGCTGTATTACGCCGTACAAACGAGGTCCGACGCGATTTATCCCATCACTTTTGTCACCTCAGTGAGCACGAATTTTTGTCATAAGGTCTTATCTGTTTTAACGTCTTTTTGGTTAGTGTGCTCTGTGCCGGATCTGCCATGATACACGAGGGTGGCTTGTTGGAATACAGTTATTCCAACCAAATAATGCGGTATGTGGAAAGTGCAGTCTTGTCGTGTGTGCGATAAACTAAACTTGGCGACACATATTTGGTCGTGATTACGCTCTAGGCGTCTGGTCGATCAAGTGAAAAGACTGGAAAAATGCATTTTCTCACCTCCCATTAGCTGTTCAAAGCGCACCCTTATAAGAAAGTGTAGTCTTTTCCGGCCTTTGATTAGTATTGAGAAGAGATACTCCACATAGACGTGATACGAAAGGTTGCCGTTAGTTTGGACCAGGAACGTTCGAGGGGCGATCAATAGATAATGCAACACATTTTGTCTGTCAGTTTCGACTGAAAAAATGTGAAACTTGTACCGGGATTTGGTGTAATATTCCTGTTTCAACTCTGTAGTTCCGATAGATGGCGGAGCTATACGTAGAGTGGGATCTGCAGCGAGGTGCGTTCGAAGCGGAGTGCTGTCATCGAGTTTCTGTTCGCGGAAGACCAGAGCATCGCAGATATTTATAGACGATTGCAGTATGTCTGTGGAGACGTGGTAGTGAACAAAACCTCGGTAAGTCGTTGGGTGAGGCGTCTGTCATCATCGCAACAAGGTCGCGCAACCTGTCAGAACTCCAGCATGCCGGCCCGCCGCACACAGCTGTGACTCCCGCAGTGTTGGAGTGTGAGAGCACTCCTATTCGAGGTGATCGACGGATCATCAATCAGCCTCTTCGCTGCACAACTGGACGTCTCTGTTGGTAGTGCTGGCACACTGGTCTACCACCAAGACGTTTGGTCCGACGTCGACCTATACATGGGTACCATGCTGGTATACAGGCACTCCCAGTAAGGTGTTGTACGGTCGGCGCATTGAATGGAGATTGTGACGAAAAATAGTTCTCTAGCCGAAAGGGTGGGAAATAATATGGTTTATTGGAATCCTGATTCAAA
This sequence comes from Schistocerca serialis cubense, assembly GCF_023864345.2. Classification (NCBI taxonomy): domain Eukaryota; kingdom Metazoa; phylum Arthropoda; class Insecta; order Orthoptera; family Acrididae; genus Schistocerca; species Schistocerca serialis. The sequence continues at coordinate 224,906,609 of NC_064642.1, forward strand.
CCAACCTGCTTACTGAGGAAAATGTGTTGCATTTCTTACTGAAAGCCCCTCGTAACATGTAGAAAGCAGTAAATGGTTCGAGAGATTGGTTCATTCTGCTCCAGCTGTGTGCCATTACCTTTGACGTGGTTTTTGATTACGCGAGTTACGCATCCCAAAAGAATAAATGAAATTATTGCACCCAAAAAAATTACTGAAATATTCATTGCCAATAGCCAAGCGGCATATGAAACATGCGGCCATTCTCATTACGCTTAAGGTGATGGTTACCAACAAGTCTACGACTAGGCAGTATCTTCTGCCGAAGGAACGGAAATACACACGAAGCGAAGTGCGTGGGAGTAAGATTCGCCCCGGATGCCTAAAGTGTACATGTCGACCTGCAGTACCCGCTTGAAATGTCTGGCTGTTACAACCAGACCACAGCATCACGTTAGCGACAGTGATGTTGAGTGGAGATGTTGCACTATCAACTCGAAAGAAAATAAAGGCACGTAATTATTTTTCCTGTGTTTGCATACGACAGAACTGTAGGGCATCGTCACAGAAGCCAATATAAAAATTCACAGTCGACTGATAAAAAAGTGTATCATACGGTAATTCGTTTTCGACAGCAGTGTAAATGTTTCAGCTGGGACAGGTCAGTCCACGTGACTTATTTGTCCCTACATTTCCACTGCTCTAGAAAGGATTACCTGCTGGCCGCAGTAGGTGTATCGAATTTTGTCCAGTACAACCTAACTAAAGGAAAAATTACATCACTTAATAATCATACATATGCCTTTCATCCCAATTCTAAGAACGTAGCAAATATGATTTTTGAAAATAATTTATTGTTTGACATAAGCACACTAATTTCAAACGAAATGTCCAGTCTCTTGATTGACAACGTGGTTTCGCAGTGGTGGCATTGCAGCACAGCATGTATTCAGCGATCTGCGGTTGGCCGATTCCGATAGAAACCGGTAATTTCACGTAAAATTTGTGTGATTATGTCGAACAATAAATTGTTTTCAAAAAAATGAGTCACTGTAGACTCCAGTTCGACTAAAATGTCGTTCTTTCCAAAAATAAGTTTGCCTGAGTCCCCATTTTACGAGAAAATTTAAAATTACCAAAGGAATTATTTCATCCAAATCCGAAACCCTGACATCAGTTAGCGTGTTATAGACCCAGTGCATTTCAGAATATTAATGAGTGGAAGTGCTTGACACAACGACCACTTGTTAAACTAGTCTTACAGCCATCACTGAACGAGCACAGAGGAATATTCCGTATGAAAGTTCGGAATCCGTTCCACACGTGTTTATCAGAGGTGAGAGATTATGTTTTTCGTCTCGAAGCTACCTCCTTGATCACACATTGCTGTTAGATTTCTGTCCTTTTAGAAACATAACTTTCACTCAGAAGAGATGCGGACCACCCTTCAGTCGATTATTAAATCACTTCATATTTCAACACACACTAGGAAACGCGGTTTGTGCTAGTGGTTTTTAAGTAACGTCTGTGGTTTGCGATTCGAATGTTAGAATGAAGCAGTTATTCTTCGTTTATTGCAGCCATTCTGTAGCACTGCTACGGAGAGCATTCGCATTCTGCTTCAGGCCAACAGCTATAGACATTAAGTGCACAGTTAGACTCGTATGGGAATCTTTTGTTGTCAATAAAATTCTAACGCACCACTAATGTACAAGAACGCCTTAAAAACTTTGATACGGACCTATGCTCTTTGATGAGGAAACTAAAATCAACACTAAGCCTGTGGTACTTCTTTGTGAAATAGAACCGTTAAATTTTACCCGGGTTTTAATACGCCTACATCTTGCGGAGATCGGCTGTAACTTTTCCCCCCACGCTGCACATACTGCCACGATAATATCCCTTATTTTTCTTACCCAGAGTGATAGCAGAGCGCCAACCGGCTAGCAAGTTTAACTGATGATACGCAATCTTTTGAATGCCGATATTACTTTCGATATTGGTTTGTATAATGTTTTTCACCAAAGGTAACATGTGTACCACAATAAATTTTAGGCTCAACAAGAAGAAGTTACCAAATTCATCATTTGTATGATTTCGTACATCAGTCGGTAGATATGGAACCCTTATAAATCATTTTGTTGTTTGACTTCATGTCTGTCTGCCTGTCTATCGGACTGTTCAAAACCCTATTCCTCAGGGATGGGGAGGCGTATCAAGTTGAAATTCACGTCACATATTAAAGTCAACGGTCTCTCGGCGACGTAGGAAATGGAGGCATCTAACTCAATGCAATCAAAAGATACGGTCATTTATGCCACATATTTTGACACTCGCAAACTCAGTCATCAAAACATACAATTTACTTTCCATTGACTCAGAATCATGATATTTGCCAACAAGCAAAGTTTTAAACTAGAACCAAAAGAAAAAAAAAATCATAAATTTTTTAATTTGTTATTATAAAACACAAAAAATTGTTATTTGTTACCCGTCTGTTGTCTGTCCATCCGTCCGTTAAAACCCCTTTTTCACGGGAACGAGCAGACGAATCAAGTTTTAATTTTAGTCACATAATAAGGTCTATGGTCCCTTGGCGATACAATAAACGTTACATCGAAAGTTACGGCCATTTATGTCAAATATTTTGATATTTCATTGTAAAAATACAGCAACCAGCCACTTTTTAATGGGTTTTATTTATGCCAATATGCATTTCGGGTTTGCACCCATCTTCAGCTGGCAAATTACATGGATCTTCAGTTACTACAGTAGTACAATCTCGACAGCAGTTTGGATGCTGCAGCAGGCCTGTGCAAAAGCAACGATTCCAATCATTTACTTCACTTTCGCGAGTTTAAAGTTACGCACTATCAGTTTTCATTTTACTTACATTCTCCTCTCCTTGTTTTTTCTTGGCTTTTCTTCTTTCTTGCAACAACACAAACACTTTTTACCACGTATTTTACACAGGCGCACTGCGTTATCCGCCATGTTGTCGACTGACAGTTTTTGTTTACAACAAACGGTTTATCCATGGACAGAGTTATATTTTTCGAAAGTGTTGAGGTTATAAGATAAGCTACTGTTTTCTAAACATTGACTTGGGTGACAGAAGTATTCTAAGTACAATGTATACAATTTTTTTTGTAGTATTGAAGATAATAAACTAACATAACACATTTATACAACACAGTAATTCATACATTTACAATATAACAAAGATAGAATCAAGATTTTTATGTTTTATACTATTACATGCATTTGGTTAGGTTTATATTAGATTATGTTATTTCTTGATTGTGCTTAGTTCAAAAAAATGGTTCAAATGGCTCTGAGCACTATGGGACTCAACTGCTGAGGTCATTAGTCCCCTAGAACTTAGAACTAGTTAAACCTAACTAACCTAAGGACAACACAAACATCCATGCCCGAGGCAGGATTCGAACCTGCGACCGTAGCGTGTGCTTAGTGAGTGGTTTGATAAGTAGAGTGTGGAAGTTTTTTAGAAATATTCGGTTTGGTAGCTCTGTTTGGTCGTTAAGTATGTCAGAAGGGGATGCATGTTTATGTGAATAAATTTCGATTTCTTCTAGGAGGTTCATTCTTTTTCCTTTGTTGGCTAGGTGGAGAACTTGTAGGTTATGGGATATGTCTGTTACTTGATGTTCTTCTTCTGCTACATGTTGGGCGAATGTGGATTTATTTAAGTTTTTTAAACGAAGAGCATCCATGTGTTCTCGAAACTGTATGCTGAAGTTTCTCCCTGTTTGGCCTATGTATGTTTTTGGACATGAGTTGCAGTTAAGTTTGTATATTCCTGATTGATTGTACAGTTTGGTATTATTTTTAATGTTATGGATAGCTTTGTCCTTTATTTTGCTATTTGTATAGTAGCTGATTTTGATATCTGTTCCTCGGAACAGCTTTGCTATTTTATATGACAGCTTTCCGACAAATGGCAAGCTTACATATTTTTCTTTTGGCTGTGTTGTGGCATTCTTTAATGTTGTTTTGTTATTGTATTTGTTTATGTGGGGATTTATCTTAGAGTTTAGTTCATCTATTAATTTTGGATTGTAACCATTATTGTAAGCAATTGCTTTGATGGTGTTTAGTTCCTCTATTTGATCAGCTGGTTCTAGTGGTATTTTGTGCATTCTGTTTAGCATTGCTCTGTATGAAGCTGTCTTATGTTTATCCGGGTGGCAGGATGATTTATTAATTGTGCTATCTGTGTATGTTGGTTTCCTGTATACTTGAAATTTGTGTTTGTTGTTGGAGCTACTTATGCAGAGATCCAGAAAATTTAAACCTGATTCTGTCTGGTGTTCTACAGTGAAAATGATGTTCTGATGCATTTTATTCATTTCTTTTGCAAGGTTATCAATTTCTTCTGCTGTGCCATCAAATAGGATTATTATATCATCAACATACCTTTTGTAATAAATTGTCTTGTTTACTATCTGGGGGTTTTCTTTAAAAAATTTACATTCTAAGATATTGATGAAAATATCTGCAAGCAAACTGGCAAGGCAGCTACCCATAGCCAGGCCCTCTTTCTGCTGGTACATTTTGTTATTAAAAGAAAAATAGTTGTGTGATAGTACTAGTGTTAATAGATCAATGAATTCATATATTTCTGGTAATGCCAAATTTTTATGTTTAAGTAAATTGTTTTTAATTATTTCTATTGTTTCTTTGACCGGTATGTTTGTGTAGAGGTTTGTGATGCCTAGTGATGCAAACCTAGCAGTATCAGGAATCTGAATTTCCTTTAGACAATTAATAAGTTCATAACTGTTCTTTACTGAGTATGTCTCTTCAAATTTGAATGTGTTGCTAAGGATCTCATTCAGTTTCTTGCTGATTTTATAAGTTGGGCTGCTCCGAGAATTAACAATTGGACGTATGGGACAGTTAACTTTATGGGTCTTGGGTTGTGCTCGTAGACGTGGTGCATAAGGGTTCATAACAGTGCATTCATGTATATCTTTTGCATTTAAGAGGAAATCACTTTTTTTCATCATATTTTTAAGTTTGTTCTGTAACTTAAAAGTGGGATCAGACTGAATTTCTACTATATTATTGTTACTGAAAAATTCAATGGTTTTTCTTACATATTCACTTTCATACATTACAACAATAGCATTGCTTTTATCTGCTTTTACTACTAAAGCTTTATTGTCGCTTAGTTTCTTGTTAACACTTTTAAGTATTGTAGTGTCATGGTGCTTTATACTATTATTATTATTTGCTTTCTCTATTTGTTTGGTGATAAAATTGTTAACTTTGTGGCCTATGGCAATCTGATCATTCTGAGTTAGTTTTGCAGTATCACAGGCTATTTTGGTGCCTACTATTAACTCTTTAATATTATTTTCAGTCAGAGGTGGGGTGATATTATGTTGAAGCCCTTTATTCAGCAAACTTACTTCTTTATCACTGAAGATGATGTTTGTTGAATTTACTAGACGTTTGGAGAATTTATGCTTAGTGGAAGGTACATTGTCATTCACCTTCGGAATTTGTGACATAAGCTTTTTCAACTTATTGTTATGCCTACATCTGACTTTATGCTGTTCTTTCATAGCTATTATACTGACAAAATCTAATGCATGGTTGAATTGTGTGGGAGTAAGTTGTTTACCTAGCTCTAAATGTAATCTATATAACTGGTGGTTTAAAAACTGCTTCTTTCTGTGTTGGTTTCGGATTTCAGATTGGAGCCATATAATTTCACATCTTTCTTTAGCTATTTTCGCTGCTTTGCTTTGACTGTTGATGTTCACTTTGACATATTTTGGAGTTACATTCGCACTTAAACACTTTTTATTGAACTTGATACTAAGAATTGTTCTTTCTAACTTAATTTTGTACTTTTGATACTTACGAACTTACTCATCAAAACCTATACGGTTGTTCTAGAATCATGAAATTTGGCAAGAAGCAAGGTTTCACAGTGCAAGTATAAGAAAAATCAGAAATTGTTAATTTGGAATTACATGACACGAAAAAAATATTTCTTTTGGTTTTTATAATGCGACGTCAAACATAATTGAAACAATTTTTCTTCTTTAGGGGCAGAAGCCTATTATATATCTGATAACAAGATTATTAGCGTACATACATCAAATAGGTACTTATAACAAGTAATAATAAGTAATATGTAATAAATAATATGATCCAGCGACTTACGGGTATGGAGTCACACCACGAAAAGTCCAAACCACAAATACAGAGAGTGAGGTATTCCGACGAGTAGACGATACTCCTGATGCAAGTGTGAGAAGAAATGGAGCTGCTGAAGGTATAGTCCACGATGTAGAGGGGCCAATTGTGAGCGATAGGTTACTTCATCCATAACAAAGATGAAAAAGTTTGTTTTAGTCTACAAATGCAATTTATTTACTCTGCCCACTGGCTACTGGTTTAGGTTCACAGTACCATCCTCACGTCATGGACTGGCACACAGTTGCCACGTGGGCGCAAAGTGAGCGTGACATCTGTGTGCCAGAGGACGGTACTGTGTACCGAAACCGGTAGCAAGTGGGCAAAATAAATAAATTACGACTATAGACTAAAACAAACTCTCTCAGTATTTTATTGGTCCCAATCCCACTGACAATATGCCGGCAACATGTTATCCGTATCACTAACACGGTATGCAAGCTCTCAGCCCTCAGGTACGCAGTTCTTCCAGTGGATACTAGCGCGAAGGGCTGAATATCCCCAGTATCCTGCATTTTATTTACGTATTATGGGGGATTCACAAAGACGCCAACAATAAATTATCACAGTAGCAGCTAGTGGAGGGATGAAAATCCTTGAGCAATCGTGGGAGCAAGGTATTAGGTTTGCTTAAGTATCAATGGTTGGGCAGGAACATTGGGTGACAGACACATAGGGAGATACGCGTATTACTTAGCGTCACACTGGTGGACTAGAAACAGTAGCATTAGCTCCTTATTCAGCTGCGCTTAATCATCATAGGGACATCTAAAGATACTGTTATATTCCACGCCCTGTCAATGTTGCAGGATCGTGTGTCTCGTAACCAAACCAGATGTGCAGCCAGGTGTGTCAGCGCGAGTTCGTGATTCTCTTAGAAGGTGGGCTTAATGGCGTAATGTAAAAATAATGGTAAACACGCTGAACACCTCTAGTACTGTCGACAGACAGATGGCTCTCGTAGAACGTAACGGCTTATAATCCAATGAGTTTTGTTTCCAGAGGTACGTTTACAGATCTTTCGGTGTGTTATCGAACAGAAATACCTTGTGTTAGATTATAGGACATTTCATGCGAACCTCATCAGTAATATAACGTGCCTAATGGCTGCTGTAGTTCTTTTTCGCTCTTATGGCAATAATGTGGCTTATTTATTCTACATTTTTCTCTAAAATATTATTTCGATAAATCAGGTACGATCTCAGTTTGTCCATTCCAGTGACTGGAATGCATGAATTAATCAGTTGTTTCTTGTTTTTCTTGCGGTAGCGTTCTCGCTTCCCGCGCCCTGGTTCCCGGGTTCGATTCCCGGCGGAGTCAGGGATTTTCTCTGCCTCTTGATGACTGGGTGTTGTCTGATGTCCTTAGGTTAGTTAGGTTTAAGTAGTTCTAAGTTCTAGGGGACTGATGACCACAGATGTTAAGTCCCATAGTGCTCAGAGCTGAGTTAACACGTCTTGTTTTTCTCTTTCTAATCACACCTTGCAACATTAACTACCTGTTAACAATTTCATTATACCGGGTGATCAAAAAGTCAGTATAAATTTGAAAACTGAATAAATCACGGAATAATGTAGATAGAGAGGTACCAATTGACACACATGCTTGGAATTACATGGGGTTTTATTAGAACAAAAAAATACAAAAGTTCAAAAATTGTCCGACAGATGGCGCTTCATGTGATCAGAATAGCAATAATTAGCATAAAAAAGTAAGACAAAGCAAAGATGGTGTTCTTTACAGGAAATGCTCAATATGTCCACGATCATTCCTCAACAATAGCAGTAGTCGAGGAATAATTTTGTTAACAGCACTGCAAAGCATGTCCGGAGTTATGGTGAGGCATTGGCGTCGGATGCTGTCTTTCACCATCCCTAGAGATGTCGGTCGATCACGATACACTTGCGACTTCAGGTAACCACAAAGCCAATAATCGCACGGACAAAGGTCTGGGGACCTGGGAGGTCAAGCATGACGAAAGTGGCGGCTGAGCACACGATCATCATCAAACGACGCGCGAGATTTGTCGGACATTTTGTGAACTTTGTTTTTTGTTGTTGTTCTAATAAAACCCCATGTCATTCCAAGCATGTGTGTCAATTTTTACCTCTCTATCTACATTATTCAGTGGTTTATTAAGTTTTCAAATTTATACTGACTTTTTGATCACCCGATATTACTATGGGCAACCACTGCATTTTCCTTCTCTTTGCTGTGAAACCGACTTCCTCGTCGTTTCCTACGTTAGTACCGCATATTGCCGGAAGGAGGGCACAGCTATTCTCGAAGAACAAATGTCTTATTTCATACTTTACACACTTAGTAACTGTTCGCCCTGCTCAGGGAGCTGTGGTAACTAGTTATTGCGAACTGCCACGATCCACAGCGAGCGCACACGCTGCAGGCGAGTTTGGCAACTAGCTTCGTCTATAATGTGATGTGGACGCCGTGCAGCGACGCTGACTGCGCCGTAACGGTGCCACCCAATCAGCGCAGGCTGTGCTTTCGCAGGGGAAATTTTAATTACGCGCTGTGTACACAGTAGCCGAACTAAGTTTGAGGCGACGCGCCTTCTGCCCTGACTCAGCTCGCCTGAGGACCCGCCGTTTCGTTCTGGGCCACACACACACACACTCTGCTGACCTCATATCCGAGTTGTTCTACTGTCCACTGCCTGCTGCTCAGAATCGCGAGAGCTGCGACCCAGTTCTCCAAAAGGGCCGATATGGGAAGACGCCAACAGCTGCGCAGCGACCGCTAGGAGCGGATCAGAATATTGCTGGACATCGTAGAGCCGAGATCACCATGTACGGTGCTGGCGGAATTCGACATGGGGGAGCGAAATTATTTAAAAGTAATTCGTATGGTCCCCACCATAGGATTCATGAAAGGAGTACCAAAGGGATCTACCTTCAGTCCAGGTATAAATACATGTGATAAGATATCACAGGATACAAACTATTCGTTTTTCTTGCAGGTAACGTAAGTGTAGCAACAATAACTTTTACAGTACATGTACTAAATTTAACTTGTAAAAGCAATCCGGAACCTCCAAATTTGGTTATTTAGTAACTAACAGCTTTCTCCCGCGAGTTAGTCGGCGTGGATTTCCAACACGCCTCAATTCTGAAAACTCCTAAAGCTTATTAACGGTGAGAAAAACGGATACAAAAAAGATCTGAGGATGAAGCTGTCAAAACAGAGCAAGGGAGAAGAACTGATGTATTCGTGAGCACAGATACAGATATCTAAAATATGATATGCCAACAGCTCTGGATAGGGGAAGAGCCTAGTGTTTTATTTAAAGAAATAACGAAAATTAAAGAATTTCTACGTATACAACATTTGACGTTTTGCCCATTGAAGCCATTGCAAGGAAAATATCTGAGCTAGTGACCGCGAGCAAGCTACGCAGAGTTATCCACATGAGGAACAGTTCGTCCTGAGGTTGACGCCGGCGGCTCGAAACGTCCGAAAAATTCTAGAAATAATTGTTTTGACTTCTATTGCTGTTATAAAGACCCCTCATATTATGTTTTCTTAAATATCTCCAACGCAAAGACATCGGACAGTTGCTGTCCAGTATATGTTGAGATATATGACTGATACTAACTTACTTGTAATGTCCCTGGAGGCAAACATATGATACAACTACACTTCTTTTTTGACATTCATTTTCATTTCACTCTTGACATGCTGAACTCATGTGTTCTATTCCATGGCTCACTGCTCACTCATTTTAAGCTATAGTGGAAATATCATGAGTAATTCAAAGGATTAAAAACTTCATCGATCAGGAGATAATCCTGAACCTCGATCAAAACAATTTCACGATCTCCTATAGGTATGTAGTGAATGGGGTAGGAGAGAAACAATATAGTTATCAAATAATCGGCCTAAATAATAATTCTATATTAACGTATCTCTCTGAATGAAATGAATACTTACTCAAATAAGCATGTCTTTACTTAGTCAAGGGCATATTTTTGAATTCACTGTTGCAATATTCGTTGGTAAACTAGCAGATGTGCACTGTACTTGTACAATTTGTGTTCACCGGAAAAATAACCGTCGAAATATTTTACTTAATATACAGGAGTCCCGCTAGTATGCTAACTACTCACCGTCATTCAGTATTGCTTGAAAATTAAGACTGTAATTAAAAACGTTGCTGTAGACACGCTATGCACATAAAAAGACGATGCGAAGCTAGAAAGCCTTTGATCTTGAGCAGGTGAATGGAGTTTTCATTTACACTGCTCGAAATGTGTTTCATGTTACTGTAAGTTGAGTTCTCCAGTTTTGCAAGGAGACCTGTTATTTGCCTTTGATCACTGTAGTCTTGTTAACCCAAGCCTGCTGCTACACAATTCCTAACTTATTTATTTTCCATTAGCATAATTGCCGTAATACATGGAACAGCGTTACTGAAATTAGCCTCGCTGTGTAATGTGTGTCATAACTTGAAAGAGCGGAGCATTACTCCAGAAAGAGCTGTGTGTTGTACCAGAAGAATAGTGCACATAGGAACACGTGACGTTTCCTCGTCAGCGTTCCAGTCTAATCACAGACATTACAATGAAGTAAAGGAATGCGCACTAGAGACCGCCGTAAGCAGTTTTCGACATTTTCTACTGTTTTTTTTGTTGTTGTAAGACACAAGGTTGTGTTTTGTGCAGTATTTGTAAATATTTCGTATTCTACACTTTTAATTTCTGTATATTATGTTAAAGCTATTTCTCTAAAATTAGTTATACAATGTGTGAAAAGTTAATCTACAATTCATCAGTGTTGCACCATCTTGTACCTCGATAAGGCTGAAGCTTTTCCACTGTGAAACATGTCGTGTTTGCAAAGGAACTGTGTTTCTTTAAGGGGTGACGAAATTGTGATGTAAAATTTTATGCAGTATGAGGTAACTTCCTTTTTCAGAATCTATTGTAGCTACAGAGCTAATTTTTTTACAGATTATTCTCACATGAACCTTGTCAAATGTTAAACGAATGGTACAATCTTGTTTCATGATTTAATAAAAAGCTTTTATTCTAGATTCGTTACAAAATTGTTCCTTTTCCTGCCTGCAAATTTTTACTGTCCAAGTAATGGACATAATACTATTTCGGTTCATAAACTTTATCTATGTAATCACTCAAAGAAAATCAGATAGTTCTACCATTTAGTGAAAGCTGAGAAAGATACATTAAATACGAAGAAATGTAACTTACTGAAAGTGGATTTCAGAGTTAAAGCAACACTACTCCGCAGCCACAGTCTTCATCTTCAAATGCACCCTCCAGTCTTCTCAGACCAAATTTCCTTTATTAAACACTTAACAGTGTTGTTTGAGTTTTGTAGCAAAGCCTGCGAGGCCCATGTGGCACTTACCATCTCGGAGCCAGCAAAATTCCAGTATCCCGAGAACCTGGCATTTTGTAATGTTTTAGTTTTAATGGTACCACAGCATCACAAAACCCAAAATGAGGCTTTTAATCCCCACAAATGCTTTTCAGAAATTACTTTATCATCATATTTTACATTTTCAATTATCACTGACATTCAGTAGCAGTAGAACAATTTCAACAAATTTTGGTTAGCGTAATAGTCTGTCAATCGCTCCATCCTCAAAGTTTTGCCTGTACTGAAACCAATTATTACTAAAAGGCTAACTCCTTCACTCCTAAGATAGGCAAAAATTTCACAGGAAATTTATGTTTTCATATCTTCCAGCAAACTAATAAACAAGCATGGTACAAACTCAAATTAAATATTTCTTTCATGATTCACTAAGGCATAAATGGAGGTCCATATATGTGGACTCCAAGTCTCACTTATCATGAAAATGTACTAGTCTTTACTTTGTATTTTCTTTCCTGATCTTCGATAAAAACATTTTATTCTGCAATAGATATATTTTATTTGAAACAGTTAACTATATATCCTGACGCACACATAAAACTGGATTTTTAATGTTAATATTTTGGAAATATATGAGTTCCAGTACAGGTTGTTTTGATGCTCTGAAACAACTTCACAGAAGCAAAAAAATGTTACTTATACAGAAATTTGTGGCAAGTATGAATTTGCTAGTGTCAGTAAAGAAACATTTATGATACATTTTATGATAAGCTTCAAAACAATTATATTTCACAATATGTAAACATTTCCCACATTGGATGCTCTTGCCTCTCATCTTGTAATTGCAGCCAGGTTTCTGCAGTTTGAGGCATTCCATACCTTAGCATATTTTGGTAGTTGGCCAACATTTTAAATTCTAAGTTCTATAACTGGTTGCAGTACGGCTCTTGTTAGCTTTTTAGGCCCATTTTCTACATCATCTACCTCCTCACTGTAAAACGAATTCACTGCACAATGACTTCATCATCTCCTAGCTGTTGGCATGACATCTTAACGTTCTTATTGTTCACCAGTCAGTTTCACCAAGCACAGGAGAACAGTCTTCAGTCCGACGAATTTGTCAGATATTTCATATTTCTGTCATTAAAAAGCGCCAGTGCAACACAAAACCGGCTAAAGTAGTAAATTTCACATTTCTATTCACTCAGTGACTAGTTTCGGACTGGGACCCATTTTCAATTCATTATAACATAAGCAAAAATGATATATCCGAAAATGCCAAAACCGTATCAAAAATGTGTAAACGAACAATTACATTGCGTACAGATATCCGTATCCACTGTAACTAATCACTGGAAAGCAACGCAAGTCACGATTTCTAACAGAGGGAACCGATGTCTGATATTTATTTATAAAATGTTGGTGACATTTCTCCTTACCTGCTTCATGCACCCGTGCTCAAATTTTAATCAATCCTGTACGAAAGCAAGTTGTAAACTTCAAGCCGTTTTAACGTTTTCTGCTTGCTATCTCCATGTTAATGCAGTTTGAATAGTCAGCAATGAACCGGGTGATTGCATTTGAAGAGCAGCTATTCACAGCCATAAAATGTGGGCTGTAATTACCGTATGACAGCGAAACTTGGAATATATTCTAATACGTTAATGAAGAATTGATTTACGCTGAAAAAAATTAGTTCCACAAGGAAATCTGGCGTTCTGAATGCAAGAAAGATGTATAGAAATGTACGATATTATAGTGCCTGTGTTATTCCGAATCACGATGCAATGTTCCTTCGGACATGGACACATCAGCTCTACAATGGAATGACGACAATGAAAATTTGTGCCGGACTGGGGCTCGAACCCACGTTTCTCGCTTGTCGCGAGCGGTCGCCTTGTCGTTTGGCTATCTGTAGCCATAGTTTGAAATAACACAGCCATTGCAATATCGTATTTATCCGCCGACATTGGGGAAGCGTCTTTCGACTTAAATGTCTCCCCTAATCGGAAATATGCATAACGGATGAACGTGTACAAGCTGTACATGCATGGTTCACGACATTTGAGACTTTTTATATGGCCGTGAGTAGTGAATTGATAGCCTAACGGTAAGCCGACCGCTCGCGGTAAGTGTGAAATCCGAGTTCGAGTCTCGGTCCGGCACATTTCACTGTCGTAGTTCTATTGTACAGCTGATGGTTGTCCTTACTCGCAATTGGGAATTCATTTCATGTAGACAGGAAAGGTCAAACAAGTGAGAAAGGCGTAATGTTGATTTTATTATTAACCGCCACTTATGCAGTTTGTTCGAAATGAGCACCGGCTACATCGACGGGAAGCATTACAGTGCCAGATTTGCATCGTATGGCGATCTTTGAAACCAGTTTTTCCAGTGCAAATCGGTTTGGCATTCACGCATTAGCATATCTACCAAGCGTCGCTGCCGTACGATAATTACAGCCCACACTGGACCTCCCTGAGTAGCTGCACTGTAATGATAACCGTCCAGTATTTTTGAACATTATAGTAATACTTCATTGTTAAGACAAAGTACATGAAGGTACAAGTTTCATTTCTTACAGCTGATTCCGTTTTGTTCATGTTCATCTTGACTCGCTGTGTGTCATTGGTCGTCCTCTTTTTCATAACAACAACGAAACACATTGAATGTATGACACAATTAATGAACAAATGAATGGCAAAAGGGGTGCTGTATTCGCTTGTGGCGATGCTTAGAATGGTTTCTGTTTGCTAGAAAACGTTCTATCCAGTATCATATACACTCCTGGAAATGGAAAAAAGAACACATTGACACCGGTGTGTAAGACCCACCATACTTGCTCCGGACACTGCGAGAGGGCTGTACAAACAATGATCACACGCACGGCACAGCGGACACACCAGGAACCGCTGTGTTGGCCGTCGAATGGCGCTAGCTGCGCAGCATTTGTGCACCGCCGCCGTCAGTGTCAGCTAGTTTGCCGTGGCATACGGAGCTCCATCGCAGTCTTTAACACTGGTAGCATGCCGCGACAGCGTGAACGTGAACCGTATGTGCAGTTGACGGACTTTGAGCGAGGGCGTATAGTGGGCATGCGGGAGGCCGGGTGGACGTACCGCCGAATTGCTCAACACGTGGGGCGTGAGGTCTCCACAGTACATCGATGTTGTCGCCAGTGGTCGGCGGAAGGTGCACGTGCCCGTCGACCTGGGACCGGACCGCAGCGACGCACGGATGCACGCCAAGACCGTAGGATCCTACGCAGTGCCGTAGGGGACCGCACCGCCACTTCCCAGCAAATTAGGGGCACTGTTGCTTCCGGGGTATCAGCGAGGACCATTCGCAACCGTCTCCATGAAGCTGGGCTACGGTCCCGCACACCGTTAGGCCGTCTTCCGCTCACGCCCCAACATCGTGCAGCCCGCCTCCAGTGGTGTCGCGACAGGCGTGAATGGAGGGACGAATGGAGACGTGTCGTCTTCAGCGACGAGAGTCGCTTCTGCCTTGATGCCAATGATGGTCGTATGCGTGTTTGGCGCCATGCAGGCGATCGCCACAATCAGGACTGCATACGACCGAGGCACACAGGGCCAACACCCGGCATCATGGTGTGGGGAGCGATCTCCTACACTGGCCGTACACCACTGGTGATCGTCGAGGGGACACTGAATAGTGCACGGTACATCTGAACCGTCATCGAACCCATCGTTCTACCATTCCTAGACCGGCAACGGAACTTGATGTTCCAACAGGTCAATGCACGTCCGCATGTATCCCGTGCCACCCAACGTGCTCTAGAAGGTGTAAGTCAACTACCCTGGCCAGCAAGATCTCCGGATCTGTCCCCCATTGAGCATGTTTGGGACTGGATGAAGCGTCGTCTCACGCGGTCTGCACGTCCAGCACGAACGCTGGTCCAACTGAGGCGCCAGGTGGAAATGGCATGGCAAGCCGTTCCACAGGACTACATCCAGCATCTCTACGATCGTCTCCATGGGAGAATAGCAGCCTGCATTGCTGCGAAAGGTGGATATACACTGTACTAGTGCCGACATTGTGCATGCTCTGTTGCCTGTGTCTATGTGCCTGTGGTTCTGTCAGTGTGATCATGTGATGTATCTGACCCCAGGAATGTGTCAATAAAGTTTCCCCTTCCTGGGACAATGAATTCACGGTGTTCTTATTTCAATTTCCAGGAGTGTATTTCCTGATACTCAGTACCAAACACCTACAGGGTTCCTCGCAGTCACAAAAAGAAACTAAATTTCACACTGTGAGGCCTACTACTGCCGATTTACTCATCTCCTAAAATTTTTCGATGTAGAAAATTAAACCAGAGCTTGTTTTGACAAATGTACGTAAATTTTATGCTGTGCACGTGACCTAAATCAGTCCGCGTTCCATTTCAGATTTTTAACTTTCGTAGTTCCTTGTAATGTTTGAGTGTAGTTTATTGTGGCTTACATGCCAAATGGGATGATCACTTCTGCAGAGGTTGTTTGTTCGTGAGGAACGTGATCTGCTGTGAACACAGCCACTATACACTCGCTCTGAGGAGTATGAGAGAGAGGCGGGTTAATTACTGGCCCACGCCTGAAATGTTGCTTCCAGACTTGAACGCTTTCTCTGGTATCGACTTTTAACTAGCAAAAACTTGAATTCTTTCGTGTACCCGTTTTTCAGGCTTTGTTGTTACATTCAGTTAACTTTACGTCCCAGCCCGTGAAGTCTGGCTAAGAGTCTCACAAATCGACCTGTGCGACCACACCTGCACTTCGTACATTTAATGCTTCGTTATACACTAGTGGTCATTAAAATTACTAAACCAAGAAGAAATGCAGATGATAAACGGGTATTCATTGGACAAATATAATATACTAGAACTCACATGTGATTACATTTTCACGCGATTTGGGTGCATAGATTCTGAGAAATCAGTACCCAGTACAACCACCTCTGGCCATAATAATGGCCTTGATACGCCTGGGCATTGAGTCAAACAGAGCTTGGATGGCTTGTACAGGTACAGCTGCCCATCCAGCTCCAACACGATACCACAGTTCATCAAGAGTAGCGACTGTCGTATTGTGACGAGCCAATTGCTCGCCCACCATCGACCAGACGTTTCCAGATGGTGAGAGATCTGGAGAATGTGCTGGCCAGGGCAGCAGTCGAACAATTTCTCTTAACAGAAAGGCCCGTACTGGACCTGCAACATGCGGTCGTGCACTATCCTACTGAAATGTAGGGTTTCGCAAGAATAGAATTAAGGGTAGAGCCACGGGTAGTAACACATCTGAAAAGTAACGTCCACTGTTCAAAGTGCCGTGAATGCGAACAAGAGGTGACCGAGACGTGTAACCAATGGGACCCCATGCCATCACGCCGGGTGATACGCCAGTATGGCGATGACGAATACATGCTCCTAATGTGTGTTCACCGCGATGTCGCCAAACACGGGTGCGACCATCGTAATGCAGTAAACAGAATCTGGATTCATCCGAAAAAATGACGTTTTCCCATTCGTGCACCCAGTTTCGTCGTTGAGTACACAATCGTAGGCGTTCCTGTCTTTGATGCAGCGTCAAAAGTAACCGCAGCCATGGTCTCCGAGCTGACAGTCCATGCTGCTGCAAACGTCTTCTAATTGGTCGTGCAGATGTTTGTTGTCTTGCAAAAGTCCCCATCTGTGGAATCAGGGATCGAGACGTGGCTGCACGATCCGTTACAGCCATGCGGATAAGGTACTTGTCATCTCGACTGCTAGTGATACGAGGCCATTGGGATCCAGCACGGCGTTCCGTATTACCCTCCTGAACCCACCGATTCCATATTCTGCTAACAGTCATTGGATCTCGACCAACGCGAGCAGCAATGTCGCGATACGATAAACCGCTATCGCAATAGGCTACAATCCGACCTTTATCAAAGTCGGAAACGTGATGGTACGCATTTCTCCTCCTTACACGAGGCATCACAACAACGTTTCACCAGGCAACACAGGTCAACTGCTGTTTGTGTATGAGAAATCGATTCTAAACTTTCTCTGCTCTGAAAAGCTAATCATTTGCATATCACAGTATCTTCTTCCTGTCGGTTAAATTTCGCGTCTGTATCACGTCATCTTCGTGGTGTAGCAATTTTAATGGCCAGTACTGTATTAAATTTAACCGACTCTTTCATTCAAAATATCCCGTCATATGCCCACAGCCTGGACAGCCAGACAAGTTCACTTCGGACACCATGGTCTACAGCCGCCAAGGAGACCTGGTGATGTGGTCGAGGATGTGGTCTTATGAAGGTATTTATAATCGTTGTAAATGAAGGATCTGATAAGAGATAACATATCATGGTCCTTTTTAAAATCTTTAAAACAGAGAGTGGTTTAATTCTCTTCTCTACTATATTACTTGACCAACGGTAACTGCATACACTGGTATCTTCTCCTCCCTCGCCTGTTGCCGTTCTCCATGGAGTCAGCATTGTTATATGGTGGGTTGGAGCAATTTTACTGACAACTTGTGGCCGGATGACCATCCTGATGGAAATATTCGCCGTCACGTTTCTCGCTCCCCCCCCCCCCCTCCCCCTCCTCATTCGGGACGGAATCTGTGCAGATCATCTCTCTGCGTCTAGAGTAAATCACGTGTGTAAGTGCGAGAACGTTTTATACAGGGTGAGTCACCTAACGTTACCGCTGGATATATTTCGTAAACCACATCAAATACTGACGAATCGATTCCACAGACCGAACATGAGGAGAGGGGCTAGTGTAATTGGTTACTACAAACCATTAAAAATGCACGGAAGTATGTTTTTTAACACAAACCTACGTTTTTTTAAATGGAACCCCGTTAGTTTTGTTAGCACATCTGAACATATAAACAAATACGTAATCATTGCCGTTTGTTGCATTGTAAAATGTTAGTTACATCGGGAGATATTGTAATCTAAAGTTGACGTTTGAGTACCACTCCTCCGCTGTTCGATCGTGTGTATCGGAGAGCACCAAATTACGTAGGGATCCAAAGGGAGCGGTGTTGATCCTTAGGTACAGAAGAGACTGGAACAGCACATTACGTCCACATGCTAACACCTCTTTATTGGTCTTTTGCACTGACGCACATGTACATTATCATGAGGGGTGAGGTACACGTACACACATGGTTTCCGTTTTCAATTACGGAGTGGAATAGAGTGAGTCCCGACATGTCAGGCCAATCGATGTTCAATGTGGTGGCCATCATTTGCTGCACACAATTGCAATCTCTGGCGTAATTAATGTCGTACACGCCACAGTACATCTGGTGTAATGTCGCCGCAGGCTGCCTCAATACGTTGTTTCATATCCTCTGGGGTTGTAGGCACATCACGGTACACATTCTCCTTTAACGTACTCCACAGAAAGAAGTCCAGAGCTGTAAGATCAGGAGAGGCTGGCCAATTTATGCGTCCTCCACGTCCTATGAAATGCCCGTCGAACATCCTGTCAAGGGTCAGCCTAGTGTTAATTGCGGAATGTGCTGGTGCACCATCATGCTGATACCACATACGTCGACGCGTTTCCAGTGGGACATTTTCGGGCAACGTTGGCAGATCATTCTGTAGAAACGCGATGTATGTTGCAGCTGTTTGCGCCCCTGCAATGAAGTGAGGACAATGTTTCTAGCGTCAAATTTAGGTTACAATATCTCCGGATGTAATTAACATTTTACAATGCAACAAACGGCACTGATTACGTATTTGTTTATATGTTCAGATGTGCTAACAAAACTAAAGTGGTTCCATTTAAAAAAACGTAGGCTTGTGTTAAAAAACATACTTCCGTGGATTTTTGTATGGTTTGTATTGAACAATTACACTAGCCCCTCTCCTCACGTTCGGTCTGTGGAATCGGTTCGTCAGTATTTGATGTGGTTTACGAAATATATTCAGCGGTAACGTTAGGTGACTCACCCCGTATATGTTTGCGAATCACGTATCTGAGGCCAGACTAGGTAACCAGGCCGGTATTTATGTAGAGGGATTTGGGAAAAAGCGTTAAAAGCAATTAGAGGCTGGCCGGCTAGCCAGCCCACGGGATTAATCCGCGGTCTGGATTCAATCCGAGGAGACCCGACTTCTCGAAACCCGGAAATGGCGCGATAGCACGCTCGCCGATCCGGCGGGGTGTGCAGGTACTAGAATGACCGTTCATAAATTACTGTTCTTCTTCTACAAAATTTCACTTCACTGTGTTGGGAATTTTCCTATCAGATCATGCGTACCTTTTACTGGCAGATGTTTATAGTGAAATTCCCCTATAATTCCTGGGGAAACTTGTACCTTCCTATGGTTTCTTAGTAAATGGTTCATAGTAAGGTTCTCTAGTGGTAACGCGGTAATACAGCGGACTCGTATTCGGAAGAACGCTGCCTACAATCCTCATCATGTCATCCACATCATCATCCAGATCATATTTACCGTTATTTCTCTAAACAGCTTAAGAAGGGTGCTGTGATGGTTCCTAAAAAGAGTGCAGCCGATGTCCTTGTGTACCCCTACGTAATCCGGCCATAATGACTTCGTTGCCGTCGGTACGTTCAGTTCTAATTTTTATTTCGTCTTTCCAGTTATCCTGTAATGAGATATTATTTCAAGGGCCTGAATAGCGTTAATGAATTGAAGTATTCTAATACGTCTTTATTTCCTAGCATAATTCTACTGGTATTCCGTCATCTTTCCAAATTTAGACTCATTTGAATGTGTAAGTGACGTCATATATATCGTATAGTATGACTACATCATAATCATCATTATAACAAAAATGTGTAATTTTATCTGTGTTGTATTGCTTGAACATAGCAGTTATAATGTATATAATTGTCAAACGAAATTACAGAAGGCACTAATTGTTTTCCTCTAAACTATGAGTTATTTGGCCTTACCGGTACTGGTTCAAATGGCTCTGAGCACTGTGGGACCCAACATCTGTGGTCATCAGTCCCCTAGAACTTAGAACTACTTAAACCTAACTAACCTAAGGACGTCACACACATCGACGCCCGAGGCAGAATTCGAACCAGCGACCGTAGCGGTCGCGCACTTCCAGACTGTAGCGCCTAGATCCTCTTGGCCACCCCGGCCGGCAATAAAGGTCGGATTGCAACCTATCGCGATTGCGGTTTGTCGTATTGCGACATTGCTGCCCGCGTTGGTTGAGATCCAATTACTGTTAGCAGAATATGGATTCGGTGGGTTCAGGAGGGTAATGCGGAACGCCGTGCTGGATCCCAACGGCCTCGTATCACTAGCAGTCGAGATGACAGGCACCTTATCCGCATATCTGTAACGGATCGTGCAGCCACGTCTCGATCCCTGAGTCAACAGATGGGGTCATTTGCAACACAGCAACCATCTGCACGAACAGTTCGACGACGTTTGCAGCAGCATGGACTTTCAGCTCGGAGAACATGGCTGCGGTTACCCTTGACGCTGCATCACAGACAGGAGCGCCTGCGATGGTGTACTCAACGACGAGCCTGGGTGCACGAATGGCAAAACCTCACTTTTTCGGATGAATCCAAGTTCTGTATACACCATCATGATGGTCGCATCCCTTTTAGGCGACATCGCTGTGAACGCACAATGGAAGCGTGTATTCGTCATCGCCATACTGGCGTATCGTCCGGCGTGATGGTATGGGGTGTCAGAGGTTACACGTCTCGGTCACCTCTTGTTCGCAGTGACGGCACTTTGAACAGTGGACTCAGATGTGTTACTACCCGTGGCTCTACCCTTTATTGCCGGCCGGAGTGGCCGTGCGGTTCTAGGCGCTACCGTCTGGAACCGAGCGACCGCTACGGTCGCAGGTTCGAATCCTGCCTCGAGCATGGATATGTGTGATGTCCTTAGGTTAGTTAGGTTTAATTAGTTATAAGTTCTAGGCGACTGATGACCTCAGAAGTTAAGTCGCATAGTGCTCAGAGCCATTTGAACCAATCTACCCTTTATTCGATCCCTGCGAAACCCTACATTTCAGCAGGATAATGCACGACCGCATGTTGCAGGTCCTGTACGGGTCTTGTTCGACTGCTGCCCTGGCCAGCACATTCTCCAGATCTCTCACCAACTGAAAACGTCTGATCGATGGTGGCCGAGCAACTGGCTCGTCACAACACGACAGTCGCTACTCTTGATGAACTGTGGTATCGTGTTGAAGCTGCATGGGCAGCATTACCTGTACATGCCATCCAAGCTCTGTTTGACTCAATACCCAGGCGTATCAAGGCCGTTATTACGGCCAGATGTGGTTGTTGTGGGTACTGATTTCTCAGAATCTATTCTATCAAACTGCATGAAAATGTAATCACATTTCAGTTCCAGTATAATATATTTGTCCAATGAATACCAGTTTATCATCTGCATTTCTTCTTGGTGTATCAATTTTAGTGGCCAATAGTGTACATACATCTACTATTGTCAAGGAGGTTCGTATTTTCATCTGTAGAGAGAGAACGAAACATTAGTTTGATGAACTTCTACAGACGAATGGATTGTCAGAGTTTTTTCTTTTTTCGCTTCCGATTTTATGAGTCTCCTGTCCAGTTTTCTGTATTCGAGGAACTGTCCGAAGCAAGTCAGGACGAGGCAGGGCGAGAGTAACGCGAAGAAGGAAGGAAGGAGAAACGCGATTTTCACAGCAGTGGACAGGCGCCCACCGACAGACATTTAATCTGCGCTCCGTAGGAGAGATTGGACTGGAGGTCCTCTGGTGCTACAAGAGCGTCGCCGAAGAGTTCCAACTGTCACCCGATGTCTGCAAGGGCACCGCCAGGAATGGACAATTTGTGTCACAGTCCAGGGAGACGTCTGATCAGATCGTTCACCGCTCATACGTCGTTAAGGGCAATTCAGCTCCTGATCGCTCGACAAATTGCAATACCGAAGCAGGCGTTGTTCATTCGATATTTTCTTATTAGTGATCAAGCGACGTGGCAAATTAAATCAAAGTATGCCCGACTTGCACTTGAGATGGGTGAGTTCGATTCCCTGTCTGATCAACAGTTACCCTAAATCGCATAAAGTGAATGGTAGGGCAAAAATATTGCAACAGCACATGACACTTTAGTGATGACATAGTGGGGAAACTGTCAACATATAAAACAATTTAATAACTGACAACGGAAATACAGTGGACACGGTATGACGACAGCACAACAAAAGTTAAATATAGTGTGACCTGTCACAGAATAAAATAATGAAATGAAGACAGTCAAGCACCAGGGATTTTTATTCTGTCGCGGTGAACTCCGTTCGTATTCATATCGGTACTGCAGCACCATGCGAGGTCACACGTGCAAGTGAAATGTTGAGTGCCAAGTACCTGCGCAGTCTGTCTTTGCCAACGAGACTACGACCAAAACTAAATTAACTCATCCTTTTATCTTGAGAGGCGGACTATAAAACGTATATAACCACGTATTGTGTAAAATAAATATTACAGTGAACCTGTAAAAGATTTTACTTTGTAATTTGTACACTGGGTATACAGTATTAGAAATTTTAAAGATAGTTGTTTCCACAGCCTTTGTGTAGTTAACAATTGAAGTGGTTCCGCAATTGGCTATCGAAAATATTATTTTTTCGATTTTAATTTTGATGTATAGCCGTTGTCAATCATTTGTGACGGGTCGAAGTTATTGTATCGGTTTTCGTGGCGTGACGAACTAATTATCTCGTTTCAATCTTTCGTAACAACAGTCAAGAAATAAGATATGTTCAGGAAAGTGATGTGATACTATTGTTTCATTGCAACTAAAGTCTATTTTTATGAACATGTTCTGGAAAAAACTCCGTGCTGTCTCCAGTCAGTCAAGTATTTGAACAGGGACGGCAATGATCATCCACGAATCGTTGGCCGACAGCAGAGCCTGGGTGCGCCGGAGATCAGCCTTGGTGAGTTGATTGCAACTGTTAATAAATAATGGCAGCGCCCTACATTTCTGTGAATCGATGGTTAAACTATGGTAATCAAGAGGTTTTCAGTCAGTCACTATTGAGGAGCTAGGGAGATAGAGAATCTGAGTCGGTAGGACGAGGTATGCGAGTCAGGACACGTTTACAAGTGTCGTGATCGATACCTACCTGGAGCAAATTGTTTCATTAGTCTGGAATTTTCCGAAATTTTCTTGAAGAAGTATAGGATATCTTTCTTGGGCTGAATTGTGTTTGAAATTCAAAATCTGAGGAATGTAGTAACTTATCTGGGGCATGATGAGTTGAATCATTTTGTGAATCTTGTCAGAGTCGGCCTCCACGTACTTTCTGTGTCATTTGACGAAGGGTCAAGCTATTTGAAGTTGGTATGGTCCTAGCGAAAACTGGCTTATAGACTGTGTCAGTACCTGATAGCAGAACTAGTGTGTCGTTAAAATAAGACGACACTAAAGTTTTGATCCTATAATTAAATTTGCCCCGAGACTTTTAAGTCTAATCTTCATCTACGTTAATGGTGGAAGCTGAAGAAATGAGTCCCATCCGTGGCACAAATATTAATTCATTTCTTCAGCCCCTATCACTATCGTGGCTAAGGTTTTCACTTCATCTACATCTACATCTACATTTATACTCCGCAAGCCACCCAACGGTGTGTGGCGGAGTGCACTTCACGTGCCACTGTCATTACCTCCCTTTCTTGTTACAGTCGCGTATGGTTCGCGGGAAGAACGACTGTCTGAAAGCCTCCGTGCGCGTTCGAATCTCTCTTATTTCACATTCGTGATCTCCTCGGGAGGTATAAGTACGGCGAAGCAATATATTCGACACCTCATCCAGAAACGCACCCTCTCGAAACCTGGACAGCAAGCTACACCGCGATGCAGAGCGCCTCTCTTGCAGAGTCTGCCACTTGAGTTTGCTAAACATCTCCGTGACGCTATCACGCATACCAAATAACCCTGTGACATAACGTGTCACTCTTCTTTTGATCTTTTCTATCTCCCCTGTCAACCCGACCTGGTACGGATCCCACACTGATGAGCAATACTCAAGTATAGGTCGAACGAGCGTTTTGTAAGCCACCTCCTTTGTTGATGGCCTACATTTTCTACGGACTCTCCCAATGAATCTCAACCTGGTACCCGCCTTACCAAAAATTAATTTTATTTGATCATTCCACTTCAAATAGTTCCGCACGCATACTCCCAGATATTTTACAGAAGTAACTGCTACCAGTGTTTGTTCCGCTATCATATAATCACACAATAAAGGACCTTCTTTCTATGTTTTCGCAATAAATTACATTTGTCTATGTTAAGGGTCAGTTGCCACTCCCTGCACCAAGTGCCTATCCGCTGCAGATCTTCCTGCATTTCACTGCAATTTTCTAATGCTGCAACTTCTCTGTAGACTACAGCATCATCCGCGAAAAGCCGCATGGAACTTCCGACACTATTTACTAGGTCATTTATACATATTGTTAAAAGCAATTGTCCCATAACACTCCCCTGTGGCACGCCAAAGGTTACTTTAATGTCTGTAGACGTCTCTCCATTGACAACAACATGCTGTGTTCTGTTTGCTAAAAATTCTTCAATCCAGCCACACAGCTGGTCTGATATTCCGTGGGCCCTTACTTTGTTTATCAGGCGACAGTGCGGAACTGTATCGAACGCCTTCCGGAAGTCAAGGAAAATAGCATCTACCTGGGAGCCTGTATCTAATATTTTCTGGGTCTCATGAACAAATAAAGCGAGCTGGGTCACACACGATCGCTGTTTCCGGAATCCATGTCGATTCCTACATAGTAGATTCTGGGTTTCCTAAAACGTTATGATACTCGAGCAAAAAACATGTTCTAAAATTCTACAACAGATCTACGTCAGAGATATAGGTCTATAGTTTTGCGCATCTGCTCGACGACCCTTCTTGAAGACTGGGACTACCTGTGCTCTTTTCCAGTCATTTGGAACCTTCCATTCCTCTAGAGACTTGCGGTACACGGCTGTTAGAAGGGGGGCAAGTTCTTTCGCGTACTCTGTGTAGAATCGAATTGGTATCCCTTCAGGTCCAGTGGACTTTCCTCTATTGAGTGATTCCAGTTGCTTTTCTATTCCTTGGACACTTATTTCGATGTCAGCCATTTTTTCGTTTGTGCGAGGATTTAGAGAAGGAACTGCAGTGTGGTCTTCCTCTGTGAAACAGCTTTGGAAAAAGGTGTTTAGTATTTCAGCTCTACGCGTGTCATCCTCTGTTTCAATGCCATCATCATCCCGGAGTGTCTCGATATGCTGTTTCGAGCCACTTACTGATTTAACGTAAGATCAGAACTTCCTAGGATTTTCTGTCAAGTCGGTACATACAATTTTACTATCGAATTCGCTGAACTCTTCACGCATAGCCCTCCTTACGCTAACTTTGACATCGTTTAGCTTCTGTTTGTCTGAGAGGTTTTGGCTGCGTTTAAACTTGGAGTGAAGCTCTCTTTGTTTTCGCAGTAGTTTCCTAACTTTGTTGTTGTACCACGGTGGGTTTTCCCGTCCCTCACAGTTTTACTCGGCACGTACCTGTCTAAAATGCATTTTACGATTGCCTTGAACTTTTTCCATAAACACTCAACATTGTCAGTGTCGGAACAGAAATTTTCGTTTTGATCTGTTAGGTAGTCTGAAATCTGCCTTCTATTACTCTTGCTAAACAGATAAACCTTCCTCCCTTTTTTATATTCCTATTAACTTCCATATTCAGGGATGCTGCAACGGCCTTATGATCACTGATTCCCTGTTCTGCACATACAGAGTCGAAAAGTTCGGGTCTGTTTGTTATCAGTAGGTCCAAGATGTTATCTCCACGTGTCGGTTCTCTGCTTAATTGCTCGACGTAATTTTCGGATAGTGCACTCAGTATAATGTCACTCGATGCTCTCTCCCTACCACCCGTCCTAAACATCTGAGTGTCCCAGTCTATATCCGGTAAATTGAAATCTCCACCTAAGACTATAACACGCTGAGAAAATTTATGTGAAATGTATTCCAAATTTTCTCTCAGTTGTTCTGCCACTAATGCTGCTGAGTCGGGAGGTCGGTAAAAGGAGCCAATTATTAACCTAGTTCGGTTGTTGAGTGTAACCTCCACCCATAGTAATTCACAGGAACTATACACTTCTACTTCACTAGAGGATAAACTACTACTAACAGCGACGAACACTCCACCACCGGTTGCATGCAATCTATCCTTTCTAAACACCGTCTGTACCTTTGTAAAAATTTCGGCAGAATTTATCTCTGGCTTCAGCCAGCTTTCTGTACCTATAACGATTTCAGCTTCGGTGCTTTCTATCAACGCTTGAAGTTCCGGTACTTTACCAACGCAGCTTCGACAGTTTACAATTACAATACCGATTGCTGCTTGGTCCTCGCATGTCCTGACTTTACCCCGCACCCGTTGAGGCTGTTGCCCTTTCTGTACTTGCCCAAGGCCATCTAACCTAAAAAACCGCCCAGCCCACGCCACACAACCCCTGCTACCCGTGTAGCCGCTTGTTGCGTGTACTGGACTCCTGACCTATCCAGCGGAACCCGAAACCCCACCACCCTATGGCGCTAGCCATTTTGTCTGAAGTGGTCTGTGTTGTGTTGCCTGTGACATTAGTTAGTGCACACGCCTGTGTATTGGGGTGTTATGAATGGTGAGGGGAGAATTATGAGGGCACTCTATAAGACTCCCGAGTGTCAGCCGTGAGTGCATTTTTTTTTTAGTCTAGAATCGTAATACGAGATACTAACGCTATTATATGTGGAGTAACTGCTTATTAACGAAGCTTTTTTTGATCGGCGAATCAAACACAGGAACACAAGGGTCGGAGGTGAGGTACTATATACAGCATATGCTGTCCGAATGTATTGTTAGTGGCATAACCATAGAGATCACATTGGCCTATCTGAAACATTTCAGAGCGGAAATTCCCATTGCTACCATTATTTCTGTAATAAAAATGATGCGTGACAATTACATTTAGGATTTGCTAGTGGGTATGCGAGAGGCCAACACCTGAGGAGGCTGATATTTTGAAAACCCGAACTTAAAGTAGAGATATAAAGTGGCGATGTCACCTAGGATTTAATTTGAGATATTTTTGTATTGTTCATCTCGCTTTGCATGGGGATACTGGCTTTTTGAAGTCACTTATTCACAATCGAAATCATTTTAAAGCATGATCATTGTAAAGCATTTACATTAAAATGAACAAAAACAATCCTTCATCTGTAGAAAATTTGTATTAGCCTCGAATTTACCATTTACCCACAAACGAACTTTCGGTAACTGATTGTGAAAAAAGAGAGAATCTAAACAGGGAAGTAAATGTTATTGTTCTGACATTTAGCAAGTAGGGATAAGTGAGGGATAAGATGTAGGCAGTTGAACTGATAATAGTTACAACCGAAGATAGTCATTATCGAAGATTAGAGCTTTATAGCTTAAGACATTAAAGCAATATCCAAACAAGCTGTCATCGAAAAATTAGGATTAATTTAATACTATTCTTGGCCAGAATATTTCTGAACGATTTAATAAAACTTATATTTTCATATTCTCTCGCTCGCTACGCGCAGACAATGTGTCCTATAGAAAAATTAACAGCACCCTTTAGTAGAAAATATAATGTAGCCAAATTTTGTACTGGAATGCGTTTTAACTGGAGGCCACGGATTTCGGGTTATTCAAGAAAACCGTACAGAAGTGACCTTCAAACGCACCTCCACACCCCTTGCTGATTAGGTTTTCTAATATGTTGTTCGTGGCACTCCCTCCGACCACTGAATAAAATTGCAGACTACCTTAAATATTGGCGATATTTGACCTTTTTGGTCTCTATTGACTGGCCTAATACGCTACTAGCACAGACGGCTATTTCGTTAACGTTATTAACTGAAACGTGCCCGTGAGGGTAATCAAAGAAAAACGACGTTTGAAACGTTACGCTAAACTAATTACGTTGACAATTCAAACCAGACTTAATCCTTACAAGCAGAACAGTTTCGTAGTCAGCAGCCCTAACGGGTACAACTACATAATTATTTATTTTATGCTGTTAGAATCCACTTAGTCGTTAGGTGAAACTTGCGCGAACATCTGTTTTGAAATTTGTAAGCGGTCAGCCAAGCTGGTGGCGTAATAAGGCCAGTCAACGAAAACCACAAAATGTCTCATTCGGAAAATAATTCATGGAGTCGCAAAGTTTTTTACCCTGGTAGGAGCGACTGTCATGAACAACATACTAGAAATCCCGACTGGTAAGGAATGCGTGTGGGGGTGGAGGTGCGTTTGAAAGTCACTTTCGCACTGTTTATTCAATAACTCGAAAATTATGGCATTCACGGAAAACGTATCTTAGTAAAAAATCTAATTTCATTAAATTTCCTACAAAAAAGTTCATGTTCATTTTTTCAGCAGGACTAACAGTTAGCGCGTAGCGAGCGACCGAATATGAAAATTTCGCGTGTAATTTTTTGAAGTCCAGATATAATGCTGTTGGCTGCGTAACACGACATCGGTAGGGAATGCTGAAGTACCCCATATATTAAATGTAAAAGCAATAAACAAATAAAACAAAGATGCAATTAAAAAGTAGGCAATACAAACAGACACATGAAAATCTAATCGCAATTAAGGTGTGATACGGTATAACTAAAGTGACTTGACCAGCCATAGCAAACTGCATCTTAAAACAAGAGTAGAGCACTGTCGAGGATGTTAAACGTAAATTAGATGTAGAGTTCCACATGCGTAAAACACATTTCATACCGTGTTCTTATGTGATATTTCGACGTGAAGGATCTCATTAACAACCATACGCACAGGGCAGTTCACAGTACTTAGTTTATTGAGTTCATAAGTCACACACTTCCTATGGTGGGACCCAACCAAGCTCTTATTAACTGTTAAATGTGCTTCCATTTTCACTCAAGTCAGCCGTTGCTATCGTGCGTTATTATATCAAGCTGTAACAGCTCCTGGTAACTACAGTAATCGTTTAAATAATAGTATAGATCCTCAACAATGCTAAAGACTAATAATGTCAGTGATTTCGTGTGTAACTCAAATCTTAGTTCTACCATCCTGATTTTTAATTTCGTCATTTCCCTAAATTGTTCGAGGTAAAGTCAGGATGGATACTCTGAAGCGCCACGGACGATGTCCTTCTTCATCCTTGAAACAATTCGAGCTTGTGCTCCGTCTCTAATAACATCGTTGTCGACGGGACGTTACCCTTTCTTCCTCTCTTAGTCTGTAATTACGCGCGTCCTCCGAGAACAGGTCGATTAATCCTTCCTAACTCATATTTTATCAACATCTGGGAACCGTTCTTAAATTGTTGGTGTTACTCGGCTAGATACAACTGTACCACGCGAAACCAGAACAGCGACTATTCTCGCCTCACACAGAGGAGCGTGAACAGTAGCACTTGAATACTCGTATTGTTGAACGAAACAGCCAGACAGTGCTTCCAGCCGGAAAAGTTGCGGTCACCTCCGGATGTTCCAGTGAACCAGATATGCGTAAGGGGTTATGATTGGTTGCGTCATACCAGTATCCATTACCCATTACAAGATATGAAGATGCGAATTGTCTCACTCTCTTAGTCATTGCAGATATTTTATGATACAGCATCTGATGTTTTATTAGCTACAAGGAACGATGTTGATGAACCAGGAACGCTGAAGAAAAGAGAGGTCCAGCGAATAGCACCTAACGACGACCTGGCGACTGGGGCTGCGCTGGCCCGGGCGATACCCGCTTATGGCGGGAGGCGGGGCCAGTATTTCATCGGAGGTTACTGTCGGCCTGTTCCAGACACAGGGAGCGGTTTCCCCAGGGACTGCCTGTGTGCAGCGGGCTCTGTCCTCTGCCCTGACACAGAGGAGACTGGCGCCTGTTTAATCTCGTCGAGTGCCATCGCCACGTCGGGACACTGAAAGATACCGTCCGTCAGGAAATGCCGGAAAACACGTGAACGGCGTAGTGGCCAGATAGCATCGGCCGTCCTTACACTACAGTGGCACGGGCGTACGTGTATGCATGTGTGTGTGTGTGTGAGAGAGAGAGAGAGAGAGAGAGAGAGAGAGAGAGAGAGAGAGAGGGGGGGGGGGAGAGAGAGAGAGAGAGAGAGAGGGAGAAGAGAGAAGGAAAGGGGTAGAGAGAAAGAGACGCCTGTCCATGTCCTAGCTCTCGCGAAAGTAATTGAAAGCACTTCACTGAGATTAAGACGTATTGTATCTGGGTTAACGTTCTGCAACAATTCTACACTCCCGCTACCGGTGAGGATAAGGTTTCAACAAAGGTGCGTCGTTAAAGTATCTTCACCTTTAGACTCTAGAGAGTACAAAACGCTAATTACCGCACTTGTAGTCACTGTGGTCCTCAGTTCGACGGCATTTATCCTCCCCAGATTATCCTGTCAGTCTCCTCATCCGTGCGTAGCTACTGAACATTCGACCACTTCTATGTCTGCTTATCGTGTTAAAATTTTTCACTTCCTCTACAGTTTTCCACCCCAGAACTACTCCCCATTAAAAAATTAACTGCTCTTTTATGCCTCAGGATGTGTAATAACCATGTATCGCATATTTCAATTTGTCCTCAATTATAAAATTAACCCCGCCTTTGCCGGCCGCGGTGGTCTAGCGGTTCTAGGCGCTCAGTCCGGAACAGCGCGACTGCTACGGTCGCAGGTCCAAATTCTGCCTCGGGCATGGATGTGTGTGATATCCTTAGGTTAGTTAGGTTTAAGTAGTTCTAAGTTCTAGGGGACTGATGACCTTAGATGTTAAGTCCCATAGTGCTCACAGCCATTTTTTGAACCCCGCCTTTATGCCTCATGGTGCGCTATAACCATCTATCGCTTCCTTCAATTTGTCATCTAAAGATCTCTCCAATTAGATTCATTATCATCTCACTAGTTATACAATCGCCCCCCCCCCCCCCCCAAACCTTCAACTTTCTCTTATAGCACGACATTTGAAAAACTTTTACTCTTTTCTTGTCTAAACTATTTATTGACCTCATTTCACTTCCATATAATTGTATAGTCAAAACAAATAGTTAATTCATATCCGACAGTGATTCCTGTGTTTTAGAAAGGCTCTTCTTGACATTGCCCACCCTACAAAGTGTATCGTCCATAATTCTGCCATCGTCAGCTACTTTGGCTCCAAAAGAACAAAACTTTTCTATTGAACTTGTGTCTCATTTTTTTATTTGACTTCTCAAGCGCCACCTTGTTTAATTCATCTACAATCCAGTAACCTTGTTTATCTTCATGTTAAAATACTAACCTGTTTTCAAGGCATTACACATTCTGTTTACTGATTTTTCCTAGACCCTGGCTGTCTGCGACAGAATCACAATCGCATTCGCATACCGGAAGTTTTTTTTGGTTCTACTGCTTTACACAATTTAAATCTGTTTCATTTTTCTACATTGTTCACAGAAGGAAATAAGCGTCGAATGATGGCGGTACTGGCTCCTAACTGTTTTCCATCACGCTACGTGATGTGCCTGCTGCAAACTCGGTTGGCCCCCAACTGATGCTGAATTAATTACATGGTTGCTGTCTCCATAAGTACGAGGGCGTGCGTAAAAGTAACGCCTCATAAAGCCTTTAAATAAAACAAACGTTATCAATTTTCTACCTCTTTATTTTTAATGTCTACATATTTATTTCTCAACATAGTCATCCTGGAAACTAATATATTCCTCCCAACAAGAAACCAGATTGTTGATACTGTCACTGTAAAATGTTTGACTTTGTTGACTGAGCTACAACCTCACTTCTGCTTGCACCGCTTCATCACTTACAAAGTGAAGTCGTCGAAAGTCTTTTTTAACCTATGGGAACAGATTAAAATAGGATGGGGCCAAATTGAAACTAAATGAAGGATGAGCGATGACAGGGAACCCAAAGCGTCGGACTGTAACGGATGCTGCAGATCTCGTGTGTGATCTGGCCTCGTCATCCAGAATGAGAGGCTGCTCCATGTGTGGACGAACTCTTCTGCGGTTAGAGGCTCTATTGCAGCACACTGTTTGTTCAATGCACCGACACAGTTATCTTAACGAGCACCAAGGTACACGATACAATTCTGAGCGCGATAGCGCCAGAGGGTTGCAAAGTGCGTCTGTGAAACGGGAGAGCCGACCGAGTAATATGCATGACATGTAATACCTCAACCGATTTTGAGAACAGAATATAATATTTGGAACCGTTACTTTACAGCATGCCCTCGTGCACGGTAATTTTTCGATCTGTCCTTAAGTACGCTGTAGCACGGTCTGTTGAAAGTTTGTGTAGCTGTGTTGAGTGAGGAATCTCGGACTCGCCTGTTGTGCCACCTGCTGTCTGATGTTGTAAAGGGAAGCCTCTGCCGGAGCAGTCAGCAAGAAGATACACGCGCAGATATATTGTGCCGAAACTGTAGTGGGTGTACTGAAAATGCTCATTACACTCTTCTGTAAGTTCAGGCCGATACAGCAGCACGTCAGTGGTGTACCAACGAGCGATCGCAATCGATGATAAGGAGACCCCTACCGCTGCTGCTTCACTACATGTGTATCTAACATGCAGGCTTTGCCCTCTACAGTTTTAGCCAGGACGTAATGTGTTTGTAAAACAGAAGCACCTGGATTTACACAATTTAATATAACGAATCGGGTGATGCTCCTTCAAAACACTGTGTTGGATCTGGCTCAGATAAGAATCCAGGTTTCGATTCTGAGAAGAGCATGCCGACACCTTCCTCCCCCTCCCTAATGTATCTTGGAGTTACTCAACTGTTAACGAGGCGCTTATGCTTGAGATTTTAATGATAAAATCAAGAACATATCTAAAAGAATTTAGTGTAATGGTAACAATTTATTATGAAAGAGCTTAGAACATCGCTTTGGCATAACTTCCAAGAAATTGCAGAAATTGCAAATGAAATACATAATCGAAGAAAAGATTCGTTTAAAAACTTGAGAAGTACCTGTTGATTTAAGTACCAGATAATTATAACTAAACAGAGGGTGTTCCGAGGACTGCAGTGTGGGGTGTATAAATTTCAGGACGCTGAAACATCGTAGGTATGTTCATTAATCGGTGCATTCGCAGGGTGTACTGAAGCAAAAATAGTTCCACATTCTGACACCAGGTGAAAATAATGCGCTGTGAGCAATCGGAATGTGATATTTTTAATGCTTCTACGTCAGTGGTTCCGTTCCGTTTATTAGGATATGGCCACAAGTTACAAGTGTTCAATATGGTCTCCCAACTCAGCAGCAGCTGCACCCATAACACGGCATGGCCGACAATTGCTCGCAGCATAGCTGGTGTATCAGACCGCTATGTCATCATATGCTGTGCTTAAAATAAAGAAGAGCAAGGATACATCCCTGACTGACACGGTCTTTCAGATAACCCCACAGCCAGAAGTCACAAGGGTTTAGGTCGGGGAAACTAGGTCACACATCTTGAAATTGCCTAGAGAAGATTCGGTGGTTGTCGAGGATTCCTCGAAGAAAATTTGTCACTTGGCAAGCGGCATGTGGTGTCGCCCCATCTTACATTAAATTAGTGTGTGATCCGCAAAACTGGAATCATGTGTTGCACAAGGAGGTCCTTATATCGTGCTGATGTCACCGTGCGCCTCACGGGCCCACGAAGTGTCATCTCCTGGAAGAAAAACCGTCCGAGAATGAAGGAGCTTGTGAAACCACACCACACAGTGACATCAGCTGGAACAGTGACATGTGCTGGAACAGAAACCCATATGAGACAATTCTGTGCATTCACAGCACCGCGCAGAGTAAAATGTGCCTCATCCATCTAATGAATACTCCGTGGCCACATGTCTATTTCTACGTGTGCCGGAAACGGACGGGCCACGTCAAGGTTTTATAATCTATCGTGGGGCTCCATTTGGTACGCATTCTGAATCTTGTAGGTTTACCAGTGTAAATTGCATCGAAAAATCTTTTTAGCTGTTGACCAGAGGAGAGGAAATTCCCGTGACGCCGCTCGACACTGGCTACAGAATTTGAGGCATGTGCTACAGATACGTACGACGATAGCTACAGCAACTTCATCAACAACTGCCATGGGAATGGGCCGCCTCTTTCTCTCTCTGCTGTACCACGAAATTCGTCTGTTTCTTCAAATTCCTTAGGCCATTCATTGACACTTGATGAGCAGTGCACGGTCTTTCTCCCCAACAGCCATTGCGTTTCGTATGGGAAGCTTCAACCCCCTTAACCCTTTATACTAGTAGTTCCTTTAGAGCAGAAATCAAAGCGTGCCGCCAAGCGAAAACCAGCATACTCATGTCAAAACAAGAAATATTTCACATGCTGACTGCTTAGAGAACCATATTTTCACCTGGTGGCAGGAAGGGGAACTATTATTTTTTGCAACATACTCCGCAAGCCCACCGATTAGTGAATGTACCTACAATGTTTCAACGTCCTGCGATGTATGCAACGCACAATGCAGCACTCAGAACAGAGTCAGTTTAATTTTAACATAACTTCATACTTTATGTTGTATAAAATAAAGTGTACGCTTCAGATTATCAGTAGGACCTCTATCACCAACACAGTAAGCACAGGCCGATACAATGTGTCTAAGCGACTATGTAAATTCTAGGAATACATTTCTATCAGTTGTTACTGTGGACATTAGAGGAAGTTAATCTTCCTGTGATTTTTTTTACTACTGGATAGCCTTTCACATGCTATCTTGCCCTTCTCAACTTCCTGTTACTAGCCGGTTCCACCTGTGGACTCACGAAACACAGAGGATTTGTTATTGGCAGCAGGTATGGCTAGCCTGTCAGTGGCTGCAATGTCTTCTGTAATCCGTGAGGCTGGCACACAGGCACGCAGCTGATAAGTATCTTGCATTAAGCAATGCTTTGTTGTTGTAGAGTTTGTTTCTTTATTTGAGACTATGCTTTCTAGCAACTGTCATCTCCGAAAGTTAATCATAAAACTGGAAATTAATATTCAAAGTGTCCCAAAAGAAACACCAACAAACTTTAGGAACAGGTTTCTTACATTAAAATAAGAAAACAAGTCGAGTAAAAAGGGCTTTGAAGCATACCGTAAGAGATGTGAGCACTTATTTATCTTCGATACTATGAAACACATCTTCTCTCCTGCAAGCTCTTAGCTTTTTGTATTTTGGGAGAAGGTCGTATGAACCAAAACAAGAAAAAATGTTAAATAAACAAGGGCTCTAAAATGCAAACCTTAACAGCTATTTTTCGCAGACAGAAAATTATTAATGATTTTATTACAACCTTACGCAACTTGAGCAACACTCTATAGAGTTAACGGACTGAGCAGACGTTGATGGAGCCTGGTAGGGCGGTAAAAGCATGCGATATTTTTACGATTCTTAGCTCGTAGAAACGGCTTGTTGGGAGTTGAAAGCAATTGGCGGCGAGTCCACCCCTTAGTAAATCTTTCCAAACAGGCCCATAGCCTTATGGTGCAGACAGGGCATCCCTCGTCGAGACGGGTCTCCACCAGAACAATGCTGCGATACCTGTCCCAGCGCCAGCAGAAGCAGGGTACATGATCTACTGGGCATTGTGTGCAGAGCCACATATAATAAAAATTCACTTGTTTTTGTGTCCGCTGATAATTCAAGTAGGCCAGTGAACCACTTCCCTTGGCCGCACCTGTTGTATAAGAAAACTGTGGCATCTGATGAACGTTTAGAGACAGAATCTTTATTACACCTCATAGCTGAGACTAACAAGCTCCAAGACACAGGACATTTAGATAAAGATTTTTGAGATTGTATCTGTCCACTTGTTGCCTTGGGAAGACTTCAGAGAAAATCATCTCTTCCCCTTCTGCGAAAACTTACAAAAAGCCAGTAATTTGCTGTTCCATTTTTTTTTTTTTTAGAGACACGGGTTTCTTACCTCTTGCCCTGGCTCTAGTGTGCTGTCGTGTGGGAGATCTAGCAGCTCAAGAAGGGGTGAAGGTGGTGTCGTCCGTGCACTTTGCGGGAAAACGGTATTTTTTCTGGAGAGGTGCATAGCACAGGGGTGCGGGATTTTGGTCTGGTAAGGGACTTCTGGAGGAAGCTCTGGCACGTGTGGTTGGTATTAGGGACCTGTCCTGAGACTGACTTCACTTGCGAGTGGATTGGGGAGCCTGTGCTGAAGTTCTTACTGTACTGACAGTGTGACTTCAAACATCTCGGACTACACGTTTGCGAGGGCACACTTATTCGTTTTTTGTTTACCAGTCTTGATGTTTGGTATCCTTGTGTGCTCTGTCGTATAAGTGAGCCAAATTGGTCCTTGGTACGATCAGCGAACGTGTGTGTAACACACTGAAATCTACCGTCATCTCAGGGCTCTGGTAGAGAGTAAATTGCGATCCATCTGCCCGATCTCTGGACTGTGAGATTTTAGCATTTCTTTCGTGGCCGCGACAGATTCACAGGTGCCATCTCTGCATCTCACCTCCTCCGCCACACACACCTCGCCAGCTCAAAGTCACGTCGCCCCACGAAGTATACGGGGTAACATACTGCCGCTCTGGCATTGTCAGGGCGTACAGATCTCAATCGCCACTTGCTCTCAGTTGCACCTATGTAGAGAAACTTCAGTAGATTTGATCAATCAAAGTCTGCTCAGCGTCAGATCAATTCAGCTTGCTTAATCCACATTTTTAAGGCCACAGTACTTGACTCATTGATTACACAGTTAAACTGTCTCTGCCAACCATGATCCAGCAAGTGGAATATTAAATCACCTGCTAGTCGTTTAGAGTATTCAATCTATAACCTGTTTAATATAATGTATGTCTTCGTTGGGAAAATAAATGTTGTTAGTACACTAAACTTTGCCAACATTCTCAATCAATTAAATAGTCCACACAAGTTACCTTTCACAGCGATGATTACTTGTTCAGTAGAAGTGATATGTTGCACGCTAGTGAAGATGAACAAATGGTCATTGCCCTTAAGGTACACGTTACAGAGCCCATGCTTAATAGACTTTTTTACTTATTTTTGTATAACGAACCTATCTCTAAGGTGTTTCTGTGTTTTCGGGACACTCTCTATAAGAAATATAAACACTTTGTGTAAAAAATAAACAATTTTTTTCAGCCTTCAGTTGCAAGGTAATTTTTACTCGTTTACTTTCGCCAGTCAACTTACATAACGAATTAAAAGTCCTCGAAAACATCGCTCAGAATAATGGATATAATCCCAGTATAGTGAGACAGTTGTTCAACAAAAAAACACGAAAGAAGACTACCACCCTTTCCAGTTCAGGTACCCACAATCAACACCAGGCAACGAAATACATATCAGTTCCCTTTATAGGTAACGTATCCTATAAGGTAGGTCGTTTATTAAGAAACCTAGGGTGTAAAGTTTCATACTCTACCACCAACAGCCTCAAAAAGAATTTAGTTCATTCTCTGGATAAAGGTACTGATAAATCATCGCTGTCAGGTGTGTATAAGATCACGTGTGCTGAATGTCCTTCTTATTAATTGGCCAGACAGGAAGGGCCCTGTCGGTTAGGTTTAAAGAGCATCTGCCGACAAAAAGCGGTGATGGAACACGAGGATCTACATTTGCTGAACATCTGGTCCAAAAGGCGCATGCTCCCAAGCCTCTAAAGACGCAATGCTTTTTCATAATGAAGCTAAGGGATGTAGGCTAGATACCCTCGAAGAATTGCAAATATTTAAACACCTTATTATTGATAGAGACAACTTACTTAATGATCAGTTGCAACTAAAAAATAGAAGTTACTTCGAAGGATTTCAACCTTTACTCCAGTGCAGTTGACCCACAGTCCGCCTCGAATGGTCGATGCTGTTTCCCTATCCGCTTTGTCCCTTTATTATAGTGCGATTGTACATGTGTGTCTTTGTATTTCGTAATATGCTTGTTAATGACACATAGTTGCTAAGGCGTTTTTATGTTAATGACATTTTATGCTTAGCACGCATGGTTTCGACACTAATTTTTTAGTTACTGTAGCGGGGCTTCGCCCTCTTACTATAATATTTAAACGTAAAAAAAAAAAAAAAAATTATACCTTGGCTTTGTAATTTGTTCTCAGGTAAATTGTTTAATGTTGCCATACCAATAGATAGGTTTGTCCATTTGTAGGACGGCTTTAAGTCACATTTTGTTTATATGTATATTAGCTCTAAATAATTTTGAGACAATTTGTCTCTCGCGCCTGCGCTTCCGCTGGCGCATGCGCTTGGCCGCGGCCGAGCCTCGCCGCGAAACTGCTCGCGACCCCTAGTTTCCGCGCCGCTCACATGTGGTCCTTATTTCTGGCCGGCGTAGCTCCGTCTACATTCGCCTTCATGATTTTAATTTTGACAGACATAATCTTATGATTATGCATCTTTATTGTTTTAAATTTTAATCTATGACATGGCCAGTGTTTGGCTCTCAAAATAATTTAATTTTTTGTAAGTATCACGATTTCTTTATTATTCAATCATTAGACTGATGATGCATTTCAGTGAGTAATATATGTCCGTATGTGGTTTAATTTATAGGTTCTGAAGAAGATTCCATTACTGGAATCGAAACCTAGGTAAACGAGTAAAAATTACCTTGCAACTGAAGGCTGAAAAAAATTGTTTATTTTCTATACATATGCGGTTGCTGACGCGCTGCATAATGTTAAAGATTTGTAACTTTGTGTAAACGCTGATTTGGGCATGGGG
The DNA here is from genome assembly GCF_023864345.2 of Schistocerca serialis cubense. Lineage (NCBI taxonomy): Eukaryota > Metazoa > Arthropoda > Insecta > Orthoptera > Acrididae > Schistocerca > Schistocerca serialis. The sequence goes on from NC_064642.1 coordinate 224,945,918, forward strand.
GGTAGGGGGAGGGGCGAGTTCATGATCCTTCCTTTCTTTGGTCTTTGCATGCACATCTTCTTTATCCCTATCTATTAAAATTCATTCCTCTCTGCCGAGTAATTAAGTTTTCATTATTGGAGTTCCCAATTCAAGTGTTTACGAGTACATTCTTACAAAAAGGACCTTTCTCTCACGCTGAATCGTACTCAACAACCTATTTAAATAATTTAGTGTGAAACGGTCGTGGCTGAGGCATCAAGCGTTTAGGTAACTATAGTGAATATGTCGAGTAATTTATGGTAATATCTCTGAATACAATGTGGGGTACTGATAAGCTTCTGTGAGTGAATGGGTTTGCTGCTTTCAGATGATGTGATTTAGCTTCGTTCTTCGTTGTGTGAACTGACAATCTCACTATACAGTGTCTTATTACATGGTCCAATAATCTATTATTCCATTTCATTTTGTGACAAAGTATTTTCAGTGTTTCCAAATTTTTTCACCTAATTTTGAGAAGCCGTTTCTTCAGCCGTCATTGCGTTCAGTTGATCTCTGGCATAAGCAGTCGTAGCGATGATATTAACTTAAAAGCGTGTGTCTGTGCTAGAAATTTATTCTGAAGACACGCTTCCGACATTGACGGCTCTCTTAGTCTGATAGTAGTGTTTTGTGTGTGTTAATTAAAGAACATATCTATTTAGCAACATGTCCTGGATCAATGGAATAAAGTCAGAAAAGAAGAGTATGATGAACTTTGCCAGTAATCGACATGTTCCCATATCCATTTCTATTTCCTGGAAACTATGAAAACCTTTATCTCACATCATTCCAAAGGGGCCTGAAATTAGACGTCTCTGATGAATTGGAGAGGGAGTGTCTTGTTTTCATAGGACAACGCTAGGCCACACATTTGACGAGTCAGGGAAAACTGAGGAGGCTGAAACACACGACACTACATACAGCCCTGATTTTGCGACCTACGATTTTCATTTGTTTCCTAAAATGAAGAAATGCCATCGTAAATTTCGAAATACGGTCAGAAAAGGAATCCACATTTTTGTGAAGAACTGGTTGCGAAAACCGACGACGAAGTTTTCTTTTGGTGTGGATTGTATGAGACTTCTTTATTGGTGGTAAAAGTATTAGCAGTGCTACGGCGACTAGGCTGAAAATCGCACTAAGCAGCGAAGAGTGCGCTGATTTTAAGCTAGCTGCTAGAGTGCTAAGTTCTCTACTAGTAAATTATGACAATTTAGTTAATTTCTGAAATTGTAAGAGTTAATTAATGTTAGAGTTAACTGTTGTATTCGTTTTTAATAGTGACGGCGTGCTCTTGCAGGAACCACGCGCCTTGCGTTCATATAACGGCCACAGACTCGACAGACTCCACAGTGTTGGCTGTAACAGCGTCGATGAACCGCACTGCAGTACAGGTCGGCGAGAGTTGATCCCTGACAGCTGACAGAGTTTTTGCCACAATTCGACGGCTAAGTCCAAATGGCTGCAGGGTACAACAATAGTCGTCTATAGGGCTGGCAGCATTTTTCCGACATGTCGGCGACGAATTGAAAATGGCTGCAAGATATAAAAAAAAACAGTCGTCTATACAGATGCAACAATACTGAGGCGTTACCACGGAGACGTACAAAAAGGCGCCTTACGTGACTGTGGTAGACGGGTGAAGCAGTCGCGCGACGGAACCTCTCGCCGACTCTACTGCAGCTGTGCTTCCAGTGAACCGGTGGAGGAAGAAAGTATACACCGCCCCTTGCTAATGTGAGCGGTACACTTGAGTTACCGGCAGAAGTAAAGTTGTGAGGACAACCTGTGAGTAGTCCCTCTTAGTCGGTATGAGCACTGCCCGCTAAAGAAAAGGTTTCCGGTTCGGGTCCCGGTCCAAGATATAGCCTAATTTTAATTTACTATGATGTGTTCATTAAACTCATTCTCTGGTCTGTGGCCGAGCCATTCATATGAAAGATCCGCTCTTGCACAAGTGCTTGTCCTGCAAGATATGCAGGAGAACCTGCAGCGGGAAAACCTCTGGAGATAAGTCCGTGGAAGCTTGCATAAAGCAGATCTTCCACTTGGCACTCTACTTGAGTTTTTGTCCCTGCTTGCGTGAAAACAGTGGTTTCCACATAGTTGCGCTGTTCCAAAGCAGGAATCACACGCTATTCAAGGAGGTGTAGATAATGTGCCGGCGTCACATATACCTGACAGGCCCTCTCGGTGTATTCTGCGCAAAGAAGAACGAATCGAGAACAATGGTTCTCGTGAATCCACACCACAGAGCCACGTACGGTGAGTGTAGTGGTTTTTCGTGCACAGCACTCGCTTTTTAACTGTGCGCCGAATTCGGCAGTTCTATGTACTCACTGCACCATGTAGTGTAAAATGTGCCACGTCACGCCACAGAATATTGACCAGCCACATGTCATGAGCTTCGAGCCGTGCAAGAAACCGAAGAGCAAATTCAGAACGTTTGCTGCGGATCATGAGGTTTCAGCCGGATCTTGTACGGGTACCAGTGTAAAATAGACCGCAAAATTATCCGCACTGTTGACCATGGGATGTAAAGTTCTCATAACACTGCAGGAGCACTAGAACTACCCGCACACGTGCTGTACATGGTCAGTCATAGCAGCAACAACCTCATCACTACCCCCCACAGGATAGACCGTTTCCCTCTTCTAGGGGCCACACCAAGCGCATCCGTGTTTTCGAATTTTGTTATCATCTTCTTTCAATCGGCGACACTCTCTCAGTGCAATGTTGTAATTGCTGCTGTTCAAAATAAACAGTTTCACTAAAAGTGCACGGTCTCTCTTCTCGATAGCCATACAGTTGACTCAGCTCCATTTATTCTTTTTCTGTGTTTCAGCAATCGTCTGACTGGTTTGGTGCGGCCGACCTAAAATTCCTTTCGTGCTGTAACCTCTTCATCTGAGAGTAGCACTTGTAACTCACGCCCTAAATTATTTGCTGGATGTATTTCAATTTCCACAGCTCCCCCTAGTACCATGGTGGTCATTCCCTGATGTCCCATCATCTTGTCCCTTCTCCTTGCAGGGTTTTTCACATATTCTTTTCCTCTCAGATCCTGCTCAGAGCATTCCCTACCATATCAGTCCACTTAACTTTCAATTTCTGTTCTCGTTTTCCAACAGTCCATGTTTCACAGTCACACAGTGCTGTGATCCAATCGTACATGCTCAGAAATTTCTTCCTCAAATCAAGGCCTATGTTTGATACTAGTAGACTTCTCTTGGTCAGGAATGCCCTTTTTGCCATTGTTAGTCTGCTTTTGATGACCTCCTTTCTCCATCCGTCATTGGTTATTTTGCTGCCTAGGTAGCAGAATTCTTTAACTTCATCTACTTCGTGACCATCAATCCTGATGTTAAGTTTCTCGCTGTTCGCATTTCTACTACTTCTCATTACTTTCTTCTTTCTTCGATTTACTCTCAATCGATGTTCTGTACCTATTAGATTGTTCATTCCATTCATCATATCATGTAATTCTTCTTCTCTGTCACTCAGGCCAGCTGTTTCATCTGCGAATCTTATCATTGCTTCTTCGCTGTGCAGTTTCAACAATAGGGGCGAAAGACTACATTGTGTCTTGCACCATTTTTAATCTGAACACTTCATTCTTGGTCGTCCACTCTTATTATTCCCTCTTGGCTCTTGTACACATTGCATATTACATATCTCCCCCTATAGTTTACTCCTATTTTTTCACTGTTCTGAACAGCTTGTAACATTTTATGTTGTCTAACGCTTTTACCAAGTCGACAAGTCCTATGAACGTGTCTTGAGTTTTCTTTAGTCTTTCTTCCGTTACCAACCGCAACGTCACAATTGCCTCTCTGGTGCCTTTACTTTTCCTAAAGCCGAATTGATCATCACCTAACACATCCTCAACTTTCTTTTCCATTCTTCTGTATGTCATTCTTGTCAGCAACGTGGATGCATAAGCTGTTAAACTGACTGTGACAATTCTCGCACTCGTCAGCTCTTGCAGTCTTCGAAAGTGTGTGGATGATATTTTTTCGAAAATAAGATGGTATGTCGCTAGACTCACATTCTACACACTAACGTGAGTAGTCGTTTTGTTGCCAATTCCCCCAGTGATTTTAGAAATTCTGATGGAATGTTATCTAACTCTTGAGCCTTATTTGATCTTAAGTCTTCCAATGCTCCTTTAAATTCTTATTCTAATACTTCAATGTACTCTTTCCACCTATCCGCTCTCTCTACATTTAACAATGGAATTCTTCTTGCACCCTAAATGTTGCCACTGTTGCTTTTAATTTCACCAATGGTTATTTCGACTTTCCTCTATGCTGAATCTGTCCTTCCGACTATCATTTCTCTTTCAATTTCTTCACATTTTCCCTGCAGCCATTTCACCTTAGCTTCCCTGCAGCTTCCCCAGCGACTTTTATTTCTGAATTTCCCTGAACGTTTTTGTACTTCCATCTGTCATCGATCAAGATAAGTATTTCTTCTCTTACCCCCTTTTTCTTCGCAGTTACCTTTTTCGTAACTATGCTTTTCTGACCAACTTCTGCGATCACACTTTTTACAGACGTCCAATCCTGTTCAATTGTTCTAACCACTGAGCTATTCCTTATTGCTGTATTTGTAGCCTTAGAGAACTTCAAGTGTGTCTCGTCATCCCATGGTACTTCTGCATGTCACTTCCGGCGTATTGATTTTTCCTGACTACTCTCTTAAACTTCAGCCTACTCTTCATCACTACTACAATGTGAAGTGAGTGTATATCTGCTTGTGGATACGCCTTACAAACCAGTATCTGATTTCGGAATCTTTGACTGACCATGATGTAATCTAACGGAAATCATCCCACTTTACCCGGCCTTTTCCAAGTATGCCTCCTCCTTTTGTGAGTCTTGAACAGAGTATTCGCTATTACTAGCTGAAATTTATTACAGAAATCAATTAGTCTTTCTCCTCACTCATTCCTTGTGCCAAGCCCATTTTCTCCTGTAACCGTTTCCTCTACACCCTCCCCTACAGTTTCATTCCAGTCTCCCATGACTATTGGATTTTCATCTCTGTTTACATATTGTATTACCCTTTCAATATCCTCATCTACTTTCTCTACCTCTTCATTTAAGCTTGCATGCACACTTGCACTATTGTTGCCTTTGTCTGTTTGTTGTCGACTCCGATAAGAAAAACACAGTAACACACACTCTGCTCTGCCCTCCTATTCATAACGGGTCCTACTCCTGTTATGCCATTTTCTGCTGCTGTCGATATTACCCTATACTCATCTGAATAGAAAGCTTTGAATTCTTTCCATTTTACTTCACTGACCCCTATTATATCTAGACTGTGCCTTTGCATTTTCCTTTCCAGATATTCTAGCTTCCTACCTTGCTCAAGTTTCTGACATTCTACACCCCTTATTGCAGAACGTTATCAATTAGTTGCTTAATCAGTCTTTTTCACATGCTCACTTCCTTCTTGTCAGCTCCCTCCTGGATATTCGAATGAGGAACTATTCCGGAATATTTTGCCAATGGTGAGATCATGGTGACACTTTTTCAGTTACAGGTCACATCTCGTGTGGAAACGCGTTATGTGTCCTTAATGCAGTGATTTCCATTGCATTCTGCATCCTAATGCCGTTGATCATTGCTGATTGCTCCGCGTTTAGAGGCATTTTCCCACCCCAAGGACTAGTGAGTGCCCTGAACCTCTGTACGTTCCTTCGCCCACTTTGAGAAGGCTCTTGGCAGAACGAGGGTGACTTCTTATGCTAGAGCTCTACTGCCGTGAATGCTGATTGTTAGTAAAAGATTTAAGTGGTGGCAGGTTTCGAACCCAGATCCGCGAACGTTTTGATAATTGATCAAAGACCGTAACTCTACAGCACCTTCTGGCTTGTCAAGCGACCACCACACAAACAACATTCAGCGCCAGATTTAAACATGATGGTAACAACTGGAACTAAATTTTTCTAACATAAATAGGTCCCGCGTGAATACATTAACATGTCTACCAAGATTCGCTGCCGTACGATAGTTGCAGCCCACAAATGAACTCGTGAATAGTTGCACTTTAGTTGTAACTCCTTCGTGTAAACTATTGTCTTGGAGTATGTGACATGTTTGCACTGGATGAGGATGAAAGAAGGGTCAGTGTGAAACTCCTTACGGACACACAGATTAATGCACGAGTACAGCGACAAGGGGGCCTCCAAATGATGTATGAAAATAATAAATATTAGCCGGTACACTTGCAAAAACTACGTACTACTAGCCGTCATGTATTGTACGGCCCCTATTTGCGATTTCATTCTGAGCCTCACCCTGAATGATAATACCTAGCCGGTAACGCGTTCGCTCTTTGTGCATTTTTTTCTATACACTTGCAGCGAACTGAAAAATTGTGCTACAAAACTTGTTAAAATTTCTCAGATGAAGAATGAAGAAAATGGTATGAAAAGACGAAGAACGAAACACTACTATGTGGAATCTCCTCAGCGCGTCATGGAATACGGTAAAAGGACGAATTTTGTTGGTGGAATAGCTAATCTGGCTTTAGACACGATAGCGATGTTGGCAAAATTTTGGAAGCAAACGAAGAATTATCTAGCAATGCATTTGAAATACGTATTTTACGCGCAAAGACGGATATTTTCGCGTAACAGAACGAAGGTTTGTTGGCGGGAAGTCTCTTTATAGTAGTGATTACTTTTTGATGGAAACTGTTCTGCAGTCAGAAGCGGTTATGCATTATAGAGTAAGGATTATTGTCCAACTTCCTTGGTGAGAGGTAGTTATCTAAAATACACCCCCTATACATTAGTGACGCAAAAACTACGAACTACTAGCCGTCATGTATTTTACGGCCCCTATTACGATTTCATTCTGAGCCTCACCCTGAATGATAATACCGAGCCTGTTACACGTTCGCTCTTTGTGCATTGTTTTCCATACGTGATGTTCAGTGCGATGAATTCTGGATAGATCAGTAAATATTACACAACGTTTCACATGAATAAACTAAAGCCCACCAAAATACTGTTCAAAGGTGTAGTCATGCAAAACGTGCAAATTTTTTATAACTGTTTACAATATCCTACCATACGCACTGCTGTTACTTACCAATTCGGACGAGGAAGAAGCATATTAAATTTTCAAGTTGGTAGTCGCTCGGTGGAAATAGTTTGACTTCCCACGAGAAGAAGATTCTGTGAGATGTGATAGAAGGCTGCGCACAGGGAGCTTCAGACTTGCAGTACTGGCACTTTTCCTTAGAAACATTTAGCCTTGCCATATTTTGGTAAAATGCGTATCAGGCATACCGCTAGGGGAAAATAAAATGGCGAACCTAACGCTGCCTGGATGTTGCTGGAAAACTGACGAACTCAACATAGGACTTTAAAACGGTATCTAGGGAAAATATTAGCAGCGTTGAAGAGTTCCCTAAGCTTAAATTTATTTTGTCCACAAATCATATGCACGTTGCTTCGATTCGCTGAAATTAAAGTCGTATGGCATGCTGGCTGGGAGACCAAGAGGCGCAAGTTGAACAGCATATCTGGAAAGGTGTTTCATATTCCTTATACAAACTGGCATCTTTCCTTCATGGACAGCACAAAGGGGGCCGCCGAGAATCACACGGACGGATCACCATTAACAGTGTTACATGCCCTCACTCCATGAATCAATGCCGAGAGGCTTGGAATTTAATCCAGAACTTCGGCACAGAGTCTGGTGATCAGGGACTTTACGCAATTACTACTTCTCTCCATTGGCGGAAAGGCAAATGTAAAGCTGCCAACGGCGGGTGCCATATGTAGGAAGTTGCCCATCCAACACTGAAGAGCCAAAGCAACTGGTACACCTGCCTAACATCGTGTAGGGCCCCCGCGAGCACGCAGAAATGCCGCAACACGACGTGGCGTGGACTCGACTAATGTCTGAAGTACTACTGGAGGGAATGGACACCATGAATCCTGCAGGGCTGTCTATAAAGTATGAGTACGAGGGGATGGAGATCTCTTCTGAACATCGCTTAGCAAGGCATTCCAGATACGCTCAATAACGTTTATGTCTGGGGAGTCTGGTGGCCAGCGGAAGTGTTTAAACTCAAACGAGTGTTCCTGGAGCCACTCTGTAGCAATTCTGGCCGTGTGGTGCGTCGAATTGTCCTGCTGGAATTGCCGAAGTCAGTCAGAATGCACAGTGGACGTGAATGGATGCAGGTGATCAGACAAGATGCTTGAGTACGTTTCACATGTCAGAGTAGTATCTAGACATATCAAGGGATCATATCACTCCAACTGCACACACGCCACACCAGTACAGAGCCTCCACCAGCTTGAAACGTCCCCTGCTGACTTGCAGGATCCATGGATTCATAACGTTTTCTACATAACCGTACACGTCAATCCACTCGATACAATTTGAAAATACACTCGTTCAACCAGGCAACATACACTCCTGGAAATGGAAAAAAGAACACATTGACACCGGTGTGTCAGACCCACCATAATTTCTCCGGACACTGCGAGAGGGCTGTACAAGTAATGATCACACGCACGGCACAGCGGACACACCAGGAACCGCGGTGTTGGCCGTCGAATGGCGCTAGCTGCGCAGCATTTGTGCACCGCCGCCGTCAGTGTCAGCCAGTTTGCCGTGGCATACGGAGCTCCATCGCAGTCTTTAACACTGCTAGCATGCCGCGACAGCGTGGACGTGAACCGTATGTGCAGTTGACAGACTTTGAGCGAGGGCGTATAGTGGGCATAAGGGAGGCCGGGTGGACGTACCGCCGAATTGCTCAACACGTGGGGCGTGAGGTCTCCACAGTACATCGATGTTGTCGCCAGTGGTTGGCGGAAGGTGCACGTGCCCGTCGACCTGGGACCGGACCGCAGCGACGCACGGATGCACGCCAAGACCGTAGGATCCTACGCAGTGCCGTAGGGGACCGCACCGCCACTTCCCAGCAAATTAGGGACACTGTTGCTCCTGGGGTATCGGCGAGGACCATTCGCAACCGTCTCCATGAAGCTGGGCTACGGTCCCGCACACCGTTAGGCCGTCTTCCGCTCACGCCCCAACATCGTGCAGCCCGCCTCCAGTGGTGTCGCGACAGGCGTGAATGGAGGGACGAATGGAGATGTGTCGTCTTCAGCGATGAGAGTCGCTTCTGCCTTGGTGCCAATGATGGTCGTATGCGTGTTTGGCGCCGTGCAGGTGAGCGCCACAATCAGGACTGCATACGACCGAGGCACACAGGGCCAACACCCGGCATCATGGTGTGGGGAGCGATCTCCTACACTGGCCGTACACCACTGGTGATCGTCGAGGGGACACTGAATAGTGCACGGTACATCCAAACCGTCATCGAACCCATCGTTCTACCATTCCTAGACCGGCAAGGGAACTTGCTGTTCCAACAGGACAATGCACGTCCGCATGTATCCCGTGCCACCCAACGTGCTCTAGAAGGTGTAAGTCAACTACCCTGGCCAGCAAGATCTCCGGATCTGTCCCCCATTGAGCATGTTTGGTACTGGATGAAGCGTCGTCTCACGCGGTCTGCACGTCCAGCACGAACGCTGGTCCAACTGAGGCGCCAGGTGGAAATGGCATGGCAAGCCGTTCCACATGACTACATCCAGCATCTCTACGATCGTCTCCATGGGAGAATAGCAGCCTGCATTGCTGCGAAAGGTGGATATACACTGTACTAGTGCCGACATTGTGCATGCTCTGTTGCCTGTGTCTATGTGCCTGTGGTTCTGTCAGTGTGATCATGTGATGTATCTGACCCCAGGAATTTGTCAATAAAGTTTCCCCTTCCTGGGACAATGAATTCACGGTGTTCTTATTTCAATTTCCAGGAGTGTATATCCAGAGATCAACAGTCAAATGTCTGTGTTGAATGGGCGCAGGCGAGGCGTAAAGCTTTGTGTCATGTGGTCATAAAGGGTACAGGAGAGAACCTTCGGCTCTGAAAGCCCATATCGATGATGTTTCGTTGAATGGTTCGCACGCTGACACTTGTTGAAGGCCCAGCATTGAAATCTGCAGGAATTTGTGGAAGGGTTTCACTTCTGTCACTTTGAACGATTCTCTTCAGTCGTCGTTGGTCCAGTTCTTGCAGGATTCCTAATATGGTTTCAAATGGCTCTGAGCACTATCTGACTTAACATCTGAGGTCATCAGTCCCATAGAACTTAGAACTACTTAAACCTAACTAACCTAAGGACATTACACACATCCATGCGCGAGGCAGGATTCGAAACTGCACCCGTAGCGGTGACGCGGTTCCAGAATGGAGCGCCTAGAACCGCTCGGCCACTCCGGCCAGATTCCTGATACTCACGGCTCACTCTTGAAATGATCGTACGGGAAAATCCCCACTTCTTCTCTACCTCGGAGATTCTGTGTCCCATCGCTCGTACGCCGACAAATAGCACAACGTTCGAACTCACTTAAATCTTGATAATCTGCCATTGTAGCAGCAATAACCGATCTAACAACTGCGCCAGATACATGTTGTCTTACATAGGCGTTGCCGACAGTAGCGCCATGTTCTGGCTGTATGCTTATCTCTGTATTTGAATACGCATGCCTATACGAGTTTGTTTGGCGCATCAGTATAGTGTGGACCACGCCTGGCGTTGCCAAACTCAGGGAACCGGTGTATTCAATGAGGCAAGAACGATGCTACGAATTCGGTGATGTCAGCAATAAGTTCTTTGTAAAACGCCCCACACCACTCATCAGGACGGAGAACGAATGGTTGACGGTAGTTAGCTTAACTTGCACTGTCCTGTTGCTAGGGCTACTAATTAGGCTTGTCATTACTTTTATTATTATTATTATTATTATTATTATTACACGTTATCTCCCTTACACCCTCACATCTCTCCTTGCAGTACAACGAGTTTCTTATCACAACAGTGTATTTTCCCAGCTAGTAAGTCGTCAACATACCAGATTTGGTAGAAGTGGCACTGCATTTTCCATAGTTATGTTTACAGATCAGCACTTTCCCACCGCCAACCGATAAGTGCTTCTCATACCATATCGCTATATTACCACTGTTTTTTATTCTCATATTTTACCATGTTGCCCAACCCTGTAGATGACGCAATACGGAATCATCATCATCAGTTATCTGCTATATTAGCAGGTCCTTTGCCTCTCCATTTTCTGCGATCCATTGCTTCCTTCTTAAGGCTGCTGTATGTTGTACCGTCCATCATGTCATCCAGTATCTGGAATCTCTTCCTTCCTCGCTTTCTTTTCCCTTCTATATAACCTTCTAAAACTGTTTTTATCAGTCCGTCATTCTTTCTTAATATATGCCCAATCCAATTTCTTTTTCTTCTCTTTATTACATCTAGTAACTGCCTTTTCTCTCCCACTCTTCTCAGTACCTCTTCATTTTTTTACTCTGTCCATCCAACTTATTCCTTCCATCTTCCGCCATGTCCAGATCTCAAAAGCCTCCAGCCTTTCTCTGTCTTTTTCCTCATAGTCCATGTTTCAGCGCCATATAGAAGAACACTCCATACAAGACATTTTATGAGTCTCTTTCTGAGTTCTCTGTCCATACCGCTGCAGAAGATTCTCCTTTTCTTATAAAACGCCTCTTTTGCCATTGCTATCCTTGTTTTAATTTCTGTGGTGCACTTCCAGTCGGTGTCTATCCTGCTTCCAAGATACTTAAAATTTTGCACCTGTTCTAGTTTTTCTCCATTCAGCACAATTTTTAGTTCCTTATTTCCTCCTATTGCCAATACTTTTGTTTTATTTGTGTTAATTTTCATTCCATATTTTTTTCCGTTAGTTGCAATGGTGTCCACCAAATCCTGTAATTCTTTTTCCCCTGTGGCTAGAAGGACCATGTCATCAGCAAATCTCAAGCACCTTACTCTTCTTCCTCCAATTTCTACTCCTTTGTCATCTAATGAGCATTGGTCAATCATATTTTCCAAGTACAGGTTGAAAAGAGTAGGTGATAAACAGCATCCTTGTCTTACTCCTTTCCCTAGTCTGATCCAGTTCGTACTTTCTCCTCTCACTTTAACTGAAACTTTTTGATTAAGGTACAATGAGTTTATAAGTCTTCTGGTTTTGCAGTCCACTCTCTTTTCCCTCATAATAGTCGCCAGCTTGTCCCAAACCACATTGTCAAAAGCCTTTGCTATATCGATGAAGCACATATATAGGTCTCTTCCTTTTTCAATAAACCTTTCTCCTAAGATTCGTAGGAGCCCTATTGCATCTCTGGTGCCCGTATTCCGTCTAAAGCCAAACTGCTCCTCGCCGAGATTCTCCTCTATTACTTTTTCAAGTCTTTTATTAATTATTCTTAACATCACTTTGGCTGCATGTGAAATGAGGCTGATTGTCCTGTGCTCGCTGCATTTCTTGGTTCCTTGTTTTTTCGGCAATGGAATCATTACTGTTGTCAAAAAGTCCTCAGGCCATTCACCACTGTCATATATTTTATTACATAACCTCAATATTTCTCTTATTCCATTGTTGTTCAAGCATTTTAGTATTTCTCCCGGTATTGTATCTGTACCTACTGCTTTGCCATTTTTCATTGCAGCAATAGCAGACTTTACTTCTTCCATTATGATGGTCGGTCCTTTCTCTTCATCACTTACACTGTTGTGTGATTCAAGTTCCAGAGTTTCTGGTTTGCTATTTGTGTCATATAGCTCTTTTACATATTCTTCCCATTTTTGGAGGACATCGTCACGATCTTTGTACACTACCTCTTCGTCTTTACTCAAAATTTCCATAGTAGCACTTCCTGCTCTGTATTGTTCCCATGTCATAGTCTTTACTCTGTTGTATAGTAAGTCGTATCTTCCTATCCTGTCCAGTTCTTCAATTTCATCACATTCCTCTTTTAGCCATTTTTTCCTAGCCTGCTCTGTTTCTCTTCGCAGTTCGTTATTTAACCTTCGGTATATCTTTCTTGCATCTTCAGTGTTCTTGTTTTTCAATTTTCTTCTCTCCTCCATCTTGGAAATCATTTCTTGTGTGACCCATGGTTTTTTTGACCTTTTCCCTTTTACATACCCTATATTTTGCTGTCCTGCTTTAATGATTCCTTCTTTCAGCATATTCCAGTACTCGTTGGCATTATCAGGTGCTTCTTTGTCTCGTAATGTGTTTAGAAAGTCCCGAGACAGCATTTCTGTAATTTGTTCTTTGTTGGACCTTATCTTCTCTAGATCCCACTTCTTCACCATTGTCGCGTTTTTCAGTTTTTTCATTCTTATTTCTATTTCTGCCATAAGTAAGTTGTGGTCACTATTAATATCTGCACCTGGTAATGTGTGCACCTTCTTGATTCCATTCCTGTAACTTTCTTCTACCAGTATAAAATCGATTTGGTTTCTATATTTATCCCCTGGTGATTTCCAAGTGTAGAGCCTCCTCTTATGGTTCTTGAACCATGTGTTTGCCACTATCAGCTGCCTTTCCCTGCAGAAGTCAATTAACCATTCACCTCTGTCATTTCTCTTTCCAAGACCATGACTGCCTACTATGTTTCCCTCTTTCCCTTCTCCCACAATGGCGTTCCAGTCTCCCATTACTAATTTGCAGCATTTTTTATTTTCGTCCATTATTCTCTCTATTACATTGTACGTTTACTCTACAATTTGGTCATCATGTTCTGAAGTTGGCATATACACCTGGACAATCAGTAAATCTTTTTGTGCTCCTTTCAGCCTTACACCAATAACCCGGTCATTTGCATAGTCTACATATTCCACACATTTAACCAATTCCTTTGTCATAATCATTCCTACTCCATTAATTCCTTTTACTTCTCCTCTTGAGTAGTAGAATACATATTCATCTGACTGCAACTCTCCATGTCCATTCCATCTTACTTCAGCAACTCCTACGAGGTCCATATGATTCTTTTCCATCTCTCTTTTAAGGTTTTCTAGTTTTCCTGCTTGTAGCAGAGTTCTGACATTCCAGGTACCAATTCTCGTTTTGATTTTTTGCCTCCTTTCAAGTTGTCCCCCTCGGAGATCCGAATGGGGGACTATTTTACCTCCGGACACTGATTTAACATGAGAGGAAGCCATTTTTTGTGCATAAAATGGAGACTGCATTATGCAGGGAAGATAATCTGCGGTGGTATTCCGTTGCCTTCCGCAGTTCTGGAGGCCGCCCCTAACATGGGATACAGACGCCTTTTGCAGCCACCTGCTCCGGATCAGACGCTGCATGAGAAGTATAGGTTGGAAAATGAAAGACCCCTAGCCCTCGAAACCTAATAGCGTCAGGGTCGGAAAAGAACAAGAGCTGGCCGAGGGTGGCCAGATAGGAAAGATAAGAGTGAGGAGCCTGGCATAAGTAAGTGGAAGCAATGCCAGGACTCAGCTCGGGGCCCCGTGGTCGCCAGCCACGTATCACTAGGTGTGACTCCCTGAGGTGAAATAAATACGGAATAAATCGTGCATTATGCGGTTGTATATTCCCTAATGTCCAAGCACACGTTATGCGGTTGTGTATTCACTAATGTCCAAGCAGAGCTAGGCTACATCGGTTGCTCACACTTTGACGGTACACAGGCTGCAACCGTTAACCACCCACACTGCACTGCAACAGATCGCGCCTGTTAAGTATTAACTACTAGCAAGGTGAGTTTCGAATAACGTACGACAAACTTGGGAGTACACTAGCTTATGTTTTCTGATGATCCTTCAACAAAAATAAATATTTGCACTATACATTTGATAAGTGTTAGTCGTACGTGTGTGGCAAGAACTAATTCTTGATTGTTCATTATTGTAAGAGTAGCAGGGGGCCCGGGTTCGATTCCCGACAGGGGACTGGGTGTTGTGTGTACTTCATCATCATTTTCATCATGATTAACTCGTAAGTCGCCGACGTGACGTCAACTGAAAAGGACTTGCAATACGGCGTCCGAACTCTCCCGAATGGGGCCTCCCGGCCAACGGCCAACAATGCCATACGATCATTTCATTTTCATTAATGTAAGAGTTATTTCAGGATATTTTTAGCGATCTGCTTCTGTAGTAAACATTACAAGTATTGGCGTTGTACTGTCGGTAAACAACTTTACATAAAAGAGACAGAGTTCAGTATCGTAATGTCAGTAAAGTTTCTCACTGATACAGTCACACGTATCTTGATGATAATTCATGTTTGCGTCTACATAAATATTACGAAGAATAACACTTTGTTAGCGGAATCAGTGCATTTCTTAAAAACACATTCGACCAAATCTTCACAAAATTCAATTCAAATCGAATTGCAACCAAGCATTAGAAGAAACGTTATCACCTTCCATATACCGCAATTTACATTACGGTATAGGACTGTCCAGCCGTTTACGCGGTCCCCGCACGCTCCGATTGTCCCATGTCCGTTCTGGATGTAATGACCAGCTCCGTTGACAACGCCTCAGATCGAATTACAAGCACCGACACACTACTCACCTGCTCAAATATTGCGCAATATGGGATGACAGTACGCTCATATCCCCTACAAATAAGAGACCGTTCCTGATATGTGCACGAAGTTTCGTGTAATATCCTACAGATATGCCAAAGAGAAGGTGGGCTTGCATAAACACACACACACACACACACACACACACACACACACACATCCCCTTTTATATACATCAGTTTGTTTTAGGTAGCATTCAATTAATTTTTCCTGAGTAGGTAAACACCTTCAGGAGGTCTATCAGCAACAAACCAATTTAATCATAATTAAATAATAATAAATGTAATAAGAACATTAAATTAACAACAAATAACAAAAAATGGGAAAAAGCAAGAGAAGGGGAATGGAGAGAGAGTGTGTCTGAAAAGTAGGGAGAGGGTTTACAACATGTTTCAGATTTTGAATAACAAATAGTAAGACGCTGGTGTGCAGAACCGTCGTGGGAGGCAAACGGAGGGTTAGACACTACAAGGGCGTATTTTCCGAGCGGCGGTTCCGAATGGATCCGAGTGCCTTTATTTGGAGGGAAGGCTCCCGGATATTGAATGCGTTTGGAGTAGGGTAGCCATAAGACGGGCAGAAAAGAGCAGAGCATTTGTGCACACAGCTCAACGAGCCGAGAGCAATGTCCGCAGCCAGTAGAAACTTAATATATCGGCAAGACGGGCATCCGGCCGGATTACTACTTGCGAACGATGTTAAATACTTCAGAGCTGTCAGACTGACGTTCAGTGAACTGTAAATAAGATTCGTTAGCGTTTTCGGTATCTCTTTCAAGGTAGACGAGGAAAGGTGAGGAAAGTTATCGAGGACGTATCATAACATATACATAATCACACGTTTATTCTGGAGCTTTTTAGATTTATTTATGCTTCTACACAAGCGGAAATCGGAAGAATTACGCCCCAAAGTACCAGCCGAATAGTTATCATGTTAATGCAGTTGTTCGTAACAAACGAATGATTAAGCTTTCATTCCATTCGGCACTTGGGCCCATCATCAGCATCAGCATCAGGTGTGACTCTCAAGAGCAAGAATATACTCTGCTATTGTAACGGATCATTTCCAGGCCTAGGCAGACACGATTGTCGGTCGCTATTGTCGGCAGCCGCGCGTATTTCCCGGCCTCCGGGGAACAGGAACTGTTCTTACGCGTAGAGCGAAGTTGGCTCTCTCTTAATGAGGCTAGCTGGTGTGTCCCGGCCCGACATGGAGGTTTCCAAAGGCGAGTGCTTTCCACAAAATGGCTCGCTTTTCATAGTACTCTTTGGGAATAAGCTATTGAAAGTGTCGGCAGCCAGTAGCAGCCTACTATAGCACCACTGGTGTGAGCAGGAAATGGCCAATTATAGTGCCCATTTCCTGCTCTGAAGGTGATTGGTCGAAACGTTAGCATGCTAAAGATGTTTCAGGCATCTCATGCAATCGAGGAGTCGCTCGGTGGCCCTTGTAGGATGCAGGAGAAGAGTTTGAGCCCTCTCTGGCGTAGGTAGAGTGGAAGCGTATTTGGGAAGTTCATTGTCAGGGAGCAGTCAGGTTGTTCGCTAGACGGGGAAACTTCAGAAGACTTCAGAAATGCATTCCCTTTCGCACATGTGGAAAGCGTCTTAGTCTATTGCTGGCTTTCGAGGTTGGTATTGATGTTACCGAGCGTACACGGACTGTCACCGAGCGATTTGGCGCAGTGGTTAGCACATTGGACTCGCATTCGGTAGGACGACGGTTCAAACCCGCTTCCGGCCATCCTGATTTAGGTTTTTTCCGTGATTACTCTAAATTCCTTTAGGCAAATGCCGGGAGGTTTTTTTAAAAGGGCACGGCCGACGGCCGACTTCCTTCCTCAATCTTGCCTAATCTGATGGGACCGATGACCTTGTGTTTGCCCCCCCCCCCCCCCCCCCCCCGCCCCCCGGATCAACCAACCAACCAACGGACTGTTAAGGAAGATACCGCCTAACAGAGTGTCGGAGGAACTGGCTAGCTGTAGGCGTTGTGTAACGAAAGAAGCGGACTCAGCGGGGCGTTGTTTAACGAACGAAGAGGATTCAGAGAGGGTTATTAGAAGAAGAATAAACCGAGTTTGCTCCAATAGAAATTTGAGGTGTGGCATTCTCTTATGTATCCTTAACCTCTTTGACCTTTGACTTTGTTCGTATGTTGTTTACAGAAGAGATGGAAGAAACTGGTTAGTGATTGATTAATTGCAGTGTTTGGTGACCAAGTCAGCCGGCCGCGGTGGCTGAGTGGTTCTAGGCTCTTCAGTCCGGAACCGCGCGACTACTGCGGTCGCAGGTTCAAATCCTGCCTCGGACATGCATGTGTGCGATGTCCTTAGGTTAGTTATGATTAAGTAGTTGTAAGTTCTAGAGAACTGATGACCTCAGCTGTTAATTCCCATAGTGCTCAGAGCCATTTTGACCAAGTCAAACGTTGGATGTGGAAGCTTTTGAAGATTGTCGGATAGCTTCAAGGCATTGGATAGCGGTACAGCGGAAGGGGCTGTTTTAACCTTGTTCCGCGGATCTAAGCGAGGCTGGCGACCAAAATTTGGCTTCATAGCGTTGGTGTTGCAGGGCCTAGAAACTATGCAGGTTCAACATCAAACGTGTGGGAGAAAGTCTTACAGAGAAATACTTCTCGTAATTTGTCTCCCGAGCTTCACGGCGCTAAGAGTTCGTGGACTCTGACAGCAGTCGCGACAGGACTTCACGGGACGCTACATAAGCTCCGAGAAGACGGCCGAAGAGGAATGTTTCAGAATTCATTGTGACATGGAAGCAAACAGCCTCTGAATGTGCTCGTGAGAACTTTCTTGCTACGTCTGAAAAACATGCTGTCACTTCATGAAGATTGTTGTCTGGAGGCTAGTACCAAAGTATACTGCATTCCTGTCGCATGCCAGACATGCTTTGAGGTTAGAAATCAGGGAATCGGGCTGGTGATTCTAGAGTCCGAGCGTTTCTAAAACCGTTTATGATGTGAACCGAGGTGTGGAATATTGCATTATTGCCGCGCGCAGTGGCCATGCGGTTTGAAGCGTCATGTCACGGACTGCGCGGCCCCTCCAGCCGGAGGTTCGAGTCCGCCCTCGGGTATGGGTGTGTGTGTTGTTTTTAGCATAAGTTAGTTTAAGTTGTAAGTCTAGGGACCGATGACCTAAGCAGTTTGGTCCGTTAGGAATTCACACACATTTGTACATTTTATTGCATTATTCTACAGGAATAGGTCGTTTAGTACCATGATGGTTGTGATAAGAGGGTCTACCACACTTCCCACATAATGTAGAACTCTCTGCCTTCCGTAAACAGTTACCAAATCAGTCCACTTCTCATATGCAATTACTTCTCACAGCATGAGTCACGGAACTGGAGGGGTATGGTTCTCGGAAATCTCTTCCAGGGATCTTTCAATAGATCCTCTACAGACATATGGCCATGGATCAGACCACTACAGACTAAATCGAGACTCATCACTGAAGCCGGCCGTAGTGGCCAGGCGGTTCTAGGCGCTACAGTCTGGGGCCGCGCGACCGCTACGGTTGCAGATTCTAATCCTGCCTCGGGTATGGATGTGTGTGATGTCCTTAGGTTCGTTAGGTTTAAGTAGTTCTAATTTCTAGGGGACTGATGACCTCAGAAGTTAAGTGCCATAGTGCTCAGAGCCAGCCATCACTGAAACCAATCGAAATCTCCGTTCACTGTAGATCTGCACCATTCCAGCTCACTCTTCCTGCCACACAGTTGTACTGGGTCCATCTCGTCTCCACTCAGCTATTTTTGCACTGCAGCAACTCTCTGTATTGTCCTTTTGTGTGATGCTTCCATGTCACTTACGACAATGATTCGATTTTTCTTTATGTCCGAAAGATGGTGATACACCACATACGCACACCCTCTGAACATGCTGTGCTGCAAGCTCCACCTAAAAAGGTCCGCTAGAGTCTGCACAGGATAGAGTGACCAGTGTGCAGTAACCTATTTTCGTCCAAAGCGCTGAGCGAGTTCATTCGAAAGGAGAGGCAGATACTGTTTGCTCATTTTCGCCAGAATCGTGGCGTACGGCTTGCTGTTTTTCTCAAACGATTTTACTGTAACTATATCGTAAAAAAATTCATTTTTCCACTACTTCTAGCTTTATATGTCAGATTCATGATGAAGTGCCCATCATTTCGTTAATGGTCATAGTTATTGTCATGTCTGCATTTAAGTAAGTCACTGCGCGAAATTCGAGAAAGTTGGAAAAGGGAACTGGGGATCATTATGATTCTACATTTAGTGCATACTACATGCTGCGTATAAAATGTTTCTAACATATTATAGTCTTCATTAGACATGGGTGAGGTCCCTCTGTCCGTCACGAACCTCGTCAAAACTGATCTTATGTAGCTCATCCATTTATGATAGCGACGAAGTCAGAATGAAATATCCATAACATTCCTCATATCGCCTGAACGTTGTGAGATATCGAAACAAGATTTCGGGAAATGATGCACGCAAAGAGGAGGGTATTTTGCCGTATCATTATTGGTTGAAATGGTTCAAATGGCTCTGAGCACTATGCAACTTAACTTCTGACGTCATCAGTCGCCTAGAACTTAGAACTAATTAAATATAACTAACCTAAGGACATCACACACATCCATGCCCGAGGCAGGATTCGAACCTGCGACCGTAGCGGTCGCCCGGCTCCAGACTGTAGCGCCTAGAACCGTAAGGCCACTCCAGCCGGCATATATGATTATTATGCAAAACAATATGTACCATTTTATTCCACTAACTACCGACTTTTCGAAAAAAGATTGTCATTTGTAATGGCCATTGACAGATCGTCAAACAAGAAATAGCGTGGGTTTTGGGATAATGTAAATGAAGCCATTACACATTTAATTTTGTACTGAACATTTGCTTCTTCATTAACTATTGACCTTGCTTGTCCTCAGTTCCTCGTTTAATAAATCGCTGTTTCATAATTATGTCACAACTGTGACCCCACAACATTTTAGTGAGGTGATATTTTGTACATTCCGCTGTTTTTTGGCAAAGGAAACAAATTCTAACATGGCAACAAGAGAAATGTAGGTTTCACTCAAAATGCGCCACTCTTGACGCTTCTCTGGAAGTTGCGAATGGTTTACAAGTCAGGCAAAAATAAATCGGTGCTTTTGATGCATCTTCAGAAAAATTCTTTTTAGATCCTAACCAAAACAGAGGAGACAGTAGATCTTTTGGGACCGTCACTTCGCAAGTGTGCGCATGAAGAAAAAAAAAATACGTGGGTAGACTTAAATTTAGAACAGCACTTCCGCATTTCCACTACAGTGCTCTGACCGTCTGCCTGCAATTTCCAACGCAACCGGTCTCCCCACAATTGCCCTGCCGACGGCGCATCTGCCGGGTACGTTATTCTGTGCTCACTCTAACGCTAGACACACCCAGTAGCCATCATACACTCACACCATTTTACATCTGGCGGAAAGGATTATTTACTACGGTGAAATTTTCGTTAACATTTGCTACAGGCATGGAAATATTAGAGTATGTGTTTGGTAGCGTTCTGTCAAGGTGCTCGTGGTGTAACACTTCTCGTTTCCGACAATGTATATTTGAGAAGTCACTTAACAATTTGAGAGATGAAGAGTTTAAGTTACCACCATGAGTTTCGCCTTTTTTCTCCATAATCTAAAGGCGCATGGAAAGGACTACTGTGATAATCCTAGGTACTAGTTTCTCGGATTTTCTCTTAGTGATCATTTTGCGAAATGTATATGTGAGGAAACAATATGTTACCTGATACTTTTTTGAAAGCAAGCTCTCGGAATTTTTACAGTAAACTTCCGTGTGAGGCGCAAAGACTCTCTTGCAGCGTCTGCCACTAGAGTTTGTTGAGCATGACCGTGTTGTTTTCCAGCTTTCTTAACAAATCCATTACGACATGTGCCTTTCTCCTCCAATTCTTCTGTTTCTCCTCTTATTAATCCTACAGCCACCCTCCCCACTCCCGCACCTCTGCAGGTCTCAGTGCATACGGGAACACTCTTCTGGAGTTTTGGCGTTTTAGTCCTCCTGTATTCAACAGTGTCATCCACGAACAGTTTGCCGGAGCTGCCGAAGTTATCCAGCAGATTATTTCTGTACTTCGTGAGCAGTGATGCCAAAATTCAAATACGTAAGGTTGAAGATTAATCTCTCACGTACATCAGAACACAGTTTGTCATCGAATATTGTAACTGTCGCATGTTGATGAATGAATTTTCCGACTACCAGCCTGAAATGACGTAGAACATATTCCACAAACCTATAACAAAGCGACGGAACGGAGATCTGAAGAACTTTCCAGCAGAAAAATACTCTAGCGCTATTTTCCACATTGCTCGTTAACTCGATTATTGCAACGACTTCGTGACGAAGAAGTATTTGTCTCAAAATAATAATAGGGTTAGATGGAACTCAAACGAGCAACAAGATTCATGTTGTGTGAGAAATCTATTAGAGTATTTATCAATTTTTTACAAGGAGCAGCAAGACTCAACTCCAAAAAAGTTCACTCTTTCGAAATTGCTTAGACAGTCGGATACAGAGATAAATACAAAAGACAAGCGAGCAATACTCGAGTATTGTTCGTACGAGTGACTTGTAAACCACGTTTTACACGTGTGAACTACCATTATAAATTATGGCTGGAATTATTATTCGCACAGACGCATAGAAGTGATACAACTGATGCTGAAGTATATATAAGCAAATGTTTTGTGGCTCCCAGAGTGGCCTACGTCTTTCTATTTTTCAGTGAATTCGGTTAGGTGGCTTACACCTGAATTCCACTGCAAGCTCTTAAAAGATTGCTCTTTATTTGGAGTCACGACGCCGACTGGAGTTCGTTAAAAATATTTCCAACACAGAAAAGAAACCAAAGACGTGGACCGTGAATTTCTGCGTTAAGCGTCAGCAGCACTAACCACTATATGCTTTCTTTTCATGTATCACTGTGTATAACATTTTCATTACATAGTGGATGTTTAAATTTCTACAGTATAATTCAATTCTCTCTGCCCCCACACAAGGTAGACGGTTGTGGAAGCAGACTGTCGTGCAGTTTTTCTCGAATACGGGTTCTAACTTCTCATACGTCATCTTTTCTGGGACTAAAATTCGTGAAAATTTAAAAGATTTTCCCACAATTTGGAAGTTTGCGAAACCAGCTTGATGATTTCTAACTGTAAGCGTCTCCTATTAGACAATATCAAAAGACAGGCGTGCACAATATTATCAGTAGGTTACCAAGGAGGTGGCCGACGGAGAACTTGATGGTGACATTGTAATAGACAGGCTGATCACCCGGCATCGCATTATTTAACCATCTAGTATCTTCGATAACGTATTCGATTTTGTTTGGTGTAGGTGATATTCGTTTACTGTGAAATCAAACCGTATTTTACGGTAGAACAGATCTGAAATCTGAGAGATCTACCTTAGTTGATCGAAAGTATCTGGACACCTATTAGTGGATACTAACGTAGGGTATGTACAACCTTTCCTTTTATGGTGCCTTGATACCACGTAGGGTGTGTCCAACCTTTGCTTTTATAGTATCTTGATACCTACTAGTGGCATTTTCTACAAGGTCTCTGAATATCTGTGGAAGAATGGCAGTGCATTCTCCCTCATGGGCCAAACTTGAAAGTGTAGCGATGTTTAACGCTGCATTCTTGAGCTAAGTCCACATTGAACCTCATCCCAAAGGTGTTAGATTGTGTTAAGGTCGGGTCCCCAGGCAGGGCAGTCGCTTTCTGGAATGTTATTGTCCACAAAGTATTGTCTCGCAGACGCTGTTTTACGACAGGGTGCACTGTCTTGCTGATATAAACAATCAACGTCTCCGAACTATTCGTCTTCTGTACGCAGTACACACGGCTGTAGAACGTGTTCTTATCCCTCCGCATTTAACGTAAGAGGACCACACCTTAACCACGCAAAACAGTGCCACGCCACAACAGCACCTCCTCCATGTTTCACTATTGGCCTTACAACGTTTTCCAGGCATTCGCCAAACACAAACATTTGCCACAATGTCTAGCGTGATTCATCACTGCAAATCATTCTTTTCCACTTATCCACTGTCCAGCGACGTCCCACTTTACATTACGTCATACATTGTTTACCATTGACTACAGATTCATAACTCACGAGTGATTCCTTCTACTGATTTGATCCAATTTTTACAACCACCCTCCGCAATGTTCCACAGCCCATATCTGTCAGTATATGAGGTCTACCTGGTAGATATTTGCCTTCAGTTTTGGTTCGCTATGGAGTAGACAGAGGTTCAGTGCAATGTTTCTTGTATTGAACTCTGCAAGCAACGTATCTAGAATGTCGGCTAACAGTTATAGGAAAATTTCGAATCGTGCGTCTACTCACGACGATACACAGAGCAACAAAAAAATTTGATGAAATTGGATTTCTGTAAGACACATAAAAAGTTATAAAACCATGTGCCTCAGCGGAAAATACGAGGGTTGTCCCGAAAATGCTCTTTTCGGTTCTGAGAGCACTGTGAGCGAGTAAAGGTACCTAGAACAATGATGTCTCCCGCCAAGTAAGAAGACCCGCTGAGAGGCTTCGCCTTAATGAATGCAGCCCACCTAACACAACTGCCACACACTTCCTTCTTTATGGCATTTCTTAGCTGCACTCTGCAGGGGCAGTGAAGATGCCCCTGGAGCCTTTTCGATGGGAGTGTTCGCTCACCACAACACAGCCCTAATTGGCTCGTCCTGAGTATCATCTTGTTTGCATGAAACGCTGGATGCAAAGACAACACTTGGGTGCAGGCTACACGCTATAGACCAGCGAAGAGAATTATCGGAAAGCACAGATGGCTGCCTTCTATGACGATGCTGTGTCCAACTGAGGCCAGCCACGTCTGAGGAACTAGGTACTGGCGACTTCGACCACTGCACCCCCACTTTGGCATCGAAGACAATCAGTCTGGTGAGGAGCATCTTAAAACACTCGTTGCAGCTGTTTGGTGTTCCACAGTGAGTGATATTTGTGTTTGCACAAAAGGAGCCTCACCTAAATCTATTTACAGCGCCATGCTTAAAGGTTTCTTTAGTCTCGTGGCAGTGCGATCTACAGGGGTTGGACCAAAATATGGAGACACCGAGAACAAAACAGACTGCTTTAACTAATACAGTGCTGGGAACCCGTTGGTGTTCCAGTCGTTTCGAAACGGATAAGTACAGTTTCTGTACGGTTTTCAGGGGAATCTCATACCGTTCTTCCCGTGAAATAGTTGCAAGGTCACGAAACCATGATGGAGGTGGACAGAGATTACGCACCCTGCTTTCCAAAGTAGACGACAAGGGTGCAGTGATATTTAGATCTGGTGCCTTGGGGCCCTGTGGTCTTGGAACATCACATCACCGCTGGGGAACAAACACTGTATCACGGGATGAACTTGATCAGCCAAAATGGTTACATAATCCTTGGCAGTAGAGTGACCATGCAGAATAAACATGGGTCCCACGGAATATAACGATATGGCTGCGCAAATCATCACCGAACCCCCACCATGTTTCACTCTTGCGGCATAAGCCCATCCAGAATATGGAGCAAGTGTGAAAGTAGATTCATGCGACCAAATTACGTTCTTCCATTGCTCCACAGTCCAGGTTTTATGGGTTTGGCATGACGTTTGTCCTGTTACTGGCAACTATATAACTGATGAGTGGTTTTGGAATTTCAGCTCGCCCTGCAATCCTTGCTTCTTGTTGCTTTGGTGCTGATAGTATTCGCGAGTGCGATGTTCAGTTCTATAATGGCGTTTGCAGCTGTCGTGCTCTTATTTTTAGCCACAATCCTCTGCGGTGACCGTCTGCCACGATCGTTTAACACACAGTTTCGTCAGCGATGTGACTTACGGATAATGTTTCTCCACTCTTCTTTTTGTGGTACAAATTTTCGGTACCGTTCCTCGGAAACCGTAAAAAACGTCGGCTACTTTGCATATGGAAGCAAACACCAAATGAATACCAACATTATGTCCGACATAACGCACTCACAGCTGCACAGAACACTGTTTTGACCACGGCTGGCACTTGAAACGCGTTCAGGACATATTTACGACACCAGTGTCGTTATGCGATGAGGGTGTGGTGTGTTACATTAATTATTTGGTGCATACACGTTAATGTCACTTACTGAATTAATGAAACAGCAATTCAGTAATTATTTGTAGTGATAAGGTATGACAAAATAATTCATTACAGTCGGGCTCAGCGGAACATAAGTAAGAATTATCAGACATCATTTCTTTCTTTTAAATAATACTGTTATTCTTGCTGCTACAGTTTCATACCTTTTACAATAACACGTACACGCCACCACAACAACTTCAAACAAACAGAACAAGAGCCATCACAATCGTTGTTTATCAAAAGGAACAGCAAAACACGAAGAATAGGACGGTGCTATCGCTGCTGGATTACTGGTTATTGTTCGTGTTTTACTGACTCGTTTAATACATATCTATAGAACGAATAGCACACTAGAATAACCGAACCACGCTATCAAACGGCGCGTAAAATTCCGCTTTAAAAATCATTTTGTGTTATAAGTAAAACAAACGGACGCTTTCCGTCCACAATGGGCGTCGCATGAAAGACATGATGACCAGTATTTGCTTGGGCTGATTCCAGCTAAGTTTTGCAAAAAGTAAACTGAAGATAGCTGCTGTAACGCCATAGAAAATCCGCCTGACTCTTAGGAGGAGCACCCTGCATAATACTTAAAATAACCTGATAAAAAAATGTTCAAATGGAATCGTTCTTCACATGTTTCATTCGGGACTTCAACAGCAAAGGTGGAAATGAATGTGGCGACAGAAGTACACGACACCGCAAAGCTTAATTTCAGTTGTAGGGTAGAAGACGTTCATAGATTAGTTAAAATTTCCGACAGCATCTGTCACTTTTTCAATATTTATTGTTGTTTCTCTCATTTACGTAACCCTTCAAATTTCTCTTTGTCTCTTTCATTTTTAACGGGTAATTCCATTCAGTAACGCTTTACATCATTTGTACTTCTGCCCTCGGAAATATCATCCTTCCCTGTTTTTACACGTAATATGTGAATTGACTCCTGCGTACACTGTTTTAATAAAGTGGCAACTTATAGTAGGGTTTCAATGAGCATGGACGGTTCATGACGTCTTTTGAGCCCCGAAATTAGTTCTGGCATAAGAAATGAATCAATTAACTGTAGCTGCAGAAGGTTTAATAGCTGAAATTTCTCTGACCAATGTCAAAAGTCCTGTCGCTTAATCTACCATTAAGGCACAGGTGAGAACTGGGACCTATATGCACTAGGCGAAGTTAGTACGACAATATTCCATCGGTCGCCAAGGAGGGTCCCCAATGGCGGGGGACTCCGTTGCACTTCAGTTGTCCCGCGCAGCCAGTAGTGTGGTGTCGTTTTATCACTCTGTGCTATTCTATAAGAAGCGCCCCCGGCTCACTCTGTGCATTTCCGGAGTACAACAACCGACAGATGGCCGAGATTGTATTCCAGCACGAGTCAATGGGCCCGCAGCAGTTCTAACCACATCGTGCATTAGACCGAACACGGACACTTCCACAGTGTTTACATATGGTGAGAGATAGCACTGTAACAGTAATTTTATGGCACTGTGCACTGGACTTGATGTTTTCATAATGGGTCAAATAGCTCTGAGCACTACGGGACTTAACTGCTAAGGTCACCAGTCCCCTAGAACTTAGAACTACTTAAATCTAACTAACTTAAGGACATCACTACATCCATGCCCGAGGCAGGATTCGAACCTGCGACCGTAGGGGTCGCGCGGTTCCAGACTGTAGCGCCTAGAATATATACATTGAATATTGCACTGTAACAATTCTGTAGTTGCGTTTCTAGAAGACTGTGGTGTCACCGCCAGACACCACACTTGCTAGGTGGTAGCCTTTAAATCGGCCGCCGTCCGTCAGTATACGTCGGACCCGCGTGTCGCCACTATCAGTGATTGCAGACCGAGCGCCGCCACACGGCAGGTCTAGAGAGACGTCCTAACACTCGCCCCAGTTGTACAGCCGACTTTGCTAGCGATGGTTCACTGACAAATTACGCTCCCATTTGCCGAGACGATAGTTAGCATAGCCTTCAGCTACGTCATTTGCTACGACCTAGCAAGGCGTCATTATCATTTGCTATGTATCTTGTGATGCATGTACCGTCAGACCGATGTTCACCAATTATGGATTAAAGTTAAGTATTCCAGAACCTCCGTACTTTTTTTACTAGACTCAACTCCTTTAACTGTTCCAGACCTCACGCTAGCCTGCGTGAGCTTAAACGCGTGCCTTTCGGCTACCGGTCATAGTGGATTGGCTGTCTGGCCAGTCCACAACAAAGACATGATTGATGTAACGATGGAAGTAGCGCCCCAGTGACACTGACATCAGCTGCATCTTAAATACACATCAAAACCTTCCGTATGTGTTTTTGCAGTTCATTCACTTTTTACCTCTTTCTGTTTCCAAGTATTTGATAAAAGCAATCTGGGTTGGCAGGAAATCTCGCTGCCGGAAAAGATAGCGCCGTTGTCTACAGCAGAACTAGTTGGACATGCAACGCGTCAGTCTCTTGCATATCCACTGCGGAGCGCGCAAAAATATTTCCTCGGCGAGAGCTGGAATTTTTATGGCGCTGTCGGGAGGGGAAATGCGAGCAAGCAGGCACGCAGTGGGGCGTTGTGGTGGGGGGCGGGGCGGAGAAGGGGAGCAGACACTGTGGCCGAGAAGCCCCGGTTCCGCGTGGACGAGGCGGGTGGGGAAGTCCCGGACCTGCTGTGAGTTTAGCAGCGCCCCTAGCGGGTGGTGGTGGAGTAACGGGACCGGCGCCATCGGCGGCAGGAAGGGGGTAGGTTGCATCTGGTATTCACGAGGCGCGCGCGGGCGCCCATTAGAAGCGTCCGAGAGGGCTAGCGCCCAGGAGTAGGAGCGAGGGCTGCCTGCTATCAATCTGCATCGCCAGGTCTGCATTAGCGCCGCGGACCAGAACAGCCCAGACTCCACGGCCGCTTCTGCCCGCTGCCCGCACCGCTCCTCCGGTACGGCGCCCGAATAAGCAATCTCAACTAGGGGCGTTCGTGTCTGCTGCTGTATGGGCGTTAGTTTCAAATCTTTGGCTCTCGGCGCTCTACCACCTAACCAGAAAAGAACTGTCCAACTTTCTACGTGGACTATTGCGCCGGGCTGTATGTGACTCGACTTACGTTTTACCAGGAGCTAGCCAAAGGTTACCAAAATTTCAATTTTGCTTGTAAATGACAACTGGTTCACTGAAGTACCACTAGAGGTCGTCTCACACACTTTTCTTGAATTAGCGTGGAAAGTCGTTGCATGTTGAGTGATTTTGTTAGTTGTTGGTGACCAAATTTCCTTTATCGTGTTTCCGTGAGTTTCTGATCTGGTGATGGCTGACATGAAATAGCAGCGTCTTTGTACAATGTTTCAATTTATTCTTGGGTAAAACGCTGTAGAAACACATCAAATGTTAAAGCAAGCTTTGGAGACAACGATATAGGCTCGACGCAAACTTACGACAGTTATATGCATGTCACAGTCGATTGAACATCGACTGATAATAAGAACCGTTCAGGTCGGTTGCCAACTGTTCACAAACCAGAAAATGTATTGAAAGTGAAGGGTATGTTGCTCGAAGATCATAGACAGACCCTCAAAAATCCAGACAGCCCACTACAAGTGACTACAAGTCATCGTGCGTGTGGACGTATAACGTGGGATGAATCGAACAACACGAGGACTGTGGCGAAGTTTGAGCCACAACTTATTCAAAATCATTAGTAGCCAGTTTGCGTGAATGTTTAAAACGATACAAAGTTTAATACGTTTGTCTGCCTCGGGTTCATCGGCCGACGTTTGTTTGATGATTCTTCTGACGTTCCGCCAGCACGAGTGTGTGACACTGTCAAGACTTCGCCCTCGACTGCTGACAGGTAAATCGATTGTTACTGGTTTCTCCGTTTTAAGCTTACTGCAATTATCCCTTTAGTTAACTGCAGTAAACTGAAGACGGAGAAATCAATAACAATTGATACACACTGTCTTTCAAAGGCAGTCGCTGGTGATGAAAGTGTAATTTGTAGAGGGTCCGTGAAATGTAGTAGCAGCATTCACAATAGAAAAGTCCTTTTTAACCTCGGCTCGAAAAAATTCGAAATTAACGTTAAGTCTCTGCTGATCTGCCCTTTTCATGTGTACACTGACAGCCAAAGCAGTATGCCCATGGCCCACATCCGGAAAACTATCAAGCAGATCTCGAGTCCATATCAAGCAGAACTACCATCGTTTTTATCCCAGAAAATAGACACACACTCTAATGTCCTAATGTTCTGGCTCTTCAGATTATGTACCAGCACACAGCAATACACTACCTGATCAAAAGTATCAGGACACCTAAATGTGAACATTCGCTTTTATGACAGCTTCAAGACCGCTTGGGGCACTCTCAGGGAAATGTCTGAAGGACTGTGGAGGACTGACAGCTCGTTATTCCTCAAGAGCCGAAACCATAGAAGGTACTCCTGTGGGGCGCTATGATCTGGAGCAAAGTCGACGTTTCAACTCATCCCAAAGATGTTCTATTGGGTTCAGGTCGAGACTTTAGGCAGACCAGTCCATTCCTGCAATGTTACCGTTTACAAACCACTATCTCATAGATGCTGCTTTATGACAGCGTGCATTGTCGTGCTGGAACAATCAATCATCGTCTCCGAACTGCTCCTCTACTGAACGTAGAAAAAAATCTTGTACAGTGTGTTCATATCCTGCTGAAATTTAGTGTTTTCATAAGAGCAATTAGAGGAACATACCCTAACCACTCGCTACAATCGCAGGTTCGAATCCTGCCTTGGGCATGGATGTGTGTGATGTCCTTAGGTTAGTTAGGTTTAGTTAGTTCTAAGTTCTAGGCGGCTGATGACCTCAGAAGCTACGTCGCATAGTGCTCAGAGCCATTTGAACCAACCCTAACCACAAACATATAGCCACACCATAAGACCATGCACTCCAAACGTCGCTGTTGGCGCTACACATGATGGCATTTAACGTTCTCGAGACATTCGTCAAACCCAAACGCTTCCAACGGATTGTACAAGGTATAGCGTGATTCTTCACTCCAAATTAGTATGAACAGGACAGATAGTGTAATATTAAAATTTCCGTCTGCGTGCAAAATGCAAACAAATAAAGTTATACAAATGTCACCTGCCAATTCCGCTTTGATATTGACGATTTGCCCAGTAGGCTATGCTTTGTCCACAGGTAACCCTAGTCTGTAGTTCAATATCAGTGTTGTCGTATGTTTTGGATTTACAAGTAGGAAATAAACAAACATTGCGAAATACGCTTTTCTTTTAAGTTACTCATTTAAAGTGCAATGGACTTCCATCCTCAGACATAAAAACAAGCGTTTGGATCTCAAAATATAAGTATAACCACGGAAGTTGTGAACTTGCGAATCCGTATCTCGTATATTCGTGCAGGCTCGTATACTTACCAAATAAACGTTATGGGGTTTGTAACTAACGTGTCTGCATCTCTTCTTTCAATGAAAATTATAACAGAAGCTCTTCTACTGCACTACACGACCTGAAGGTACTTGGAAACGACGCCAGTGTTAGCCAGTTTAATATGGTCCCAGTCGATCGCTGTTGTGAGCAGTTCGGAAACGGCGCGTGGCTGCAGCAAATGTTTACCCGTTCCGAACACGACAGTGAACTACGTGGGCGGAATCCAGCGTCCGCTGAAGTGCAGTCGGCAGATAGCGCTATGAGGCGAACGATGAAACGTTAAAAAAATAGAACGGAAAAAAAGGAGCGCACCGTGCAGTGAGCAGAATTGAGGACGAGGCAACGTAACGTACATAATAGAGAACTTGTGCCTTCGCCGTTGGACCAGATGGAAGTTCCTGATTAGCTGCGCGACCCACAAAAAAGCACGACAGAACTCCGCGCACAGTTGTGGCTTTATAAATTGTATCTGGGCGTTCAGCTGACGACTCCGAAAGACCAGATTGTGCACCCAGTGGACAACTTTTATGTAAAATGACCCCTCTTTCCTGCATCTACAAAAAGAAAAACTGCTTAAACGAATGACATTTTGTTCACAGTGCCATAATTCACTAGGGATATTCATATTAAAATGTCAGACTGCGATACAATTCTAGTCAAGTTACAACTCCCAACATTCGGATATCGATAGCAAGCACTCGATCGATATCTGATATTTCGCTTCGGGCTAAAGCATCACAAATTATAACATGTTAAAAATTTTATTCTGATGCAACTTAGCACACGCTTTCGACTACAACATACAATGACTTGAAACTTGCTGTATCTTTTCTAACAATTTTACATATACATATCCAACCACTGGTCAGTACGTGATTTACGTTTCCCCTTTGGTTTCCCCTTCAGAAATTATCTCTGACGTTGCTAACAATAACTGTTAACAGTTAGAAATGCCTTTTAATTGCAGTTTTGTGGAACACAACTTCCATGATCCACTCCTTACCGAGCCTGATGCGAAAGCACTGCACTACTTGGCTTCAGATTAGAAATAACCTTTAGAACAACTGCATAATCTCAGTTCAATCACTAAGTAAAAATCCATCGATTCTGATACTAGCTCCCGTATTATTTCGCACATATGTTGCGTAGATAGAAGATAAAGACCACATCCGTAGTCCCTAAATCTGATGCTTTCATGTGTTATGCATCATAAAACTTTCTATTCAACTTTAATTCTCGTAATATTTTGTAAAATTTGTTTTATTCTTTTACAATCACCATTCCTGTTTCAACACGATTTATCAGCATCAGATAAACATGATGTGTCTGCAAAAAGATCCGGCGTTCTCTGACCTAGTCCATTTAATATTACGAATCACTGAACCGTACAGTAAAACGGTCCTAGCTTATGTAAAGAATGCTGGTGTAATATCGTCATTATGATGTAACTTTCGTGATGTATCCACATACGTCATTAGATGCAGCTTTCTCAGCGAAACTTTTTTACTAAATGGGAGTAGTTCTGGTAGAACTCTCATAAAGCTAAGATACTGCGGAAAAATAGAAATTAGGGTGTTCTGTAATCAGGCAGATATTGCAGATGTGGGAACTGAAGAAGGGCAGTACCTGAATCGCTCTTCGATGCGGAATCTGTAAACCCTGGAAAGGAGGTTTCACACGTTGAAAAGAAAAGGGTCTGAAGACCGTCAAATCGTAGAAAATAATGCCATGCACTTCATCGTTACTTAAGCGGTCAAGGAATTGTGGCTGATGAGAAAGTGATATTCAATACTTTTCGAAAGAGTACACCAGCGACGTTTTAGGAATTGCTTTCAGAACAACTTTTTTTGGGGAAATACGTGAATCGACAAATACAGAAATGGAGAGGAATTCATTTTTCTATGGTTAGCTAAAAATTTCATATACTTTGTAACCTCCCAACAGAAAATTTAATAAATAATAATAATAATAATATGATTCTATTTTTTGTGTAACCTCAGAACAAAATTGTTTCCCATTTATAACCTCCCTACAGAAATTCATTCACATTTAACCTCCACACAAAATTTGTTTCCCATTTAATGTACCCACAAAATTCTTTTCTCATTTAATGTAAGTTCGAAACAGAAAAATTCCTAAACCTCGTAATAAAAAAATAAATTCAGTAACCTGGTAAATTTTGGACGACAGCAGTGCTGCGTCATGGCCCTGTAAGATCATTCTGAATAAAAAACCAAAAATTCTTACCTCAATAAAGCCGCCAACTATCTGCTCTTACAATAACCTTTTTCCGGCACAGCTCTGTGCAATGCTGGCCGATAGATTTGTCATTTATGAAAGGAAGCAACTGATTTTTCTTTTGCAACAATCGGAATGATCATGGATTGCAGAAATTAGTAAATTCTTTAAACTGAAATGAATGCTTGTAAAAAAATTACTTTATATCACAAAGATTATTATTAGGACATTTTTAAAAGATTTACATGAGAGTTCACATAACATTACTAGATATGCGCGAGGCTGCTTTTTACCTTATACAATACTACTCAGGCTCCGGCATCGCTGCACCGCGACCGGCCAGCCAACACGATACACCAGACCAGAGCAGAGCAGACTCCACAGCAGACACAGACTAGCAACAACTTACTGCTACGGCTACACAGTTCCTACTGCAGTCAACACTGCTCTCTGGTCAGAGACCTTGCATATCGCAGGCAGCGCATGAGCAATACATCGAAATTACATCTGCTCGGACCTCTTACAACTTATAGTGTATCAGTAGACATACTCGGGTTCCCGGGTTAGATTCCCGGCGGGGTCAGGGATTTTCTCTGCCTCGTGATGACTGGGTGTTGTGTGATGTCCTTAGGTTAGTTAGGTTTAAGTAGTTCTAAGTTCTAGGGGACTGATAACCATAGATGTTAAGTCCCATAGTGCTCAGAGCCATTTGAACCATAGACATACTCGAAATACTTTTTATTGCAGGTACGCTTTCTGTTCCAAGAGGCAGTGGATCACGAGCCCTGGTCAGCTACCCCCTCAGTATCACAGGGGGATGTACTGACATCACTTCCTTTTTCGAAAGTGTTAGTGACGTCTTATTTCAGACCGGAAGCTTATACAAATGATTTGACTAAGGAAACCGCGAGTATTAGCTTTTTGTATCACAGATGAAAAGAAACTGTGATTGGAATGGATACTTAAAAACGAACGAAAACCAGCTCGATTCAGTGTTTGTATACTATCGAAGAGAAATTTCATTGTCACCCCAACATTTTATAAGCAACATATGTTCTGTTGGGACATAGACCGCGATGGCGAATACATCGAAAATTTACTGTCAGTCTGGGTGCAATACATTGTCTTTATTTATAATCCCCTATATACACTGAAGTAATACCTGGTGTTCTCAAGGGAGTAAGACTGCTGCTGTTTATATTCTACGTTAATTGGTTAACTAATAACAAAGCTGCGATCTCGGGCTTTTAACGGAATGAGGCCGTTCTCTATGAGGAAATTCTAGCAGCAAAACAGTAGTAATAACCAGTAGCCGCGCGGGGTAGTCGCGCGGTCTAGTGCGACTTGTCACGGTTCGCGCGGCTCCGCCAGTCAGAAGTTCGAGTCCTCCCTCAGGCATAGGTAAGTGTGTGTTGTCCTTAGTGTATGTTAGTTTAGGTTAGATTAAGTAGTCTGTAGGCATAGCGACCGATTACCTCTGCAGTTGGGGCCCATAGGAACTTACCGCAAATTTCCAATTTCCAATATCCAGTCTAATACTTTGTAGAAATTTGTCTCGTGCAAAGAGTGGCAACTACCTCCTTATGTAGAAGCACGTAATGTTGAGCTCTTCACGAAAGGTTAAAGCGTAATGTTGTATGATTAAAAGGGTAATCAGTCCAGTATATCACACAAATACTCTATCAGAACTAATTCAAGAGAAGAAACCAGAGAAGTTATTGATGACAAGCACCGGGATCTGGTTCGACCTCCACGTTCTACCTCATCCCAAAGTAGTTACTTTTGATTAAGATCGGGACTGTGGGCAGGCCAGTCCAATTCAGGATTGTTATTGTCGAAAACCACTGCCTCACACACTCTGCTTTACGACATTGTACAACATGTCGATACAAACACACCATCATCTCCGACAGATTTCTCCACTGTATGCAGTACACAATGCTACGGAACGTGTTCACATTCTTCCGCATTCAACTTTGTCCAATACACAATAAGAGGACCATACCCTAACGACGCAAAACACTACCATACAGTAACGCCACCTCCTCAGTAATTAACAGTTAATGCTACACGTAATTATAGGTAACGTTCTCGACCCATTCGCCGAAACCAAAACGCTTTCATCGGATTGGCACAGGGTATAGCGTGATTCGTCACTCCAAATCACTCCTTTCCAGTCGCCCACTGGCCAATGGCATAGCTCTTCATGCCAGCCCAAGCGTCTTTTAGCACTAACTACAGAAACGCATGGCTCTTGAGGAGCTGCTCGACAATTTTACCTCATTCTTTCCAACTCCCTAAGCACAGTCACTGTGCTACGTGAACTACTTATAGCAGTTTGGTACTCACGAGTTTTTTCTGCAGCTGAGCTCATGCATTTCTTACTACAACCCTCAGCTATGCTCGACGTTTCCTGCACGCCATTAGATGAGTTTTGCCTTGTTTTCCTTTAGTTATGATTGTTCCTTTGCGTTTCCACTTTTCAATCACATTCCCAGCTTGCGCAGCTTCGGAAGAACTTAAATGTTCCTGACGGATTCGTTTCTCAGGTGAGATCCAATGAAAAGAGTTACAGCTTAACTACTGGCAATACAATAGTGCACCCTTTCTTTTATCCTGGCATGTCTGCCCTCGTGACATCATGTAATCAGTTCCCTATTACAAAGAGTGACCGGATACTTTTGATCACGTAGTGTATTTGAGAGTAATAAGGCTTATACACAAGAAGTGAGCAACCATATCCGCTCAGTCGGAGGTAAAGCTGACAAGCTATGATTAATTGATAGGGTACTTAAAACTGTCGTTTGTCGACTAAAGACAATACATATAGCTGGCTTATATGGGACCCACAAAGGTCACACTAACAGGGGCATCGAGTGTGTGTAAAGAAAGGCGTTCCGAAAATGTCAGTCGCTTGTTCGACTGGTCATAACGCTTTACAGAATTGCTGAAAACTAGTAAAGTGCACACACTCGAGGGATGTCGGCGTATATCTCGCAAAAATCTGCTTAAACAACTCCAAGAATTGTCCCTCAAGGCAGAAGCTGCGAATATTCTTCTGCCCCTACCCTTTAGGCTGCTATGCTGTAGGAATTACGCAGGTAAAACTCAGCAAAAAAAAGTTTACACATAGACGTACAAGCAATAATTTCTCTTAGTCTTTATCCGTGAAGAGAAAAAGAGAGACATCTTAATATACAGTTCAGTGAAAAGCATCTCTGTTATACACTTTCGGTGATAAGTAAAGAATATAGGTAGAAAAAACGAACGTACAAGTGCTGGAGTGATGGATTTGGAGCATAAACGAGAGAAGTCTGCGGATTTGCCAAGGAGAAACTACGAGGCATATTACAATAAATAACAGATACTGCATGTAAAATGATGAAACGATTACTTCGGAATAAGTGCAAATAGTGATTACTCCTACGCTCAATCCACGAACGAAAACAGGAATAGCGTTAACATATGGTCCGATAAAAAGTGCTCTCTACCTCAGACTCTTAAGCGGTTCGCCGTGTATATTCGTAGAAGAAGACGAAGATACAGCTTTCCGTGACTGAGGAGGCGCGTTAATACCAGAAGTTAAAGTTCAGGCTGCGGCTTTCTAGAGTAGAAACTTGGAGACCCACCGTCATGTTGTAAACTGTGAGTAAAATGATGAAAAGATAAATGCGGAAAGGGTTAAAAGGGAGAATATCAAATTACCGTAATCGTTTTGTAACAGACTGTAGAAAAGAGAAAAATAAAGAACGAACGATACTCGCAGGAAAGCGTTGAGAAGAATAATGCAGCAAGGAGTTGCTAAGCAAGAAGGCGAGGAGGAAATTCGAACACAAAGGCCCAACACTGCCACTTGTTAGACCTCAGGCAGACATTCCGCGCGCTGTAGTTTCACCTTGAGAGAGACAGACGGAGAGGCAGCAGGAACTCCAGGAAGTGTGCCTGGACAACGGCTGGAGGCAGGTAAGTGCAAGCGGAGGACTGGAGTGCTGGACGCGGAGATTAATGTCTGCGCGGAATCCTTCTGCGGCTGTGTGCGTGACCAGCATGCCGGCCGACCTGGAATCCTTCCTCCCCTCTCACGGAGCGCCGTCAGCTGTTCCCAGTCTCTCTCTCTCTCTCTCCCTCTCTCACTCTCCTCTCTCTGTCCTGATAGTCTCAGCCTAACTAACTAGACGGGCAAAGTCAGCTGCGCGCTGATTAATCTTGTGTCTCGCGTTGATACTGCTGGCGCTCAGGCGCAATACGTGACGACACGCGGCGCAGAGACGTACAACACTGCACTGTAGCCACCGTCGTTACACTGGGAATGTCCGCTATATTCTCTGTTGCACAAGCAGAGGACCGGTCCGTATCCTAGTATCAGTTTACTGTAGCATGATGTTAGAAAGAAATCCACTAACAGGAGGTAAAAACGTTGTTTATTAAAACAAAACCTGACTACGAAGTCTTTCGCGACGGAGTCCTTGCATAAAAAGTTCTCGGATTACTTCCACGTCAGATTTGGACAAAATCCCGAGCTGTCCATGACTACATCCGTCATCTTCGTCAGGGGTGAAACTGACTGTCGTGGACCGGTGAGGTTTCTGCTTTTATAAGCGGTGGACGGTTTCTCACTGGCTGGATGACGTCATGTCATGGAAACCTGTCAGTCCTTAGTGTGAATCACGTTTTTGCTATAGTAGGTTGATGGTTGTCTCCACAAACACCGCGCAGCGCACCACGCACGCAGGATGGTGGGAGCAGTATTACGCTATGGGAGACATTCTCCTGCACTTGCATGGGACCACCTGCATCCGTTCATGCTTGATGGCTTCCCAATGGCGATGTCATGATTTAGCATTATAACTCACCGCGTCTCGGTGCCAGAACCGTGCTACAGAGGTTTGAGGAGCATCATAGAGAACTCAAGTTGATGTCTCGGCCACTAAATTTGCCTGATGTAAATACTATGGAACCCATCCGTGTTGCTATCAGGCGCCATCACCACGTACGAAATTCAGCGGCCCGTTATTTACGCGAATTACATGACCTGTGCGTAGAAATCCAATGACACATACCTTCACAAACTACCAACGATCCGTCGGATCCTTAATACGCTGAATAAGTGATCTATTTCGTTCCAAAGGCGTACAAACAAGCTATTTAGCGGGTGGTCATAATATTTTTGTTTCTTAGCGTATGTGTAGGTCTAGTGGTTGAGGAGATGTGGAACGATCGGCAAGAAGGTAGGATAAACACGATTTTTTTAGCTGTAATAAACTACGATTCTCATTTTAGCTTACGAAAAGTTGTTGCCGGCACTGGTACCAGCCTTACATCTCTGTGAAGAATAGTACACCCGTACCACCTGTCACTTACAAAGGAGCTGCAGGCTTCCTGCTGCGAAAAATTTATCTCTAGACGTCTTACAAAATTGTCATGTACTCTGATGAATCGACTTCTCTCAAATTGTGGTACAGTGAATCGTCTTAATGCGCGTAACTGGACCACGAAAAATCCTGAGTAAGTGTGTCATATCTAACGTCAAAAGAGGTAGTCGGTTTGTGTGTGTTGTGTAAATATTTGCAGACAAAGTCATCGGTCCATCCTACTTCGCAGGTTCCTTGACGGTGAGATGTATCCAGCTTTTATAGTCGACAGTTTAGGTGCTCTCCTTGAAAATGTCAGTTTCCTCATTAGAGGTCGTGTCTGAATGCAGGCCGAGGGAAACCCGGTTCATTCTGGGCCTGATGTTGTGGAAGAACTGAACAACGCATTTCCAAGAAAGTGGTTAGAACGGCGGAGCCCTCAGGAGCGTCCCGCAAGGTCACCTGATTTAGCGTCAGGAGATGACTTCTAACAGCCCACCGAGAAAGTTTTAAGTCCGTGACACCACCAACGTCACATCTCGTCCACACGTCGTTTAGAAGGAGCGTAGAGATTTTGCATTCAGGAAAAAGTGCACGTGTTTCAACCTCTCAATTAACTGAAAGTTGTGCCACTAGAACACCCGTGTGAATACGGTCATTTATTTACAGCAAGTTGCAGCCGCCCCTACGTCTTTGAAAAATTCCTAATTAAAATTGATAGGAATTTGATTTTAATGTGAATTTTCAAATTTCCCCGGAGATTCAAATGTTCAGTTCAGTATTGAAACTGTTAAAAGAGATAGTGTCGCCGTATATTTGTTCAAAATTTAATGGCTCCCATCTTATTTGCAATAGATAGGCGGTACCATTTCTACAGGATGACAAGTCGATTCGTGTCAAGAAGTGCACAGTCTTGGGTACATGAGTTGTCGGGTGGGAATTAACGTCTGCGGTTAGTCGTAACAATAAGAGGCCACTGGATCCGCTTAAAATTTTCTGATACCATAAATTTTGTTTGGATTTCATTTACGATACAGATTCCGTGGTTGACGAATTTGGTTTTGCTTAGTAGGTGTTTTTATGCTGGAAGATCTGTGATTGTGGTTTATAGTTTGTCGGTTTGCAGTTATTTATTCGTAGGGAAATATTTGATAAGGTGCAAGGAACAAGAGTTCAAGTCTGTGAGTTTTGGTTTGAGGATAGCGGATTGAGATCCGCATGCTTCCGTGCTGTAAATCGAGGGATTAGGTAAACACACTCACAGGTAATTTCGTGTCGAAAGTTCTCTGTATGACACACCGAAGTAATAGAAATGTGGCACTTTTTTATCGTGAATTGGTATTTCGTGTCTTGAGCGTAGCAACTAAAGAGCCGTATTTTATTGTGATAGACCCCAGTGTTTGTATACGAAAGTCAGTGTTAATTTCCCGGTGCCTTATTGAAGATCTGCGCTAGCATTATTAAAGATAGACCACGAAGACTGAATTAACCATAAAAGAAGGAAATATACAGGAAATCTGTCACTTATTATTATTAACTGTGTCGAGTGACCACTCAACATAGGGAAAGTAGCGGCACGTGTAGCATCGACATAAGCTGTCACCTTTGAACAAATTCTACGGTTAAAAGTGATGGTAGCACCTAGGTTTCTTGTTTAATTTTTGTAGTGGTGTCCATTAGTAAGATTGTAGTTCTTTCCTGGCACTCATATACTTCGCCGATTTTTCT
This sequence comes from Schistocerca serialis cubense, assembly GCF_023864345.2. Taxonomy (NCBI): domain Eukaryota; kingdom Metazoa; phylum Arthropoda; class Insecta; order Orthoptera; family Acrididae; genus Schistocerca; species Schistocerca serialis. The sequence continues at coordinate 224,986,350 of NC_064642.1, forward strand.
TGTACTGTATCACATTAAAAGCAAAACTAAAGTTACGATACTCAACCAAAAAATAAATGAAATTAGTTCCCGACTTATAATACTAAACAGAATTCCCTTCTGACAAAAAATAAATAGAATTAGTTCCCGACTTATAATACTAAACAGAATTCCTTTCTGCGACTTACATTTGAAACAAACACGAAAGGCCTTGAGAATATGTCGTTTGGAAAAAGACGGCAAAGATAATCAGAAATTGCTAGATAGTCGTAACTCCGCTGAAGTTGTAGTTAAGAATCTAATAAAGTTACGACTGTATGGCTGTGAAAAGAAAAGAAATTGAGAAGTAAGGCTTCAGGTATTCTACTCGAATCATTCATATATTATAAGCAGTTTTCTTGAAGGCAAAGATACACAAAAGTGGAAAACTTTATATTTTATGATCGCATCAGAGAAACCAGATCTCTGGTACAGAACTGAACATGTAGAACAAAAAAAAAAGAGTAATTTACGCTGGAGTTATTTATTTTTTGCGTAACAAGTTTACGTAAGTAATTTACTATTGAAACTGACACACTATAAAAGGGTGAAGGATGTTATTTACGGCATACAATCGGGTATTAATTTTGTGGCGGATTAGCGTCTATAGATACCACGATTTATCTATACAAGTATACGATTGATAGTTCACCGTGCGACCACCTTCAAAGTGTCTTAAGTTTAGTAGATCGATGCAATTAACTCCGTCCTGTTAGAGATCATACTGCCAGGCAGCATTCCTTAAGGACAAGGGAAACCTTGCTGACAGCAAGACATTCAGATTCGTTAGCATTGTGTTTATAGGTGTATCATTTCAGTTCTGCTACAGAAACTATGAAATACATCGTTCACAGGGTTATACGTAATACACTGTAAATTGTACTTGATAATGAGGCAGCATAGTGCTAACTCCCATGTATATAAAGCTTCAAAAGTCTGAATACAGTTGGAATGACTTAATTTTTTAATGTCTAACACTGCAGACCGGGGAATATGCGATTCGTTTTAAAGCTAGTTTTCTCACGCATCAGAATGTTTATGACATCAACGACATCATGTGTGCTGCACTGCTTACGGTCTAAAAATGTGTTGGTTATACAGTTCGTAGGCAACGGCCTTGCCGCAGTGGATACACCGGTTCCCGTGAGATCACCGAAGTTAAGCACTGTCGGGCGTGGTCGGCGCTTGGATTGGTGACCGTCCAGGCCGCCATGCGCTGTCGCCATTTTTCGGGGTGCACTCAGCCTCGTGATGCCAATTGAGGAGCTACTCGACCGAATAGTAGCGGCTTCGGTCAATAATGCCATCATAACGTCTGGGAGAGCAGTGTGCTGACCCCACGCCCCTCCTATCCGCATCCTCCACTGAGGATGACACGGCGGTCGGATGGTCCCGGTTGGCCACTCGTGGTCTGAAGACGGGTGAGTATACAGTTCGTAGTAAAGAAGCAATAAATTACATGCCTGACACTCAGTTATGTTGCCTCTGTAAGCCGTTAGTTAGGCAATCCGCAAACATTACTCCGTTTAGTCGGTTGGTTGATTTGGGGGAATGGACCAAACAGCGAGGTCGTCGGTCCCATCGGATTCGGAAGTCGGCCGTGCCCTTTCAAAGGAACAGGAATCATCCCGGCCTTTGCCTGAAGCAATTTGAGGAAATCACGGAAAATCTAAAGCAGGATGACCGTCGTCCTCCCTAATGCCAGTCCTATATGCTAAACATTGCGCCACCTCTCTTGGTTTAGCCGTTTAGTGATACTGATACTGTATACACACAATAGCACTTATTTATTTGCTATCTTATTTTGGTACTGCAGTGCATACTACTGACCTGTAAGATTAAGTCTGTAGCACTACAACGCTTTCCTCAGATGACACAGTTGTGTTCAGGGAGATGATGTCTTAGGAAACTTGTTACGAAATGCAGAGATACTTGTAGCTAATAAGCGTTCGATACTAATGTTGGAATCTGACCCTAAATAGACAAAAACATCCGATACTGCTGACTACGCCGTCAGTGATCACTCCGGAGTCCTAACAATAAGAAAAAATGTATGACTATAAAAAAATTTCACAACGTTAATCTTCTTTAATTCGCCTTAACAAAGCTTCTGTCTTCAAGGCTCGTGACTAGAACAACAAAATTTACCATTTATAAAATACTGATCAGACGCCTCTGAAACCTGGGCTGTGGCAGCAAAGCTAGCTGAATCGCTGGATGCATTCGAGAGGAGGATACTCAGGAGAATCATTGGTCCAGTTTGTGAAAGGAGAAGATGAAGTGGAGATACAACCACGAGTTGCATGCCATCGACAAAGACCAGCCTGTTAGAAAAATTCTTAAGTCATCTAGGCTGAGGTGGGCTGGACACAGGCATTTATGAATGATACAGAAATATCAAAAAAGCTGTTACAAGGAAAGCCAGGTGGACAGAGATAACGAGGTCGACCGAAAACTAGATTGGAGGACAGAGTCACAGAAGATCTTCGGAAGATGTGCTACAGGAACTGGAAAATGATAGCAGTGGTCCGGGATAAATGGAAGGAGATAGCTGAAGAGGCTAAGACCCATTATGAGTTGTAGAGTCGCAAAAGAAGTGAAGGAATCTTTATTATCATCGTAAGCAGCGACTACAAGAATGAATTGGCAAAAAGTAAACAATCTGTTGTTTTAAAGAAGTGGTCTCATTTTGGAAGCACAAGGACATACAGTTTTCAACCACCCATTATTTTATGTGTTACATTTGAAAACAAATTTTCTTTTTTCGCAGATACAATTCCAGATCTCAAAACTTCCATGAACTCAAAATGCCTAAAAAATTATACGTCTAAATAAGAAGCAAATGTGGATAGAAAATTTACTAAGTTTAATATCAAAATTATATATTGCCTCATCGCTTTCATATCGAAACCACTGATAAAAGCAGTGGCACAATCTCAAATTTACGTTAAACTAACGTTCGACACTTCCGTTCACTGTCAGTGATCTCTCAGTATTGACGCAATAAGAAAACGCATGTCACAAGCTCCGTTGTTCAATCTCCACTTCAATTGTTGTTTTGAACGCTACAGTGACTACTACATTGCACTACATTCGTAGAAGTACCTAACTGCACCAACGGATGTCTCTGACTTGCAATAGCATCAGTGGTTTCATGCTAAAATGCTACTACCACCACTAATAATAATGGAGTTGTGACTTCAGGCAAAAACCGCTGGTACTCAGAGGGTTAAAGAGCAGCAACTGCATAAATGTAACTTTGAGGTAGGCGGATACTACACTGCTTTACTGAAAGAATTTTGGGGAACTGTAACTCGTACATGAAAGCGGTCGCTAACAAAAATCTCATTCCACCACTTCCTGGCTATTGTTCGTAAGTTTTGGACATTTACTAAGTTCGACTCTCGGAAGAGAGTGTGAATATTCAAAACAGAGCTGCAAGAATTGCTACGTGTTTCCTTAGTCAGCGTCCATAGGCATGTTCAGCAAACTGAAGCGAGATACGTCAGCAGGAAGATGAGCATCATAGAGAGGCTACTGTTTTGAGAGACCACTTGCCAAAACAATTTCCTGTTACACACATCTCGCGGGCTAACCACAGCACTAAAATCAAACACGTGTACAAAGTATACGTTTCTTGCAAATAAATAAAAAGTAATGAAAAAATAAAAAGCTTTCCACACTGAATGAACAGGATATCGGAAGAGACTCACATAAACTCTGATGTTGAAAGTAGACGGATGATGGATGTGGGACTTCATCGTTACTAGTGGAGAGGATTAAGTAATGAAATATTCATTAGATTAGTTACTGCAGTTACGGCGAAATCCTCGTGCTGTAGCGGACCTTGGATCTGGCGTCGCCTGCACCCCTTCCGCTGTACGCTTTCAACAGACCCAGCCATGTGGCGAAATACATTCAGCTCTGTGAGCCTTGATAAATGTTAATGAATGGAAGGAAGGATCGCCGAAACGCTGACTTCGGTTGCCAGAACAATAAAGGCGAGGCGACGTTTTACAAAGAGCGTCTCGCGACAAGAAGGGCCCGGATTCTGGACGGGTTTTGCGAACTTGGCGAACAAGATATCACTTTATAACTCGTAGACGTAAACAGGGCAAAGCCGAAAGAGCTGAAACTTTCTCTTGCCCATCACCCTTCGCCCCCTCCCATCCTCAATCTCACCGCCTACCTCCACCTTCGCTGCGTCGCTCGCCTGCTGTCCTTGTTGACACTGAAACCTCGAAAACTTTATCACACTGCTCTCGCTCCTTCGTACTCTGTATTAAATGAAGTTTGTCCTTGGCGAAACATGTTGCAGGTTCTGGCCTGTTTTCTAGAATGCTTTTTGCCATCTACTAGTAGAATTTCGTTGCTGTCCTTCCCAATGTTTTGGGAATACGGGATTAAATTATTAACCTTTTCCTTATCTGTCTGCGGAATGGGTGTTTCTGGTAACATTCACATAGCCAATGCACAGTCGAAGTCTGCACATTCAGCTGATACTTGGAAGGCAAGAGTTGTGGATAGCGTTTAAGCTCCTGTCCACGTCGGGATTATTAGCAATGCGGTACATTTCTGATTGGGGAAGGACAGGACACGGAAGTCGACAGTGTCCTTTTCGAAGAAACCATCGCGGTACCCGCCTTTAGAAAAACAAAGAAACCACTTGAAATTTAAAGTTTTTGCTTCCTGTAATGGGTTTATCTATTCTTGTTGCGCGTCACTTCAGAAAAAATTGATATGACTAAATGCAGCGCATTAAAAGTGTGAGAAAAAGTGAACACATTCCGAAATACTGCTGGTCAGACAAAGAGGATTCCCAATTCCGTCTTTTATTACTTTCTTATATCCTAACCCAATTTTCCCAGTGACACTACCATCTTCTATGTTTATTTTATAATATATGTAAAACATCTCAAGCCCATGTATCTATCGCAGTGTACGTCATTTCAGTCTCGATACCTCCTGCAAAAGTCACTACTTATCTCCAGCGTTTCTTGATTGAGCTTCCTGTTACGTATGGAATCAGGCACAGAATACATACAGACTTAGACTCGTAAATACACTAGCGCTAGAAATTAGCTGCAATGAAGTACCACTTTAAATGTCATCCGTGTTTTATTGTATTTGCCGACACCGAATATTTACAGGGTGACAATTATTGAACTATATGGAATAAAATCGCCATAAATTCTGAACCATTTGCTTTAGGACGTTTAAACTGCACGGTTGGCCGCTAGGCATGATGGGAATTTATAAGCGCATGCTGATTTGGCTTAGCGACGAAGCCCACTTCCGTTTGGATGCGCTCGTCAATAAGTAAAATTGGTGCATTTGGTGGACTGCGATCTCGCATTTCTCGATCGAGAAGTTTCTTCACCCTCGGTGGGTGACTGTGTGATGTGCAATGTCCACTCAAGTAATAATCGGTGTGATATTCCTTGATGTCACGGTGACCAACGAACATTACGTGAAGGATGTGGAAGGTGGGTCCATCCCCATTATCCAAAGTGACCGCGATTTCGACGTGGTTCATGGAAGACGGAGCTCGAACCCCATCGACGCAGGAGAGTGTTTGACGTCCTGGAGGAGTACATTGGGCACATCATTCTGGCTTTGGGGCACCCAGGGGCCACTGGCATTGGTCTCGATTACATATCATATACTCCAGATCTGAACACATGTGACTTTTTTGTGGGGCTATATTAAAGACAGCATCGATGTTCCGACACTTCAATGGGTCATGCTGAATTTACCTATTCGTCTGCGCCACTTCATCGCCAATGACGGCAGGCATATCGAACATGTCAGAACTCAAATCTGCATATCTGTAGTGACGTGGACATGTTGAAGAAAGTGTGGGCACGCCGTAGTAATTAGCGTTTTGTTGTTGTTGTAGTCTTCAGGCCAGAGATTGGTCTGATGCAGCTCTCCATGCTACTCTATCCTGTGCAAGCTTCTTCATCTCCAAGCAACTATTGCAACCTACATATTTCTGAATCTGCTTAGTGTATTCATCTCTTGGTCTCCTTCTACGCTTTTTACCCTACACGCTGCCCTCCAATACTAAATTGCTGATTCGTGGAGGCCTCAGAACATGTCCTACCAACCGGTCCCTTCTTCTAGTCAAGTCGTGCCACAAACTCCTCTTCTCTCCAATTCTAGCCAATACCTCCTCATTAGTTATGAGATCTACCCATATAATCTTCTGCATTCTTCTGTAGCACCACATTTTCAATGCTCATAGAAACGAAGCCGGTCGTAAGACAATAAAAGTGTAAAAATACAGCTGACGAGATTTTCATCAATTATTAGCATAATTGTGAGCTGTGAGAACAACACGCTCAAGGGTATCCTCATTAGAAATATCGTAAGAGACTCCAGCTGTATATACTTAGTCATACGTTCTCTACATCAAGTTCATGGTGATTTTTGTGATGTGAAACATGTCAGCAGAACGAGATATTCAAAGACAACTAACAAAATATATTTATAAAGCTCAATATTGGCCTTTAAATGTTTATATTAAATGTTTGCATTTGATTACTAATTTTTGTTCGAGAATTTCTCTACGATATTGAACACACAGGAGGTTAGGGGTATCAGTGCTGATATTGCGATCGTTGTTTCTTAAACACGTACTCGCTTCAGCGTGTTAGTTGTTTTTCTCTGTAACAGTCTTCCCACAAACACATCACATAATTTACTACCAGATGTTTTCTGCAAGTCTTAACTGCACCACTAAGTGGACTACGCCCACCAGAATACACTAACCGTCATGCGTCCAGTCGTCCACACTTTAACACTTGACCTCCTGCCCAGGAGAAAACAAGTGTTAAGGGCTGGTTCTTTCCATATGTACTTGGAGATAGTAACCAATCTAAACACATACTACTCCTAATACCTGCAACTATTAGTCTGCAAATGAAATAAACACTGATGTGACGTTTTTCAGTACACTGTCCTCAGTCATCAATAGAAATAACTCTACGCAGCTATAAAGCTCTTTCATAACCGTCGAACAGAAATAAAATGTGACAGACTGCAGAAGTCCCTTCTGATACACTTTTTTTAGGGGCATAACCTAACAACAGTAATGTTATGAGGCACTTCTGCAGTCCGTCACATTTGATTTCCGTTGGAAGGTTATCAAAGACCTACACAGCTGTGTTTTTCAGTGTGTTTGTGTCACATACGGTGCCACATTCTGTGTCTTTAGAGGCAAGTGCATGTCATTTTTCCATTTAGTATTGCATTTATGAATATTTCTATTACTCTCAAGGTCCAGTGAACTTCTGACAAAAAATTTCAGCTATAAGCAGATGTACTCTTAGGTAGTGGTTCACACTCGAAACAGCTTTACCTGATACATGCAAGACCAAATTGTGTGACCACTAAGATCTAAATATTTTCCACAGCTGACGAGTCCTCCCAAAGTATCATCTCGGGGGATATCGGTAAATGTAAAGACGTAAAACGTATCAACCTACTGATTTCTATGTTGACTGTTATTCTTATTCAAAAAGCAGCTAAATCAAATTTTAGCGCATTGAACGTCTTGTAAGCTTCTGCGCTGATTGTTGGTTTACGAAGACACATTTTGATAATAGGACGTGGTCCATTTTTAACAATGCAAAACTGGATGAGCTGTGAGTTGTAGTTTTTTTTTCAATTTTAAACCCAGTCCATATGTGCGAAACAAAAACAAATATTTCGTGATAATTGTAAATGTGTGCTCCTCGCGAGTAGTCGTTTTAACCACTAACCTCATCCCCATCTTATTTTTTCTATTTGTGCATCCTTCCTCAGCTCGATAACAGCGCTTTTTATCATATACGAAAAGTAATAATTCTGCCTCTTGAATCATATAAGATGGTTAATAATTAACTTAGAGCAAGAAGAGAAATAGGCCCATGATAGCATACTATGAAATACTCATAACGATTTCTCCACATGCAGATGCTGTGGAGTCCATCTTTATATTAACTGTACATCCTAGTGTAACATACTGCATCCTGATTCCCTAGACACGAACTAAACTAGGCATATTTTAAACAATGTATCCATTATATTGATAAATGGAGGAATACTAGCTTGGTCACTGGTGGTTACTCTCAGTCTGTGTGATTAACATGATGGACAACTCTGAAATAAGAATGCAAAGATAATGGAGCTGAATATGTATTTGTTTCTTGAAGCGCATTACTCTTTAACCTGTAACTGACAAAACCTTTTTTCTAGCACACCTGTGACGCACATTGTTACTATGAACGTAATGCCCTGAGACGTCGTCCTCGGGCTCGATGACGAATGAAACAGAAGAATGTCGAAACTTGCAAAAAAAGGCCACATCTTGGGAGTTCATGTGAAATTTAAAGCGGGTTACAGACGTCACATTGGCACCAAACTGCACTACAGTTCTGCCCAACACCATTGTGGATACAACAAAAAGGTCGTCCCATCCCCACTTACCTACATTTTACCCATTAAATTGATGGCTCATGGTTGGAGGTCAGAACCACGATGCCCAGCTGTGAGAACACGTTGTTTTCCTATGGATGGCTTAGTAAAACATTTCAGGCACACCGTCGCCCGTAATGGACACGAAGAGCCTTCAGGAGGTGGCATAAAGTGTGTCAATGTAACAACCCCTTCCCTTGAGGCTTTGATTCTGACATTTCACGGTCGAAAACGACAGTTCGAAGTACGATGAGCAACATGATGACGTTCTTGACACCTTTCGACACTGTTGCCCCTCCTCCCCCCCTTCCCCAGACGATTCAGATTTACTATAAGGACATCATGGGGCTGTAATCCCATCGAACGCGATATGACCCCTTTGAGTGTAGAGCGATAGCAATTTTTGCTCTGGTATAGAATGTGGAACAATTAGAAACCGTTCAAAATCATTCGACGAAATTTGAACCTGATCCGAAAGCAAATAGCGTTTATGTTAACCGAGTCTTGCTGTTCCGCACCCTCCTAGGCCGTGATCATAGAGTGGTGGATTATTGACATATGTATGAATAAAACGGCAAACGGTCCGAATAAGAGTCACCACCTCGGCAACACCTTCGTTGCCACCCACGCACCTTAGCTGAGCTTATCGGTTAGCACATCCCTATGTTGAATTTCAGGAAACACAACGCTCATCAGGTGAGTTTCCTTACTGTGCTAACACACGTCGGACATTACGGGCAGAATAAACATAAGAGGGGTCAACTCTTCCAGATGTTTGGGTCAGGATAATTATTTAAAAATCTGCAGCATATTATTCACACGGGTTCAAAAATGGTTCAAATGGCTCTGAGCACTATGGGACTCAACTGCTGAGGTCATTAGTCCCCTAGAACTTAGAACTAGTTAAACCTAACTAACCTAAGGACATCACACACATCCACGCCCGAGGCAGGATTCGAACATGCTACCGTAGCGGTCTCGCGGTTCCAGACTGCAGCGCCAGAACCGCGCGGCCACTTCGGCCGGCCTATTCACATGGGAACTTGCTGCGTGGGGTCTGATAAAGACTGGGCTACTTGAGATATGTTAGCGTATCTTGTCTTTTTCATGTTGATAGGCTCCTTCCACAGGCACATTAATACTTACGACGTTATCTTCAACGTACTACTAAGTAGTACACCACAGCTGCTTTAGACCCTGAGTTATCGATATGATCAGGTCACGTTCAATCGGGTTGCAGCCCCACGGGGGTCCTTGTAGGAGGGCTGAATCGTCAGGAAGAGGGGGACAGGGAGAGTCAGCAATGTCGACCGTTGTCAAGAATGTCTTTCCGCTTCTCATCGCACACCAAAGTGTCGTTTTCGACAGCGAAATACACTCATCAACCAGACGACCTGCTATCGATATACACCCAGCTAGGCGGCAGCAGCATCACCGGGCAAGGAATGACTGCTGGTCAGACACACGCAAGGTGCATTTAGAAATCAGTGAACGTACTGTCCGTGTGTAGAACGGGGAGGGCGTATGATCTACCTGAGTTCGACCCAGGGCAGATTGTGACGGCCCGGAGGCTCGGCACGAGCATGACTTGTTGGATGTTTTGGAAGTGCTGTGATGATGAGTGTCTTCAACAGATGGAGAAACCAAGATCCAGACGTAGTGGGTTTGGACGGCCATCACTCATTACTTATGACGAACGTCGTAGCCTGAGCAGACTGATAAACAAGACAAGCGGCGAACGGCGGAACTAACATCAGACTTTAATGCTGGACAGAGCACAAGTGTTTGGAACACATAGTGCACCGAAAACTCCTTATGATGAGCCTCCACAGCCGACGACCCATGCATATGACAATGTTAACACCACAACATCGGTAACTTGGGCTGAAATAGGTGACCATCGGCATTGGATGTTGGCACAGTGCAGAGATCTGCGTGGCCTGATGAATCCCGATAGCTTCTTCACCATACCGATGGAAGGGCGCGAATCCATCGTCTTCCAGGCGAACGGTTCCTTGACACCTGCACTGAGGGACGGAGAAACGCTGACGGTGGCTCCTGGGGAACGTTCACGTGGACACCCTTGGGTCCAGTAGAGCTCACGCGGGCACCACGGCGGCCAAGGAGTATCGTACAGTGATTGCAGACCAAGAACACCCCTTCATGACAATCATGTTTCCCGATGGCAGTGAAATTTTTCGGACACGATAACGCACAGTGTATCAACACCAGGAGTGTGATGGAGTAGTTCGAGGAACACAATGGCAAGATCCAAATGATTGGCTGGGCTCCCTAATTAGCCAGATCTGAACACTTTCGAACACATCAGTGATGTAGAATTTACGGGAACTAGGTGACTTGGTGTGCTGAAGGGGTGCCAACTACGTTCAGATACCTGCCAAGGCCTCATTGCTTCCATGCCACGAAGCGTCGCCGCTGCTATCCGTGCCAAAGGTGGAGGTAGGTTGTCATAATGTTCTCGCTGATCAGTGTATGTGGGAACCAGCGCCCCAAGGGAAGGGATAGTTCCACTGATGCCCTTTATGCCAGTTCCTGAGAGCTTTCCGCGTTGATTCTGAGCTGCGGCGTGTCTGAAATGTTTTCCTTGGGCATCCATGAGAAAACCGCGTGATTTCAGCGCTGGGCGTCACGATTCTGACCCACGTCACACAGGCGTCAGGATAAGGAGGGGGAATGTTGGTGGGACGGCGCGTGACTTTCTTCCTTTCGTGTGACGCGTCCACAATGGAGTTGGGTAGAATTGTGGTGAAATCTGGTGCCAGTGTAAAACCATTAACCCAGCTCACACATCACATGAACTTCTGGGCTGTGGCCTTTTCCTTCACATGTGTCCACACCTTGTTGCTTGAAGAGTCGCAAGGCAGAAGGTGACGTCGTAGGGCACAGAGGAAGGTCGTAGACACTATCGAGCTAAATTTCACATTTCTGCATCGCAAAAGCGACACTTCTTCTTGCATAGTGTATGTACTCTTAGGATGTAAATGAATAAAACAGCTAAATGTAATACGTATTTCTCAGGCGACCATAAATTACGGGGTGGTAAATATTCGTACCAATGGATCAGAGGGCTAACATCCTACACGGCTATTTCACTGGTAAACTCTCTAACCATCAATTTATTTCACCCCCTTTTTTCACAGGAATTGCATGAAACAAGTAATGTTCGATGACCAACACAATAACTCTTATAGTAAAAGAATTAACATATTCAAAAGACATCAACACATGTGATTCATAGTCGATATCACTTTCTTACACAGTAAGGGGTGAAACAGTGATTTACAAAGAGCAGCTACTCACCTTTGGCTCCCAGTTTAGTTCTTTTTTATTACTAGCAGCCACATTTTTGCCATGGCCACAGAACAGGCATGTGCTCGCTAACAACAACAATGTGCAATATGGTTTTTGGTGGCCTGTCACCATTTGTTTTTTTCAGTTCCTTCTGCCTTTCCATTTCTAGATTATGTCTTGTGTTCTTATTCTGTTGCGGAAGAGGTTGATTAACTGGTCTGCTAGTAGATTTCTAAATTTCATTTGCATAGAAAGGTTTCGATTTACTACATTCAGTTGTCACTGAAAGAAAAATGTAGCGGTTAACATGCGAGGCGTGTAGAAAATAATAAAACATGTTCGTCGATCAGCGTTCGGATTTCGAAACTACTGCGTATCACTCGTCTAACTATGAAAACCAAAAAAATACTATAAATTTATGATTGTCTTACGTTCAAAAGTGAACACAATTTTTTTTTTTTTTTTGCCCCATACATCCAAGATTTAGCCTTCACCTGCACTGTCGGCAGATATTTATATATCTCAGCGGCCAACAGCCGGCCGCGGTGGTCTAGCGGTTCAGGCGCTCAGTCCGGAACCGCGCGACTGCTACGGTGGCAGGTTCGAATCCTGCCTCGGGCATGGCTGTGTGTGATGTCCTTAGGTTAGTTAGGGTTAAGTAGTTCTAAGTTCTAGGGGACTGATGACCACAGATGTTAAGTCCCATAGTGCTAAGAGCCATTTTAACCATTTCAGCGGCTAACATTATTACAAAAAAATTATCTGCAATGTTCATTCAACACTTTCTGTTCACAGTATACAATCAGTAAACTTGAATGTAAATAGGAACTGTACTCATCGTCGTGTACTTCTACATTTTCAAGATGTGAAAGAAAGCTAGCTGTAAATATGCTAAGAACTAACCCATGTATTAATTTTATACTTAACAATGTAAGTAATCAGACTATCAATTCAACTGTAAGTTTTTGATATCAGAAGAGTGAATCGGCAACCGATACACTGTAGCCAAAAATAAGAACAGGTGCAGAGACGTAAGTCGCAAAGTACAGTAGTATATGTAAATACCGTTACTCAGTTGTTTGCTGTTGTATCAGGCCAATCAGCTTTGAAACATATTAATGATATTTATACTTGCCAGGGACTTGCTGTGAGTATTCCAGAGGCCGGGTGTGTGACCTCTTCAGTGGCGGGTCAATTGGGCTGTCTATATTTCACAATGTAATGCAGTGGTGTTGGTGTAGGTGGTGGTGGGGGTGGTGGCAGATGTGGCATATCAGGGAGACACTGCTGAATAAGTAAATCTTTTATTCCATAACAAAAGCAACGGTAGAGAAGGTGCTGGAACGATCGACGGTCGTTGTGTGGTAGGCGGCCACGGTCGAGCTCTGATGAAGGGGCGGTCTGGCTTCGCTGTTCAGCTCGGCATGTACAGGACTGGCGGCTTGAGACCACGGAAACCAGGGTGGATGACGTCGGTGACGTGTGTCCGCACTGAGCACAGTGCAACAATACAGACCCGCCCAGGGCAACGAACTGTGCCCGCTCGCGCGGTAGTGTGTGGGCAGTATTATGGCCCTGACTCGTACACACGGCCACCAGGATCGCGATCGTCACCAGACGGTAGTCACCCAGCGGATGGCGCAACGTTGTGAACGTTCCAAATCGACACCATTCGAACTCGGCTCAGGCAGTGACCTGCAGCTGACGGTGGCAAAGTCTGACAGGCAACGTAATTGTGACACTGTACTACTTTCCCATGTGCTTCTTTTTCAGGGGTGTATTCGAACTTGACTTCATTCTCGTGGATAACATCGCACTACCGCGTCGAACTGCACTGGTGGGGAAGCCTTTGGAACGAGAGGATATTCGGCGAATGGACTGGCTTGCCTCTCCCACAGGTTTAAATTACATAAAGAACGTGTGAGATTCGTTGGTGAGACGTATTGTCTCCATATCCACCAATGATGACGGAACAGTTGTCAATCGCGACGGTGGAGGAACGTAATGTCGTAACCACCAGAATTCCTTACCAGTGCTGTGGCCATCAAGGGATCACGTTGCTAGACATGGTGATCACAAACTCTATTGAGGACAATGTCCCGCCTTTTGAAATGCGCAGGGCACCATTATAAGACATGGCTCTGAGCACTATGCGACTTAACTTCTGAGGTCATCAGTCACCTAGAACTTAGAACTAATTAAACATAACTAACCTGAGGATATCACACACATCCATGCCCGAGGCAGGATTCGAACCTGCGACCGTAGCGGTCGCTCGGCTCCAGACTCTAGCGCCTAGAACCGCATGGCCACTCCGGCCGGCCGCACCATTATAAATCGCGGTGACTAAAGAGTAATTATTGTCTTTGAATTAAAGTGTCGTTTCTGTCATTGTACTGCTTTCAGGTACCTTCCGTACTATGCCGTAGCAGTTAATTCTATAGATTTTTCGACAACATGGTTGTGGAGAGAAGCGGCGATTAGTATGATTAATCAATAATTCAAAAACAGTCTTAATCGCATTTATTATTATTATTATTATTATTATACCGCCAACCGGTTTCAACCCGACGTAGGGGTCATCTCCTGGGCGTTTACACCTTTGGTCGACTGCTGGTGGTGTCACTCCTGTCTACATAACGGCAGGAAACTGTAGTTAATTCTGTGTTTGGTGCAAATTTCAGCGAGCTGTGTTACTTGGCCGTGACACTTCATGTGAAAGTTACTTTCGTCTGTAAGTATTGCCCACCAGTGTATTTAACATCTGTTTGCAGGGTTGTACGCAATGTCATCTCACTTTTACTGTTACTGTATCTTAATATGAGCTTCTGGACGAGGTAAGATTTTTCGTAATAAAAGTTGTCGACATTAAAGTATTTCACGATAAAGGATGACAGCCAAAAACAGTTGCAGGATAAAAATTTTATTAAAATTCTTGACCAAGGTTTCGGTACATTGCATGAGGGCTTAATTATTAATAAATTTGAAAATAATTTTTTTAATTTTTGGTAGCTGTAAGTCCGATTACGCTGTTTCGTAAACGGTTGGCCCTGACTAGTATTATTACGCAATCTGACTGCATAGAACAACAACAAAGAATGAAATGAAAATTTTCATTAACACAATTAATTAATTAAGTCCCCAGCAACTATAAAACCTACGAAACCAAAGCACAAGTGTAATTGTTCTGTGTGTGGGAGTGTGACTCAACGTACACATCTGGCACGGTTCTTCTTCAATAAGGAAAGAAATTTTAAATATCATTTATACTGAAGTAATTAAAAAATTGAAATACTATAATTGCGTAAGGAAAGCAGAATTACACTCTAATACAAGAACACAAGCCAGATGCTTTGTTGACTGAACCTGTAATGACGCATTATTTAAGACATTGATATAATAAAAAGAAAAGGAAGGAAAATTTTTTTTTCTTTTACCTTCATGTATTGACGAAAATCACTCTAATCATTACAATATATCTCCACACCGACTCTCTACTACCACATCTCAACAAGAACTCTCCACCACGACCTCTCGCCAAGCACTCTTCACTAGCACATCTCAACAAGCACTGACTACTACAAGTTCTCCCCAAGCACTGCCAGTGGAGGCAGCTGAATAATAGTCTTTGGCGCAATCTCTGGCGCTGTGGCTCAGTGTAGCCACCTTTCATATGCCCCTCCTCCACGGGCCAGAATTTCATGGTATTTTTGCCAGCATTGGTGGTGAAAATACCACCAAATTCGTCCACAAAAATACAGACAAAAATAAAAGTTAATATTAATACCTAAATATCACATGATTAGTTAAAATTTTGGCTTTGCACTGAACTTTCAATATTCAAATATATGAAATACAGTAAGCAATACAAATTCTTTCATACATGTGACTTTACATAATAGTTTACACAATACACAAAAGATCAGTTTATACAAATGTTCACATAAAATGCTTTCAATGATAAAAAAAATAACAACAAGTAGTTGCTAGTTCCAGCAGTAGCACCCAGCAATGGTCAACAGGTGCAGACACCAACAAGTGACATCATTCAGCAGAAGCAGTTCCATTAGTGGCACTCAGCAATGTTGAACAGGTGCAGACACCAACAAGCGACATAATTTCAATAGAAGCAGTTCATCAGTTGCACCCAGCAATGTTGAACAGGCGCAGACACCAACAAGTGACATTATTTCAGTAGAAGCAGTTCATCAGTGGCACCCAGTAATGTTGAGCAGGTGCAGACAGCAACAAGTGACATTATCTCAGTAGAAGCAGTTCATCAGTGGCACCTAGCAATGTTGAACAGGTGCAGACAGCAACAAGTGACATCATTATAGTAAAAGCAGTCCATCAGTGGCACCCAGCATTGTTGAACAGGTGCAGACACCAACAAGTGACATCATTTCAATAGAAGCAGTTCCATCAGTTGCACCCAGCAATGTTGAACAGGTGCAGACAGCAACAAGTGGCATCATTTCAATAAAAGCAGTCCATCAGTGGCACCCAGCAATGTTGAACAGGTGCAGACAGCAAGAAGTAACATCATTTCAATAGAAACAGTTCCAACAGTGGCACCCAGCAATGTTGAGTAGGTGCAGACACCGACAAGTGACATTATCTCAGTAGAGTCAGTCCATTAGTGGCACCCAGCAATGTTGAACAGGTGCAGACACCAACAAGTGACATTATTTCAGTAGAAGCAGTTCATCAGTGGCACCCAGTAATGTTGAACAGGTGCAGACACCAACAAGTGACATCATATCAGTAGAAGCAATCCATCAGTGGCACCCAGCAATGTTGAGTAGGTGCAGACAGCAAGAAATAACATCATTTCAGTAGAAACAGTTCTAACAGTGGCACCCAGTAGTGTTGAACAAGTGCAGGCACCAACAAGTGACATGATGTCAGTAGAAGCAGTCCGTCAGTGGCACCCAGCAATGTTGAGCAAGTACAGACACCAACAGGTGACATCTTTCCAGTAGAAGCAGTTCCATCTGTGGCACCCAGTAATGTGGAGCAGGTGCAGACACCAACAAGTGACTTCATTTCAGCAGAAGCAGTCCATCATTGGCACCCAGTAATGTTGAGCAGGTGCAGACAGCAACAAGTGACATCATTTCAGTAGAAGCAGTCCATCAGTTGCACCTAGCAATGATGAGCAGGTCCAGAGAGCAGTCCATGATATTCACTATCACTGATCACACTGTCCATCAGAGTTTATAAGCAGAAATTAAACATGTCCTAGTGGCACCAATCATGTAGAAAAAGTACAAGTAACAGTCCATAATATTCACTATCACTGATCACACTGCTCATCAGAGTTTATAAGCAGAAATTAAACATGTCCTAGTGGCACCAATCATGTAGAAAAAGTACAAGTAACAGTCCATAATATTCACTATCACTGATCAGACAGTTCAGGCATGAACAATAGTTTGAATGCACATACAAATGCTTTTACAATGCTCTTACACTAAACATACAAATTCTAATAAACACACAAATGATATCAGATAATTGTCATACTAACTATTACAAATATACAAATACCAGTAAACCTATAATATTTATGGGTGTCAGTGCAAGCCACTACAAACAAATAAAATAATATTTAGGAGATAGGTGGGTAGGATTAGGAAAGGAAAACACTCAAAACACACTCACTCATCTTTCATCCACATTAAGTACTACTGTGTAATTGAATAGTGTTAACTGTGTAAATGCAATTCTGTCAAAATTTGATGTTCATCTTGTGTATCAAGTAGTAGTGGCAGCAATGTATAACAGTCAATAACAGTTAGTCAACGTCATAGTCATCATGTCAAGACCAATGTTTGCCAAGCCAAATCAAATGTACTGTTGCTGAACAACTGTCAGTGAGCCAAGATATGCAAATACTTCCTCTCTCCAAAAAAAAATTATGTACTACTTATTGATTTAACAAAGTGTGTGTATAGACTATCTTCCTTCTACTTGAGTGTTCTAGTCTGCTATCTTCATCCTCCTTGTTCCATATAGACCAACAAAAAAAATATGTACCTCAATTACTTTACCTCTTATCCACCAAAACTCCAATAATCATCAGCATCACATAATCTCAATACTTCAATAATACCTCTTACGTCGATACATATAAATCTTATCATCAATATCATTTACCTTACCTCTTGTCCACAAAAACTCCAATAATCATCAACTTCATATAATCTCAATACCTCAATAATACCTCTCCAATACGTCGACACATATAAACCTTATCACCAATATCATTTCACTTCCATAACAACTCTTTCCTCTAGTCAGTCTCCTCGAACAAGTACAGATAAAATCCTAATGCAAACCTCATCCTCCCATACAATCCGAAGACACACTGTCAACACACAACCTCTGTGTAATTCATCTGACCCAAATCTTCTACTCATTATGAATTATAAACAAAGAAATGCTTACATGACCTCTAACAGACTTAGTTCGAATAACTCTCAGTAATTAAGTACGATTACGGAGTGTGAATTATCATAATATCTCACAGTGTGTACACCACGTCAAGAATCATGGCAGAAGCAAACATGTGGAGTATTTCTTGTGTCAAGTGTCACTCCCTATTTCAATTGCTCACGAAAAATGCAGTGTAATAACTGTCAATGGCCTAAACCTAGTTTTGGTATGTCATGTCGTTAGCTTCCTTCCTATTAGCATAAATTTATACAGCTTTCATAAAACCTCCAGCTCATGTGACTTCTAGGAAGTTTCTTGTACAAATGTCGTTTATGTCGAATTATAGCAGTTCATTTTCCTATCTTAAAAATATAAGGCACTGAGCGTAAGCAAAACAAGCAATAGCGAGTAAATATACCAGTAGAGAACAGAATGTCAACAAGTGGATGCAGCACAATTCTTACAACGAGCCTCTGCCAAGCGAACAATCTATAATTAATGCAATAGTGTGACCTAACCTCTATGTTCATTCACAGTATATCAGCATTTCTATATACCAAATTAAAGAGTAGTTATGACAACAAAACAGAAATGTGTAAATATGCAATCCATAAGTAAGGCAGCAAATATGTTATCTAACATAATAAACAGGTCATTAGCATCATATCAGCATAAGCAAATAAATGTCCATATGTAATCTCAATAAGTAAACATGAAGGCGCGAGCAGATAAATCACAAAGTATAACTTACATACATAATCACAGTCAGCACAATTAATCAGGTTACAATTATAATTTAAATAAATAAGCATAGCAGACACATAATAAAAAAATATGACATCAGTGAAAAAGCAGTGCAGCCAAGCGATGCATAATATACACAAGTTACAACCCAGTTCATTAATAAAACATTGTCAAAATCAGTTAACGTACGCAAGCACGTCGCTTCACAAGCAATTTCATAGAACATGAAATTAGCACACAGTATGAATCACGTAATTGCGAGCAGCAAATTACGTCTAAAGTACGTACCTAAGTGGAAATATGTTACCTGAAAAATGAACTCAATTAATAGTTACCTTTTTTAGTTTATTAGTTTCTTCTTGGAAATTACATTCTTTCAGAAATTTTCTCGATAGCAAGTCGTCTTAACGTCGGAGACACACAGAATTTACCTGAAGTTCTTAAATATTTTCTACAACCGTATCCTGAAAAATACTGAACGTTAATAACATAATTCATCAAGTCACTATAGCTTTATACTGAATTTAATCGGAGAAATTAGACTGTGTATTTGTTTACGGCTGTCAGTGCATTCGCACTGAGCGCTCGATCAGCCTTAGGAGCGTGACGTAGGAAGCAATTGTTTGCGGTCAACGACTGCCTTGTGCGGCGCGCAGACGTGACTGTTGCTTTGAGTATGTGCCGCCGCCAAAACCCAGCACGGTATCCTTGTATTCTCTGCATGTTTACATGTAGCTGTTAGTTTCTTTCGACAGTATGTCATTCCACAAAAATTTTTCAAAAGTATAACATTCCACAAAAATATATGATGTATTCCCTTAGAGCGTCGAGATTTAAGAGTTTCTACTTCGACAGTGTTATCATGAATCATTTTGCGAATTCTGTATGGACCGTTATAAAGCAGAAAAAATTTGCGACACAAGCCCTTTCCTTTGTGAGACAAACGATGAGACTTAAATAATACCTTCTGACCAACTGACAAAATTTTTAAACGACCAGGACGCTTAGCTGATTTCTCTCTTCTAGCAGCCGCAGATGCAATATTTTGTAGAGCCATGTTCACAACTTCAGAATGCCGCAGTTTCCGTGTAGGCGGAAAAGGAACGATTTCAGATATGCGATTTGTCGGTGCTTTGTTTTTTAATATCAGTATAGGCGGTAAAGATGTTGAGTCATTAGGAAGTTCATTCAGAATGTTTTGAAAAATATGAAGATACTGATCCCACGTTCTGTGATTCTGATGACAATAAAGACGACACAATTTATTGATTTCCTTCATCCATCTCTCTGAAGCGTTAGATTGAGGGTGAAAAAGTGAAATGAAAATTGGTTTAATTTTACGACGCCGTAGAGTACGAAGCCAAATTTTAGAACGAAACTGTGATCCATTATCTGATAAAACCTTATCAACGTGACCAACTTCTTTAAGAAAATGTTTGATGAAAGCATTAGATACTGAACAAGCTGTTGCTTTGCGTAAAGGTGTAAGACACACATATTTGGATGTCAATTCCACTGCTACGAAAATGTACGCAAAACCATTAGTAGAACGAACCACTGGACCGAACAAATCGACTGCCGCCATGTCCTTTAATTTCGCTGGAATGATAGGAAACAACGGTGCTCTGTGAGAATTTTTGGCGGCTTAGCCTTTTGACGTAATTTGCATTTGGCCAGAACAGATCGAATACGTTTTTCCATATTACTGAAGTAGCAATTTTCTCGTAATTTATGAAAGCATTTTCTGGGACCACAGTGTGCATAACTGAAATGCGTATACCAAATCAGCTTATTAACCCACTCATCAGGAATACAAACTAACCAAACAGAGTTGTCGACCGATTTTCGTTTAAAAAGAACTTCCAAGATAGATCGCAAAAAGGAGGTGTGGCCAAATCGTCCAATCTAACAAAGCGTCTAAGAAAATTACAGACACCAAGGAAACTACGAACATCACGTTTTGTGGTAGGAACAGCATAGTTACGAATAGTGTCTAATTTCTCTGGATCAGGAAGAATACCTTCTGTAGAAATAATGTGACCAAGAAATTTCACCTGAGAACGACCTAATTCAGAATTTTCTAAGTTCACTGTAATGCCAACTCTTGCAAAGATACTTAATAATGAATCCAAAATTTTGTTGTGCTCACTCCAAGAATGTTTAGCAATAAGAATGTCGGCAACATATGAAGTGATATTGTTACGAAGATAAACAGGTAAAATTTCGTTTAAGCTACGAATGAATGCTGATGAAGGTACAGTAAGTCCAAACGGCAATTTCCGAAATCTCCTTTGGGTAAAATCGTCATATCCGGTTATTGTTTACTTACTCTCTAGATAGATTGATAGTCGAAGAGTTGTTTTGACAGATGCAAAGAAAAGTAAAAGAGTAGGCAGCGGTGCAGAAAACTAAAAGGGAAATAGCACCACTACAGCTCGGGGCCCTATGCACGCTACGGCACATATTCACTTAGTGTAGTGAATCCCCTGAGGACTTTAATAGCCGCACATAATTTCCAGTTTGTGATTTAATGGCCAGTTTGGTGGAAGTGCGTACATAAATTGATCTAACCATGAACATGGATGTATGTCGTTCTTACAGTTGCGAAAGATCTTAAATTTCCGAACTGTTAAGAAGTGTTTATAGTCAAAGTTTTCTCCTCGTGGCGACAAAGACCTACCGCGTCTGTCCCAGTCCCGATGTCGATTATTGTCAAGTTCGCGCGCCTGGCGCTCTCTTGTTGCATCCCGTAAATGAAACAAATTATTTTCTTCAAACCCTTCTGCTAAACTAACACTTGTCAATTTATCTGAGATCTCCTCAACTCTTTCCGATGAATCACCTATTTGTTCCCTCTGTTTATTTACGTCTTCTGTAAGTGTCGCGACTCGGGTTTCAGTATTGTCACATTTAGTAGTTAACTGTTCATACTGTTGTGTTAGGTTATTTAATCTGTCATTCGGTACGGATTCCTCGATTCTCTCAAATATTTCTTCCTTATCGTGTGCACATTGTAAATTTAACTCTGAAAATTTCTGTACTATCACGCGATCTTTTTCTTCCTGTTCCCTGCCCTGTTCCTCTTGTCTGATTTCCGTTGAAATTAAGCTATTATTGTGAGCCTTCAAAATCGGTTGTACTTCTTCTCTAAATTCTTTCTTTGATTCATCTTTCATGTTTTTGAAACATCGTGAGCCTTACTGTGTTTCCATTGTTTCCATCTCGGTTTTACTTGTTCCTATTTGTGAGCCTAACCCTCTTATCACTGCTTTCATTTCTGTTTTAATTTCAGATCGTAACTGCTCCATTGTTCCCCTATATGTTTTTAATTCAGATCCCAAATTTAGTATAGCATCCATCAACTGCTCCATTTCTTCTGTCGTTAACCACGCAATCTGAGAATTTTTCGATTGTGAAAAATTTTGAACTGTTTCCGGACTATTTTCCCTACTTATTAAATTGTTTTCCACTACATTATTCATGACACTGTTTTCCTCTGTTGGCGAGTTCGCCATGTAAACAATTTCGTTATTCTGACTATTCATCAATTTTGCCTGTTTCATTGATCGCGTAATCATTTACAAAACATAAAAAATTCGTCACTGTACGAAAATTACACACAATGATTCCTCATCTTCAACAATACCATTCACACGAAATATTTCCCTCAAACACGATTAACGAACAATTGAAATAATTGCACTAAATTTTCAAACCCGTAGACAAGACAACAAATTTAAATTTGAAAAATACCATTAGAAGAATGCCAATTACCAAATCTACACATGCAATATAAACTACAAATTACTACAACAATACTACTGTCTACTATTTTTACAATCAGAAGAATTCCAAGGGACGATCCGAAGCAGCGGTCGCCACGTGCATGGGGGCTTAATTAAATAAAATGCAAATACTTTTGGTAGCTGTATGTCCGATTACGCTGTGTCTCGTAAACGGTTGGCCCTGACTAGTATTATTACGCAATCTGACTGCATAGAACAACAACAAAGAATGAAATGAAAATTTTCATTAACACAATTAATTAATTAAGTCCCCAGCAACTATAAAACCTACGAAACCAAAGCACAAGTGTAATTGTTCTGTGTGTGGGAGTGTGACTCAACGTACACATCTGGCACGGTTCTTCTTCAATAAGGAAAGAAATTTTAAATATCATTTATACTGAAGTAATTAAAAATAGAAATACTATAATTGCGTAAGGAAAGCAGAATTACACTCTAATACAAGAACACAAGCCAGATGCTTTGTTGACTGAACCTGTAATGACGCATTATTTAAGACATTGATATAACAAAAAGAAAAGGAAGGAAAATTTTTTTTTCTTTTACCTTCATATATTGACGAAAATCACTCTAATTATTACAATATATCTCCACACCGACTCTCTACTACCACATCTCAACAAGAACTCTCCACCACGACCTCTCGCCAAGCACTCTTCACTAGCACATCTCAACAAGCACTGACTACTACAAGTTCTCCCCAAGCACTGCCAGTGGAGGTGGCTGAATAATAGTCTTTGGCGCAATCTCTGGCGCTGTGGCTCAGTGTAGCCACCTTTCAACATATAAATATACCTCCATCATTGTTTTATTAATCTCCATTGCATGATGCAATTTTAGATTTTTTACTTCCGGTGAAGGTATATTTATATGTGCCGAAACCTTGGTCAAGAATTTTAATATAATTTTTATCCTGCAGCTGTTTTTGGCTGTCATCCTTTATCGTGAAGAATTTCAACAGTTGCTGTTGCAGCCATGTTTAAAATCTTGAATTAAAGTATTTTTAAACTATCTTACGACGCTTTTACGTAGACTTAACTATATTTAGGTGAATGGGGATTGTTCCCTGTCTGAAGTACTGAACTTTCCACGCTTGAGATTATTGAGAGAGGAAGACGGCGGAACACTCGTGAAGACGTTTCCTTTGAAGACCGGCAGTGTCCTCAGAGGCCGGTGATAACAAGGGCGGGCTTATTTCGTCACGGCGGAAGCGCGTCCGCTGTTCCGCCGCACGCACTAATTAGCCATGTCGATACTCACATCGTCTCTCTGTCAAACGTGGAGCAGGTGCCAACAGCAGGCAAAAATACACGCCCGGTCGATATCTGAC
The DNA here is from genome assembly GCF_023864345.2 of Schistocerca serialis cubense. Taxonomy (NCBI): domain Eukaryota; kingdom Metazoa; phylum Arthropoda; class Insecta; order Orthoptera; family Acrididae; genus Schistocerca; species Schistocerca serialis. The sequence continues at coordinate 225,010,458 of NC_064642.1, forward strand.
CTGGGTTAAGTCCCTGACAGTCGAGCTGTTACGTAAACTTCCCTAGCGTGTCGTCACTTCCACGAGGTCTTGGCCCTAAGCAAAATCAGTTCAAGGATCCAAGTTGTATGTATAAATGGTGACTGAGTATGGTAACGTCGAATGAAAGGTAATTAAATGAAGGCTGAAATAATAAATTCTGTCCTTCGCAGGAAAACACAACGCATACCCTATGTTCGACCATTGAGTGGATGTCACGGATAAAAGATATAGCACATTATACAAATAAGTAAGTTTAGAGGTCAAAGGACCAGATGTGGTGCACGTCGGAGTCTATAGGCTGAACCTGAATTGTACTGACAAAATTTCGAAAGTTGTTCAGGAATAGTTTCTAAGCATTTAGTTACTAGGGACCTGTAGATTTCAGTGTTTCATGACAGTCATTGGTTTTGTTTGATTTCTTACCTGCTAATATGTGCATAAAATTGGAAACATCGACTGCATATCTGGGAGTACTCGTACGGAACGATTTGAATTAATTGTTGGTAATGCGGGTGCCAGGTTGAGATTCATTGGGAGAGTCGTTAGAAAATGTAGTCCATCAACAAAGGAGGTGGCCTACAAAACATTCGTACGACCTATACTTGAGTATTGTTCATCAGTGTGGGATCCGTACCAGGTCGGGTTGACGGAGGGGATAGAGCAGATCTAAAGAAGAGCGGCGCGTTTCGTCACAGGGTTATTTGGTAAGCGTGATAGCGTTACGGAGATGTTTAGCAAACTCAAGTGGCAGACTCTGCAAGAGAGCCGCTCTGCATCGCGTTGTAGCTTGCTGCCCAGGTTTCGAGAGGGTGCGTTTCTGGTTCAAAAAAATGGTTCAAATGGCTCTGAGCACTATGGGACTCAACTGCTGAGGTCATTAGTCCCCTAGAACTTAGAACTAGTTAAACCTAACTAACCTAAGGACATCACAAACATCCATGCCCGAGGCAGGATTCGAACCTGCGACCGTAGCGGTCTTGCGGTTCCAGACTGCAGCGCCTTTAACCGCCTGGCCACTTCAAAAAAATGGTTCAAATGGCTCTGAGCACTATGGGACTTAACATCTATGGTCATCAGTCCCCTAGAACTTAGAACTACTTAAACCTAACTAACCTAAGGACAGCACACAACACCCAGCCATCACGAGGCAGAGAAAATCCCTGACCCCGCCGGGAATCGAACCCGGGAACCCGGGCGTGGGAAGCGAGAACGCTACCGCACGACCACGAGATGCGGGCCCTGGCCACTTCGGCCGGCTTGCGTTTCTGGATGAGGTATCGAATATCTTGCTTCCCCCTACTTATACCTCCCGAAGAGATCACGAATGTAAAATTAGAGAGATTCGTGCGCGCACGGAGGTTTTCCGGCAGTCGTTCTTCCCGCGAACTATACGCGACTGGAACAGGAAAGGGTGGTAATGACAGTGGTACGTAAAGTGCCCTCCGACACACACCGTTGTCTGGCTTGCGGAGAATAAATAAAGATGTAGATGCAGTGTGTGTCGTGTTTGAAAACAAACTAGTTTTATCTACTCATATATCCCATCTTGACAAGAGTAGCACCGTCAAATCTTTATAAAGTGATCTTATTATGTAGTTCGATGCTGTTCTGCCTTGCCCGCTTTATGAGTTACAGAACAGTAGAGGCAGATCATAGTGACACGAATACTATTTTTCGTCACCTCGAAACCAGAGTACAATGTTGTGTCAATGTTAGGTATTTACAGACATATTTTTTCAAACTGCCAGTGACGTGATAGAGAGAGGTGCTGCTCAGGTTCACAGCTAGTCATTATAATTGGAGACAGCAGGAATATTATAAGGAAAGACGAGACATTCTCATAAAGAAAATGAAATGAATAAAATTTCGCTTTAAAATCGGCGTAGCTTTTTTCTCGGTTGCTCATTAATAGGGTGACGCTAGATCATGTTTCGGCAATAAAGGTTTGAATCGCCACTGCTGGCTGGCATAAAAATGCTTTAAAGAAACTTAAATCGGACTTAGTAAATCACGAAAAGGTAGTGAACGCAGGTGCTATGATTCGCCATGCAAATCTGCAATTAAGTTGTGTAAGTAGGCTGTTTAGGTTTTCTTATTAGTAACGCCACGTAGCGCTCTGTATGAAAATCACTGGCTGTGCTGTGTGCAGGCTGTGGCTGGTTTGCATTGTTGTAATATTCGCTATTGTAGTGTTGGGCTGTTGGCTGTTAACAGCGCGTAGCGTTGCGCAGTTGGAGGCGAGTCGCCAGCAGTGGTGGATGTGCGGAAGTGAGATGGCGGATTTTTGAGAGCGGATGATCTGGACGTGTGTCCATCAGAAACAGTACATTTGTAAGAATGGATGTCATGAACTGCTATATATAGTATGATTTTTGAACACTATTAAGGTAAATACATTGTTTGTTCTCTATCAAAATCTTTCATTTGGTAACTATGCCTATCAGTAGTTAGTGCCTTCAGTAGTTTGAATCTTTTATTTAGCTGGCAGTAGTGGCGCTCGCTGTATTGCAGTAGTTCGAATAACGAAGATTTTTCTGAGGTAAGTGATTTCTGAAACGTATAGGTTAATGTTAGTCAGGGCCGTTCTTTTGTAGGGATTTTTGAAAGTCAGATTGCGTTGCGCTACAAATATTGTGTGTCAGTTTAGTATTGATCAGAATAAGTAAGAGAGTAATGTCTGAGTACGTTCAGTTTTGCTAGGCTGTTTGAAAATCAAATAATGTAAGAGGTTTAACAGCACAGTAATTCAATAATTTTTCTGAGGGGACGTTTCATATGTCGACCCTTAGCCGAAGATACCTCACTGGAATCTACTGATTTTTTTCTTGTAGTTTCTGTAATTAGTGTAGCTATTGTTTATTGCTAGCGCGTAATTATAGAGAGAATTTCCTTTGTAGTTTTAGTTTTTCGTTGTTGTACAGTAAAACAGTTGTGGCATGCATGTTGATGTGCACCAAGTATTTCGCAGTACGCTTGCAATTAACTAGATATTATTTTCAGTGCTATGTTAATGTGTTTTCTTATTTTGCTCTTCAAATTGTGCTTTTCTGTGTTATCGTGTGAAATATTGTGACAGTAATGGCGTGTGAAAAACGTAACACTAGGCTCCAAAGTAAACTGAGAAATAATAGTGACGACGAGTGTAGCGTATCAGCACCACTGTGTAATGAATTAACAGACATTCAAAGTGGTAATTTGGTAATTGTGCATAGGGAAATGGAGCGGGCGGCAAATAATGGCGTAGACAGTGAAACAATTAGTGAACAGGGAAGCATTATCGATCGATCGGTCGGCAACAGCTCGCCTCAGGAATCCGAAATGACAGGACACAATCTCGCAAATACTGTAGATTCAGGTTTTGGGTCTTCACCGTTTTCTTAAATAAGTCAAGACACATTTTCTGCTTGTGAAAATGTGAATGGTACCGGTGCAAATTCACTGCCGAAAAGCACTGAGGAACATGTTTCAGACACCAGTGCATTGTTATTACAATTAATACAACAAATGGGTCAAACACAGCAAAAGCTTCAAAAGTTAGACACAATGGAACAAAATCTTGGGAAGTTAGACACAATGGAACAAAATCTTCATATGTTAGACACAATGGAACAAAATCTTCAAAAGTTAGACACAACGGAACAAAATCTTCAAAGGTTAGACACCACGCTTGAACAAACACGTGAAGATTTAACTACTGAGTTACATAAAATCGAATAGAAATGTCGAAAAGTCTGTAATGACGTAAAAACACAAATTTGTGAGCATTTCCAACCTATTTTTTTGCGGCGTGAAAATACATTACAGAATCACAAAGCAGCCACAAAAGAACTGCAAACTATTGTTCATGAAAATCATGAGACCTTGCAAGCTAAGATTGACTCAGTTGCATCTACCGATTCGGTTACACAACTTGCAAAAACTCAGGAAAACTTAAAGGACACAGTAGATACGATTTCAACACAAATGGACACTCTGAAACTTTGTTCAGAAAAACACACTGAGGAAATAAGTTCACTATCGGAGAAAGTAGCCGAACTTTCGGATCAGTTCACTAACTTATCTACAAAGGTGGATGTTGATCTGAATGACACAAGACCTGTAGCCTTCACTGACACAGAAGAGTACGAACAAATTAGGAAATTAAAACAAAATCAGAATCAAATTAATACGCAACACCAAAGAGAAATCCGGGAAGTACAAGATCAGTTGACACAGGTAATACAATAATTACATATTTCAGAGGGCACTCGCGCTCCAATACGGGAAGAGGGACATGGAAATGCAGAACAGCCACAAAATAATAACACAGGGCACTTCGAAAATTATGAAAGAAATTGGCAAGGTACACCGAATTTTGAGATGGAACCGCCGAAACGACGTAACAATGACCGACATGCGACTCGCCGACATGATGATTTTGACCATAAGCTGTTTATTACTACATGTAAATTCCAAACATTTAAGAATTCCGGCAACGACATTCATCCACAAGCGTGGCTTCGTCAATTCTCTCATTGTTTCCCTCCCAACTGATCATTAGAGCACAGATTAGAATTTATGTGTGGCTATTTAGAGAATGAACCAGCTGTAAGAATGCGATCGGTCATTAACGATTGCCACAGTGAAGGAGAATTTTACCATGCCTTCCTCTCAGCATATTGGTCTGAAACCACACAAGACCGAGTAAAACATACCATCATAATGATGAAACATTTCGAACAATCTGAATTTTCCAGTCTTGTGAAATATTTTGAAGACATGTTGCACAAGAATCAGTACCTGTCAAACCCTTACAGCCCCTCAGAACTCATCCGCGTTTGCTTAATCAAATTGCCTGAACATTTACGACATATTATTTTGACTGGACGTTGCAAAGACGACATTGAAGCTTTTCAGGGACTTTTACAAGAACTGGAAATTGACACTGACAATCGCGGAACGCGAAAACAGGAGCACAACAATTACAGGTCACATCCGCAACAATTCCGCGATGACAGAAATAATAAATGGACACGACAAGGCTATTCTTACAACGTAAATCGTGACCAAAACAGACACCACCCGAGTGACAACCGTTGGGAGAGTAGTAATAATTACAGGGAAACCTCACCTCTCCACGGTAATGACTATCACAGAGACAATCAGAGAAACAGGCAATATGGGAACCAAAATAATTATTATCAAGGGAGACAGAATAACTTCAGACGCAACGGTCCAGCGCGCAGTTACGATTCAGGGAGAAATTCTCCACCACGTGACCGACAAGAAAGAAACTATGGAATCTACCGACATGACGACAGACATGTACATATTTGGTGACAAATGGCTCATGGTCGCGGGTTGGGTGGAACGATGTATTTTGGGCGGTTCTTGCGACACGAAGTTAAAGACGTACCGCTAGGGTCAAAATCTATAGCGAAGAAACAGGTATTCAATCTGAGGCGTCGTGCAAAATCGACGTTACCAGGAAAAGTAGAAAAGGCAAATTTTTCTGTCGTTCATGTGGAAGCAGCGTGTCTTCGAAACAATTTGGTTAGCGCTCTGAGAGACGCCAGTGCAGCAGATTCTCTGGAGCTAACGGTTTTCGGATAGCTGCGACAGAAAGCGAATGGTGTTAGGGAGGAGACGTGTCGTGCGCCATCTCCATGCTGGATGATCCTCTGTTTCTGATGCGGGCTCCGTGCACCACTGGGAGGAATGACGCTGCAGCAGATCTTGTTGCAGTATGTAATCAGGTTCTCAATACATACCAATGCAGTCACACAACTGTTTATCTGTATTCTCCTCTGACGTCTGCTTACTTTGTCATAAATGCTTGTGTATTTAAATGCATTAAGAATATATTCAGTTTTCACATGGATTCCTGTGTTTATGAACTCTCTTGCGTATGCAGCACGAAAAATAGATAGTGTGTTTGCTAACCTTACTTGTCTTCCGGAACTGGAACCGTTCCCCAACTACAATATTGTTGTCTAATCCTGCAAGTAGGTTCGAATCGAAGCCCTCTGATGCAAATAATTTCTGCGAACACTATTTTCACTAATGTGAGCGGTTATTCTTCAGTAGTAGGTATAGAGTTGCACATTAATATGGCGACCTATATTATGAAGTTATTTCAATTAACCATACAGGTGCAGTCGGAGCATAAATAATGATTTGTGCAAAATTTTGTATATAACTTTTCTATCCCTTGTAGCGTTAGGCCTGTTTGTATGTGGTTTAATCTATCACACTAAAGGTACTACACCGCTGGCCATTAAAATTGCTACACCACGAAGATGACGTGCTACAGACGCGGAATTTAACCGACAGGAAGAAAATGCTGTCATATGCAAATGATTAGCTTTTCAGAGCATTCACACAAGGTTGACGCCGGTGGCGACACCTACAACGTGCTGACATGAGGAAAGTTTCCAACCGATATCTCATAGACAAACAGCAGTTGACCGGTGTTGCCTGGTGAAACGTTGTTGTGGTGCCTCGTGTAAAGAGCAGAAATGCGTACCATCACGATTCCGACTTTGATAAAGGTCGGATTGTAGCCTATCACGATTGCGGTTTATCGTATCGCGAAATTGCTGCTCGCGTTGGTCGAGATCCAATGCCTGTTAGCAGAATATGGAATCGGTGGGTTCAGGAGGGTAATACGGAAAGCTGTGCTGGATCCCAACGACCTCGTATCACGAACAGTCGAGATGACAGGCAGACTAGATTAGGCATCTTATCTGCATGGCTGTATCGAATCGTGCAGCCACTTCTCGATTCCTGAGTCCACAGATCCCGACGTTTGCAAGACAACAGCCATCTGCACGAACAGTTCGACGACGTTTGCAGCAGCATGGGCTATCAGCTCGGAGACCATGGCTGCGGTTACCCTTGACGCTACATCACAGACAGGAGCGCCTGCGATGGTCTACTCAACGACGAAACTGGGTGCACGAATGGCAAAACGTCATTTTTTCGGATGAATCCAGGTCTGTTTGCAGCATCATGATGGTCTCATCCGTGTTTAGAGACATAGCGGTGAATGCACATTGGAAGCGTGTATTCGTCATCGCCATACTGGCGTATCACCCGGCGTGATGGTATGGGGTGCCATTGGTTACACGTCTCGGTCACCTCTCGTTCGCATTGACGGCACTATGAACAGTGAACGTTACATTTCAGATGTGTTACGACACGTGGCCCTACCCTTCATTCCATCCCTTCGAAACCCTACATTTCAGCAGGATAATGCACGACCGCATGTTGCAGGTCCTGTACGGGCCTTTCTGGATACAGAAAATGTTCGACTGCTGCCCTGGCCAGCACATTCTCCAGATCTGTCACCAATTGAAAACGTCTGGTCAATGGTGGCTGAGCAACTGGCTCGTCACAATACGCCAGTCACTACTCTTGATGAACTGTGGTATCGTGTTGAAGCTGAATGGCCAGCTGTACCTGTACACGCCATCCAAGCTCCGTTTGACTCAATGCCGAGGCGTCTCAAGGCCGTTATTAATGCCAGAGGTGGTTGTTCTGGGTACTGATTTCTCGGGATCTATGCACCCAAATTACGTGGAAATGTAATCACATGTCAGTTCTATTATAATATATTTGTCCAATGAATACCCGTTTATCATATGCATTTCCTCTTGGTGTAGCAATTTTAATGGCTAGTAGTGTACTTATAATGCATATCGTTGAAGACGTGGGCTGAAGCAGTAATACAGAAATGAAGAAGATACTTTCCAAGTAACAGGAATGGAGAATTGCGTTATCCCAGCCTTAGGGGTGATGGTCAAAGCAACAATAGTTAATTTTTTTTTTTCCAAACTGTGCACGAACGTTCATCAGCAGTCGTGAGAAAGTGTCTATAGAACCGTTTCCATTGTGCCTTCATGCCGCGTTATTGGTCTCGGCTCGCCGCGCCGCAGTGCTGCGTGTTTCACTGTTTGCTCAGTGCTCGGCTGCTCAACACCGCCAGAGGGGCTCCAACGCGAGATTCGCCAGCTGCCGCGGCGCGGCGTGCTGCGCTAAAGCCACTGTGCAGCTACGCATGCCTGACCAGCGGATCGGGTGTACGGTAATGACAGTGCCGGTCTCCACGGCTTCATTGGATTAATTGAATCCGGCACCGTCTGCTGCGAGACGCACGTGACACAGCTCTCCCGCGACCAGAATGCCCGTGGCGAGTTTCCAATTTCAATTAAGCCGACCCAGAGAAAGGACCAGTGCCGTCGACCGGCAGGGAACACCGTGACGCCACGGTACCGGGAACAGCAAACACCAGTCAGCGGTTCGCTCTCCGGGTAATGCAGTCGTTTGAAGAATCCTTGTACTCAAAATGAGGCTCACATTTCATCAGGAGGGTGAAGGAAAATGCGCACTTGGGCTTGACAGCGCGATGATCCAGTGGGTAATGTCGGAAGCTTCGTGAGGCTGTTTGCAGAGGACGCAGTTGTCTGTTGGAAGGTAGCAACACCGATACCCTGTGTCATATTGTAGGAAGAAGTGCAGAGGATGAATGTGTGGTGCAGGGACTGGTAGTTGACAATGAACATCAACAGATACATGTTGCGCAGAAATAGGCGAGCAGATCTGCTGTTTTTGTAATAGTCTTGAGAAGACCCGGGGTGGGTTGGACTTGGGTCGTGGGGGGAGGGGGCGGTTGTAATTTACTGGGTGTAGAAGGATGTACTTTATTGTAACACAATCCAGTAAGTGGTAATAAATACAAATGCAATACACATAACGAGTAAGACCTTCAAGTGCAGATCGGTAGCGTTAATAATAATTACTTATTTACTGAGAACAGAACATGTAAGCAAACTCTCAACTTTTCAATATCCATTTAATCTTAAAGGGTTCATTTTTATACCTGGCCCACCAAGACATGAAAAAAGTGGAATTACAATAAACAATTCAAATGTAACAGAAATTAATCCTTTGAATACAAATATATTTGCACTGCAAGTCCCTGATATTAATAACGAACGTCAAAGTGGCGACATATGCTTTAAGATATGTTTGCAGAATGAATGTCACAATCCACACGTGCTTCTCAGCAAGTCAAAATACAGAATAAAAAAGAAAACAGTGATGAAAAATTACCCCCGTAAAACACTGGCAACAGAATCAGACATGGTGAAAGGGAAACATTTCGTAACAATTTAATAAAAGACTGAAATGGTACTCGCCCACAAGGACGTTTTGTCAGTCAACAAGTACAGCTTTAAAGCTACAGTTTCAACTGCGAGCAAGTTTAGGCTGTTACAAATGAGAACACCTAAAAGCTTACACAAAGAAAAACGAAAGAACAGACAAACATTGACAAATTAACTGCATAAGTACGAACATATTCAAAATGGTAGTCACAAAATTGTAATGAGATATATCATTTTACTCAGCTGAACACTTACCACAAATCAGTGAACGAACATACCCAATGCTCCAGTGCCTTTAAGCACATCAAAATGCCTCGTGAACATGAATATGACTATGTAGCGTCTTTTACTGTAGGAATCAAGGGAGAGGATCTTGTTATGGGTGGCCAGTATTCTCTTTCGAGAACATAAATAGATGCGTGGATTAACATGGTTCTTTAGATAAAAGAATAGGAAGCTACTTATCTTGAATAGAGTCCATGTGTTATGGTACAAGCTCAGTAATAATAGTCCTCTTGCAAACAATACCGGTAATCTTGGTATAGACACAAAGCTGGGTGTTATGGACTGTCGTAGTCTTAGCCCGCTCTCCTGAAAGAATGACGGACGCCAAACTGGAGTGCGAGTCGAGTCAGTCCGTCAGTGAGCTAGTCGCTGAGTTAGTGACTGAGCTCGTACCACAACACATGGACTCCATTCAAGATAAGTACCTTCCGGTTCTTGTAAATAAATAAACTTGTTAATCCACGTTTATATTTGTGTTGTAGAGAGATGATACTGGCCACCCAGTAAAACATCCTTTCTCCTGATGCCTACGGTACAAGACGCTACAGTGGTGACGAGGATGCAACAGACTAATTAAGTATAGCCAGGATACGAAATCATACATGTACAATCCACTGGTGATAGTGATTCTGACTTTTGCTTGCAGTGAAATAAACTTCATTAATATACTCGCCATACAGATAAACTTGCGCATCGCAACCTAAAGAGTCTCCAAACAAACATGAAAACTTAATGAATCAGGCCTTATTAACTAAATTATGATAAATAAACACAGGCGATCGACATATCCGACACAGGTCGTAACAACTGCTCTGTAGAGGCATTAAACCGAATAGGCGAACATAAACACAAAGTAGGAAGGGGAAGCCTTCATTCTACACGCAAACGCGCAAGTACCAACTTGGCGTCACGCCGGCTAAAAAATAACAGCCACGCACTGGCTACTACCAGTGGATATTACAAGCCGAACACGTCCGACACGCAAACAGTGCAAGTACCAGGGTGGTGGGACCGCCTAGAATAGGAAATAACAGCCGCGCTGTCGGGTACTGCCAGAGGGCATTGTAATATAAATACGTCGCACATGTAAATGGCGCAAGTACAAGCTTGGCGGCGCCTATGAAACAGGAAATAACAGCCGCCCGCTAGGATACTATTGACAAACATTAAACAAAACTCCACGGTAAGAAAAAGAAAGTCATGTGTCACACAACAAACAACAAACCTACCATTCATTATAGCGATAGCGGGCATGGTCCATTTTATAGGATTTTTAAACATCTAAATCAATGATTCAAAATGGCTCTGAGCACTATGGAACTTAACTTCTAAGGTCATCAGTCGCCTAGAACTTAGAACTACTTAAACCTAACTAACCTAAGGACATCACACACATACATGCCCGAGGCGGGATTCGAACCTGCGACCGTAGCGGTAGCGCGGTCCCAGACTGTAGCGCCTAGAACCGCTCGGCCACCCCGGCCGGCCATCTAAATGAACTAAACACTTCTGCCTGATGGACACATCCCACAAACAAATATCAAGAAAGTTCGGACGTCACATAAATCGTAATAGCCGATCGCTGGCCGGCCGAAGTGGCCGAGCGGTTCTAGGCGCTACAGTCTGGAACCGCGCGAGCGCTAGGTCGCAGGTTCGAATCCTGCCTTGGACATGCTGTGTGTGATGGTCTTAGGTTGGTTAGATTTAAGTAGTTCTACGTTCTAGGGGACTGATGACCTGAGAAGTTAAGTCCCATAGTGCTCAGAGCTATTTGAACCATTAAAAACCGATCGCTGGGTGCGCTTAAACCTGAAATTTAAATTCTGACGCAGCCACACAAGGACTCAAAATGCCAGAACGTACAGTAGAAAAACGTTTAATGATTTTAGCGGCCACACACACTATGGCCACATAGCACAAGGCGCACGAAATTAACCGGAAAGCAAGAAACTTTGAGGAATAAGCAGAAGCCTTCTGATAAGCCAAAGCCGACGTTCACTAATAATTTTGCACCGCTTTGAGAAAATAAGATAATTCCATGCTGCTGTTAGCTCCGCAAAGATATAAGGTGCTAGGCTTGTTGAATCCAAATCACTGTCTGACAGCAACGAACACCAGCCTGGGCTGCCACACCCCTCCATACTCAGCTATGCTCAGCCAGGGGAAACACACGGCTGCCGACGAGGCTCAGTACAGCGCCGAGCAGCTTCAGTCAGTCAGTCCCAAACCAGTTTTTCTTGTCTGTATTGTTATTTAGTTCCCAACAACGGGGGCGGGCTGGCAACAGATAAAAGCCGCTCTTCAGCCAAACTGTATTTACAAATGGTTAAAGTGTATAAAAATTGAAAATAACAGGTGATTTTGTAAAAAAACACACATACATGCACGATATTTACGATTTTTATACAACAGTTCCCGTCAGATCACCGAAGTTAAGCGCTGTCGGACTGGGCTAGCACTTGGATGGGTGACCATCCGGTCTGCCGAACGCTGTTAGCTAGCGGGGTGCACTCAGCCCTTGTGAGGCAAACTAAGGAGCTACCTGATTGAGAAGTAGCGGCTCCGGTCTCGGAAACTGACATACGGCCGGGAGAGCGGTGTGCTGACCACATGCCCGTCCATATCCGCATCCAGTGACGCCTATGGACTGAGGATGACATGGCGGCCGGTCGGTACCGTTGGGCCTTCATGGCCTGTTCGGGAGGAGTTTAGCTTTTTATACAACAGTACAATAAACGAGGATTTTGTGAAATACATATAGATTAAAAATAATGATAGTTTCGTTTGACGATTTTATATATACAGTCACTAACAAATGTGGATGATGCCATGAAGTGATTGTATTGCTAGGTGATGTATAAAAAATTGTCATGATAAAGGTGATCATGAGAATGACTAAGGCGTCCTGTAGAGCCGCAAGTAGCGGCTAGATGATGGATGAATAGAAAGCAGAAAATGGGGTGGAAGGGACGGATTTCATTGTCGGGGAGTTGATTAAAATTCCGGCGGGAGAGGATGGATAAGGTCTGGAGTTGCATGGAAGGTGATATATGAATGTAGTGGCACAGCAGGGTACCTGGATTGGTTAAAATTGGTGGTCAATTGAGTGGTAAATTGGATGCAAGTTGGGGAAGGAAGGCGGATGCCCAAGGGGAGGTGGAGTGCATGTCTTTCCAGGATTTCAAGGGCCTTGTATAATTTATGCGAGGCAGAAATCCAGCCAACGTTGGCGTACATTAGGATAGCACAGATGAGGGATTTATAGATGAGGATTATGGTAGAAGGATGTAGAGCCATGTGCATCCTGTTAATAGTGTTATCAGGTTTAGTCGGTTTCGGCGTTTGTGTTGGATGATAAGAAGATGTACCACGGCCCTAGTTAGTTTTCTGTAGAGAGTTAGTCCTAAATACTTTACTGTATTAGTCATAGGGATGGGTAGGCTGTAGTTGAATGGATGGAAATCTGGGCGACAGAAATGCCGAGTGGCACCACCAAAGATAGTGGCTTGGCTTTTCTGTGGATTCAGCTGAAGTTTCCATGTATTAAACCGTTGGTTTAAGAGACTCAGTTGGTGCTAGAGGAAGGCATTGCGGAGTTGAAGAGTGCGCCGTGTGGTTGGGTAGGCGGTGTTGTCAACATATTGCAGGAGGTGCGATGGAGGTGGCGGTATAGGAATGTCTGCAGTGAACAAGATGCAAAGGAAGGGCGAAATGACAAACCCTTGAGGCACACCTTGGGCAGGAAAGAAAGATACGGAAACAGAAATGGTTGATTTTGTCATAAATAGGACGTTGTTCAAGAAAGAATTATGTAAGGCGGACATAGTTAACTGTAAGTGCATAGGTATCCAGCTTGAAGAGCAGTACAAAATGCTATACCAATCCAAAGGCATTCTGGATACCAAGGGAGACAAATATGGTGGACTTCCGATTATTCAGTTGATGGGAGATTACGTCGGTAAGGTAAAGAAGATGGTCGTCAGTGGAATAGCTGAGACAAAGCCACAATGGGCGTTGGGAACGGGTATTTGGGTATCAAGGTAGTGACGAATTCAGGTACGAGGAGTTTCAAAGATTTTGCTGAAAACTGATGTGAGGCTGATAGGTCTATATCATGAGCTTTGCGAGGGTTCTTTATCAGGTTTCAGGAAGAGGAGGACTTTGGATCCCCAAACCAGCCAGCACACCATCTTAAATCGGAGCACAACTGTCCACCCGCCAGCAACCTCTCCGATTGGCGTGATCTCGTCCTTAGGCAACGGACAAATACAAGCAAAGCGGGGCCGCAGCTATCGGTAATCGATGTACCAGACAGATAACTGGGGCACGCACAGCTCAACATTACTGGTGACAAATCTCTGAGAACTACCATAAGACACCCAGGAATAACAGTCTGGAGTGACCTAAAGTGCCGCTTTAGGTCACTCCAGACTGTTATTCCTAGGTGTCTTATGTATTTATTTAGATAAATAAATAAATAAGACACCTAGGAATAACAGTCTGGAGTGACCTAAAGTGGGATGTTCACACAAAACAGAGCTGAAATTTTATCAGGACAATCTTAAGGAAATGTAATTCATCCACAAAAGAAGTGGATTACAAAACACTTGTTCCACCGGTTCTTCAGTTCTGGTAATCATTATGCAATTCGAGCAAAAAAGTGCTTTTTCACACAGCATAACGCAGGAACATAAGGGATAATAATGGTGAAAGTGGATGAACTGGGCTATGAATGGGTTCCTCATCCACCCTGTTGTTGTTGTTGTTGTTGTGGATGCTGCTCTCCATGCCACTCAATCCTGTGCAAGCTTCTTCATCTCCCAGTACGTACTGCAACCTACATCCTTCTGAATCTGCTTAGTGTATTCATCTCTTGGTCTCCCTCTACGATTTTTACCCTCCACGCTGCCATCCGATATTAAATTGCTGATCCCTTGATGCCTCAGAACATGTCCTACCAACCTATCCCTTCTTCTAGTCAAGTTGTGCCACAAACTCCTCTTCTCCCCAACCCTATTCAGTACCTCCTCATTAGTTATGTGATCTACCCATCAAATCTTTAGCATCATTCTGTAGCACCACATTTCCAAAGCTTCTATTCTCTTCTTGTCCAAACTATTTATCGTCCATGTTTCACTTCCATACATGGCCACACTCCATTCAAATACTTCCAGAAACGACTTCCTGACACTTAAATCTATACTCGATGTTAACTAATTTCGCTTCTTCAGACACGTTTTCCTTGCCATTGCCAGTCTACATTTTATATCCTCTCTACTTCGGCCATTTTCAGTTATTTTGCTCCCCAAATAGCAAAACTCCTTTACTACTTTAAGTGTCTCATTTCCTAATCTAATTCCCTGAGTATCACCCGACTTAAGTCGACTACATTCCATTATCCTCGTTTTGCTTTTGTTGATGTTCATCTTATATCCTCCTTTCAAGACACTGTCCATTCCGTTAAACTGCTCTTCCAAATCCTTTGCTGTCTCCGACATAATTACAATGTCATCGGCAAACATCAAAGTTTCTATTTCATCTCCATGGATTTTAATACTTACTCCGAATTTTTCTTTTGTTTCCTTTACTGCTTGCTCAATATACAGATTGAACAACGTCGGGGGAGGCTACAACCCTGTCTCACTCCGTTCCTAACCACTGCTTCCCTTTCATGTTCCTCGACTCTTATAACTGCCAACTGGTTTCTGTACAAGTTGTAAATAGCGTTTGGCTCCCTGTATTTTACCCCTGCCACCTTCAGAATTAGAAAGAGAGTATTCCAGTCAACATTGTCAAAGGCTTTCTCTAAGTCTACAAATGCTAGAAACGTAGATTTGCCTTTTCTTAATCAAGCTTCTAAAATAAGTCGTAGGGTCAGTATTGCCTCACGTGTTCCCCTGTTTCTACGGAATCCAAACTGATTTTCCCAGTTTTTCCATTAGTCTGTAAAGAATTCGCGTTAGTATTTTGCAGCCGTGACTTATTAAACTGATAGTTCGGTAATTTACACATCTGTCAACGCCTGCTTTCTTTGTGATTGGAATGATTATATTCTTCTAGAAGTCTGAGGTTATTTCGCCTGTCTCATACATTTTGCCCACCAGATGGTAGAGTTGTGTCAGGACTGGCTCTCCCAAGGCTGTCAGTAGTTCTAATGGAATTTTGTGTAGCCCCGGGGCCTTGTTTCGACTTAGGTCTTTCAGTGCTCCATCAAACTCTTCACGCAGTATCATATCTCCCATTTCATCTTCATCTACATCCTCTCCAATTTCTATAACATTGCCCTCAAGTATATTGCCCTTGTATAGACCCTCTATATACTTCTTCCAACTTCCTGCTTTCCCTTATTTGCTTAGAACTGGGTTTCCATCTGAGCTCTTGATATTCATGCAAGTGGCTCTCTTTTCTCCAAAGGTCTTTTTAATTTTCCTGTAGGCAGTATCTATCTTACCCCTAGTGAGATAAGCCTCTGCATCCTTACATTTGTCCTCTAGCCACGCCTGCTTAGCCATTTTGCGCTCCCTGTCAATATCATTTTTGAGACGTTTGTACTCCTTTTTGCCGGCTTCATTTACTACAGTTTTATATTTTGTCTTCGTCAATTAAATTCAATACTTCTTCTGTCGCCCCTCGTCTTTTTACCTACTAGATCCTCTGCTGCCCTCACTACTGCATAACTCAAAGCTACCCATTCATCTTCTACTGTATTTCTTTCCCCCATTCATGACAATTGTTCCCTTGTGCTGTCCCTGGAACCCTGTACAACCCCTGGTTGTTTCAGTTTATCCAGGTCCCATCTCCCTTAATTCCCACCTTTTTGCAGTTTCTTCAGTTTTAATCTAGAGTTCATAACCAATAGATTGTGGTCAGAGTCCACATCTGCCCCTGGAAATGCCTTACAATTTAAAACCTGGTTCCTACATCTCTGTCTTACCATTATATAATCTATCTGAAACCTGTCTGTATCTCCAGCATTCTTCCATGTATACAACCTTCTTTTATGATTCTTGAACCAAGTGTTAGCTATGATTAAGTTATGCTCTGTGCAAAATTCTACAAGACGGCTTCCTCTATCATTTCTTACCCCCAATCCATATTCAGCTACTACGTTTCCTTCTCTTCGTTTTCCTACTATCGAATTCCAGTCACCCATGACTATTAAATTTTCGTCTCACTTCACTATCTGAATAATTTCTTTTATCTCATCATACATTTCATCAACTTCTTCGTCATCTGCAGAGCTAGTTGGCATGTAGTCTTGTACTACTGTCGTAGACGTGGGCTTCGTGTCTATCTTGGCCACAACAATGCTTTCGCTGTGCTGTTTGTAGTAGCTTACCCGCATTTCTATTTTTTTTTTATTCATAATGAAACCTACTCCTGCATTACCCCTATTTGATT
This sequence comes from Schistocerca serialis cubense, assembly GCF_023864345.2. Classification (NCBI taxonomy): domain Eukaryota; kingdom Metazoa; phylum Arthropoda; class Insecta; order Orthoptera; family Acrididae; genus Schistocerca; species Schistocerca serialis. Next base: position 225,027,311 of record NC_064642.1, read on the forward strand.
TTGTGTTTATAACCCTGTATTCACGTGACCAAAAGTCTTGTTCCTCCTGCCACCGAACTTCCCTAATTCACACTATATCCAACTTTAACCTATCCATTTCCTTTTTTAAATTTTCTAACCTACCTGCCCGATTAAGGGATCTGACATTCTACGCTCCGATCCGTAGAAAGCCAGTTTTCTTTCTCCTGATAACGACATCCTCCTGAGTAGTCCCCGCCCGGAGATCCGAATGGGGGACTATTTTACCTCCGGAATATTTGACCCAAGAGGACGCCATCATCATTTATCCATACAATAAAGCTGCATGCTCTCGGGGAAAAATTACGGCCGTAGTTTCCCCTTGCTTTCAGCTGTGCGCAGTACCAGCACAGCAGTGCCGTTTTAGTTAGTGATACAAGGCCAGAGCAGTCAATCATCCTGACTGTTGCCCCTGCAACTACTGAATAGGCTGCTGCTCATTTTCAGGAACCATACGTTTGTCTGGCCTCTCAACAGATACCCCTCCGTTGTGGTTGCACCTACGGTACGGCTATCTGTATCGCTGAGGCACGCAAGCCTCCCCACCAACGGCAAGGTTTATGGTTAATGGGCTGGGTCACCCACCCTATTCAGCAGATATAGCTTCAGGTGGCTTCTTCCTGTCCTCTAACGTGAAACTTTGGCTTGCCGGGAAGAAATTATCATCAAATGAGGAAGTGATAGTTGCAGTCAACGAGTATTTTTCAGGAGTTTGACAGAATCTATTTTTCCGATCGGATGGAAAAGCTGGAGAATTACTGGTCCAATGTACATACCTCAAAGGAGAGTCTGTCAAAAAATAAGGTGAGTTGTTTACGAAACAATCATTTTTCTTCGTTTTTTATCATACTTATCACACCAAACTCGGGAAATATCTGCACAACAATGCACATGTAGCTGACATTGTGCTTAAGCTTACTCTTAGTACCGTTCGGCTCTATTTTTGGTTTTTCACTCAACACTATAGTGATACACCACAGTACGGTCAGGTTTAGTGGTGAAGAGTTGGGCGATATGTTAGTCTGGGACCGTTAACAGTTTAATAAAGGAGGTACACAATATCCAAGGAAGACAGTTTGTCATGGATTCGTTTCAAGCGCGAGAGACTAAAGGCGATGAGCAGCCAGTGGCAGACGCTAAAATAGTAGTTTTCTAAAATTCAGAGGCCGCGAGACTGAAGTAGAGACATGCGACGTATCATATCCGCTCAACGAATCCAATGGAAGAGGCATAATGATACTCATAACGATGCTATGCTGAATGTTCCCACAGCGACGACAACCATATCGTAGTGCTTTAGCAATTCTGCATATATGCCAACATTTTGGTGATATCATTTTACAGGTTTTTTTGGTACTGTAAAATGGCTTTCACAGAAACAAAAATAACTGAGGTGACAAAGAGGACAAATCGTAATTGCTGAATAACTATTTGAATTACGTTGCTGGATTTTAGGTCAACGTTGTCTAGAGAGCAGTTACTCTTTTTGCGGGAAGCTGCTTCGGTTTAACGGAAATTGCAAAAGGAGTGCTTGTAAATGATTCTAAGTTCTGAAATGCTGAGATAGATTGCCATTTATGTAGGTATAATACGAAAAAAATCGCTGTTTGAATATGATACGACTTATTATACCAAATACTAGTTCTGAGCAACTGCAGGTTTGTTATAGTGTAAGATAGACGTGTTACAAGAACGTTATACTTTGGAGCTTGTGTAGCTAGACGCTCGGGTCGTGGAGCGTTACGTAGGATCGTCTGTAGAAGGTATGGCCTTGTAGACAGTGTCTTTCAGCTTTCCCCACAGAAAAAAGTCTACAAGTGTCAAATCCGGGGTATGGTCTGGCAGAGGTAAGGGTCTTCTGCATCCAATCCAACAATTTGGGAACAATTCACGAAGTCATATTGCACTATTTCGTGTGCTATGGCCTGGAAAGCCGTCATGTTGATACCACAGTCCCGCACAGGCTGCGGAAGAACATCTTCTAGCATCCGAGGATGATGGTCTGTTAGGAGGGTGCAATGTGTTCGTTTGGTGTTCCGTTTATGAAAAACTACGGTTCACTATCCCACCCAAGACGTTTATACTTCATGGATGCTAACGTTCCACCTTACGGAGCAAAGGGGTTTGTCAGCAGTTCAGTAGTGCCTGTTTCGCCGGTTTACAGGGCCGTGATTGGTATATGTGGCTTCATCACTAAACATGACACATCATATATCTGGAGTATCCTATCTTAATGCCATTGTACTAAAGTTAACACGAGTCTCATAATCGTTTCCAAGTAGCTCTTGATGGAGAGGGATGTGATAGGGATGGTATCTGAGTAGATGGAGAATGCGTAGAACACTTGCCTTACAGATGCCTCTTACTCGTACGATTGCGTAGGAGATAACGTGCAGATCAAAGGCAACAGCAGCAAGAACATTAATTTCCTCCCTCTTCTGTCGTCACTTGTTTGCTTCTAGTACTTCTATTACAGACTGCACCACCACTTTCACGTAACTGGTGGAAGAGGTTGATAAACAACTGCCGAGAGTCTTGACGTCTATTGGGATATCTCGTCCGTACAAGAACGAACTCCATTCTTCCTATGTTCTCCGTACACCATGAGCATGTCGGCTTTTTCTGCATTGGTAAATCCTGTAAGTAGGCTGTTTAGGTTTTTATGTTGGTAACGCCACGTAGCGCTCTGTATGAAAATCACTGACTGTGCAGTCTGTGGCTGGTTTGCATTGTTGGAATATTTGCTATTGTAGTGTTGGGCAGTTGGATGTGAACAGCGCGTAGCGTTGCGCAGTTGGAGGTGAGCCGCCAGCAGTGGTGGATGTGGGAAGAGAGATGGCAGAGTTTTGAGAGAGGACCATGTGGACGTGTGTCCGTCAGAAAAAAGAAACTTGTAAGGCTGGATATCATGAACTGATATATGTATTATGACTTTTGAACACTATTAAGGTAAATACATTGTTTGTTCTCTATCAAAATCTTTCATTTGCTAACTATGCCTATCAGTAGTTACTGCTATCAGTAGTTAGGATCTTTTATTTAGCTGGCAGTATTGGCGCTCGCTGTATTGCAGTAGGTCGAGTAAGGAAGATTTTTGTGAGGTAAGTGATTCATGAAAGGTATAGGTTATTGTTATTCACGACCATTATTTTGTAGGAATTATTGAAAGTCAGATTGCGTTGCGCTATAAATATTGTGTGTCAGTTTAGTGATGATCAGAGTAAGTAAAGGGAGAAAGGTCTGAGTACGTTCAGTTTTGCTCAGCTGTTTGAAAATCAAATAACGTAAGGGGTTTACCAGCACTGTCATTCTTAATTTTTCTAAGGGGATCTTTCAATCCCATCCAACACTTACTACGTAGACCTTGTTTGACTTTCACACACTAACGGGCTAGCAAGTCGCAATGCACTCAAGGAAGGCACAAGCACACTGTAAGCAAACATAACAACATCGTAGCAAGCAATTACGTACGTTTAATGGGCACAAACAAGTATCGCTGTGGAAACTTTTCAAAATATGAAATCTCGTACACGACTAACACCACAATCCTGCAACAAAAACCACTAACCTTCTAATTTTCCAGCTGCTGTGGCCGAGCGGTTCTAGGCGCATCAGTCCGGAACCGCGCTGCTACTACGGACGCAGGTTCGAATCCTGCATCGGGCATGGATGTGTGTGATGTAGTTCGGTTTAAGTAGTTCTAAGTCTATGGGACTGATGACCTCAGATGTTAAGTCCCATAGTGCTTAGAGCCATTTGAACCTTCTGATTTACTTTTCTTTTATCCTGTTAATGTCAACAGGTATCGTACCATTAAATGGTGTATGTATGCACAAAAAATACACTCTCTAAGTCTCTACCTGCCAATCCGTTCTGTGAAAACCCTGTTTCAATAGCACTTTGTATCTCCGCAGTATTTGCTGTACAGGTTTTAGGTGATTAACGATCTATACTAAAAAATAAAAAAAAAATAAATAAATAAAAAAAAAACCAGTCCTTTGACAGAACGGTCGGTTAAAATGATTTAGCCACATTGCTTTCACTCATTGTTTGTAACGTATTATCTCACGGCCAAGTTGACGGGTGCTTATTGATGCACGTACTTTCAAACGACCCTACAGCGTCCTTTCGAATACTTCATTTTGTCATTTCCCTGTCGAGAACTTTGGCCATTTACCTCCTTCTGACTTCAACACCCCATTGTCCCGAATAAGGTTTTATTCATGACAATAAGAGTATTCCAGTTACGTCGTTCAACTTACTGGCCAATACATCCACCTCCATCATACACTGAATGCATGTCCGCAAGTTCTCGTAAGGAGGAATGCTTCATCTTCGACAACCATGAGCTGTGGACACATCCCCGACGACTGTGTATTGCTATTCAAGGTAGCGACAATTATGTCTCTCCGGCAGCTGTTTTAGGAAACGGACGAAAATTGTAAACAAGTGCCTCATAGGTCTTCCGCATTCATTATCTAGTCCCTACCGAAACAATAATTTCTAATTATCGCTTTCTGGTCTCAGTACACTCAGATTAAGAGGCTTATGCACAAAGATCTGGGAAGTGCTAAATTGATAATTTTGTTAAAAACATGTTAAGTAAGACAAAATACTCCATAATGTTTAATGTGATATGTATAGTCAAAGAGTATTGTTTGTCAACATGCAATTTCGACTGCGGCAGTAACTGCAGTAAACAAGAGTTTCGACTACTCATTGGTGCCCCACAGAGATAGTTTCACAGCCGTTACGCATGTAGCTGTTCACAAGTGCTTCAGATACCTTACATATAAAATGAATGGGTCTGTAACAGATTGGACCATGCGGGAGTATAACATAAACTAACGACGAAGTTCAGAGTACGATAAATGTTCAGTTTATTGACTCCTGTTAAAAGACTTAAGAGGAGGAGGTTTAAAAAGTACGTATGGAATAGTTTACGTGTAAAGCGAAGAAACATTTTTCCCAACGTAACATCCACTGTGTTGTATTACCAATTCCTTTCGTGTAGGAAAGAAATTTGTTGCCACGTCGACGCTTATTGCAAGTCCCTATTTTCGAATAAAGTAACTTACCTGAATTTCTCGTTTTTATGTTGTAAAACTGAGAAAGTGACGTCGATGTAAAGCTGGACAGTAGGGAGATTGTGGAACTGTTTCGAACTCGTTTCGCTATTGTAACGACTAACGATACGGCACACACTTCTAGCGCTGCATCATCACGAGAGGTTCTGTTTAAACTAACTACGGAGACGGTCTAATAACAGTTTCATGCTTCCTCATATAGTTAAATGCAATACTGCCATAGTGTAACACCAAGAGTCGCGCAACTCCCTGATCACAGTGTAAATTTTTACCGCCTGACTGGTGGAACGATACAACAGAACGAAGGTGAGAAGAAAAGACGTCTCAGAGCGTCATACAAACCGTAAGAATAATCTTCCCGCTTTTTGTCACGCTGGGTTGTGCAATTAATTTGTCCAAGCATGAGAAACGCTGGCCTTGAGGGGGGGGGGGTTAGCTAAGACAGATGCAGTCTTCACGGAAAATGTATTATAAGAAAATCATTGAATGTTAAGACAAGCAGAATGAAATCAGTTCTGGAATTAATTTACGTCAACAAACACGTGATACATAAAGATGTTGTTGTCGTGGTCTTCAGGCCAGAGACTGGTTTAATGCAGCTCTCCGTGCTACTCTCTCCTGTGCAAGGTTCTTCATCTCCCTGTACCTACTACAACCTACATCTTTCTGAATCTGTTTAGTGTATTCATCTCTTGGTCTCCCTCTACGATTTTTACCCTCCACGCTGCCCTCCAATACCAAATTGGTGATCCCTTGATGCCTCAGAACATGTCCAACCCAGAGATCCCTTCTTCTAGTCAAGTTGTGCCACAAATTTCTCTTCTCCCCAATTCTATTCAATACCTCCTCATTAGTTATATGATCTACCCACCTAAACCTCAGCATTCTTCTTTAGCACTACATTTCAAAAGCTTCTATTCTCTTCTTGTCCAAACTAGTTATCGTCCATGTTTCACTTCCATACATGGCTACACTCCATACAAATACTTTCTGAAACGACTTCCTGACACTTAAATCTATACTCGATGTTAACAAATTTCTCTTCTTCAGAAACGCTTTCCTTACCATTGCCAGTCTACATTTTATATCCTCTCTACTTCGACCATCATCAGTTATTTTGCTCCTTAAATAGCAAAACTCCTTTAATACTGTAAGTGTCTCATATCCTAATCTAATTCCTTCAGCATCAACCGACTTAATTCGACTACATTCCATTATCCTCGTCTTGCTTTTGTTGATGTTCATCTTATATCCTCCTTTTAAGACACTGTCCATTCCGTTCAGCTGCTCTTCCAGGTCATTTGCTGTCTCTGACAGAATTACAATGTCTTCGGCGAACCTCAAAGTTTTTATTTCTTGTCCATGGATTTTAATTCCTACTCCGAATTTTTCTTTTGTTTCCTTTACTACTTGCTCAATATAGATAGTTGAATTATAAATCAATACAGAAGCTCTCCTGCGTCCCTTGCAGAACTAGCACTTCTGAAAGAAAGGATACTGCGGAGACATGGCTCAGCCTGGTTCGCAGGAGAGCTTCTGTAAAGTTTGGAAGGTAGGAGACGAGATACTGGCAGTAGTAAAGCTGTGAGGACCGGGCGTGAGTCGTGCTTCGGTAGCTCAGATGGTAGAGCACTTGCCCGCGAAAGGCAAAGGTCCCGAGTTCGAGTCTCGGTCGGGCACACAGTTTTAATCTGCCAGGAAGTTTCATATCAGCGCACACTCCGCTGCAGAGTGAAAATCTCATTCAGGACTTACATAGATGATTAACAAATTTCAACATGATCCATTCTACAGCCCGCCAGGTGGGTGGTTCGTTTGCAGAATCTCTTCCGACGCGTCGCACGCCACACAGCGGTGCGTCATCTGCATTCCACTCTGTCAACAGCCGCGTCAGCGACGTTGTCGCAACCTTATGACCCTCCCGAACTGCGGTTACGCACTTAGCTGATTTTAACAGTCCATGCACGGCACATTCATTTTATGAAACCTCTTTCTTATTATAAAACGTAGTAGATATTTAATTCTTGGTCACTGCCACTACATATGAGCCAAACATTAAAATTACCTCCCAATAAAAACTAAATTAAGAGGTGCTCTTCTTAAAATTATTCCATTATTACCTCTCCGTGTCCAGTAATTACCTTCAGTATATATCACTTCAATATTAACATTACTGAACCGTGACGAAATGTCAGAGTTGTTCTCTGCCGGCCATGGTGGCCGAGCGGTTCTAGGCGCTACAGTCTGGAACCACGCGACCGCTACGGTCGCAGGTTCGAATCTTGGCTCCGGCATGGATGTGTGTGATGTCCTTTAGGTTAGTTAGGTTCAAGTAGTTCTAAGTTCCAGGCGACTGATGACTTCAGAAGCTAAGTCCCATAGTGCTCAGAGCCATTTGAACCAGCTGGTGGTCTGCGTTCCCTCTTTGTCTGTAGCGCGTACCTTTTGAAACTCCCGCTTCGCGCTCTGTTGTTTTCTTACCCCAACCAGAGGTCGTTGTGGCGTTGCTGCGATCGGCTGCCTGCCGTGGTTGCGAGAGATCGTCGGTGTGGGGAGGAACTCTAATTGCGGACGTCTGGGAGCGTACAGGAGGCCACGGCTCTTTGTTGATGTTTGGCGTGACTCGTGTCAGGTCTGATGCATCGTTAATGCCGTGATAGCAGCCAATGTTACTGTCTCGGTCGCAGACGGATCAAAGGGGATGAGGTCTGGTTGTCCATTGAAACTCCTATCCTACGGATGCCGTCGGCCTAAAAGTAAGACGTTTTGACCATTATTTTGCGTTCTTTGCAAGCAACTGGGCATTCCGGCGTCTACAGTAATTCGGCGAAGATTATTTGTTTCGTCGGTGTGTACATGAATGAGCAGGGGCAGTTTATTTAATGTTCACCTTACGCTCGTGTTTTGCGTGTGCTATTTCAGTTGTTCCCGTGATTTCCTATCTCCGAATTGGTTAATCTAAACTCATAATACTTAATTGTTTAAATAGTGGAGGGAGTTGTGTGTGTCTAAATTACTACGTTTTCCGTTTTCAATATATTTCCACCGTTAAAGAACTCTATTCTCTTAAATGGTTCAAATGGCTCTGAGCACTATGGGACTTAACATCTGTGGTCATCAGTCCCCTAGAACTTAGAACTACTTAAACCTAACTAACCTAAGGACATCACACACATCCATGCCCGAGGCGGGATTCGAACCTGCAACCGTAGCAGTCGCGCGGTTCCGGACTGAGCGCCTGAACCGCTAGACACCGCGGCCGGCTCTATTCTCTTATTTTCATTTACGATCTGTATGTGTGACATCGAATCATAATTCCGTAACTCGTTGTTACACACTTGTTTTATTTACACCACAAATAACCTCTGCTAATGTTTACTGTTCGTTACTCAGTTCGTCATTTCCAGTGGCCAAATTTCTATATTGTCACATAATTTTCCAGTCTATAAATTCAAAGTTCATTTCAGCCATTTCAGATTACATATCTTTGGGTAAGTCTTCAAAAGAACTTACCAACTGATCAAGTAGTATATTAGTTATATCAATTTTATTATAAGTTTGCTTCGACAAACCCTTACTACATTGACATAAATCATTTAACACACTTTTAACCACTTGTTGAATCCTATTTTGTGGCTGTAACATTCATGCACAGTACCTCGTAACTACGATGTTCCACAACAACAGCAATACTACATTGTTTACTACAATTGCTTAAGGTTTTGCAAAATTTCTTAACTAATCGACCATTAATTTCCCAAAAATTTATCCCACCTTTTAAAACGATTCCCTGTATTCGTTATTCACACAATCCATTTCCTAAAAAAGTTCAAAAATAACGTAAAATTGTTGTAATGGTTATTGCAGGTGTATCAAAAAGAATCGTCCCATTTGGCACGTCTATATTTCTGAAACAAATAAAAATTTGGAATGAGTTTTGTTTTTTTATGAACAGGAAACTCAAAATGTTTTTTTTCATACCTTTTCATAGATGTTCAATACGCCCACCTTGGTATGCACGGAACTTGAGGTATTCAGGCTGTTTCCTTATTGCAGAGAGCATTTCTTGCGTTACAGCTTCCACAGCTGCTGCTACGCGATGTCTCAGTTCATTCACTGTTATTGGTAACGGAGATACATAAGCAGAGTATTTTATAAACCCCTACAAGAAATAATAAGTCAGGTCCCGTGACCCTGGAGGCCAGTAATGTAAGGCTGAATCAAATGGTCCAGTGCGACCGATCCATTGTTCAGTAATCCATTGATTCAAAATTCCCACAATTCAAGATGCCAGTGGTGCGGTGCCCCATCTTGTTGGTAAATGAAGTCGTCCAAATCAGATCCCAACTATGGGAAAAGAGAGTTCTCAAGCATATCGAGATATGTGCTTCCTCTAACAGTGTCCTCGGCAAAGAAAAATGGACCATTCACCTTTAACCCTGGAAACTGCACAAAACACATTAAATTTTGGAGAGTCCCATTCAAGTCGTACAACTTCATGTGGTTGTTCCGTACCCCTTAACCTCACATTGACGGTTCACCTTTCCATTTCAAAGGAACGTTGGCTCGTCACGAAACACTAAGCGTGGAAGAAAACTGACATCCTCCATCATGGCAAGAACGAAATCGCAGAACTCTGCACGTTGTGGTTTGTCACCTTCGCAAAGAGCTTGCAGTAGCAGAATTTTGTATGGTTTCATGTGTAGATGTCGATGCAACACACGCCAAACGGACATCAGGGACACGTAGAGCTGTCGAGCTGCACGGATTTCTGCGGACTTCTTGTGAAAATGTGGCGGATGAGTTTGACGTCTGTGTCAGACATTTGAGGACGGCCCGGAATTGTTCATGTCATCGTCTAATGCTCTGTGCTGTAGAAGGATCCACACCATACCTAGGAAAAAGAAGTCACGCTAGGCAGTTATTACTTACCCGCACTAGCCGGCCGCGGTGGTCTCGCGGTTCTAGGCGCGCAGTCCGGAACCACGCGACTGCTACGGTCGCAGGTTCGAATCCTGCCTCGGGCATGGATGTGTGTGATGTCCTTAGGTTAGTTAGGTTTAAGTAGTTCTAAGTTCTAGGGGACTGATGACCACAGCTGTTAAGTCCCATAGTGCTCAGAGCCATTTTTTGAACTTACCCGCACTGCGCAAAAAGTAGAACACAAAACCCTTTCTGTTGTCTAGAGACCTTTCTCACTAGAAGTGAAGTGAGCGCACACTGCTGCTGCCTAGCGGGAAGCATGTAAAAGTCGAGAGTTTGCTCTTTCCAACAGTCCGTTATTCGCACCCATATTTCAAATAACATAATAGTTACGATTTTTTTTTAATCGCGTGATTCTTTTTGACACACCCTGTATAGTCCATAAACTACAGTCACACAGTTTGCAACATATTATCATCCACAGCAAGATTAAAATTCTCCGTTCTTTTTGCACTGTTCAAAATTCCTCTAACTTCAGATAATCACCAACTGATCAATGCTTTTTCGTAGTTTAAACGTGACTTCCACTCCGCAATGGTCATCAACCAAGAACGTTTCGTGCCGCATTGAGCACGCACCATTTACTTGCCATTTCCTCGGTTAGGAACGCCATGTGTAACAGTTAAATAAGTGTGGTAAAAGCACTTGTCCAAAATGTGGTCCGCCGCTATAGTCACACATAGATGCACTGGGATGCCAAGTGTCAAATTAAAAATGAGTATAGTTGCATTTTATTCAAATTAAGCATTGTTTAAAGGCATTTTCCCCACCAGGACTGCCAAGCGTAAAGAATAACTGTGGGGGCGTCAAATGCATCCCCCCCCCCCAAAAAAAAATATGAAGAAAGTAAGGTCCCGGTGGAGGTTCGAATCCTCCATCGGGCATGGGTGTTTGTGTTTGTCCTTAGGATAATTTAGGTTAAGTAGTGTGTAAGCTTAGGGGCTGATGACCTTAGCAGTTAAATCCCATAAGATTTCACACACATTTGAACATTTTGAATAATGTAATCCTCAAATATTACACGGTTGGTTCCTGAGTATATAACTTCCCACCAAAAAAGATACGGCAGGATTAATAAGCACTGTGGACAGCAATAAGTAATGTCTGCTCTCATCTCTACCAACTGGAGGCAACTGACTTACCACTTGTCTTGTCTCGTAGCTGTTGTACCGAATTTTTTCTTCTCCAGTGATTACAAGCTCCAACATGCATGCAATAAAAGTGCATAAGGAAGTGGCTAATAGGAACGAATTCAGAATTCAGTGCTGTTGCTCGTAAAAATTTAAATTCTGTACCATTGGGATATCATTTGATATTATTTCTGTTAGTACTACCTATATAAAGAAAACGGTTCTGAGAGCGAGTCAGCTACCAACATTCAGGATAAAATTTCTGGATACACGATGTTTCTGGAGCCCCACAAAAGACACAATAAAAAGCTCCCCACGATCTTAAAATTCACATGAAGATTACACACGAATACCAGCTGAACCACTTTTAATAAATTATTCCTTCTTAACACGAGATCACAGTCTGGTAGTGAGCTATCCTAACAGTTTGATGCCTGCCTGCTCAAACTGCGCCAATAATTGGTCCATAATTTTCACCCGTGGCTACCAACATTAACTGTAAATTTGTATTTAGTTATTATGTGTGGACTGAAACGTAGTGAAATTGTTAATAACAAGCTATTAGAGCAAGTACCATAAGTACGGTTGGAGATATTTAATAAAATTTAAACAGTAAATACGAATGGTGAAAGTTGTCCTTCGCGCCAGGCCTCACAGTTGAATCGGTGCTGTCTGTGTAGGTTCCAGCACAGTACGGCTCTTACTCGGCCGACCTCACGCTCCGAGACCACCTGTCACGTGACACGACATGTACGCTTCTTGCTACCTTACAGTGACAAAGGATCTTCCTACTCTGAATGTTAAAAAGGAACTATAAAAATCTAATAAAAAGAAGCGGGAGATGTACCGTAAATGGCACAAAGACTATTTATCTTAGCAGCACGAGGAAACCTATACTATCTTGATAGCCGGCGCAGTGCATCGTGTACGGTATGGACGACGGTAAAAGCCTTGGCATCAGTTTTCTGGCAGACACAGCGGCAGCAGAGTATCTTCGGTAGATTGTGGGCAGCTGGATCACCGAAATATCGAGTCACGTTCATTTTATCGGGAAACACGAGGGGACGTGCCGCTCAGAGGGGTAGAGCAGATGTATGGCCGACGCATTCGTACGAAAAATGTACCTCCATTGAAAGAAAAAAAAAATGGAAACGAGCGTACGGTATTGTGGACCGGGAATCCCCCATTCAGATGCGTTCGGCCGCCGAGGGCAAGTACTTATTGCATTTTACGCCACATTGGGTGACTTGCGCGTTGGAGATAATGGACGAAATGATTATAAGGACACTACCACACCCACTTCCTGAGAGGAGAAAATTTCCTGCCGCAGCCGGGAATCGAACCCGGGCCCCTTGGCGTGACATTCCGCCGCGCTGACCACTCAGCTAACGGAGCAGACCGCGCATTTGAAACAAACCGTGGTTTCGAAGCTTCTTTGATCAGTCATGTTTTTGCAACTCTTTTTGGGTGAGTCGCAATGAAACGATTGGCTTGAATTTAATGTGGAACATTTGACAAAATTACGTTCAGAACTCACTTATCTGCGTTACAACTACGTTTTCCGGGATAATCTTCGCTCTTCGACGACTGACAGCCTAAGGATGATATTCATAAAACACTCTAAGCAATATTTTAAAGAAACAAGTAATTTTTCTATTTTACATTTTCAAATCTTCTTCACAATTTTTACTTAAGTAGTGCAATTCTCTGGCGCTTAAATAGATTAAAAATTAATAAGTTTTTAAAAATAGAAATCTGTACCATAGTGTTATTAATCAGTAGATAATTTCCAACAACACCTCTCTATCCGCAGCTGTATTATACACCTGCATTTCTAGCCACCACAGTCATCGTTTAGTTACCGGAAAGTTTTCCGGAGGAATTGTGAATACTCGAAGATTAGCGGTACAGAGAAACTGACAGAGTACAGCATCAGCTCTGAGGCTTCTCGGAAACCAAACGTGTAATTTGTAATTAAAAATCCAACGCACAGTTATAGCTGGCAGTGTGTGGGATGAAACCCTACTCTTTTGTGTGTCAAACTCCGCACCCCTTTTCGATTTCACGGATAAATACGGGTGAGGAATTAGATCTGCCAATGAACGAATGTATATTTCATTGCATGAATATTGCGTGAATTGAGAATTTAACTACGCCGTAAAATAATCCGCGTAAACCCAATTTCATGTCGCATAATCGAAAATAAATGGAATAACATGAAATGAAAAATGTTCTCGCATGAGCAATTAAAACTCCACTCCGATCCGTAACAAATCATCATATGTATCATAAACATAAAAAAAAATGAATTACGTTGAGTGCTGTCGGCTGACGAATCGAATTTTGAAGCTTCGGTGCCGTAAAAAAAGTTATTTCTCCGTCCCTGCAACAAATCACAACCATGCCATAGAGCTATCAATTTTTTCGAGTAGCGTGGACATGTTCGTTGCTAAAATTCTAATTAAAACCCGGCAAATTCTCGTGAAAGATGCGAATCTCTTTAAAATCAGCGTTACCAGCAGTGGCTAAGCGGACAGCCAATAAATACCTTATTATCAAGGAACTGACAATCGGGAAATGTTCTCTGAAAGTTGTCTCTAAATGGCCAAGCACGTGGTAATTACCATCACCCAACTGACACTGTCTTCTAGACAAACGCCTCTTGTAGACAGTTCTATGAATTTACCCTTTCATGTTTCCTATTGTCATCTTCTATTGTCTTCTTCCATTATCACTTTCGATTAGGTAATAGAATTTACCCTTTCATGTTTCCTATTGTCATCTTCTATTGTCTTCTTCCATTATCACTTTCGATTAGGTAATCTTGTTGACTCTTTTGCTTGCAATCCAGCAGAGATCGTGTACTACATTCCATTCCTCTGGTTACATATGTCGCCCACGTCCATTTCATTTTCATCATACTCAGTATTTTGTTTTCCTCTCCACTGTGTTACCAAATCCTTCGATCAGTGTTCCGGCACTTTCTAGTAATTCAGGACATTTACCTCTCCACCACTAGCGTATCATCCATCAGATTTTGAACGGTTTTCGTATTAAGCGTTCATGTGTCATGGCCATAACTGTAAGCGAATTACACACACAAACAGAAAATTCCCAGTCTCAGACAGATCAAAGTTAAGGTTGGTAAACCATATCTAGTTTAGCAACAGCATTCCATATCATTTTATGCTTCTTTATAATTATTTAATGTAGACACAGTTCCCAGGAGTCCTACACAAAGACATGCATCAGCTGGTACTGTAACTGTGTTGTTAATTTGTCTGATTTTCTTTTCGATCTGTCAGTTGTATACAATTTTAGCGTTACTGTTACTGATTTTTGGACTATCTTCAAACTTATCCTGTTTAGCTTTTCCATTTATTGTTGATGTGTGTCTTCAGCACAGCAAACGGTACAATACCGACAGCAAGACGATGCTGATTCGGGTATATTCCATTAATGCGTATTCAGTCTTCGTTTCCCCGCTCAAGGGTCTGGAAACTTCATCTATCGGGATGTTGACAATAGATTTGATGTCTAAGGTTCTCCTAGCCTCACGTCCTTCGATTCGCCACAAAAAGAATATTGAATAGATTATCTACTGTGAAAGCTTATTACTTGTCGTTTATTTAGTGGCTGTAAAAGACGTTAGTGGTTCGAGCTTAGTCATTTCTGTAGCAGCCTGAATTACTCGGGCGGAGCTGTAGATTTGACACAGAGACGGCGATGGAAAAATAAATATATTTTTCGTTCATAAATGTAGCCCAAGAGCGTAAATGAAATGTCTGTTGTACCTGCAATGTTGTTTTGTTTATGTGGCTTTTAAAACCACTCAGGCTTCGTGTGTTTCGTTAAAGATGTTGTGTATGGAATACTGTGCTGCCATAAAATTCTTTGGTGGGAACGGCGTATGGTTAACAGATACTCATCGAAAGTGTGTGAAAGTTAGGAAAGATTTTTTTGGGATTCAGCACTTAAACAATTGTCGGGTTGATTATGAAATGGGTTTGTTTTCTTCTGAAAACACTAATTATGTCTACTATCGGTGATTTAAGGTATATGAAACAGTGTTCGCCGTGGGTATATTGTTTGGGGACCCGAGTATACCAGCAACTTCAAAAATGTTCAAATGTGTGTGAAATCTTATGGAACTTAACTGCTAAGGTCATCAGTCGCTAAGCTTACACACTACCTAACCTAAATCATCCTAAGGACAAACACACACACCCATGCCCAAGGGAGGACTCGAACCTCCTCCGGGACCAGCCGAAATACCAGCAACTTTTGGACAGATGTTGCGCACCGTTATTTAATTCGCACATAATTTCTATGCTTCACGCCATTAATGAAACGACAAGCCTCTAAATGAAATTCCTCTTCTTCTTCTTCTTCTTCTTCTTTTCCTTCTTCTGTTGCTGAGCAATTCATTGTGAACGTTACCCCCTTCAATAAGGCCCCGCTATTTACCACGATCCAACGCTCGAGCTTTCCATTACCTGCAGCCCATTTAATGCAGGTATCCCACGATTCCATCTGTCTACCCATATCACGGCTGACCCTGCCCGCTATAATCCATTGGATTTCCATCTAATATCTTTCTAGCTAGTTCCTCATCACTCACCATGCCACGTGCACCGCCCATCTCAATATGGCTGACTTAACTATTCTTCTAGTACACAGTGAACTGCTCGTGACTGTGCCTTCTCCTTCATCTGCCTCCTTTGCAGGATGGGCCAACGATTCTTCAAAGCACTTTTCTCTTAAAGGTGTCTAGCATATCTTTACCCTCCGATGTTACGACTACCAGTTTCTTGGTGCATATTTAAGCACCCGTCTTATTACAATTTACTGCTGTCAGATGTAGACTACGATATAAAGAATGTTCATAAAACTACATGTACAAGGGTTGGAACTTAAATAATGGCAACTATTTATTTACAGTTCGTACAAAGTAGTTACGTGTTTCAAAGTTTCACTGACCTTCTAAGTAGTCACCAGCATTGCGTTCAACCCGTTGCCAGCGATGTGGAAGTCGTAGGATACGCTTAACAGTGCCAGTTGTGCTGACAGTTCGAGCGGCGCGGTCTATTGCCCGACGAATTGGTAGCAGTTTTGAAGCGAATGCCGTGAAGTGTTGCCTTCAGTTTAGAAATAGGGTTGAACTTATGAGCTCTGAAGTCAGGGGAGTGCAGTAGGTGGTTTAGCACTTAGCAGCCCCATCAGTCATACAAATCAGTAACAGCTTGCACTGTACCTGCTTGAGCATTGTCTTGCAAAATGATGGTCAGGTCCTGCAGAAAGAGTCGTAACTTCAGTCTCTAAGCTGGTGTATGTTGTGTTCCAAAAATGAACAGCATAGAGACAGATTTTATGACGCTTTCTGCAGGACGTTACCATGATTTTCCAGGACTATGCTCAAGCATGTACAATGCAAGGTGTTACTCATTTGTTTGACTGATAGGGCTGCTAAGTGCTATACAATCTATTGCACTCCTCTGACTTAAGCCCTCGTAAGTTCAACTCGATTTCTAAACTGAAGGACACACTTCAAACTGTCAACACAACTGGCACTGCTAAGAGTGTCCTACGACTTTCACATCGCTAGCAACGCGTTATACACAAAGCTGGTGACTACTTTGAAGGTCAGTAAAACTTTGAAACACGTATCTATTTGTACGAGCTGTAAATAAATAGTTGCCGTTATTAAAGTTCCAACCCTCGTATATGTATTAAATGTGGGCAATTAGAATCTGTAAAACATAGTACTAAAACCAAGTTACATTTGGAACTTCAGAAGAATGTTAAAATGGGAGAGTTAAAAATGATATTAATAGACACTAGAAAGAACAGAGGAGACTTTGGAAATTAGTTGCTAAAATAACAAAAAAATTTGGAAAAACATCTGTTACAGTGGCACCTTATCTCGGCACTATAAAGAGCATTTTAGGGTTCATGGAAGAGACAGACGAAGGTTGTAATGCATTACGTAGATGGTGCATAAGTCGCAGTGATCTACGCCGGCCGAAGTGGCCGTGCGGTTAAAGGCGCTGCAGTCTGGAACCGCAAGACCGCTACGGTCGCAGGTTCGAATCCTGCCTCGGGCATGGATGTTTGTGATGTCCTTAGGTTAGTTAGGTTTAACTAGTTCTAAGTTCTAGGGGACTAATGACCTCAGCAGTTGAGTCCCATAGTGCTCAGAGCCATTTTTTAGCAGTGATCTACACAAGTAAAATGATCGGTGCAAGCTGAACAATGATAGCGGACAGTATAAAACAAGCCAAAAGTATTGTATGGCTATAGCCTCAGAATTCCATTGTTTTTGTTGTGGTATTCTGACTGGTTTGATGCAACTGTATATCTGACTCTATCCTGTGCAAGCCTCTTCACCTCGGAGTAACTACTGAAACTTACGTCCTTTTGAGCCTGCTTACTATATTCATTTCTTGGTCTCCATCCATAATTTTTATTCCCCACACTTCCCTCCAATACTAAACTGGTGATCCCTTGTGTCAGAACGTGTCCTAGCAAGCGGTCCCTTCTTTTAGTTAGTTTCACAAATTTCCTTTCTTCAGATTCTGTCCAGTACCTCCTCATTAGTTACATGATTTACCTATCAAATCTTCAGCTTCTTCTGCAACAGCACATTTCAAAAGCCTCTATTCTCTTCTTGTCTGAACTGTTTACCGTCCACGTTTCACTTTCATACAAGGCTACACTCCAAGCAAATGCCTTCAGAAAAGACTTTCTTTAAATCTGTACTCGATGTTAACAAATTTCTCTCCATCAGAAACGCTTTTCTTGCCATTGCCAGTCTGCATTTTACATCCTCCTATTTCGTCCAGTATCAGTTAGGTTACTGCCTAAATAGCAAACTCATCTCCTATTTTTAGTATGTCGTTTCCCAATCTAATTCCCTCAGCATCGCCTGATTTAATTCGACTACGTTCTTTTCCCCTCGTTTTGCATTTGTTGATGTTCATCATATATCCTTCTTTCAAAACACTGCTCATTCCACGTTTTTGGAGGCGGAAATGTCTTAAATTGCAGTACGGTTCCAGAAGGATGAGTTAAAGAGACGCTGAAAGTTTTGCGCAAATGAAGAAGCGTAAGAACTAGTTACAAACACAAATCATTCAAACAATCTAGTGTGTTTCTAAAAATTGTCTATGGTATTGTGAAACATTTGACAAATGAAGTGCTAGAGTTGGTTATCTTGAATGCATCTTTCATATTTATACCCTTGTCAGAGACAATGGTGCCAACTCAGTTTGTACCGTGTTCCAATACAACACTTGAGATATACCCACATCTGCTTGTAAGCAAAAAACTTTTTCATACAGAAATAGAACTAACAGCATATGATGGCCTAGCAGTTCCTATCAGCAACCATAGTCACAGATAACAGTATCACTGAGAAACATTGTAGTAAACAGATATCGAATAAGTAAAATTGCTCTGTCTGCCATATGCCATAGTTTTCATTTATACCACTTATGTTCCCTTTTTACTTTCCAAGCTCCTCTAAATTAACTACTTATTACGTTTTCTCTCATTTCCTTTTCTTTCTAGGTATTGAATCCACAGTTAATAGATATTAGGATTACGATCATAAGCAAACACCCTTCAAACCTTACTTTGGAGCTGGAGCCACTAAACTACACTGCACAAACTGTTTATCCAGTTATGTCAAATTTGAGACTATTTGCATTTCAACAATTTTGTTTAGGATTTAACTGTTAGTACAGTAAATGAAGGTTCTTTCAAAACCGCTTATCATCATTTGCTTTGGGCGTTTGTCCTGCTTCAAAGCGGGGTCGGCCTTCCTGTCGCCATCCCGAACCCCCTGGGACAGAATTAATGTAACCCAGCTGTCTGTGCCTAGTGTAAGCCATGAAATAGTGCGAACGTTTGCAAATGTCTGCGAGTCGTGTAACGTAGGCGGAACGTGGGGACAAGCTCGGTATTCACCTAGCGGGATGTGGAAAACCACCTAAAAACCACTTCCAGGCTGGCCAGCATACCGGCCCTCGTCGATAATCCGCCGGGCCGGCGCGCCTACCGAGTCCAGTAAGCAGCGCATTTGCGCTCTCGGCTATCCTGGCGGGTCACTTTCAAAACCGCCTGTGGTGGTGGCAAGTCGGGAAGTACACCTTCCCGATAACTACCCATACCCGTTTTCCATTTATGCACTAAGAACACACGAAATTGGCACTGGCGATTTATGGACTTATTTCAACAAGTCAAGCACGCATGTGTTACTCGTCGTCCTATTATTTCCCACTCTGTACAGCAGAAGCGCCGAGAATACCGCCAACAATACAGTACTCAGCTGTACTGTTACCTACAGGCCTCGCACTGCTATCGTCTGCACTACTGCCATTCCGCCTCCTTTCTCTGTCGCCAGCAGCCGAATCATAACAGTGTTGAGTTCTTTTATTTTAACCGGATCATTGACGTACGCTGCTGAATCATAGAGACGATTCTGAATCATAGAGACGATTCAAATTTTTGTCAGAGACAAGAGTAATCGAACCAGGGAACAACCACTGCTGTAAGAGATCGAGTATTGATTCTGCCACAGTGGGTAATGAAACCAACATTTAAAATTCATAAAACATTAACACATTTTTTTCTTATTTTGTAATTTCTATTTCAAAACCGACCTTGCACCGTAAAGGGAGCTAAAATCTCCTACACGTAGGGACATATTCCGAAGCCGTGTATTCACTGCCCATGGCTCCTGCGTGTAAAGATCACTTGCGCCAGGCTAGCACGCTCTCGTAGCTTCTGTTTGTTGGGCGTACTGTTTCGCCTGTGATCGACTGCTGAAGTGTTCGATTACCACTGCTAGAGAGCGTGGATGGTACACGTGTAGCAACTGCCTTCGCTCTGATATATAGTGTAACTGAAAATAGTAATATGCCAGTATGAGGTAGTTTATTTCCAAAGTGGAAACAGACATGATACGGCACTTGAAACAGTGGAAGAAGCAAGCAGAAGCCTACTCAGATGTCATTATCTGATTTTGAACTCTCTGACTTCAACGATCGGAGCAACCGCAAAGAGAACGGTCTGGCTAAGGATAGATTTAAAAGTTGATCTCACATGGTGTCAACTTTGGTAAAGCCTGGTAGCGCACCAACTGAACCTCTGAGACTCATAGATGAGTGCATCCAACGTAAGTGTAGCCTTAAGAGATTTGCTAATACAACTGGTGACAATGGCAAATAGAGAAAGAAATTTTTTGAAGCTTAAAGTGATTAACACGTATCTGAGGTCAACAATGGGCCTGCCACGACCGTAACTGTCAGCAACGGTGTAGATTGAACGTGAACGTGCTGTATGTCTGGATTTCAACGATGTTATATTAAGAGTTTGCCGATGTCAAAGCAAGTTCTTTGCCGTCCATAGAATTACAATGTCATCGGCAAACCTCGAAGTTTTTATTTTTTCCTCCATCTCAAAATTTTTGTTTGGTTTCCTTTGGCGCCTTCTCAACTTGCAGATTGTGAGGCTCCTGTAGAGCCGCATCTCGAGACATTGTCACAGTAACTATGTGGCACCTACCTCTTGGTTTGGCCGACGTTGAATAAAGTCTGATTGTTGTTGCTGAGCGTGAGCGCTTCGTAGCAGTTGCCACTTTGGCAGTCTGATATCGAGAGACAGAGCTGTGTCGTGGAAACCGCGCGGTCGGGTTGAAAATCTGAGTGGGCTGGTACTGTTCGGTAGAAGTTGCTAGTTTCTTTATGATATTCATGTCGCTTTTATTCAATTGAGAGTTGAATTGTGAAAAGATCGAAGGTGTATATTGGCACGTGGAATAAATCGTACTGTTCATGATTTTCTGTAAATAACTATTCTTCATAGAAACCGATATTATCCGCTTCCTGAAATTATCAGTCATTCAATTATATCAGTCTCTGAATTAATGAAGCTGACAGCACGCACCCAACAGTCGTGTTACAAGATTGAATAACATTCGGCCTAAGTTAGAACACTCTCAACGACTGCTTCACTTTTTCATGCCCTTGGACCCTTAGAATTTTTCTGTACAAGCTTCGCTCACGGTTTTTACCCTGGTAACTTCAGAAATTCAGAGAGCGTATCCCAGTCAACATTGTCAAAAGCTTTCTGTAAGTTTACAAATGTTGATTGGCATTCTTTAACCTATCTTATAAGATTATCAGCATTGCATCGCGTGCTCCTACGTATCACCAGAATCCAAACTGATCTTCCCCGAGGTCGACTTCTACCAGTTTGTCCATTCCTCCGTAAAGAATTTCTTTAATATTTTGCAACCATGATTTATTATACTGAAAGTTTGCTAATATTCACTCTTGTTAGCACTTTCTTTCTTTGGAGCCCGAATTATTACATTCTTCTTGAAATGTGAGGGTATTTCGGCACTCATGCACCTTGCACGCCAGCTCGCACAGTTTTGTCAAACTGGTTCTCCTAGGGGTGTCAGTCTACTCCAGGTAAGGTCCTTCAGTGCGCTGCCAAATTCTTCTCGCAGTATCACATCTCGCATCTCATCTTCATATACTCCCTGTTCCATTTCTATTCCTTGTGTATATTCCTTCCACATTTCTGCTTTCCGTTCTTTGTCTAGTACTGGCTCTCCATTACAGCTCTTGACATTCATGTAGCTGTTTTTTCCCTCCAAACGTCTCTTTTGTTTTCCTACAGGTGGCATCTACCTTTTCCCTAGTGAAATATGCTTCTATATCCTTAAATTTTTCCTCTAGCCATTCCTTCTTAGCTATATTGCACTTTTGTCAGTATCTTTTTTTAGACGTTTGAGTTCTCTTTCACCTGCTTCATTTGCTGCTTATTTTATATTTTCTCATTGCATCAGTTAATTTAATAGCTCCGCTGATGACCAATGATGTCCACTAAGCCTTATCTATTTAATTATTTGATCCTCTGCTGCGTTCACTACATCATCTCTCAGACCTATCCATTCTCCTTCCATCGTGTTCCTCACCCCTGTTGTAATCAACCGTTGCTTAATGCTCCCTCTGAAACTCTCAACAACATCCGATTCGCTCTACTTATCCACGCCCCATTCCCTTAATTTGCTTCCTTTACGCAGTTTCATCGGTTTTAATCTTCAAATCATAAGCAATAAATTGTGGCCAGAATCCACACCTACCCCTGGAAATGTCTCACAGTTAAAATCTGTTTCGGAATCTCTGTCTTACTTACCTTTATAAAATCAAACCATGTGCTAGCAATGATAAATTATGCTCTGTGCACAATTCTACCAGGCGGTTTCCTCTTTCATTACTTTCCCCCATCCATATTCATCCACTGTTTTCCCTTATTTTCCCTTCTCTTCTTTTTCCTACTATTGAATTTGAGTCCCCTCTCACCATTAAATTTTCTACTTTTATCTCATCACACATTTCTTCAGTCTATTCACTATCTACGGAGCTAACTGGCATGTAAAGTTGCACGACTGTGATGGGTGCTGGCTTCATGTTCATCTTGGCTACGATAATGTGTTCACAATACTGTTCAAAAAAGTTTACCCACATTTCTTTTCTTATTCATTATTAGATCTAATTTCTTTCTGCTCCTATTTGATTTTTTATTTGTAACCCTGTACTCATCTGACCAAATTCGTATTTCTCTTACCACCAAACTTCTCTAATCCCACTGTATCTAACTTCAACTTACCCCTTTCCTTTTTAAATTTTCTAACCCCCATGCTCGAACGTGACATTAATTATTTTTTTATTTTTTTATTATAAGCTCTTTGGAATAGCAATTATTTGCATCCAGCCATGCGGAGCGACGTAAAATGGAATGACCATATGAAACTAGTCGTAGGGAAAGCAGATCTCAGACTGAGATTCATTGGAAGCATACCAGCGGAATGTAACACTCCACGAACTAGCAAGTTTACAGAAACCTGGTTTCCCCATTCTCGAGCATTACTCGTTGTAGACCATTACGAGGTGCAATCTGTACAGGAGATAGAGCAGACCAAAGAAGAGCGGCGCATTTCGTCGTGATTTGTTTAGTGAGAGCGAACGACCCAAAGATGCTATCAAAATTCAGTGACAGACGATATAAGAGAGGCGCTGTCCATCACGAAGAGAATTACTTTTGAAATTCGGAGAGTGTATGTTTTTAGTAAGGCAGTAGAGGCATTAAAAGTCTCCTCTTTCACAAGCAGGAAATTAGTTTGATACCAAAAACGTGTAAAAATAAAACTAGTTGGTTACTGATTTGCATAACACACGGTAAAGAAGCAGTGTGTCAAGTAAAATCATGGACGAACTTAACAAAAATTTGTGGTTTAACAACGAAAGCCAGAAGTTTAAATATCGACCTGAGTTTTCTGATCACCGTTATACTAAAATACTGACATTAAAGGGAATGGTCCCTCAACAAAGTATCGGCCGGTTTCTTTCACACACTGGTATTATTGATCTAGATGCCGAAGAGAATCTAAATGTACCCTACTTTGCTTTTCCCGATAACGCTTTTTCTTTTGATGTCGCCTCGTTTGAATGCAAATACTCCGGTTGAACTCACTGGCTGGAATAATAAATCCCTTCAGCGAACCAGTCTCGACGTCGACAATACCGTACTGTTTGTACACCTTCGGCACTTGAGCCAGTATTTACGCAGCTTCTGAGAATAAATTTTCGCCATATGATGTGGTATTGGCAACGGTAGAAGGTTCTACGATTATCTTTTAATAATACGCCAACAACACGGTATGCAAGATTACCCAATACTCACTTTTTACAACATTACTATCACCGGTCATCTACATTTATATCTACGTCTACACTCCTCAAACCACCGGTGTATGGCGGAGGATATATTTGATACCAGCATCATTTGCTCCCTTTCCTGGTCGATTCTTGAACGGTGAACTTGAACAACGATACTCAGAAGGCCTTCGTACGAGCTCCCGTTGCTCTGATTTTTTCTTCATTGTCATTTCACGAGACGTATGAGACTGGAGGGAATAGAAAGAGTAGAAATGGAAGACACTGAAAGACTCACTTTTTCAGAAAACATCTTTTCAATGTTATTTTGGTCTCTGTAATAAGTTGTATGTCCCTTGGCTTGTTCCGAGTGTCAAATTATGCTCAAAATGTTTCAAACATTCATTACTAGATGGCGTAAAGTCATTGTGCCAAGCAATGTTTCTGTCCGGAGACATGCGTCAGGGTCCGCTTCATTTAACCTGGGATGTAGGTGAGTAAAATAAATACGGAGACTTATACAGTGAACTCACAACATCTGACTGCAAGAATGGAAATGTGCAAGAAAAGTAAGTCAATACCGAAAAATTTTTCTTGAATTTAATTTTGTTACTCTCTTGTAGAACATTTCAAGAAATCAGAAATGGTGTTTGTTGACTACAGTACTGCTTGTTAAAATATGACAGCGGTATTTATGTACTTGCATGATCACAAACAAAATATAATGCCTATGTGTTAATGGGATTTGACACAAAAATTTTCCTATTGGCACTTGAAAACAGACAGTTTTTGATGTGCCACTTCGAAATTTGTTAATAAAGTATTAGTTTCTGATTTATCTCATTATTTTTCCAGTGAAGAGAGGGCAGCATAACTCTGTAGTATCAGAACACTTTCTCATTATTTTGGATGCAAATAAGTTACGTACAAATAGAGATACACTCATTTTCGATTCTCCTGACAATTGCGAGATTTAGCACTTCTAATGTTTTCCATTTCCAGACTTCGTATGTTGTCTGACTCCTCTTGAATGCTCGCTGATTCTTAGAAGCTTATCCTCTCCGTGATATATGGCCAAACTCGAGTAGCGCGTGTCACTACAGAAGCTTTTCTGTGATTCTCTCACCGACTAAATGATCCCGTAACGGTAACCGCTGCTTTCCTTTGCGTCATCTTTGTCTCCTCTGCCAAAACAACCCAGACAAACGAGCAATGTTCAATAATCAGTCAAACAAGTAAGCTATAACCCACTTTTCTCGCGGACGAGAAACATTTTCCTGACATCTGCATTTCCTACAACTGGTTTTGTGTGATCAATTCACTTTAGGTGGCTGCAAACGGATACTCCATGACGTTATACAATTTTTCTGTTTCCAGTCATTTATTGTCAGTAGGGCAATCGAACATGAATGGGCTTTGCCGCCTGCTTATGAACAGTTTTTCTTTACTTATGTTGAAAGTTAACTGTCAGTCCACGCAACCAGTCGTCGATCACCGCACTTGGCTTTTCATGAGGCTTTTTTTTCGACATTGTACTTCTCCTATATTCAAAAGCATCATCCTCATGCTGCCTCTTGCAACTTTCGATATTCGCTGCACATATCCTGCAGAATAATGGCCCTGTGAGATACTCTAAAAGTTACTTTGACATCCGTTGATTTTGTCCCACTGTCGGGCCGGGCTTATTCCTCATGTGGTATAACGCAACATGATGTTTTTTGTCTTTTGTGTATTCCAAATGGGAATGAGTTACGAATGAATAAATTGGCATATTATAAAGAACATACTAAAGTGGAAATGAGATAAAGTTTTCTCGACATCTTATCAGAATGGAGTATGTAAGTAGGGATATATGTTCAACATCCCCTAAAGTATTGTACCTGTTTCAGCCAAGCGTGGCACACATTTACTTGCTATCTGCAAAATGAAAAAGCAGCATAGCGCACCGCGCACAAATACGCACACTCTCACAAGCTGCGACATCGTCGCGAAAAAACACGGTGACCCGTGTAGGTTATAAGTTTCCTTTAATTTAGTCTATGGTCACAATCTTTTTGTTTAACAGATTACCGGTTTCGGTCTTTAATGACCATCATTAGATCTGTATCATAAAAACAAAGTACATTAGGACTTGTAACAATATTTTTACTAATAACGTAACAATAATTTGCCATACCTAACTCGTATTACGAAAAGGGTATAGGAAACTGTTGATGATTATATGGCTGTGAGCACTATGGGACTCAACTGCTGAGGTCATTAGTCCCCTAGAACTTAGAACTAGTTAAACCTAACTAACCTAAGGACATCACAAACATCCATGCCCGAGGCAGGATTCGAACCTGCGACCGTAGCGGTCTTGCGGTTCCAGACTGCAGCGCCTTTAACCGCACGGCCACTTCGGCCGGCGATGATTATATCTCCGGTAACAGTGACTTTCAAGATGATTCCTAAAAACGCATTGTTACTATACAGGCCCTCTATCGAATGCAGCAGAAACAAACAGAATCGACAATAAACTGCCTGATTGTCCTATGGACGATGTAATTAACCAATTTGCCAGGAGAATTAGGGGCTTCGAATTCATCATTTAAGAAAGAGAACCGCAATTGTAACTTTTTTATATTATAAGATGGCAGTGTCTTGTAATTTTGTATAATCAGTTTAAATAAAACATTCATAAGCTTTGCATGTGAGTTGATTATTTTTTGTTATGGTAAAAGTAAAGGCGGCTCAAGATATCTTTAGCGCCCCATCCTTGAGGTTTTTCTGTATTCGCCACTAGCTCCGCTGTTGTATAGCTGCTAAAGGGAACTGGTTTCAGGGGGACAATATTGTTCGATAAAAAATTAAAAATTTGGAAGATAAAAAAATCAGTCTCATTACTTTTCTCATACACCTCATACTGTGTGTAGTTTGCGCACTGTTTCAGGATAATCTAGTTTCTCACTCATCTAAGTGTTTATGGTGTCATATCTCCTAAACTATGTGTCGAACAAATAATACAACTTTGAAGGCACATTTCAGGGTACATGCTGATACTGTCTGCAGAATATAGTGCGAGTATAGTTAGTGGTAAGGAAATAATAAATTAAAAATTGTGCCTGAGGTGGCAGTTTTGCTACATGATGAGCGAAAACATTGCAAGTAACGTTTTTCATTTCGTCATGTTGTGGAGGGCTTGGGGGGGGGGGGGAGGAGGCGAAGAAAAGTTTCGTAACGGTTTCCAATCATATGTAAAATTTGTTGCAAGTCGGTAAGTGCTCTCCTTGAAGAGAGTGTGCGTAATAAGTTTCCTTTCATTTACGTCTATGGCCACACTCTTTATGTTTAACAGATTACAGGTTTTCGTCTTTAATGACCATCATCAGATCTGTTTGATAAAAACAAAGTACTCTTGACTAATCTTCACACTTGCACTTGCTTACCGGAGATGTACTCATCAACAGTTTGCTATACCCTTTTCGTAATACGAGTTAGGTATGGCAAACTATTGTTACGTTATTAGTAAAAATATTGTTACGAGTCTCGTAACAATATTTTTACTGAGAAATTACTGTGAATTACTATTATTAATACTTCATAATCAACTGATCGCTCTCACTCTTGACTAATCTTCATACTTGCACTTGCTACAACTAGGACTTTTCACTTATTCTTTCTTCAGTCTTAATATTTCTGCTTCTGAATGTAAACTAACTTCCAATTCGGCGAATAGTCCGCATTTGTAACGCTAGTATGAAGTTAGAAGGATCTCCGTACAAGAAAACAGTAGAAAATTCGTGACTTTTCCCGAACAAATGCCAGACAGAGTAACGTATCGAGAATCACAATGGCCGCGACTTTTCTCGTAGGTATGTGTTAGCTATCTATGTGCCAGACATAAATGTACAAAATACTATGACGCGGCAGCGTGTGCTACATAGGAAAGTACAACTACTCGATAACTCGATTCAGTCGAGTCAACTGGCGAAAGAAACAAATGAATAGCGTGCGGGCTGACTGGCCGGGGCGGCGCGGGTCGCAATGCGGGTGGCCCCGCAAGGGGGTGACGCGCGCCGCGCGTGGCTTCCACGTGTATCCGCCACTGAGCGGAGCCCTGTTCACAGTCATGGTAGCAGAGCTGAAAGGCTTCAGCTGTTAGGACCTTTAAAAACATGTCGGTCACATTCATTTGGTGGTTCTCCGAAGTTAAAAAACGACATCCTTTGAAGATATTTTTCAATTCTGGGAAAAGGAAACAGTCACAAGGACTCAGAGCAAGTGAACAGAGGGGGCTGCTGAACAGCAGAAAAGCCTTTTGAGGTAAAAAATTCGATGGTGACATAGTGCGTTGTCACGATGCAGCACCCAATTTTGTGAAATGGTCGGTTTCACTCGATTCCCCGTTTTCTGAAGCCTTTCAAGAACATCTTTGCAAAACACTTGGTTGACAGTTTGTCCTAGAGGAAGAAATTCTTTATGCACGATATCCCTGCTGTGAAAAGCTAGTCAGCACTGTTTTGATCTTTGATTTCCTCATTCGAGCTTTTTTCGGTGGAGGAGATTTCTCAAAGTGCCACTCCTCACTTTGCCGCGTTGTCTCACGACTGTACTAAAATGTCCAGGATTTATCAACTGTGATCACACGAGTGAAACATTCATGGTCATTGCCGGTTCTCTCAAGAAAATCAACGCACACATTTCTTTGACTGCCCTTCTGCTCAGTTGTGAGGCTTTCAGGTTTTCGTCGGTTTTTCAAGTTGAAGCCTTCCTGAATGAGGTTCATCGTCATCGTGATCTTCCCCTTCGAAAATTGATTTATGCCAGCGAAAAACTTGTGCTATTGATAAGAATGCTCCTGTTACAACTTTCCGAAGTCACATTCGCGGATTAGCCAAGTTTAACATAAAACTTGATGGCATAATGTTGCTCTGAATTCCGCTGTTACATTTTCGTAACTTACAGCAATTACATAACTTTACTGATGGAGCTCTCAAAAATCACGCGATAGCTATGCGCAGTTTAACCTCGCACTGAGCATCTGGAAGGATTGAACGCAACAGTCAACACAAGCAGAACAACACACGTTGCCAGATCGCTCACAGTGTTGACAGTCTCATTACTTTTCTCACGCACCTCGTATAGCATTCACTTTTTGATAACGAGAGCACTTAGTGACTTCCATGAAACTTTTTAACATTATTTCAGACCATTTCTAAACTTTTTCTCAGTTGGATTTATATTTCGAACTGTTGAACATATGATGTTACATTTCTCTTTTCGATATAGTTGTGAAAGGAAACTACAAAAATAGGCAATTTTTTACGCCTGGAAGCATTCGTGTGTCCTCTGTTACCAACGCAGGAGAAGTACGATGACGCATCGTAACTATTTATTACGAACGTTACACAGAACACGAGATATTTTTTCAGGTCACTTTAACGAAAGACTGGTTTGTTTGTTAGAAACTTTGTACAAGTACAATCTCAGTGCACCTTAGATGCCGAAGTTGTAGTGAAAAGAATCGCCTTATTACAAATATCGAGTATAGTACGATTACTTATTTATTAATTGTTTGTTTGCAATATTGTCACTATGATATTCAGTTTACAAATTGCAGTATTGACAACTTATGGAATGTCTAATAACGAGAACTTCGTTTGCTTCTTGAGGGATAATGCAGCGGTAAATACACACATTACACGAGCTAATACAATGTGGCTTGTAAGTTTAACGATAAATATCATAAAGTTCTATAAACCCTGAGTCACTGGCTATTACAGTCAGGTGCACGGGTATCAGCAAGTTCGTACTTTCTTCACTACAGTAGGGAATCTCTTCCGCAAGTAAGTGAAAACGGCGTGAATTAGGTTGTCGGGTACAAGAATCAACTGAAAGTGATGAGTTCCACAAGCTCTCTGCCTGATATTTTCTAGACATTAGATCTTACTTTTCCATTAGAATCATAATACGCGAACATATAACATGGTTCACAATCGTATCCCAAGTAAGCTTACAATTATGTAGATCTGTCCGATTATTTAACTTGAAAAACTGGAATGACTTGTTCCTTCATCCTAACACTTGGAAATTCTCATTGTCTCTCGCAGAAATAATCCCCAGTGAAAGACGAATCAAATGCTAGGATATGATTCATCGTTTTGGGGCAGCCACAGTGAATTAACTATTTTTACACAGATGAAGGGCAGTAAATCGCTGCTGGATTCCTAATGAGTCAGTACAACCCATTGGGCTCGCATTCGGGAGGACGACGGTTCAATCCCGCGTCCGGTCATCCTGATTTAGGTTTTCCGTGATTTCCCTAAATCACTCCAGACAAATGCCGGGATGGTTCCTTTGAAAGGGCACGGCCGACTTCCTTCCCCGTCCTTCCCTGATCCGATGAGACCGATGACCTCGCTATCTGGTCTCCTCCCCCAAAAACAACCCAACCCAACAGCCCATTGGGAAACACACCACGTGGCTAAAAAACAATGAAGCAGTCAGAACACATGGTCGGATGCTAATGTTACTTTCTACACGTACTCATCATCAGAGAGTATGTAAACGCTTACAGTTGCAGTTCAGTGTAACAGGCACAATGTCCACCACAGTGCATGAGTGTTCCGCGTGTTCAGGTTGTTACCAGGCCAGGTAGCGTATCTAAGGAGCTATGAAGAAGATGCCACGCACTCGGCTGAGACAGCGTTATCAACAGTGGCAGATTTTAAAAGAACTCACTTGTGGGTCTTTCGACCCGCCAGGGCAGCCCAGAGCGCTAACGCGCTGCTTCTTGGACTCGGGTGGGCGTGCCGGCCCCGGATCGAATCCGCCCGGCGGATTAAGGACGATGGCCGATATACCGGCCAGCCTGGATGTGATTTTTAGGCGGTTTTCCACATCCCGCTAGGTGAATACAAGGCTGGTCCCCATGTTCCTCCTCAGTTACACGGCTCGCAGACTTCAGAACACTTTTGCACTATTCCATGGATTACACTCGACGCAGACAGTTGGGATACGCTACTTCCGTCCCGGGGGGTTCGCGGTGGCGGTAGGAAGGGAATCCATTAACATGCCAAATCCGATTAACGATGACTTACCCTGTGTAACAGCGGGACAAGGCTCCAGCGGTCGAATAGACTTGTGGGTCTTTGTTTGGCTGGCTGGTCATATCGTGCACTATCCATATTTCTGAGGCATTCGAATGTGACAGTGGTCAGCTGTTGGACAGCGAGGGAACGGGACGGTAATCATACTCGTCAATGGGCCGGTCGACCACTTGTGACCACCACAGGAAAGGATTCCCTTCTTACACTAAGCACACTGTAACCCATTCTCATCTGGGCCTGTCAACACAGGAAGATACAATAGCCTTCCTGCATTGGTAGGAGACCAGCAGGAGCACGAATAGCGAATTACCATCTCGTCCACGGGTTTCTGTTAACACCACACCACAACATAAACGGCTGCGTTTGCATTGGTGCTGGACCTGCAAGCATTTCTGCTTATGAAAGGCGTAGCACTGTGCTCACCGATTAATCGTGGCTCTGCACTAAACAAGGTGAACCATCGTCGGCAAATAAGGCGGCGACCTGTGGGGAGCCCCCATTCTTCCAATGTTTTGGAGAGGCTCAGTGGTGTTACTTCTGGCGCCATAGAGCGAGGAGCCAAAGGATATGACTGCAGACCACGGTTCATAGTGATTCACGGAATTCTGATTGTACATCTAAACACCACGAATATCCTGCGTCCTCATGCGGAAGATACTGTGGTGCAATTTTTCAACAACACAATGCTCGCCCACACGTGGCACGTATCTGCATGATCTTGAGCTACTCAGGTGGCCACCAAGATCTCCGCATGTGCCACCTTAGAACAAGTCTGGGACCAGATTGGACGTCAACTCCAGTAAACAGGATATCAAGGACCAGTAAAACAGGTGAGTGCTATTTTGCCTCAGAAGAGGAAACAACGGCTTTACAACACAGTACCTAAATGAATCTGTGCTTGCATCTAGACCAGAGGAGGTGCAACGCCATACTGCTAAGTAGGCTCATGCTGCCGAGTTCTTTGTAAATATAACTCGATGACGTAGTGAGTGCAGTTACATCAATACCCTCTCAAGCCGTCGAGTTTTATTTCGTTTCCTCCTCCCCTTCTGTGGGCTTCAATTTCTTTTCGGGTAGTGTGCGACAGAGCTGATCTGTGGACGTAAATTGAAATCTTTGGAATCAAGGCTACATTGTTATCGTGGTACCACTTTTGATACAGTTAGAGAACCGCTATTAAAATCTTCTGCCATCATCGTGTGTGTGACAAAAGGGACCGTTTACAGATAACGTACGATAGGACGCGCTTAGAGGCAGATGTTGTCACTCAATACAGGGATCGAATGGGTCAGCAAATCCCTTATATAAATAGAAGTACCAGCCACCTATCACTGTAGAAAGGCTTGTAGAGTATATTTGTAATACAGACGTTGACATGATAGCAGAGAGTTTGTCATCTCCATGAGCCCCCATGAATTTCTGAAACTGGTAGCAAAATGATGTCGGTGTTATGTAAAACCCCCATTTTTGGCACATACTCAACCATTAGGACCGACCGCTGCAGAAACTTATCACGTCGCAGTCACGAAATAGCATTCTATCGTAACACTTTAGCGAGGAACTGTGTGCGCTGCGTCACGTTTACGTACCGACCGCACGGCCACAACGATCGGACGTCCTCTAATTAAGTCAGTAAACTCTCTGGCGACGTGGGTTGCATCGTAATGGTGTAAAATTAATTAGCATAATGGGATACGGCTCAGTTAACAGAGGAATGACGAGTTCCGTGTGACCACATCCGCGGTCCTAATTTGCGGACACACCGCACAAAGGGGTTGGTAAAACCACGCGTTCCGCCCTGCACAAGTTGGCCTGTAAGATACGCAAGCCGCATTTTTAATTACGTCGAACCGCCAGCGCTTATTTCGCTGCTCACGGTGTTACGCGCTTATTATTCTGAGAGATGCAAAGCCTCGCAATGTAAGCGCAACTACTTTTATTATGCTTTGAGGGTTTCTCGAGAATGCATATGCGAACATATTATTTGCGCCCGGTTTCCGGAAACTCTTTACTACATGTTTTCACTTGGAAGGCTGATGGGCCATTAATGCAGAGAAGGTAAGACACTGATTCCAACACTAAATGTGGAAATTTTATATCAGGTCCTACAAAGGTTCTTTTTGACATCCGCTGAGGCCATATGTTTATTGCTACCAGTCGCGATTTATTTTATGCCCATTCGGACGCTTAAACCTCATGAAGGAGGCAGATTTTTGTGAGTTGATATGACAGGCACGGGTTGTGCATTCTCATTTGAGATCAGCTGACGCACTTGTAGTAGCAGAAGAGTATATCTTTCTGTTTTTATTACTGATGCCCTGGGGAGTTTACTTTAAAACGGATTTTACTTTAAAACGAGAACTACACTGCAGATGAAGCAGTTCCATCTGCACATACACAGGGGCGCTTTCAGCTTAAGCTTTAAACGGTCTCTAAATCAGCTCGAAAACAGATATAAGACTGGCAGTGTTCTCAAAACGTTTAGAAAACTGTCTGTACAATTCTTTGAAAGACAAAATGGATTTTTAAAACTTCGCGTTTTCTTTAACGCGTCTGAAAAAAATGGCTCTGGGCATTATGGGACTTAACTTCTGAGGTCATCAGTCCTCTAGAACTTAGAACTACTTAAACCTAACTAACCTAAGGACATCACACACATCCATGCCCGAGGCAGGATTCGAACCTGCGACGGTAGCGGTCGCGCGGTTCCAGACTGTAGCGCCTAAAACCCCTCGGTCACTCCAACGCGTCTGAGCTTAGGGATCTGGACTAGTGATTTATGTCAGAAGGTGTCCCTTCTACAATGAGATTTTCTTTTTAAATGGAACCACATCAAACCTGTAATAAGTTGTTCCTCATCTTCCAATGTCTTATTGTGGGCAGTGCGCAGTCAAGTGTATTAAAAGTGCGACATTTGCAATCCACTCCGTATATTCCAAGTTTCGTTCCTGCACTCCTTTTTCCTCCATAAATAGGACAGTAGTGGGTTTTAAATTGAAAAATCATTTCACATATACTCCTTGACTTAACCAACGTACTTTACAGTAGTATATATAGCCTTCATACTTTTCGGTCAGTTCCATTGAAAACTGTTTGCAACTGACAGTGAAATAATGCATGCGACTTCACAAATTTTATTACTCGCACCACCAGTTTCTTCATGTGCTCCATGACTGCAGTTCCTGCACTAAATGTTTCTTGATGCATAGAACAATGAATCCCGTCTGCCGATCCTTGTGAGTTTTTCCTCTTTCATTGTCAGCTAAGTATTTAAATCCTTTTTGCATGGTGTTGATATGTCGTTTAGTAGGTATGCCACTGCATTATAGATACTAAGAATCATCATCCCTCTCTTCTGTCATTCTCATTCATTTTAATGACTTGTGACGTCAGATCGCTAGCTGACTCTTCTTGTGCAGACAGGTACTGGCCTGTTAACTTCCTTTATATCATATATACAAATCGCCAAGCGTAAGCACAGCTGACACCAGGATTTACCCGAGGTGAAGAGAGTCGTGCCGGCAGAGCAATGCCGCACCACGGTACTAAACGAAACGTCGCGATCCACCAAGTACTTCCGAGAAGGACCGAGGAAATCCAAGAAAGCTCGAGTCTCGGCCCCCACCCTGTCAGCACGTCGCACTCGCTATATGGCACGCCGAGGACTTCCTGATACGGACTGTTAAAGCAGCGACAAGATTTTCTCGACTGCAACGCTTTTAAATTTGTATTGAGTATTTGTTCCTAGATACAAGATCGTGTTGTAGCTTGGAACAGTTTTTCACACTTGGAAATATCTTTCTTTTCTGGAGCTATTTATTCTTTTAATTTAAAAAAAAGACTACAGAATAAATAAAGTGAATGCCATCATTTCGAAATGGAATAAGAAAATATGTTAAACTTCTATTACAAGGCGGAAGTTTGTAAAGTGTTCCAAGGTACAACGCTGTCCCCTACAAATGAAGACGTGCAGTCCAAAGTTGAGAACAAAGCTCGTGACAGAAATGCGGTAGCAAGTTAGATTTGCATTGTGACGTCCTCTACACAGAACATCAAGAACCATTCTATAAACATTTTCGTAGATCTAATTACGTCAATTGTGACTGATTTAAAGAGTATATTGTATGAATGCACGGTGTCAGGCAACACATGAAATCCGCAGCTATGATACATTATATGTACATTGAAGTTGGAAGGAGGAGAATGGATAGGGAAGGGATTACTGATATCAACTGTATCGGGATGTTAAGCGGTGTCAGCGGCCGCGCGGGGTAGTCGAGCTGTCTCGGGCGTCCACCGTCGGAGGTTCGAATCCTCCCTCAGGCATGGGTGTGTGTGTCGTACTTAGCATAAGTTAGTTTAAGTTAGATAAAGTAGTGTGTAAGCTTAGGGACCGATGGCCTCAGCAGTTTGTTCCCATAAGACCATACCACAAATTTCCAATTTTGCGGAAGCAGCGGCGACGTGCGTAATTGTGTGGCGCACTGGGTTTCGAAGCCGGGATTCCTGCTTACTAGACAGGTGTATTAACCACTGCGCCATCGGGGTCACAATGTTATTGTAACTGCCGGCCGAAGTGGCCGTGCGGTTAAAGGCGCTGCAGTCTGGAACCGCAAGACCGCTACGGTCGCAGGTTCGAATCCTGCCTCGGGCATGGATGTTTGTGATGTCCTTAGGTTAGTTAGGTTTAACTAGTTCTAAGTTCTAGGGGACTGATGACCACAGCAGTTGGGTCCCATAGTGCTCAGAGCCATTTGAACCATTTTGTTATCGTAACTACGAGGACAATCTCGGCCTGTCTCACGGCCTATCCACATTCCCACCTAATGCCACGTGTCTCCAGACCTTGTCCGTTTCCACCATGCTCCCTACGCTGAGATTCCCGCAGGAGGTCCGACGTACTTCTGCTCTGCACTGAAGGAGGTGGATCCATTCCCCACCCATTTAGGCGAATGAATTGTATGAATGCGTGATGACTGTTCATGTTACGACAGCGAAGCAGTCGTGGGTGACATCTGTGGAATAGTCGTCTTACACGGCAGTGACAGTAATGTCTCTGACCTTGTGTATCTTTGGCTAAGTTGGAGAGCGGAGTTTTATCGTGTCTTAGACATTGAGTAAGGTGGCAGAACATTTTGCGTAGTGTATATTGAAGCAGGATTTTGATGAAGAACATTATTAGGAATTCTTAATCTGATTGAAGGACTGAACAGATGCAGCATTTGTGGAACAGATAGAATGGTTCTGCATTGTGGAGCTGGTATGTACCGATAATGTTAGCGGTTCTTGTAACAGAGCAGTCCACATCAGATAATTTCAATTCAATTTATTTTAATTTTCACAATCGTAAGGGAATTGCCGTGTAACACTTATGTAAAGAAAGTAGAGTAATTGCTTTGTTAGTTTTATGTTCCTATGAACTAAGAGAGTAAAATAAGCATTGTCATTATAATGAAAAGATTAGTAATTTCACTTCAAGTACGAAGAGTTATCTTTCAATAAAAGAAAATTATCCCAATTTTTTCTCCCAGTAGTTTAGTTTTATTTCAGCGTATTTTAGTTGGCGCAATTTCTTCATTCTGCGCTGTTGCCGCTAATTATGCTGTAATTTTTCACGTGAGATCATTTTCATATTTTCTTGGTTCTCTCGTTTCTTATCTCAAATTTCCATCGCCCAAATCCTAAGCATTTTCATTGTAATTCAGGTTTTCTAATTGGCCGGTGAAGAGTGTGCTTCATAGAGATGCTTCGTAATGTCAGTGTCCCATTTTTTTTTTTTTTTTTTAATTTTGAGTGGGGGGGGGGGGGGCAGTGCACAGTTTGATTTTGGTGGTGGTTTCTGAGTAACAGTTTTGATTTAATTTCCTGCAGAGTCAACGCTGCACTGAGACACACTGTTCCCATTAGTAATTTCAGTTCAAGCTTTGTATAACAGAGGACAGTACATTTCGTTTTGAGCAAAAAGCAGGTAAACATTTTGATGATCATGAGCGAATGAACGATCGAGTCAGAGCAAAGAGCTTTCACTGCTCAACACCATGACTCATGTGAAATCATATGCTAATCACAGACCCAACATTTATATTGAATCGTCCCATTAGGAAATTACGTGTTATTGCGCTGGTAAACCTCTTACATTATTTGTTTTTCAGACAGCTGAGCAAAACTGAACGTACTCAAGACATTTCTCTCTTTACTAATTCTGATCATCACTAAACTGACACACAATATTTTTAGCGCAACGCAGTCTGACTTTCAATAATCCCTACAAAAGAATGGCCCTGACTAACAATAACCTATACCTTTCATGAACCACTTACCTCACAAAAATCTTCGTCACTGGAACTACTGCAATACGGCGAGCGCCAATACTCCCAGCTAAATAGGAGATTCTAACTACTGAAGGCACTTACTACTGACAGGCATAGTTAGCAAATGAAAGATTTTGATAGAGAACAAACAATGTATTTACCTTAATAATGTTCAAAAGTCATCATATATATATATATATATATGACATTCATCTTTACAAACTTCCTTTTTCTGCGGTCACAAGTCCAGATCGTCCGTTCTCAAAAATCTGGCATCTCTCTCTCCAAATCCACAACTGCTGGCGGCTCACCACCAACTGCGTAACGCTGCGCGCTATTCACATCCAACTCCCCAACACTACACAAGCGAATATTCCAACAATGAGTCCAAGCAGCCACAGTGTGCACACAGCACAGTCAGTGATTTTCATACAGAGCACTACGTGGCGTTACCAACATAAAAACCTAAACAGCCTACTTACAGTATCAACATCGTCATCTGGAGAACCACATGAAATTACACAGTGGGAGCTCCGTGACCTGATTAAGAATTTAGAACTTCCACAGCGTAAAACCGAACTTCTGGCTCATCCTCACTCAGAGAATACGTGTGACTATGTTTCGGGGCGTCAGAAAAAACTTGAGTGTCTTTTCGGTACTGTGGCCGACATTATACTCTGTAGTGACACTGGCGGTTTGTTGGAAGACCTGAACATTACGTACAAACCAGACATGTGGAGGCGTTTTAAACACAGCTCAAAAACCAGCCTGGAGGCAGTACTGTTACAGAATAGTAATGAAAGGCCATCCACCGTGCCGCATATGCTGCCGTAGGTAACGAAAGTTAGATCATCTTGAAATCTGTAATGAAATGTGTTAATTACCGTAAGCGGGAATCTAAGTCATTGCGATGCTGTTGGTTTTGCAAGGTAGTGGTGTTACGTATAGCTGCTACCTGTGGGAGTGGGACAGTCGCGTAAAAGGGAAACGCCACACACAGAGGGAATGATATCCGCGGACAGATCTGTTGCCTGAGCCAAAAAATATTGCCGAAGAACTTCTAGTGAATGCAAACAAAATTGTTCTCTCATCACTGCACCCTGAGTTGGGACTCATGACAACATTTGTTAAGGCTGTCCACAGAAACGAAGCTGCATTTCAGTATTTGCTTAAGAACTTTCCACGTTTCAGCACACAGAAGATCACAGTGGTGATATTCATTGGCCTACATTTATGACAGCTTTTGGGGTCACGCATTTTAAGTCCTCTGTAACCTCTTATCAGCTACATGCGTCGCATTGGTGTCGTAACGAATAACATTGTTCTTGGGAAACAGCAGAGTCGAAAATGACAGGGACCGTGTGGACGCACTCATTCGTGCTTATAGGATCATACATTGCAATATGACTCTGAAGACGCACTTCCTTTACTCCGACTTCGATGCGTTCCCAAGAGCTTTGGTGCGTTCACTGATGAGCACGGCAAGCAGTTCCATCAGAACATTTCTGTCATGGAACGACGGTACACAGGACGGTGGGCCAGAGTTACGTTGTCTAATTTCTGCTGGATGCTACAGAGAGAGGCTACAACTACGAGAGGAGGCGGAGAAACGACTCGAATGAACTAGGAACGCTCAGTTAATGTATATATCCTATTGCCTGCGGTAGCAATAAACGTTAAACGTGAAGTCCCAACTTACTTCCAACCCTGAGCTAGGAGATAATTTTGATTGTGATATTTGTGTTCAGCACATTCAGTGTATAAAGACCATCTACTTTGGTCGCCGCAAAAAACCCACCGCGGGCCAGTGTAGTTTATTAATGGTGGTGTTAATTGCCCAATACAAGAAATTTCTTGCCTCGCACTGTCTGGCGCGGTTATCTACTGCGACAATAGTTGAAAGACATGTATGATATTGGCCGATTATTAACTTGCTCCCGTTCGTATGTATGAACACATCACTAAATTTAAGCCGTTTCAAGCTCAGTTTAACGCCACGTATTAGCCTGCTTTCATTTACGAGCACGTATACGCCATGAGCACAGAGTCTTCAGCTAGCTACGGTTGGCAGGTCAGCTGCGCCATGGAACACCACCACCTAGACTACAGGCCTGCGCGCACACTTGTGACGTCACATACTGATGGCCGTGTCTGTATCGGAGCGCCCCTGTTAAGCACTGTGCAGCTATACGAACTTTACGAGTTTTAAAGGTGAGACGGCATAGGGATTCTCGTGCTTTCCTTTTCTACATGGCCTTGTAATGAAAGTATGGAAATTTATATCATTGCGTAAAGTAACTGAACAAAATTGCCCTATGATATATCAAGATGTAAAATTATTTTGACGATTTGCCTTAAATACGTGTTTCTAGGCTCGAA
The DNA here is from genome assembly GCF_023864345.2 of Schistocerca serialis cubense. Taxonomy (NCBI): domain Eukaryota; kingdom Metazoa; phylum Arthropoda; class Insecta; order Orthoptera; family Acrididae; genus Schistocerca; species Schistocerca serialis. Next base: position 225,067,038 of record NC_064642.1, read on the forward strand.
TACAAACTGTAATTTTAAATTCTGTCTTTTACCTCAGAAGCTATGTTTTCTTGCAGTAAAAAATCGGCAATATGCAATAACAAGCAGACGTTTTCGGTTTTAAATGAAGCAGCTGGAGCTCCTACAGAATGTGAGAATTTGTTTCCCTGGTTATTTTCGTAAACTTTCCTCTCCTCTTCAAAATTTGTTGACCTCACACGAAACTTAAATCATTCGACGAAATGGAGCACCTCTTGAAGTAATGTTTAATAGATCAAAAAACCCGAAAAAATATTTTATTTCCCTGTTTTTCCAGAACTTTAAAACCTTAAAAATGAAAAGATAGTTTCTCCTATATCCTTGACTGAAATTCGTGTCACAGAGTGCTGTTAATTTAATCACAATGCACTTACATCGAAATTCTGCTTTCTATACTGCTTAATCGGTCGAACACTGAATTCATTAGAGCAATTTTCTAAGGTAGTTTAATCAAATTGAAATTATTTCCGAATAGTTGTATATGTAAAACTGAACAAAATCATTCTGTAGCTTTTCCAAATAAAAGTACTGGAAACTCAATAATCTGGTAGGGATGATAAGGAATACTAAACATTTTCCAGTCACACTAATTATATAACTATTCTGTGTGACAATAGTTGCTTCGTATTAACCTCGCACCATTGTTCCAGAATTAAGAAACAAATTATACTGGTACATGATACATAACTGCTTTTTAAAACAATTGGAAAATGTGGTGCAATGGAAACAAATAACACACTACAAATTTTTTGACATTTACTTACCCTTGAATGATGCGTAGACACAAATTCCTGTCTGGGAATAGCTGCAATCCAGCGATTTCTCAACTTCACAGATTTGGGAAATAGAAACATGTGCACTTTCATGCCTTTTGGGATTAATAATTTCCCTGGCAAAAGGGAACGCAACACGTGTATCCCATACTTCGAAGAACTGTAGGTGAATACTTTATTAAAATATATATCACTTTCACGTGGCACGCACTTTTAACACAATATACACGCCAACGGGACTGCCGACTACAGATAAGATGGCCAACAGTTTGTGACGTCACGTGCCAGTATGGCCGCTGTGCGTAGGCCTTGTATCTAGAAGGCTTTGCATGGAAGCTGCCTTCACCGTTTGACCCCATTCAATTTCAGTCGATACAGCTGCTCACGTCAGCTACCGCACCGCGAGTTTACTCAGAGTGTCCGATTAAAACTGTGTATGCAACTACTGACGCACCCTTTTTCGTGGTGGTACGCGATTCGTTTTATTCAATTAATACATCGCCAATGGTAAGGTTTTCTGACCAGTACCGTTCTTACAATGTGAGCGTCATAGAAGTATGTACGCTTTGGAGGAAACGAAGAAAAAAAAAACTGATTTACCATTAAGGCGAACAATGGATGATAACGAGGCTGGTAATGAAGACTACTGTTGAAGCAAAATTTTTCGGACGGCGAAGTGAATCAGCGGGCGGACTGTTTCCCAACTCCCCCTGTCCTTTTCCTCGGCCAGAGTACACTGTAACAGCTCCCTAGGACTGACGCGTGCTGGACTCCGATATCATTCTGCGTATTCTGAGGCGAGTCAGCTGGGATACGGTGTATTCGGTGCACGCGGGGTGTTGTATGCCACGCTGGCGTTTGTTCTGACAAAAAAGAAAAAAAGGAAATTGCGGAATGCCGCCCTCTCCCTCTCCTTAAAAGAGCGCCGTTTCAAGGCGGACAGCAAGCTAAGCGTCCCGACAAAGTTTTTCTTTACCCTTTTTGCCTTCTCCTCTTCCTCCTTCTGCTCTAACTGCCTACAGAGCGCGCACTCGCCAGAACGTCTCCGGCAAATGGCATGTGGAGCTGTGATGGTGGCAGTCCTGCAAGTTATGGAGTTACCAGAGTTGGCCGCTGGCGCCGCTCTCCGGAGTGCCGGGTCAAACAGGTAGATATTTTAAACTTCACTATTTCCTGGGAGCTAACGAACCGTCAACAGCGAGGTCGTTGTGCAAGAAACTATGTAGACAGAAAGTGACAGTGACTGCACGTATGGAGCGTACCGTTACTGGTCAAAGTGATTTGGGCCAACCAGAAATGAACCTGAAACTGATGGTCTGAGCCCTGCTTCAACATCATTATTTCTGAAAAGGAATACAGTGTTTTCCTCAACATCGCGTTACCGCCAATCACACGGCACGCATTATATAGTCTAATTTATGACTTCGCTTTCAAGTTTTACACTCTAGATCAATTGTTCCCATCTTTTCTTAGACTGCTAGATCTGAAAGAGATCTGGTATCAGTTGATGTTCTCAACAAAGTTAACACTAAGAAAACAAAGATTCTAATTTTGAAATAATGAATGAAAAATGATATTCCCTGTGAGTCAGGAAAAGAGGTACATGTTTTAAGGGCGTCAGTATTGGTGGCTTTGAACAATAAACTTAAAATTAACATGGGTCCCTTTCTTAATCGTATCCGACATGCAAATGTTTGAAAATCAGTTGCATGTCCCTCTTCACCAGCACCCATATGCGAATACAACCAAAGCGACATTATGCTACGTAGTGTGTCTTAACTGACCATTTCAATGCGCACATCATTTGCGCTTGTATTTTACATGCGTTTGCTCAAGTAAAGATCCGTACGAATGAGCTGAGATAAGCAACACGGCAGCTGTTTACAAGAGCTGCAGCTGCGGTTGCCGGTGGAGTGTTTGAACATCTTTTTTGAGGAAATGTACACAATTAAAGATAACATTAGAATACAGTGTTTCATTTGCTATCACCTGCATAAACTCTTTTTCCCATTGTTTTCATTAGATTCCTCGGAAACTGTTAAGAGCAGGACGTATGTTCATATGAGGTTTTCTTACTCAGAGTCACTGACACAGTCACCGTCACCGTCACCCATCAAAGCATGCGACTTTTCTCCTGAATCACCCTGTATAAGCTCGATGTAGATAGATAATGTACAGCTGGTACAATGCGGTCATATCACTCTTCACCACTGCCGTAAATCACGGCAGCCGAGTGGTACACATGTGCCAATCGCTTGTATGGAATCAGCGTCGTAAATTGAGTCAACAAGGAATCCTGACTGAATGGCATGTCTTCCTACGTGACGATGATCACACTATATTTTGACAGATTTCTTGATGTATCACAGCACATTGTCCAGCGTGTCTACATGGTACCGTGTACCACTCGCAGATACGTAATTTGGAAGCAAGAATAGTGGTTGCAAACATATCGTAACTGACAAGGAGCGAAAATGAATGTAACACCTTGTCAGTGGCAGCCGGTTTCAATTTCTTTCAACCAGTTTCTGAACAAACATTCCGAACGGGACTGTGCGCATGGGACATCTGGTGTTGGATATCTCCAGAAAGGTCTTTGCTCACAGTGGCACAAAAAGATACACGTCGTAAATGGATCAACAAACACATAATCTAGACAGTAGCTGACTGGAAGCGGGTAGTGTTGTCGGACGAGTCAGGATTATACCTTTTTTCATATGAAGTAAGGCGTCGATTTCACCGGCAGTTCAGTGAGGCGTTTAATTCGCGACATGTGGAGTAGTTCAGCCATCAGACGGTACCTGGTATTTTATGGTTGCTTCTCGTACCAGTACTTGGTCCCACTCATTCACGTGACTTGAACACGAACCAGGTTGTGTATGTGTCAACATTCTCTGTTAATAAGCGTTGTTCTTTCTTCTACATAGTCATGATGAGTGAGCTGTGGATACTCCAGAGATAACAACAGCAGAGTTCACCGAGGTACACACTTACATTCCTGCACTGACGAATACTCCGGCACTCTAGCGCATATCGGCTGGCCCACTACAACACCCGATCTTAATCTCAAAGAAAACGTGTGGGACTGCTTGCAGGAGTAGGTGAGACATAGCAGTCGTCATCCCCCCCATTTTATTTAGCTGTACGGTATCTAATCCTCAACGATTGGCTTAAGCCGACTACGTCATACCTGAAGAGCTCGTCGGCTCCGCTCCTCGTGTAATTGAGACCACTGTTAATTTTTGAGGCAGTGCTATGCGGTATTAAATTGACGTCTTCAGCAGATGTCTAACTTGTAACTGGTGTACGTAGTCTCTGTGGATATGTTTAAACAGTTGTAGCTGATTGAATGTGGGCAGCAAGATGAATTTCAAGAAACGTAAAACAAGGGTAATGAAGTTTATTCGAATTAAATCAGGTATTTCTTGGATGTGATGGCAAAGTTGTAGAAAAGTTTTGTTAATTTGGCAGAAATGTGACTGACGAGGTAATGTTGTTATAAAATGCAGACTGAGACCAGTTAAAATGCTTCTCTGACAAAGTTAAATTTGTTAACATCTAATATAAAATAAAGTGATAGTAAATATTTACTGTAGGCATTCGTCTCGAATGTAGTCTTTTAAGGATGTGAAACGTGTGCGAGATACTGCTTAGACAACAAGAGAATAGAAGTAGGACAGCGCTCTACCAAAACTACGATTCAGTACTTTCGGTACAGCACATAAATAGCGCAGTAAACGGTAGGATTACGGTAGTATTGGCGGAGGTGTTAGGGCAAGAAACATAAATGAATGTATAAGAGAGAAAATTAGAGCCGACGACTTGTCTTTGGTTTTCAGTTTGTTTGGTTGTTTGTTTTGAACATAATTAGACTGCACATTATTCAATGTTAGTTCATAATGTATTTTATGTCATTGCAGAATATAAATTGCATTTTACAGGCAATAAAAATTAGTTGATTACTCTTATGGAACAAATGCAATTACTTTTGACGCAAGAACAGTTTACATGCACAATAATAAAAAATGTATATAATTATTATTGTTTTTTTGAACTCAGTAGATCATTCTTCATCATGTTCGAAGGTAAGACTTACCAGTTATTACTGATAAATGCGGATGTTTTGATGAATAAGAGAAGCACGTTTAATATAGATTCGACGAAGTGTTGAAGCAATGTTTCACATATTTCCGTCTAGCGTTTCTTTTTTATTTCGCCTTTTCATTGAGAAAACCGCGTTTTCTAGCGCTGTATGATAACTACGAATTGTCTTCTTTATTTTTACTACAGCATCCCTTAGTTTCATGTTACAAATCATCAATTTTCCGTCAAACCATTTATTCTCAAACAACAGACAGAAGAACAACTATGTAGAACAAAAATGTTCCAACCGGCCGCAGTGACCGAGCGGTTCTAGGCGCTTCAGTCCGGAACCGCGCGACTGCTACGGTGGCAGGTTCGAATCCTACCTCGGGCATGGATGTGTGTGATCTCCTTAGGTTAGTTCGGTTTAAGTAGTTCTAAGTTCTAGGGGACTGATGACCTCAGATGTTAAGTCCCTTAGTGCTCAGAGCCACAGATGTTCCATAGTGTATGTAAGCTCAACGGACCAAATCTACCGGGAAAACTACCGTATTCTATGTTTACTTACCGTCTACGACAGTTTTACAACTCTACGTAGAGTCTACTGACATTTCGTGTTAAAGAAGAATACTGAAAATTAGATGGATAGATCGGATAATTACTGAAGAGGCACTGAATCTAAGCAGGGATGAAATAATTTTGTGACACAACTTCACTAAAAGATGGGACACCTTGACAGGAATCATTTTCATGCATGAAGGGATGGTTGATTTGGTGATAGGGGTAAGACCAGGTCAGGAAGGGAGCGGAGTAAAAACTGTAGAGGGAGACCACGGCCAGCCAACGGTAACCAGACTGAAGAGAAAGCTGGTTACAGACGTTGTAAAGGGTCAAAATACTTGCACAGAAGAAATTAGAGTGCAGATCTGTATGGAACTGAAGACCACGACAATGCAATTAGTAGTAGAGATGTGACCAATAAGCTGAGTCTTTTCGTTAACAAACAAAATTAATGGAGCGGAGAATGTCTGATTTCGTAGAGAACTGAATCGTCTCGATTTTGTAGAGAACTATGCCTCCGAAAACAAATATGAAACACAATTTGTGTAGTTTCAGTCGTGGCATAGGCTTATAAATACTGAATTAATAGTTCCGTAGTATATTCGAATTCTTCTAAACAGACGAGATCTAGAAGACGGATACGTGAATGGAGGTAGCAGTTTTTAATATCACATCTACAGCACAGGTACCCTGATTTGAACTTGAATAACATCTAAGTTACGAACGTGACGCGCAGTCTACAAATGCGCTAAATCGATTGCTACCAACTTGATATCAGCAGGGAAGCAAATGAGATGTAAATAAGAACAACGTTCTTCAACAGAAATTTCTTAAGTCATTCTATTTGAAATAAATCTCTTGCGAACGCCAGCTTCGCACAGGAAATTAAAACAATTTTCACCGAATTCATTGTACAGACACAAATGGCCGTACATACTAGTGCGAGGAAAGCTGGTTATCTTCAGACACATTAACATAATCGGGTCAGTTAAACGGAGCAGATGAAACTAAAATATATTCCCTGCATTATTCGATATGAATGATTGTTTCGTATTTCAGCGCTGTCAGAGTAAATGGAGATAGCTATCGCTTCACTTAAACGCTGAGTGCAAAACGGTATGGATATCTGTTTCGTGAGACACGAAGAGAGAAGGAAAAAACACGGAAAGTCGATTAATACTTCATCACATGATCCGCCTGCAGATAGATAACTAAATGACAAATTACAGAGCCCGTAATGAACCCGAGAAACGGTTCGTAGAAAAAAATAAATAAGTATGAAATAAAGCCAGCGATTAACTATAGCGAAGGCGTCTGAAAATATCGGAAAAGGAATTATAAGAGTAATCATCAATTCTGAAAAACAGTCCTCTTCGTGAGGAAGAAAGCGGATTTTGTAATAGGGGATTAAGTAGCTGCGTCGTATTTCGTTACTGCAACTGCTAAGACTGCTGTTACCTCATACGTACCGTGCCTGAAAACAGAACGGTCGCGCGATCGGGTCCCGGTCGGCCACGGGTATTCACAGTCTGCCTTTAACCTAGTCTTCATCTCTCAGCTATATGAAGATTCGCCAGAACGACGCGTGGTCCACACTCCACATTAAACTGTATGTCCCTTATCCCCAGCAAGATTACTGCGGTAAGTTCGAGACACTCAAGCCGCCGAAGTGGCGTCTAATTCAAGGATCTGCCCAAGGCCGTTGAACCATACCTAATTATTTATTTTTATAGGTACAGACTCAGTAAACTTCTATAGATGAAACCGTACTAATATTTAACTTATGTAAATATGAAAACGTAAACAGGGGACAGAATCTGTTTAGCTAAACACTCTAGTAAAAAGGAGATTTCTTAGCGCAATTATCAGAGGAATGTACCAAGATAAACGCAGAAGGAAAATACATAGACACATACTTTTACGCTGAAACTTTGTTAGGAAAAAGTTCAACTCTTTATATTGTTTCTCATTAACACGAAACAAAGAAAAAATTATTCTTAAAGACAGGGTCATCGTTTGCTCTGGACTTCTGATTTCCACGAGTCCTGTAGTTGTCCTGAATTTACACCGTTGTTGTTGTGGTCTTCAGTCCAAAGACTGGATTGATGCAGCTCTCCAAGCTACTCTATCCTGTGCAAGTCTCTTCATCTCCGAATAACTACTGCAACCTACATCCTCCTTAGTGTATTCATCTGTTGGTCTGCCTCTACGATTTTTACCCTCCATGCTTCCCTCCAATACTAAATTGATGATCCTTTGATGCCTCACAACGTGTCCTACCAGCCGACCTCTTCTTCTAGTCAAGTTGTACCACAAATTCCTCTTCTCCCCAACTCTGTTCAGTAGCTCCTCATTAGTTACGTGATCTACCCATCTACTCTTCAGCATTCCTCTGTAGCACCACATATCGAAAGCATCTATTCTCTTCTTGTCTAAACTATTTGCAGTCCATGTTTCACATCCATACATGGTTACACTCCATACAAATACTTTCAGAAAATACTTACTGACACTTAAATCTAGACTGGATGTTAACAATTTACTCTTCTTCAGAAACGCTCTTTTCTTGCCACCGCCAGTCTATATTTTATACCCTCTCTACTTCAACCATCATCAGTTATTTTGCTCCCCAAGTAGCAAAACTGTTCTACCACATTAAGTATCTCATTTCCTAACCTAATTCCTTCAGGATCACCTGATTAAATTCGACTGGATACCAATATCCTCGTTTTGCTTTTGTTGATGTTCATCTTATATCCTCCTTTCAAGACACTGTCCATTACGTTGAAATGTTCTTCCCAGTCCTTTGCTGTCTCTGACAGAATTACGATGTCTCGGCAAACTTCAAGGTTTTTATTTCTTCTCCCTGTATTTTAATTCTTACTCCGAATTTTTCTTTTGTTTCCTTTACTGCTTGCTCCATATACAGATGGAATAACATCGGGGATAGGCCACAATCCTGTCTCACCCCCTTCCCAACGACTGCTTCCCTTTCATGCCCATCGACTCTCATGACATCCATCTGCTTTCTGTGAAGTTGTAAATGGCTTTTCGCTCCCTGTATTTTACCTCTGCCACCTTCAGAATTTGGAAGAGAGTGTTGCAGTCAACATTGTCAAAAGAGTTCTCTAAGTCTACAAATGCGATATACGTAGGTTTTCCTTTCCTTAACTTATCTTCTAAGATAAGTCGGAGGGTCAGTGTTGCCCCATGTGTTCCTACATTTCTACGAAATCCGAACTATCTTCCTCGAGATCGGCTTCTATCAGTTTTTCCACTCGTCTGTAAGGAATTCGTGTTAACATTTTATAACCTAGACTTATCAAACTGATAGTTCGGTAATTTTCACATCTGTCATCTCATGACATCTTTGGAATTGGAATTATTATATTCTTCTTGAAGTCTGAGGATATTTCGCCTGTCTCATACGTCTTGCTCAGCAGATGAAAGGGTTCTGCCATGGCTAGCTCTCTCAAGGCTATCAGTAGTTCTAACGGAACGTTGTCTACTCCTGAGGCCGTGTTTCGGCTTTGGTCTTTCAGTGCTATGGCAAATTCTTCACCCAATATCATATCTCCCATCTCCTCTTCATCTACTTCCTCTTCAATTTCCGTAATATTTCGCTCAAGTACATCGCCCTCTGTATAATCATCCCACCTTTCTGCTTTTCCTGCGAATACACTACGGTAACAAAATTCATGGATTGCCTCCTAATATCGTGTCGGACCTCCTTTTGCCCGGAGTAGTGCAGGAATGCGACGTGGCATGGACTCCACATGTTGTTGGAAGTCGCCTGCACCAAAACGTAGCCATGGTCCCTCCACAGCCACCCCTAACTGAGAAAGTGTTGCTGTTCGGAATACTGATCGCGAACTCACCTTTCGATTATGTCCGAAAAATTATCGATGCGGTTAATGTCATTCGATCTGGGTGGCCACATTATTCGCCCGAATCTTCTAGAATGTTCTTCAAACCAATTGCGAACGACTGTTGCCCAGTAATATGGTTCATCAATAATAATTCCATCGTTGTATCTGAAAATTAAGTACATGAATGGATGAAAATAGTCTCCAAGCTGACGAAAATAACCATTTTCTGTCGATGATCTGTTTTGTTGGACCAGAGGACCCCGTCCATTCCATGTAAACACAGCCCAAACCATCAAGGAGTTACTATAAGCCTGTACCGTGCCTTGTTGACAACTTGGGTCCATGGCTTCATGGGGTCTGCGCCATACTCGTATCCTACCATCAACTCTTACTATCTGAAACCCGGGAGTTATCTCACCAGGCCTGGGTTTTCCAGTCGCCTATGGTCCAGCACAAAAGGTCACGAGTCGGGAAAGGCTCTGCAGGTGTGCCATGCTGCAGCAAAGGCATCGGTCGTCTCATTAACGCCATATATCGCCACACTGCCCTAATGGATACGTTCGTCACACGTCCCACATTGATTTCTGCGGTTATTTCACGTATTGTTGCCCATCTGTTAGCATGGTCAAATCTTCGCAAACGTCGCTGCTCTCGGTAGTTAAGTGAAAGCCGTCGGCCATTGCTTTGTCCGTGGTGAAAGGTAATGCATTAAATGCATTAGTCTTGGCACATTATTGACACTGTGGATGTCGGAATATTGAATTACTTAACGATTTCTGAAATGGAATGTCCCAAGTGTTTAGCTCCAACTACCATTCTGCGTTAAAAGTCTGTTAGTCCCTCTCTTGAGGCCATGATCGCGTCGGGCACCTTTTCACATAAATCACCTGAGTACAAATTACAGCTCCTCCAATGCGTGGTCTTTTAATATCTTGTGTACGCGATACTACCGCCATCTGCATATGTGCATATCACTATCCGATGACAATAATGAACATGTTCACTAAATATCTAACAAGAGAGACACAGTTGTACGTGACTTCCATAAGAAAACTTCACGGCAACTAAAATTTCAAGAAAATTTAGTGACAATGCGTTGTTCCTTACGTCACATTTTGTCGTATGTAGAATAAATAAACCATATAGTGTTTAAGTGAGCGATCAGTAGACAGTTCTCTGTTGTAATAATGTTATGACGATTTTCGCTCTAGAGATGCACATATCATCTGGGAATTTTGGCAGTTTCTGAGGAAAATGCAGTGGCCTCCTGAATATTCTACAATTTATTTCGCAACTTATTGTGAGCACCGCAATATTTTACTTGGCATGATTCTATTGGTAATGGTACGGCCTTGCCTTCGTCCGAGCTCTGAACTGAATAATCCATCCAGGTATTTTAGTCCCTACAAATAACTGCCTACCACCACATAGAGTGGCATTTTTCACATCAACAAAACATTGTGAGACGCTAAAGAGGCGATAATCATCAAAAGAAATCATTGGGTCGATCAACAGGTTGAACCTCTTGCTTGTCTGGTTGTGTAGTCTGGTACTTACCCACCACTAAATTCACTAACTCAAAGGTGTGCAAATGTAGCAGACTTGTCGAGTCGAGTGCGTGACAGTGTCTGCGATGATTCTATGTGTGATGATTACACTTACGTTTCCTAATTCCAGCAACATTACAGGTGCGAATAGTCTCAGCGCATGCCCAAACTATGTAATGTGATATATTCTTCACTTACAAATAAAAACTTGTATTAATTATATTTCATCATAATGTCGATAATTGCTTCGAATTTAGACTGAGATTTTCTCCGTTGTACGATCAAGACTCCGGGTGATTGTTAATTTATGCTTGGCTGCCATCTCTTGCCAGCGCAGACGACGAGCTGGAGCGCAGTTTACATCTGGCAACGTTTTCTCATTTAAGTACTCGGAATCTGAAATGACCTGAAAGTCGTGTCAGTATTTCAGAAAAATATTTGTGACAGCATCAAAGCAATACCGACGACGAAAACGCTAGCGAGAAATAATTGGGGCTGAGTGTTATTCAAAAGCGGGAAGCCTGAAGAGCACTGTGTTGCTACCAATAATGTAAGCACTAACTTTCCTTCCTGTAAATCCAGGGTGACGGTAAATCTGTATAATTTCGACCGGTTTTCGTTGTTGCAATAGCAAATAATTTGTTGCTTAAATGGTTCAAATGGCCCTGAGCACTATGGGACTCAACTGGTGTGCTCATAAGTCCCCTAGAACTTAGAACTACTTAAAACTAACTAACCTAAGGACATCACACACATCCATGCCCGAGGCAGGATTCGAACCTGCGACCGTAGCGGTCGCGCGGTTCCAGACTGTAGCGCCCAGAACCGCTCGGCCACTCCGGCCAGCATTTGTTGCTTACTCGAACTGTTTTTATTGTAATAGCATCTTTTCCTACATCCAACTCACCATCTCTAAAGCGAAAGTGTTTGCCTTTCTATGAGTTGCATTGTTTATCATAATCTACAGCAAGTTTTTCACTCATGACATCGCATTTTTAGTATGTGTTTTACGTGTTATGGAAGATGAAATATGTATCTAGCGGGCTATTCTGGCTACTTTTGAGGAATTAGGTTCGTGCACAACTTAGTAGCTTTTCTATTTTGCACGCTAGTATTCCGGTTTTTATGAGTTTATTTATTGATTGTCATTTTTATTTCTAGTTCACTGTTGCTATTTGAGTTAAGGTAATGTTATTCTGTCATTTCGAGATTGTGAGTGGTTGCGGACACGAGAAAATGGAGTGCATGTGGAGAATTCGGAATATTTCCGACATATTCTTCCGTTTGAGTTCAATCGAGGAGTGACAGCAACGGAGGCAACCAGAAACATTTGCGCCGTGTGTGAGGATAATGCAATTGAACAGAGCACGACCAAAAAAATGATTTTCTCTTTCTAAGCAAAATAGTTTTGCTGTTTGTGTGACACGGATGCCTTCCTTCGTGAAAATGACGGTTCCCAGCTCTGCACCGATACCAGGGTTAGTTGTGGCTTTGTACCAACGTATCTTTTCTAATTTAATATCTGTTACTTCATGTAACAGTAGTACAGCGTCAGCTGCGTAAAGAAAGTCTTGCAGATGTTGTAAATGAAGGGAGGGGCGTATCCTATTAATGTTCAACGTAGCGATTATGTAGGCTTTGCGCTGCGTTCATATTGTCTTATTTATTAGCGAAGTCAATATTCGTCATTCGAAGTGCTGTCCAACGTATATCCTTTTTCACATGAATGTTCCGGCAATGAAGCATCGATCGTGTTTGGTTGATGTTGTTGGACAGGAATCTGTCCCGTTCCTCCAGTTTCATTCAGTTCTTCACCTTGGTCCATTTCGTCCGTTGCATTGGCCCAGTTTTTGTGTTGGTTAACTCTCGATGTGTCTTTCTCTGCATTTCTAGTTTCAGGAAAAACCTTCTCTGTATCGAAATTGGCTATCAGCTTCAATCTTTCGCGTGAATAATGGTCCGTTGACATGGGGCATGGTGTACATGATTTGGCTTACAGTGGGTCGGATTCCTACATATACGAAACCGGGTTACTATGTTGCTCTTCATATAGTTTGTTGCTAATCTGCTTTGCTTTTTCTCGCAAAGGCGGTGCCAATTGTTCAGCGCCCTTGTGATCTAGTCTCCTCTTTTTATTCTTCCTTGCAGGACTGCCGCTTGGGTAGGTTTCAGTGTTTTCCATGGCCTCGCGTGTTTCTTGCGCTCGGTGCTGTTCGCTGGCAAGTGGTGCCTCGGTTTCCTTGTTGTTTTCTGGAGTGTGCTCCATGTGTAGGACTACAGTTGGTTCCGGGATTTGTTCTATTTGAACATTGATATTATGTTCTTTTTCTGGACTCTTCAGTTGTATTGTCACTGCCGAGTCACTAACGTCCATTATCAATTCACTGTTGCGAGCAGTGTCATCCTGAGTAGCGTCAGGAGCGTGACGCGTATGGAGTCGTCCAGCGGCTGCCGCTACATAATTTACAGGAAACGTTGACGTGGCTGGGGGTCTCACAGCTTCGCCCGCAGGTATCTGGGCCACTCGGCGTTGTATACACTGCGAACGGACATTGCCTGTACCGCTGCAAGACGAACTGGTTTTTGGCTGCCCATCATATATCACTATAGCACGTTAACCACAAACATTTATATAGGAGGGTACGTGCTTGTGTAAATTAACTTGCCTAATACCAGTCAAGACGGGGAACTTGTGAGGTGTAGACCACTTTTCTGCAAAATTACTAATTATTCTTCCGTAAGGAGCTATTACTGAATTGATCTGCTCAGCGGTGATTTCAAATGGTAGCTCAAAGATACGGACAGTCAATCTAAAGCAAGCATGCGTAACACAAACTTCACTAATATTGCCATCTTGATGTTTGAACTTAAATGTTCCGCCACTATATTCTACAATTTTTCACACAGTTCTGTATTTTTAAGCTTTACATACACGATGCTGCTGACAATTGAACGGTGAATACTTGTGATACCCTCGAACGAAATTTTCACAACTTCCTCTAGCCACGTCTCAATTTCGAACGAATTCGGTCTCTGAACTTTCTGGTCAAACACAACTTTCAACGTGTCTCTTATTTTAGGTTGATTCATCTCTCCTTCTAATATGACTCCATTAAGAGTCTCAAATTACGCAGCTCACTACTGAAACAGGCGCTTTGACTTACCACTCGGAGCGCAGCAGACCGCAGCGCACAGCACACGCCGGAGGTCCGCTCACCACGGCAGCCAAAAGCCGACCCAAAACCACTCAGCCATTGGGGTGCACTATATATTATTTTAAATAAAAACTGTGTACCTACAAGAGCGATGTTTTATTTTCTTCGTCCCTGTCAGTTTTATAAGTAAATATGCAGTTTTATTCGTAGCTTATCGACTTACGGTTGGAACAGTACCACGGAATGTGGTTATAAAATCCTTCAGGTTTGCCGATTAAAGCTGAGGGAAATATTGCCATTGAAGCTACATCCTCAGGGATCCAGAAGCTCTTGAGGTCTCTCTCATAACCCATACACCTATAATACTAGCCGATTCATCCATTCATTTTAAGCAAATTCGATTCCCAATCAAGGTTTCGTTTGCTGTAACAATGAGTAAGGCTGAAGTTCAGAGGGAAAGTGGGATGGACAGAGGCTGCTGGGAGGTAGAGGAGATGGAAAAAGGGTGGGGGGAGTAGGAAATTAGGACACTTGTCCAGTTACCATACATAGTTAGCAATTGCGAATCACTTTCAGATTAATAATACGTAAACTGGAGGGCGAGAGGGGGGAAGAAAGAAAGGAAGGAAAAGGGCGGGGATTACGGCTGTCAGCAGCATCGGGACATTACGCGGAATCAGCCGCGACAAGTGAAAAAGTGTACCAGACCGGGATTCGAACGTGGGATCTCCTGCTAATTTTCTTTTTTTTTTTTTTTTTTTTTTTTTTTTAAAGGAACTTTTCCGGCACCCAAAGGGAGGGATGGGGGCTAAGTCGCCAAGGGTCACAACCCGAGGCCCTGTCACCATGTCCCGTTCCCACCCTCCATGAACCAAGGAAAGCGGGGATAACGTGGAGTAGAGATACAACGAACATCTTTTATTTATTTCCATTTTCTATCGTTTTCTTATTTTTATTTCTTTATTTCTTTTTTACGTTAACACCACTGAGAATAGCAGGAAACCGGAAGGGCGCAGCAAGACGTCAGACTAATTAAGACCACCAACGTATAGTTTTTCCGAGAGGAACATTCCGACGAACACAGAATATACGGGTTCTAAGTTAAGAATAGGTGGGAATCAACTCTTCATGACAGGAACACCCCAGCTCTGGGGAGGGTTAAGGAAGACACTGCAAAGGAAACTGGAAAAAAACTGTCTGGAATTTCAACTGTGGATAACGGCACCACGGCGTTTATTAAGGAACTGCCAAAAATCTAGGATACTTGACTCGCCATCAGCAAACAAGTAGTGTGCTGCATGCCCACAAATGCGCTTTACAGAGTTCGTCTTCACTTGCGGGAAGTAACCCGCGTCCGTAAAGCGGATTAGTTGAGTAGTTGAGATGAGGAGTCGTAGGGTTAATTGGGGACAACATCTGTCGCACCAAGAAACATACACCTGTTGCCGATGCGCCCACCAGGCGGTGCTTGTCTGTGTCCATAACATCACAGGCGAAACACAACGGGGTGTCTGCGAGGTGAATACTGTGAAGGCGTGACGGGCATACTTCCTTCCCATTGACAGTAAGTACCAGGCAAACTGGACGTCATTGTCAACATACGGTTCAAATGGTTCAAATGGCTCTGAGCACTATGGGACTTAACATCTATGGTCATCAGTCCCCTAGAACTTAGAACTACTTAAAATTAACTAACCTAAGGACATCACACACATCCATGCCCGAGGCAGGATTCGAACCTGCGACCGTAGCAGTCGCGTGGTTCCGGACTGAAGCGCCTAGAACCGCGAGATCACAACGGCCGGCTTCAGTTCAAGGAAAAAGTGGAGAAGGTAGAAGAAGGACAGTGGGATATCCGAAATCGTATTAGGCAGGTGCCTTAACCACTGCGCCATGCTGGACACAGCGTTATTGCAACTGCACCGAGTATCTCGGTACGTCTCGTTTCCGATCACATTCCAAACGAGCTGCATCTACCTACCATTTCTGTCGATTTTCTCCATATTTGCCCTCTGACATTCCCACAGGAGGTCGGACGTATTTGTGTATCCGCACTCAGGAAAGTGGATCCATCGCCCAGCTAGGCTAATCAGTTACATGAATGGTTGGTATTTGTTGTTTCGGACGTGTCCGAAAGAACAGACACCACGCATTCATATAACTTCCGGGTTCGCTAGTAAAATTATGAGTGGCAGGCTCAACGATGTTCAAGAGAAATACAAAGAAGCGATAAAAAAAGAGTGCAGAGTATGCTAGATAACAACATCCTAAAATCTAGAGAAGAATACACAGAGCAACAAGACAAAGAAGGGAAGTAATAGAAAGAGAAAAGAGACAGTTTACCAACAAGCAACTAGAGACGGCTGAGGAAGACAGAAGCAAGAACAGTATTAGAGTGATCTCTAGACCAACAAGATGTTTCCAGACGAGGTACAAACAAAAAACTACACCGACAGAAAACAGTGTGGATGACAAGAACAGGGCATGAGCTCATGCAATGACTATTTCGAAGAACTGTTGAATGTCCTCGTAACAGAAGAGGTGACTGAGGAAATTAACACCCATGAAGGTCCCCAATCGAAAGTGGAGGAGCTTACAATGAGGGAAGTGGATGAATTCCTAAAACAATGGAAGAACAACAAAACGCTAGGAAACAGTTGCGTGGTAACAGAACTGCTGAGACAAGGTAGAGAAGCACGCAGAAAAGCACAGTATAGAATTATTCTGCACTTCTGGACATGTGACAAGATACCTAAGGAATGGAAACAAGCAAGAAACGAAAAAGAACATATTGTGAGAATTGCGGGGTATATTGTTAGTACATAGCGCATTCAAGGTCTCTGCACGCATATTATTACTACAGCCATAACAATATACAGTGGAGAGAGAAACCTCGAAGAGCACCAGGTTGATTTCGGAAAGGTGGTTAACTGACGGACTAAACATTCCTTCTTAGACAAGTTATAAAAAATATGTAGGAATTTGATATGAAGGGGTACTGCTCACTTTTAAACAAGAAAGCTTAATGGAAAAACCAGAGGTACTTTTAAACTGATCAAGTTAACGAGAATACGCAACGAGAATAATAAATGTTGAGTGAGGGTTGAAAACAGCATGTCAGAATGTTCTGTGGAGACAGGTGTGGAACGTGGATACTGCATCTCGCCAGGATATTTAACTTGACATTGGGAAAGGACCTAACACGAACGTCATCAATTGGTAGAGGTGCAAATTTAGTTGGTCAAGTGAAACAGTTGGCGTTGCCAAATGTAGTTGCTATAGCGGAGGAGGAAGATGATCTAATAAGAGATACTGAAGTTCTAGTTGTGGACGCACAAAAATTGATCTGAGGATCAATTAAGATAAAACAGAGTGTATGATTCTAACAAGAGACAATGATTAGGAAACGGAGGTGTTATTGGCTCTAGAAGACACGGAATTTAAGAGTACCATACTCTTCAAGTATCCAGAAAATATTGTCAGTGCAACCACCAACATAGAGGAGGAGATAATGACCCACATAACATTGGTAGAGATCTATTGAGCAGCAAACTACTAACAAAAACAACAAAACTCCGTATTTACGAGACGACCGTGTGGCCAGCTGAAACATCGGCACTAAACGAGACGATGGTAAGAAAAATTATGATCAACGAAAACTAAGTGTTATGAAAAATCTTTGCACCTATGTCGGAGAATGGAATTTTTAGAAGAAGGAAAAACACAGAAATCCGCAAGTTGTTTGATGAACCGTAAGTGACAGCCGCAATACAGAGCACAAGGAGAAGAAAGCATGGTGAAGTCTGTGGTGTCACCGCCAGACACCACACTTGCTAGGTGGTAGCTAAAATCGGCCGCGGTCCATTTAGTACATGTCGGACCCGCGTGTCGCCACTGTGTGATCGCAGACCGAGCGCCACCACAAGGCAGGTCTCGAGATACGGGATAGCACTCGGCCCAGTTGTACGGACGACATTGCTAGCGACAATACGGACGAAGCCTTCCTCTCATTTGCCGAGAGACAGTTAGAATAGCCTTCTGCTAAGTCCATGGCTACGACCTAGCAAGGCGCCATTAGCCTTACCTAGTTTGAGAGTTATCGTATAAATGTCTCACGAAGAACGTTGTAAACCAACAAAGTTAAGTATAAAGCAGCTACGTACTTTTCTTGCTACCATTCAATACTATCCTGATCCAGAATTCACGCCAGTCGGCGTGTGTGTACGCGTGCCTTTCTTTCGGCTCCCTTCTCAGTGTGGCGTAGCTAGCTTGTTACGCCACAACAAAGTCAGTGCTAGAAGGAAACCTGCATGGGAACAGACCTCCTGGTAGACCAAAACTGAGGTGGAAGAGTGGAGTCAAGAAAGACTGGTCAGCCTGGAAGCCCACAAGAACTAGACCAGCAACAGATATCACTGGAAGAAGCTAAAGAGTGAGGCAAGGAACCGCCGTCGGTTCGTGTGGTCAATTTAGTATTTCAATAAGTAACAAGGAAACCTTAGGGATTAGAAACGGTTGCCATTAAAATATTTTCTGTCGGTCGTAATGTGTTATAGGCATATACGTTGTGATAACTGAGTTCCTCCCAAAAGGATTACTTAAATATTGTGATCTGGCTAAGTTAATTTTTCTTTGCTTTTCCTTTTTCTGAGTCGATATGTTTCACATTACTGCCCAGTTCTTTGTTCTTCCCTGCCTCATTCTGAAATCATTTACAAGGAAGACCAGAAGAGAAAACGTGTTTTTTAAGCATTAGTCACCAGCGCGTAGCTACACACTATTTCCTCTCTGCATAGGAGATAGATTATAGTCAGAATCATAACACCGGGTGTAGTAGGTTTGTTATTGTTTGAGTGTAAATCCAAAACAACTGAGGAAATGTTACCCTTACGCTCGAAGTACCGTCACACAAAAATATTATACAGTTCCACTTACGTCAAAAACACTAATGTGTCAAAATGGCGCTTCTGACTTATATTCATCGATGAGTTCCATTTTTCGCGTTCTTTGGTACGGCAAAATTTCTAATGAGCAGCCTACCCCGCACGGCGCAACGATTTTAATTATGTCAGATATACAGGGCAAATTTTAGTTATCCATTTAGCATTGCAATCACCAGAAACCACTCACCGTGATCCCTTACGAAATCGGAGAAAGTATGTACTTTGTCGTTCAAATTTTAAAAGTGTAAACTGGTATGCTGTACTCTGTTTGGCATAAAAATTTCTTTAAAATCAAGATGGAATTTATTATTTGTGGAATGAGACAGACGGTTAAAAGCAGATCAACTTAAAATGGTATCTTTGGCTTACGAGTATATCATGGCTCTACCAGAAGTTATACAAGTGAGGATGAAGTCAGATGGACGTGGAGATCAGCAGAACAACTCTATGTTTGTCTATATTCTATCAATATGCGCGAAAATCATTCAGAGTTACAGAGAACGAATCACGCATTTTTCAAATAATCAAGACAGAAATTGAGACGATTCGTTTCAGGTTAGAGAACAAAAGCAAGCAGCAGAGAGAAATCATTTGAATTTGTAGTATCGAGTAAACTGAAGGTGGAGGGGGAGAAAGCAGAGGAAAACGTAGCAACTTATTGATACCAGCTGCATCGCGGCTTTATGCGGAATCAGAGGCGACGAGTTAAAATGTGTACTGGACAAAGACTCGAAGCCGGGATCACTTGCTTTCGAGGCTGTTCCATAAATCACTGCTCCACATGGGCGCAGTGTTTACCGCAAATGCGCGGCCTATCCCGGCACACCCCCAGCTGACTCACCCTCCCATCTAGTGCCATTTGTCCGCAGTACCCCTCCATATCCTCTACGATCGCTAATTTTAAATTCCCACTGGAGATCGAATGTTGATGTGCATCCGCACTGAAGGTTGTTGATTCACTGGGCAACAAGGAAAACCAGTAAGTGAATGCGTGATGTCAGTTCTTTCTGACATATCTCGTTTATTTTTTATTACTATTATCACAGAGAAAAGTGGTCAAGTGTTCTGGATACCCTTCTCCTAGCAATGATTTCTATCCTACAGTACAGATTCAAAATTTAAACATTACACACCTACTCCAGCGCAGGTAAATTGGCTACATCAGTTATTTCTTTTGAATTAGATGTGGTCTAGGATGGACCTTGGGCAGCTTGTAACAGCACCATTTGTTCATGGGCGGTTCCTGAGAGAACCCTGAAAAACTATTATTTTTGGGTATCAAAAGTACATTTTGTGAGGATGGCCGCTTTCATAATTTCTGTTCGTGGCATATCAACGAAATTTTTCGCTTACGTTCTTGAGATGACATTCTCGGGGAACTTCGAAATTTGTTTCGTTATCGTTATGCGTTAGCGAGATCCAGAGGTTGAAAGTTATTGTAGTTAAGCACATAAAATATGCATAAAATCTGGTCTGAGGCATAGATGTAGTTTCAACTGACGTAGTGAACAGAAGGCAAGGGTTCTGGCATCATTGAAAGGATACTGAGGTCACCTAACTATGTTTCAGATCGCCAATTTTTTGGCAATACAACTCTATGACGCACTATAGTAGGTGCGTAACGCTTATGCAGAATGTCTTTACCTGGAAATTATACCACGGTTCCACCTGGGGGCATAAGCACATTACAAGAAATTATTTTGTCTTCAAAAATTCTTTGTACTTGCAAATCAGAAACCGCATTTTGTGGTATGCTATAGATGTAACCTAAAAGATGTTGTACATTTTTATGTAAAGTAGTGTAAAGTAAAACAGCATTGGACGGGACATGACTTTATTTTAACATTATTTTACGTGTACTTCTTTGTTGTCTATAGCTGTCGAAGTATGTAAATGTATCGAAGTATGTAAAGAAATTATCAAAACTTTACTGACTAAAGAATTCATTACATAAGGGAACTCCGAGGTAAATACAACACGTAATATCTACATCGGTCTACTAGCAAAAGCAAGTGATGGACAAAAACACCAAAAATATCAACGCCCTGGTTGGGTTTTAAGCTATTAATCACACGTGTATTATTAAGGCTAATGAAATACCAAGCAGGGAAATATATATTTACGTGGGAGACAACAAAACTGGCATGTCCCCCACCGTGTGGGGAAGATGCCAGTTAATGTTGGGGATACGCAAAACTTTTAAGAATAACAATTGTGATCGATGAATTACAAAATTTGTTTCATCATTAAACGTACACTGCACAATATCTATTATAAATCACTGGGGGGGGGGGGGGGGGAGGAGGACACAGAACAATATATTTGTATTGTTGTTTAATATTTAGCATTTACTGCAATACACATTGTCTTTCCATAAATTTCACATAACCGTTTCTTACATGTTATACGTTGAAGTCATTGGAAGTTGGCCCCGTTTCGTCAGAAAAACAGTTGTTATACACAACACAATTATCGTCGTCTCTCTCTGGAGCGGAGGACACTGAACGTCAACTGTCCTTCCTCTTCTGCGATTTTTTTCTTCCTTTCTTTGTCGTGGGAGCAGCCTTTCGTCTCAACACCTCCAGTTTCTCCGCCGTTGTAAGGACGTCTGCAGTTTTCTCTTTTCTTCTAGTCCGGTGTCTGCTCTCAGGGGACAGGACTAATTTCCGCCCAGGAAGCTGTGGCACCGCAGCTGCTTGTTGTAGCTACTGCCGGAGGATTATTGAGTTATTGGTTGTCAGTCAGATTCCATTTCATACTGTTAGAAATGGTAAACAGATGTTCTGGAATTTTTTGTGGCTTATATGGATAAATTACGCTTGCAGAAAACCTTACCCTGCCATTTCCAGGAGTGGCTGCCCAACTCCACGCAGAGCTCAATGATGTCTGGTGAGTGTGCGATCCGGGTTAGAATGGATCCACTTGTTTTGCGCCTGCTACCAAAATGTCTTCAACAGCTTGAAGAATGGTCGGTCCAGGGGCTGCAGATACTGAGTCGTATGACTTGGGAGCCAGAGCAGTATCATGTTTGAATGTGAAATCCAGCTCAGAAATATCAGAAAAATGTGATTCGTGACTATCTAAAATAAGGGAAACTTTCCAGTCTCTTTCTGTGGGACGAAATGGGTCATTAGGCAGTGAAAGAAGACGTCTGAGTTGAGATATGCTGATTCTTTGATCATCTGAATGAGCAACCCGGTGGCATCCCATCTTCAAAATTGGTCTTCTTCCTTTGACCTTTAAAAATACAGAATCGAGACAGAAATCTCACTTCTGCATTGCCACATGCCACTACGCTGGTGGTCTGACCCTTCTCTGCTGCGTGACGTGACGCACATCACTGGAAGCCTTCATTGCAAGGGCATCACTATTCAGTTGCAGACGATACTCAGCCATATTGTAAATATTGCCTGGATGTCCCATAAAGTCATCCTCGTCACATACGTGCAGTAGCAGAATGAAGGAGTTTCCAGCCCCATTACCATTGAAATTCTCTGTGGCTTTCGCACCCTTACCTCATGATGTCTTCTCCAAAATGACTGCAGCTAGTCGTAACCTGCGATTTTCGTTTACTTGTTGAACCGATTGGCTATGTTATTGTTTCCGCCCACTGGAAAGGCCAAACGTCGGATGTCTGTTACAGCAGGTGGGAAACCTATCTTCTGAAGACGGTGAATGGTTCAAATGGCTCTGAGCACTATGGGACTTAACATCTGAGGTCATCAGTCCCCTAGAACTTAGATCTACTTAAACCTAAGAACACCACACACATCAATGCCCGAGGCAGGATTCGAACCTGCGACCGTAGCCGTCTCGCGGTTCCAGACTGTAGCGCCTAGAACCACTCGGCCACACCGGCCGTCGATGGTGAATGTATTCAACAAGACGTTTCTCATTTTCTATTCTGAGACATCCTGCAAATAACAGTAAAGAATATGTAAAATGGATTTCATTTAAACGGCACAAACGGTTATTAAAAATAAACATCACTAACCAGAAGTTCCGGGCGAGTCTTTCACAACATTACATATTTCCCAAGAGGCCATTTAAATGTTTTTTATGCTATACCAAATGTTTCTGCCGCATCCCATATTTTCATTGAGCCACTGTTTGCTGCTTCACAAGCCTTTTGCAGATCTTCTCCTGCCCGCATCTCGTGGTCGTGCGGTAGCGTTTTCGCCTCCCACGCCCTGGTTCCCGGGTTCGATTCCCGGCGGGGTCAGGGATTTTTTCTGCCTCGTAATGGCTGGGTGTTGTGTGCTGTCCTTAGGTTGGTTAGGTTTAAGTAGTTCTAAGTTCTAGGGGACTGATGACCATAGATGTTAAGTCCCATAGTGCTCAGAGCCATTTGAACCATTTGATCTTCTCCTGACCAATCTTCACGTTGAATTTTAAGCTCATAAGTTCTCACCATGATCTCCTTAGGGCGCGATGAATAACTAATCAACCACATAATTAAATAATGTGTTTCTACTATAGCTGTTAATCAAATTATGTTAAGTTTATGGCATTATTTATACTAAACTGGTGACTTCTGCAGATTACTAATGTTCCTGTCTCACAAAACACCATATTTGGTGTGTTTATTTGAATTGCTTCAGGTTAATTCTGCGACCTATATAATTAAAATATTATAATTAATTTAGTTAATAGAGAAGCCAGGAAAGCGAAAGAAAATTTTATTGAAGAAATGTGCAGAGAAGTGGAAGAAAATATGCAAAACGGAAGAACTGATTTAGCCTACAGAGCAGTATATCAATATTTTTTAACAAACGTAAAACAACACTCTCAGGCACAATAGAAAATAAAGAGGGGAACATGCTGTTTGGTGAAGACATGGTGAAGAGAGGGAAGGAATACATAGAGGAGTTGTATGCTGGAACACCTCTTTCGGAGGCAGTAATAGGAAGAGAAGAGCAGGTAGACGAATAAAACAAGGGAGATGACATTCTGCAAGAAGAATTTGACAGAGCTCTAAAAGAACTACGGGACAACAAAGCAACGGATATTGATGACATCCCTGCAGAACTAATAAAGAGTGCTCGTGACAGCATGAAAATGATGCTGCTTAAACTTAACTAGGTCCATCTATAATGCGGGAGAGATACTGACAGACTTCCAGAAATGTATCATTGTTCCTAAACCAAAGAAGGCAGCAGCTACAACATGCGAACAGTGCCGAACTCTAAGCCTAATATCACATGCATGAAAAATTCTCATAAAAATAGTTCTGAAGAGAACTGAAACGAAGGTGAAAGATATGCTGAGTGAAGATCAGTTTGGTTTCAGAAGGGGACTGGGAACAAGAGAGGCGATTCTGGCACTGAGACTCGTTATCGAAAAGCAATTACAGAAAAATAAACCAACTTATATTGCCTTCGTAGACATGGAAAAGGCATTTGATAACGTTATCTGGCAAGAGATGCTGAGAAAAAGTGAAATAAAGTACAAAGACATCCGTGTGATACTCAGTTTCTATAAGAATGAGGTGGCAGTGATTAGGAACTGTCACCACGAAGAAGAAGCAAATGGTTCAAATGGCTCTGAGCACTATGGGACTCAACTGCTGTGGTCATAAGTCCCCTAGAACTTAGAACTACTTAAACCTAACTAACCTAAGGACAGCACACAACACCCAGCCATCACGAGGCAGAGAAAATCCCTGACCCCGCCGGGAATCGAACCCGGGAACCCGGGCGTGGGAAGCGAGAACGCTACCGCACGACCACGAGATGCGGGCGAAGAAGAAGCAAATATTAGAAAAGGGGTAAGGCAAGGATGTGCTCTCTCTCCTCTTATATTCAATGCTTACATCCAGGAAGCTATAGACCAAGTTCGAGAAACTGAGGCGGGGTTCAAAATTAATGGTCAGAAGATAGACATGCTACGTTATGTAGATGATGTTGCTATAGTAACGGAGGCAAAAGAAACAGAACAATGGAAAAAATTCTATGCGATCGGTATGGAAGGAGAATAAAGAAGAAAAAGACTAAAGTAATGGTATGCAGTACAGGAGCAGAATATGAACCTCTGAGAATGGGAATTGGAAGAGAGGAGCTGGAAGTGATAGAGGAATTTACTTACCTACTTACCTGGGGAGCAAAATCACAAGAGATGGTAGAAGCCGGAAAGAAATTGCTACCAGAATACAAAAGGCCAAAATTGCATTTAATCGGAGAAGGAACATACTCACCAGCAACAACATCAGTCTAAAAATAAGGAAACGTATCATGAAAGGTTTCGTTTGGAGTGTGGTGCTATACGGATGTGAAACTTGGTCAATTGGAAGAGAAGAGAGAAGACGGCTAAAGACATGGAGATGTGGTGCTGTAGAAGGATGATGAAGATCAACTGGAGAGACAAAGTAGCAAATGAAAAGGTGCTTAGAAGAGTTCAGGAACCAGATCTCTGTGGAGGCACATCCAAACAAGAACAGACAAACTTATAGGGCACATCCTACGACACAACAACATCATTGGAACAATAGCAGAAGGAGCTATTGAGGAAAGAAATCGGCTGGGGCGACCAATGATATCATACATGCAACAGATCATGAATGACGTGGGATGTAACACATACGTGGAAATGATGAGGAAGGCAGACAGAAGACAGGAATGGCGCTCTGCTGCAAACCAACCTCCGGGTTGAACACTAAAAGAAGAATTAATGAGACAAGATTCATGAAATTGAATATCTTTAGTAGGTGGCATCTTATCCGAAAGACGGGGGAGAAGATGCCACAACGATGATTTTGTGCACTGCGGCTTCCACCTGGTTGTTTCACCCTAACACGTGTTCCACAAGAAAGGCGCTACACACGTATCACAGCATTATCATCTAATGCATCGTCGACAAATCTTAAAAATCGACAACGCAATATTGTAATATGAGTACTCACTTATGTCAAACTACGGTTAAACAGTTTAGTTTTCCGTTTCACGACGATTAAACCCAATGAACACTGTGACATGCACAAGCACAGCATTCACAGATGGTGACTACGCGCTCAGACATTAGAGGTGCTGCCATCTGGTTCATAGTTCTCTGAATCTAATGATGCGATGCTCCTTTAGGAGCACAAAAAGGTAGATATGCTTCTCTTTAAAAGCATTGGAAACCAGCTGCCTTAGTCCCCATTCAGACTTTCTCATCAACAATTGTGGCAGACGAACTTATTCGCACTCTTTTTTTTCCTGAAAGAAAGCAGCAGAGAGGCAGTGACGATGGAACAGAGCAGAGAGTGTCCCAGTGGGAGAGACAGAGACAGGAAAAATTGTTGGGGGGAATGAAAATATGTCACTGAAAGACAACGAGGGGTGGATAGATGAAGACAACAGCACTGGGAAACAAAGAAACAGGAGACAGTGATGGTCAGTGAGTGACAGTGGCATTAAAAGAAGGAGAGAGACGGAAAGAGAGCAAAGAGTGGGATCAAAAGAGACAGGGAAAATGAAAAAGGGACATGAGTGGAGACCATACTTAGGCTGGGGGGCGTCTTAACTTTCCCCAGACCGACGAACATTAACACGAAATAATTTACGCACTTCCTCCCATCCTCTACGCCAAAGTGTTACCCACTTTAGATGTCAAAACCTTGAGGAAGCCACCCCCGATGTCATATGTGTTGGTTGAAGAGAAATACAGCACACCATAACGAGAAAGAAAGATGTAATGGTGGAGAAACAGAATGCGTTAAAGGCAACGGCAATGGGACAGAGAGAGGGTGTTAGTGGCAGAGAAGGAAAAGTGGTACGGAAGAGCAAGGGAAAGTGTTGAAGACAGAGACAGTGGGAGAGACAGTGTACTTGGGGGAAAAGGGAGATATTGGGGCACAGACATACATCTGCAGTGGCAGTGAGAGGGGGATGCAGAGTGTGAAAGTTTCATTATAAAGAGCGACTGGCTTAAACAATTGAGGATGTTCTATGTTAAAAGCGCTCTAATACGTTTCCAAGCCAAAATTTTGGAAGAGAAAGTGGGAACGAGGACTGAGGTAGCTGGTTTCCCTCTTTTCTGCATGAGTTCTTCAAAAAGGAGCATATTCTTCTTCTTTCTGCTCCGACAGGTGCATTATCCCGTTGGTTATTAAGACGACTGGATATGTCTACGAAGAATATGGAATATCAATATTTGTGTGCCATATAAAGTTTTCAGTGGGGTAATAGGACGGTTACGAAGCCCATAGATGTGTGTGCGAATATCTGCATTACATTCTGGATTGTGTGTGTGTGTGTGTGTGTGTGTGTGTGTGTGTGTGTGTGTACGTGTGAATACGTAGGATATGTATGCTATTTGCACACGCAACATAGGATACACACGCGAACAATTGCCGATTCCTTCTGCCCAAATTGAAATATCAATCGTATAAAAATGAAATACCTGTACAAAAAAGGAAAAAAATCAGATAACACTCCATATTTCGTAAACAATAAACAAGGTACACAAAATATTACAGAAGCAGAGAATAACAAGCCGCTCTGCACATTTAATCTTACAAAGGGACAAACGCACGATCAGTGTGTTGCAATCAACAATGAAACAGTAGATACGGTTCATGGAGTGGCACAATAGACTATTGTTGGCGATCATGTCGTGAATTAGGCTGCCGAGCGAAACAAAACCATTTGTCCCACCTATTGACCAAACACTGTCGAATTTTTAAATGAGAAGCGGAGCTGTGCGTGAATGCAGGCTGTTCGTCGAGTTTCACTGATGACACCTTCTCCGGTTATCAGACGAGTCATGTTGTACTGTTGTTGCAACGTGTCAACGAATTTCCTTCATCTGGATTTCCGACAAAGATATTACCTAAAGAAACTTGTCGAAACGATGCGACAACGTAACGGTGCGAATCAGCTGACAACATGAGAAGATTTCATTAACAGAAGTGTAGCTATAGACACAAATTATTACGGAGTATAGCTCACTCGCTCATGGGGAGAGATAAACGTGGTGTCTTTATTCCAAGGTCACTGACGACATTAAGATATCTCAAAGTTTTCAGACACAAATACATTCTACAAAAGTTGTGTTTCTGGTCTGTGCTATTTTCCAGGTAAGATAATTATTAAGTCCTCACTTATGTCATGAAATCATAAATCCTGTTTCTAAGAATATTCAGAAAAGTGAACAAAAGAGTGAAAGGAGAGAAAAAAAAATCGTTGTAAGGGACCATAGAAGGTTGGAGCTTGACACTACGAACAAAAAGCCATGCAGAAACCATTTAACCCTTTCATGACCAATGTACCTACCACATATGATCAACCATATATTTGCTTTCTAGTAAAGTGCAAACAAAATTACTTTGAATGTGCCTGCATAGACTTCGTGACATGGAAGAGGACAACGGAAGTTGTGGGAGGATTCTGCTCCAAGCAGTCTCCTCTGATACGGGCAGTTTTTTCCTTTTTTTAGTTCAGCAACCGAAGCCTACTCACGAGCAGTACCTTTAAGCTACAGATAGCGAGCCTGCAAAAGACCGTATTAACGTTCTGTGGCATAATCGCCATTAATTCGACAAGTCTGTGACTAGAGTAGCAAATCAAATTTTTAGTGCGTGGAAATCTGAGACAGCCTTGCAAACTGACGAGTCGCACAGCTTCAAAGGCGAAAATAAAATTAAGGCGGCCACCCCTTCCGAACAAAAGAGTGGACGAGATTCGCTAAGCAGTGAGAGTGAGAATGTGTCCTTGCACAACGGGGTGGGACTGCGAACTTATTGTTAGGGACAGCTAAGCTCGAAACAAGAATGACAAACAGCAATTTACAGTATTCGAGTCTGCGCACTTGACGCCCCTCACTTACAACTTTGGAGCTCCTTACTTGATATCATCGTATTTTTCTTGTTTCTGCGTTCAAACTTAAATTTTATGACACTACGCCGTTTCAAGGCAATAGCACACTGGAGATTTAACACATGTCATACTTGGTACGATTTGCTACAAATAAATGTCAGTTAACGATACATCAGCCGTAAAAAGCCTTTAGGAGATCCCATTATAAACGATTTATGTGAACAGTGTGGTCTTCTGCCTGGAGACATGTGGTTCTGGTATCCCAGCAAGCAGGCTTGTGTCCTACTACATGCTAACATTTTTTTCCTCATTTTCGCGTTTGTAACAGACTCTGGTCCTTTCTTATGCAGCAACAGAGGAGTGTTCTGCAATATTCGATGTCGTATATGAGCAAGCTCTCGGCCAGCTCTAGTGGCCGAGCGGTTCTAGGCGCTTCAGTCTGGAACCGCGCGACCGCTACGGTCGCAGGTTCGAATCCTGCCTCGGGCACGGATGTGTGTGCTGTCCTTAGGTTGGTTAGGTTCAAGTAGATCTACGTTCTAGGATACTGATGACCTCAATGCTAAGTCCCATAGTGCTCAGAGTCTTTTGAACCATCTGAACCATTTCAGCAAGCTCTCTCAGGAACGAGTTCGACGATTTTGTGATTTCAGTCTGATAAAAAAACGGAAGATTTGCTGCAAGTCAAATGACCAGCAATGTTATTTGTATTCGAGTTTATTACGAATAGTTTGCTATTTATCCCTAATATGCTGCATTTCTTTTATTTGTTGTTTATTTCATGTTCATATTACTTTTATTACTCCTCCCCATGAACCATGGACCTTGCCGTTGGTGGGGAGGTTTGCGTGCCTCAGCGATACAGATAGCCGTATCGTAGGTGAAACCACAACGGAGGGGTATTTGTTGAGAGGCCAGACAAACGTTGGTTCCTGAAGAGGGTCAGCATCCTTTTCAGTAGTTGCAGGGGCAACAGTTCTCTTCTGTAAAGTTTGGAAGGTAGGAGACGAGGTACTGGCAGAAGTAAAGCTGTGAGTACCAGGCGTGAGTCGTGCTTCGGTAGCTCAGATGGTAGAGCACTTGCCCGCGAAGGGCAAAGGTCCCGAGTTCGAGTCTCGGTCGGGCACACAGTTTCAATCTGCCAGGAAGTTTCATATCAGCGCACACTCCGCTGCAGAGTGAAAATCTCATTCTGATTGCATGGACATGTTATGGGTGATAGGGGTGTAACTGTTGTACGTGAATTACTGGCCACACGCTAGCATGTGCAGCGCACATTTCACGTGCAATACGATAAGTACATGTAGTGTGGTGCGCTGCAACACGTTCCAGCATCTCCTCTTCTAAAACGGTTGTGCAAATGGTCCACATATTGCCTGGTCCCTCTTTTCTTCTTTCCAACGAACCCGTCTCCCGCATTCGTCGATCGAGAGAAATAAACACTCATCTTGACGGGTGATGCCTGTATAGCCTTTCAGCAGCGAGAGCATTGCATCGTACTTGCCCCTACACAAGGTGCATGTCAGTTGAGTTTTACGAAACTGTTACGGTATTGCTCCAACGTGTTTTACTGTTCGTCTCTTAATAGCACTGATGAATGAATGGGTCTGTCATTGATCGATAGCAATTTCTGTCACGGTACAATGTAAATACGACACAACAGAGTCACCTTATTGACAAGTAAAGTAAACAATAGCTGCATCATGGCTTCATAGTAATCAAGCTCGCCCTCCGTATTTCCTTCCAGGAAATAAAGAATGTACTTGTAAATAAACAGCACAGTATGTGTAAACTTGTTCACCTTTTAATTAAAAAGCAATGCTGGACAAAGCGGTAGACAAGTTTACTTCTATATCTCCTTCAGTCTCTTTCTCCGATCCCAGGTTCCTTACCTCAAATTGCTCAGTGCAGCATTCTCTATGTCCTGTTACATTTTTGCACGCTCTTACGGAAACACGCAATATACCGGGTGATCAAAAAGTCAGTATAAATTTGGAAACTTAATAAACCACTGTATAATGTAGATAGAGAGATAAAAGTTGACACACATGCTTGGAATGACATGGGGTTTTATTAGAACAAAAAAAAAAGTTCACAAAATATCCGACAGATGGCACTGGACAGCAAAACGTCAGTGACTGTGCATGACAATCGTCTTACAGAATCGCATCATCCCCAGCCTGGCTGATAAACACCTGCTGGAACGCACGATGTTTATGCAGGATGGCGCTCCACCCCATATTGCTAGACGCGTGATAAATCTCTTGCGCGCGTCGTTTGGTGACGATCGTGTGCTCAGCTGCCACTTTCGTCATGCTTGCCCTCCCAGGTCCCCAGACCTCAGTCCGTGTGATTATTGACTTTGGGGTTACCTGAAGTCGAAAGTGTATCGTGATCGACCGACATCTCTAGGGATGTTGAAAGACAACATCCGACGCCAATGCCTCACCACAACTCCGGAAATGTTTTACAGTGTTGTTCACAACATTATTCCTCGACTACAGCTATTGTTGAGGAATTATGGTGGACATATTGAGCATTTCCTGTAAAGTACATCATCTTTGCTTTGTCTTACTTCGTTATGCTAATTATTGCTATTCTGATCAGATGAAGCGCCATATGTCGGACATTTTTTGAACGTTTGTATTTTTTTGGTTCTAATAAAACCCCATGTCATCCAAGCATGTGTGTCAATTTGTACCTCTCCGTATACATTACTCCGTGATTTATTCAGTTTTCAAATTTATACTGACTTTTTGATCACCCGGTAAGTAAGAACACACTTATTTCGAAGTGGGTGGCAAGGCCTAAAGGAGACTGTACGCATAACAGCAAACAAAAAAGAAAAACTGTTGTAGAAAGAAAGACATACAGCAGTAGTTTGATTAACACAACGATAAAGGGCTCCCTGTAATCAGCGTTTATGTTGTAAATTCCAAAAATGCAATTGGAAACAGATGACTAAAGGCAAGGCGACTCAACTGAAGACATCTTCCCAAAAATTGTTTTGAGGAAAAAATAATAACCGCAGCAGAATTATAGTCATTTTAAAAGTAGGTATAACAGAAGTTTTGGTTTCATGGTAAATTGACCAACTACAACCTCTCTTTCCTTTGTGTCATTGTCGCGTGTATGACTTACCGTAGTCTGCAAATAGTCATTGTTGGTTATTTGCCAACGTTCCATATTACATATATCAAGCCCAGTGTCTTCCATTGTGGAGTCTTCTTGTTGCTTCTCCAGTTTGTGTCGCTACAGACGGTTTAAACTCGTCTGCCAATATTTGGCCAGGCTCGGTTCATTAAATGAAAGAGTAATGCGCCAACTGCTAATGAAAGAGTTGAAGACTGTGTGAATAAAGGAAATGAATGATATCTCAAAGTCTATGGCGTGCCTACACTTCCTTTTATGTCCTTAGAACTAGAAATAATATGGAAATCACTAAATAGCC
The DNA here is from genome assembly GCF_023864345.2 of Schistocerca serialis cubense. NCBI lineage: Eukaryota > Metazoa > Arthropoda > Insecta > Orthoptera > Acrididae > Schistocerca > Schistocerca serialis. Next base: position 225,099,232 of record NC_064642.1, read on the forward strand.
TCTATAATACCTCCACATACACTCGGCTTTAATACAGTGGATAGTCATTGGTTCTGTACGCAGACAGATAGATCGTTGGTCAGAAAAGTCAACTGTTTTCAGTTGAATAGCAGAGGTCAATAGGTGTCCTATAGGACAGACTGGTCGTTGGAAGGTTTGGCGCGCTGCAGGAGCATGGACATCGGCGGTTACGAAAAATCACGTCGGCCTCCCTCGAGGTCTGGTTCGGCAGTGTTGTGAGTTCACGGCGTTAGAATGTGAGGCAGAGTAGCAATAGTTACCAATTTCCTAGTCTTTATTGGGCACAGGTTATTCAAACAGTATTATAACACAATTTTTTAGTTTCCGAGATTTTTAATTTATTGAATTATTGGACGGGTCGTTGTGATGGCTACCACTTGTGATTAGGTGGTCTTTTGTGATACTTTGCATTATCATTCAGGCTCGTACGATGTTTTCCTACCACCATATTTCTTTGAATAATGGTCATGCAGCATTCCAGTGTTTTCGCGATCTTGATTTTTGCAGTTTTAGCCGTGTGTTTTTGTGGATTGCTTGCACGTAGTGATTATCTGTGTTTCGTTCGTCTGCTAGTTCTAAATAAACACACTGTGTTTCATCTTTCATATTAAACATTCCAATGAAGTTCCTTAACAATTTCAATGAGTTCCGTAAGTAGTTGTTCATAATTAACTCTCTCCTCTTTGTGACTGCCTGCACTTGGCATTAGTGCCCCACGTCGGTTATGATGCCGAGTAGGTTCACTGCGATGTTCTCTGATTAAGTAAATTGAATCAAATCAAGACATAACTTGTTTTCTATTTATTTCGTGGATTATTTCAGTAAACGAGTCTCATTTATTAACCAGCTCACATGGTGCAAGCAGTGTGCTGCATGTTGTGTGGTGTGTGGATAGTGTCCTCCTATTGTGTTCACTCCAGTTCTCAATTTTGTTACAATTACACTGCCAGCTAGTCGCCAACCCATAGCGAGTGAGTTGTGACTTTTCTCGCGATGTTCCCTTTGTGTGGCCAACTATGTGTGGACGTCTCCATGCTGTTGGCCGATCGATTGCCTGTAGATTATTGTCATTCTTCTTGCTCAGATCAGTCACTTCTCTATAAATTCGTCAAATGTTTTAGTCACGCAACGACTTCTTTGTATTTAGAGATCTTCTGCCCCACTCATTAGTGTTAACTGAAGCAGAGGGCTTAGTGTGACGCTTCCGTCTGTGGTAATTATAGCCTCCGAATTGCAATCATATGGGCAAGATTATCAAGTAGAGGCTTGCCTTAAATAAAAGTAGAATCACTTTTGCTGAGAAACTTATGTAGTGATCCCTCCTTTCATTAGATTAGTGAATACAGAAGAAATAACTGAACAGAGATAGATTCCGTCCCGCTATTCCTGATGTGACAGGGCTCAAAAACAGAATCAAAACATTCCACGTGCGGCATAATGTACGCTTTCATACGTAAAAAATAAAATAAAAGGAAGACAGAAAAAAGAGGGTGAAGTAAGATGTACAATACGATAAGCATTCGCGAACACATTGTAACACCTATTTTTGACCTATTTTGTATCTGTATCGATATTTCTGTGTCAGTTTGTAGTATTCCTTACGTATAATGCTGTATCTGTCATGGAATTTCTTGACTATGTATACATATTTCAGTTATGTGAAATTTTGAACTTTGTTGTTTAAATTATGCTTGTGAATTTAAATAACTACTGAAATGATTGTTATGTAATTACTGTAAATGACTTGGTCCATAGTTAGGGACCGTAGTGTTGAATATAAAAGATGTGGTGAAGCCTCGCAGCTACAGAAGTAGGCTGGCTGACTGGAAAAGGTGTGGTTGGCGCGCAAGTGGCAACTCGTCCTTTGTAACGGGTAATTAATCTGGACTGAGCAGTGCCGTGCCTAACACATCGCTAGCAGTAATGTATCATTGTGGCTCATATTCCTGGAGTTTTGAGGCCACAAAATCTTAAGGGCACTCTTTATGGGCCTTAGATGCTGCATTTGATGTTACCATTATCATGGCATGGTTTCTGGCCCCATAAACATAATTCCGACGCCAAGAAGATATGCAACAGGGCGAAGCCAACAGTGTTGCTATGATAGCATCGCCGCCAGGTTAACAGCCACTGCAAATTGCGTCATCAGTGCCGCCAGCCTTCCACTAAATTGTTTATATTTGGTACTCTGTAAATGGACCAGATATTTGTCAAATTTGGTTGATTTTATAATAATAATTGTGGTGCTGCTAAAAAGTCTCTCTTACACCCGTGATTATCCCAAATCACAAACTCGGACAGGAATCGTATCCTAGCGAATTATATTCAAAGTGTCCTAATTTATAATCAGAAAGTGGTTGAACTTGAATTTAATGTTGTGTTGTCATCTGCACAGCCAATTATACTTTTGAGTAGGTCAAAAGTTTGCTAATGAGAGCACATTTATTATTTAAAGAGCTATAGTTTGTTCTGCTTTACTTAATTAGTAACGTTACTTACAATTTCTCATACATACTGGTGTAGTTTTGTTAATGAGCATGGTTCTCCATACAATGAAAATTTAAGGGTCCTCATGTACTAGACTAGTTAGTTAATGAAGCAATTGCCAAGACTCCTTCAGAACAAGTGTAACTAGATTTGCATTCTATTTAGTTGCTTCAAACCGAGTTTAAGAGATAACTATTTACTGCGTTATTTATTCTATTGCAAGTTGGTTAAAGCACAGGCATAGAGGCCCTGTACTAAGGAATGTAGTTATAGATTATGATCATTAGCAAACCCCCCAGTTTAAATTCAGAATCATTTCAAACTTTTCCCTGTTCAGTATTGCTACTAGCTTCATGTGTGTCGATAAATGGTTTTATAAACTGATACATCTAGTTCATTTAAGATACGTGTTGTTGAGACGAATATTGTACTGTTTACTATCTCCTTGGCAATTTGTCTGTTAATAACACATTTATCTGCAGGATTAGGTTACTGTGTTGTAGTATGAACAGATATATGAAGAAATTTAGTGCATGTGTCAAGGAAGGTTAGGTTAGCCTTAGCATTGCCTTCTGCTTTATCATTTTGCTTGACACAAGAATACCTAATTAGGCTGGCGACCGGTTTTAATATGTAATGTTACAACTTGCTTTACTACTGGAAGAACGTCTGTTCCTGACCCACCGTTTACTGTTGGTTATACTCTGCTGGAGTGTTTCGGAAACGAATCCCAGTTTGATCGCTCTGTTTCCATTAGGTTATCTCAAGATCACAACTATTTAAAAATTCCTCGCAGAGATATATCGTTAGCATCGACTGGCGTTTATGGTGTTCGGTGGTGCGGTTACAATCTGTAACCAATATGTCAATTTTCTGCTCATCCGGCGTACTGCTATGACTATGGAAAATAGAGACGAGTATAGCTATCAAGACTGTATGCTTACAGAAGGCTCCGTTTATGTAGGAGCTGCGATGAGCCAGTAGAGCGACGGTAGTGGCAGTAGCAGTGAATAGTGTAAACAGCATTCCCAAGACAGTGTTTATATTAGAGCATCGCTTTGAGCCAAGTTTAGTAACTGAGCGACTGTAAGGACGTCGATAATCCTGGCGTGAGTTTACTTCACTATTATTCACACTGGAAGTCGAAAATTTTATTTGTTAAATGTTAGCCAGCCCTCCATTGTCGAACCAAAGATATAAAAACCATAACAATCGTTTATCATAAATATTTTAAATGAAATGGTAGTTAAAATGAAAACGATACATAAGTGAAAAAGTTTATTTTCACAGTGGTCCTTTGATTACTGTAAGTAGCGTGAATTTATCAAGTACGCAGACAAACAAAGTTTTAAAAAGATCGTCAATATTTTTTGTAGTAATTTGATGTGATCCTCCGAAAGAAGCGTGTTTAGATGACAAAGTTATTGGCCGTACAGTGATTTTTCATGTAAGATAATTTTGTTGTCACTTATTAAATTATGCAGCAAGCAAATGAATTTAACAAATCGTCAGCCGCGTCTATAGAAGTGTTATTTAGAAAACATAGTAATAAATGCACATTCAACAGTTCTTTGTGCTCCATACAACCAAATGTTGAGGCATTAATTGTCAGCTTGTAACTGACGCCATCAGTAAGGTTTAAGCAAACGGATTCAAAGGGAGTAGCTTCATCCCCTGGAATTACAACAGATCGAATGGTGGAGCACAATATCAGGAATTATTAGTCTCCCGTCTGACAGGTGCAGAAACAAAGGTGAAGACCTAATTTTCCCATTATAGCCTTTTTCCGTAATCACCAACACTAATGTTTATTAACATATAATTAACACCATGATACAGTCATAATGTTTGTAGTTATTAAAGGCAAATCTAGAGTGGGATGAGCATGTAATTCGATTGCATTTTCGATCTACATAGTTAGAAAAACTCTCGTGTAGTCGTCTACTACAGTGACTTTTTTTGAAATCATCTATATAGGAAATATTTATTTTTGAGAATTTGCGGATACAAATTAAGTTACTTCACATAAGATATTCGCAACAGTTGCAACTATAACTCGAAGAGAAAGCGCTAGGCTCCTAAATGACTGGCCAACAGACATATATCTAGAGAGGAAGCGGAAGAGTAAAATGTTATCTCCAAAAATTCCGAAGAGTTCTTTGAGCGATTGACATAATATTTTTCCACGATACCCTAATAAACATTCATATGGACATAAATGGCGAAATATGGTTAGCAGAAATCTGGAAAATTTTTGTAGATTATCTTCAAACTTTTCCATGAGATTTTAATAAACATTCGGGAGACGTTCACTATATAGGAGAAACATTGTAAACAAAAGTCTCGAGAAGTTCTTAAATGATTTACTTCCAATTTTTACGTGAAGTACTAATAAGCATTCATACGAACATAGGCTACATAGTTTTTAAATAGCAGGCGAAACGCGTTTGAGAGGAATACAATACAGTGTGTTTGAAAAAGAATTCTCCAGTTTGAATGTGTCCTAGAATATGTACAAGGTGTTTCATTCATCAACTCTCGAAGTTTTGCTCCCCTGCAGCTGGCAGGTCTGCTTGACCTTGAGACAGCACCAGTGCTCTCTTTTTCCACTGTCCCCTCAGTTCAGTCAAGGCGTGCGTGTAGTACAGTGCAGAGCAACACAGCAACATGTATACTCCGCAACAGAAAGCGCAGTGTGTTATTTGCCTTGTGAAAACTGAATCAGTTATAACAGTCCAACATAATTTTAGATGTCAACATGGTGGTGAACCATCTACAGCAAAAACTATACGTCATTGGCTAAAGTCTTTCAAGAAAACCGTTAGTGTTTTAAAAACAAAATTACCAGGTAGACCGAGAGCTTCTGAAGGTGGTGTTGAACGGATCCGTGTGTCGTGTGTTTGGAGCCCGAAGAAGTCATTGGCGAGACGTAGTCTACAATTAGGAGGGCCTAAAGATACTGTGTAAGATACTGTGTACGATGTTGTGCATAAAAGATTTAGGTTGTGCACCTACAAATTGCAACTGTTACATGAAATAAAACCTACTGATAAAATGGAAAGGTATGAGTTTCCTGCTTACTTACTACACAGAACTAATGCTGATGTCAGTTTTTTTAAAAACTATTCTATTTCCTGATGAGGCTACATTTCATGTCAGTGGAACAGTTAATCGTCATAACTGTAAAATTGGGGGAAGTGGGGGTGGGCTGAGGATACACATGAAGTTATTCAGCATCAACGTGACTCTTCCGAAGTTAATGTCTGGTGCAGTTTGATGGAAGACAGTGTGTGATTGGTCCTTTCATTTTTCTAGAAAAAACAATAAACGGTGACATTTACTGTGACATGTTGACAGAGTACGTCTTTCTCCGAACGGACGATATTAAGGCGGAAAAGGGGCTAGTGTTTTATCCAAGAAGAGGGCGCCCTACCTCATTACAGTAACCATGTGCATGTGGGTCTTCAATCTCGCTTCCCAGGAAGGTGTATAGGCAGGGCTGGCCACCACGAAGCCCAGTCTTAACCCCACTGGACTTTTTCTTTTGGGGCCACATACAAAAATCTTGTGTACAGTGAAAAGATCAGAGACGTCAATCAATTACAGGAAAAAATGGTCGCAGCGGTTGCGACAGTTAGAGGTACACCTGTAATGTTTGGGAATATGTGGCGAGAAGTGAAATAACGTCTCGACGTGTGCAGGGCAATAAATGGATCCCACGTTGACGTCTACTAACATTAAGCAAAGCTTGAAGGAATTCTCTTTCATGATATGCACTTACTGATGTAATTTTTCATTCATTTCCCCATTAAATTTATACATAAAGCTAGGAAGTTCTTTTTGAAACACCTGTACATTGTGGCACGTTAGTGCGGTTTGGTGTTTGAAAAACAAATAACGATGTGCAGGCTTTCTGTTAAAACCATGCAAGAAAAGAAAATGCTCTACTTTCAGTGCTGTGCTGTGGAAATGTGGGACTTCGTTTCCACAGTTGGTTTTAACTATAATTGTAGGACATTGGAACCAATATAATGTGTGGCTATAATATGGCTATTGTTGTAAAACACTTTCTTTTTAACAAACACATATTTAGTTATTCTCACGCTCAATGTACTCCCCTCCTCTACCCCAATAACATTCAAATGCGAATTTTCCATTGATGGAAATTGCCAGAAGTCTTCATGTGTGAGTTACTTGATGAGGTGTGCCCTTTTCCTTTCACTGCGTTAATGGACTGTCATCTTGTTCTTTGTAATGCAGATTTGACTTTTTGGAACCGATAAGACTCACATGATGCCATGTCAGTCGCATAAGGTGGATGGTCTAGCATGGCACACGTATCTTAGTAGAAATACCTTAGCAAACAATCTGGTATAAGCCCGTGCGTTGTCTTCATGCAGATCCCCATGATTTTTTCTTGCATAGTTTGCGTTTTTTGTCTCTTATTTTCTCACAGATTCGAGCAGGAACCTCAAGGTAGTAATGTCGATTAATACTTTGACCTTCAGGAACGCAGTGAAAATAAACAGTTTTTAAGGAACTATTTGCACTCGAGCACAGACGATATTTAATTTACTTAACTTAGATTATATGTATATATTTTTTAAGACAAGAGAAAGCAAAATAAAAGAATTACTTTTGAATGCATTACGAGAACAGCAGTGATCAATGTCTTGTAAATAATTACTATTAAAAACAGTTTTGATCACGATTTATTTAACAAGGTGACCGGTTTCGACCACTACTGTGGTCATCTTCAGACCATTGAGTAGGAACCCCTTTCTGTTGGAGAATCACAACAGAAAGGGGTTCCTACTCAATGGTCTGAAGATGACCACAGTAGTGGTCGAAACCGGTCACCTTGTTAAATAAATCGTGATCAAGACTGTTTTTAATAGTAATTATAAAATAAAAGAAGAACACCGCTCTCTTGTCGCAGCTAGTAGGCATCAACCCAGTCTTATGTCATTCGTTGTCCTAGAAGGACGTAATATTTTGTGTGTCTCCACAGTTAGCCATATTGATACTTATTTGCAGAAAAGAGGGGCAGAATTAATAAGTCGCTCTCATTTGTGAATTATCTGCCATTATTTATCTAGAATTTTACTTGTCATTTATATCGTAATGTATATGTTGTAATGAATATATGTTTTATTTAATCGTATGCTTTTCTCTGTTTTAGTAGTCTGTCACCCCATTGTCATGATTGAAGCTGAGGTCAGATGTCAGACTTTGTCTACAAAAAGTATATAATGAGCCCTGGCTACGTTCCGTACATCTTCGGACGTGCGAAGCTCGATAAATTCACGGCGTAAATTTTAATCTCTCAATTACTTATCCAAACAAACAAACAAAAATTATTATTATTACAAATTATTATTATTATTATTTTATTTGTTAAAAGTTCCATGCCTATTGAAAGAGCAGTCAACATAGCTTAGAACCTTGATTTGCTCATTCTAAGTTTATTCCCTCTCGCAGAAGATGAGCCCATCGGGGTCATTGGCTGGCTCTCAGTTTCTGGATCACAAGTGAAAAACCAAGATTCATCATGTGTTATCACTCTTTTCTGGAAATTAGAATTATTTTCAATGATATTCAAAGTGTCAGTATATACATTTACATCAGCTTCTTCATGATCTATCGTGTGAATTTCCAGCACATTTCGCACACACTTCTCTCATGTTAACCAAGTTACATAATATTTGCCGTATGCATTCTTTGTCAATACCTATTGTTTCAGCGACTCATCGAATACATAATCGATGGTCATATCGAATACCTCTTTTTTTATATTTTCATTCGTTTTTGATGTTGAAGGGCGTCCCAAATGTGTGTCATCTTCAACTTCTCTGCTGTCTTGGAAACTCTTGAATCACTCAAGATAAACAGCCACATGATAAACAACCACCGCCATACACTTCTCTTAGCAAAATATAGGTCTCTATAGCATTATTTCCAAGTTTAACGTGAAACTTCAAAACAGTTTTTGCTCTGTTATTACACTCATCATTTGTCCGGCAAAACAAAGCAACAGATCTTACAGAAAGAAGGCCATGGCCACGGTGGTTTGTCCACAGACACCAGAGATGCCACATTTGACCGAGAAGGCTTCACGCTTCGCAGCTATTGGTTGTTCATCTACGGTGCCTGCGTACTCACTCTGCGACAGCGTCAGCCAGGTTATTTTATAGCCACCGCTCCTAAACAAATTGTTTCTCCCAGTATGTTGGATGGAATTCCATGCCTGTTCTCTTGGTCTGTCAATACCGGGACAGTTAATGCTGTTTGTGGAAGACACTGGAGTCGTCGTCTGAGGATGTCCAATAACCGCTAGACTGGAGACAGATCTCGTGATCGAGCAGGCCAAAACAACTTGTCGATACTCTGGAGAGTATGTTGGGTTACAACAGCAGTATGTGGGCGAGCGCTATACTGTTGGAAAACCACCTGGAATGCTGTTCTTGAATGGCAGGAAAACAGGTCGAGTCACCAGATCGACATACAAATTTGTAGTCAGGGTGCTTGCGTTAACGACGGGAGTGCTTCTGCTCCCTTACGAAATCGCACCCCAATCATGATTCGAAGTGTAAGTCCCGGGTGACTAGCATGCAGACAAGTTGATTGCATGCCCTTAGCTGGCCTCCTTCTATTCAACACACAGCCATCACTGACATCGATGCAGATCCGGCCTTCATCAGAAACACAACTGCCCTCCACCACGACGTCCAATGTTCTCTCAATTGAAACCAGTGAAGTTGGAAATGGCGGTGGATGGCAGTCAGTGGAATGCAAGTCTTTGAAGTAACCGATTTTTAACATTTTGCAGTGTATCTGAGGTGCTAACTGGCTGCTCAAATTGCTGCTGCAGATGCAGTATGATGTGTGCCGGAGGCATACGCTGAACACGATGGTAGTGCCATGTGGCCTGCTCTTCTTCTTGCGACCGTACTTTATCCTAACCAACGCTGCCAGCAATCATGTAGAATGGGTACAGTATTGGTTAAAACCAGTCTTGCTTGCAATTTTAATTTTTTATTTATCAACGAGGCGTTTCGCCTTATTTAGGCATCTTCAAGTTATCTTTTCTAGATGCGCGCGAGAGGCACCACGCGTTGTGCAGGTCTTGGTGCCTCTCGCTTCCATCTAGAGAAGATAACTTGAAGATGCCTAAATAAGCCGAAACGCGTCGTTGATAAATTAAAAACTAAAATTCCAACCAAGACTGTTTTTAACCAATACTGTTAAGCACTGGTTTGCTGTATGCCACATATGGATAGGGGTTGGAAGTATTTCTATATAATGGGTACAATCCTGATAACTGTTTCTGCAATAACGCAGAAGGTACAACCAGCTCTTCGTAGCCCTATTATGCGACGTCGTTCAAACTGAATGAGGTGTTGTTAATGGCGTCTTTGTCGCCTTAATGGCATTATTGACTAATACCAACTCACCTCGTCCAGTCTTAAAGGTAACAAACGCTCACGATCGTTGTAGTGTTTTTGTAAAGCAAACGTGATTTATATTCTCATAGTGGCGCTACTAGCATCGTTCTAATGCGACTGGCGCGAAATTTGAACATATATCATTCTTTCAGATGTAGAAACACGACTACCAACTTTCGTTTATGTCACCAAACGCCTTTCTTTGCGTCAGTGGATTACGCAGTACTATAATATGAAGATCTCGTGATACTGCACAAAACACAACCTTATGTTTAATAACAAGAAGAGTGTAAAACGGTTGTTCCTAGTACGCATTCCTTCACGTTCTTCTACAATCTGTAGCTAAGTTGCAACACCGACAAGCAAACGTCGTATGTTCCTAGGTACACGATCGACCAAGTACATCACAACACTCTCCCCTAGTACTTGAAATGTATAACAGGTATGAAGAGCCCGAATCATTTCATCTAATATCCGCGCGTGCTGTGTAGTAGTGTTCTAGTCTTGCTGCCATTCAGTGGAATAATGTAGTGGTGGTCCACACAGTTTCAGTTCAAGTCCTGCCGGAAGCCAATAATGATATATTTCATACCACAAGTCTGCATGCAGTACATATCAGTTAAAGATTAATAGAGCTTTACCCGTGGTTAATTTGAGTATGAAAAGTATATTAATTATATATATATATATATATATATATATATATATATATATATATATATATATATGGATTATTTAGTGTGGGATTTGTAGATCGCATAGCGACATGACCACGTGGCCACACGATTTTGTGATGACTATAGTTTTGTTATTTTAATTAATGGTAATGTCGTAATAGAACAGTTTGCTCTCCTTGTAATGTTCCGACTCCTTCACTTAACAATCAGCCCAAAAAAAAAGAATATCCGTCACGTACAGTAGCAGTCCATATCAGCCAATAGTACATGATAACAGCCAACAACGTGGAGTGAAGATGTCAGGACAGTGTCGATCTTTACAGATGTGTTAAATCCAAACTGCGACCTCTACACCGACTGAACGTCGGTAGAAGGTGGGCCACTACCACTGACACAGTGGTAATATGTGCCATGGATGTTTATAACCGCATTTGAAAAACCACCGTAGCTGTCACCAACACTCAGACTAAGAAGCTGTAATCACTGCTGTAAGGCAGTGGCTAGCTGCAGCTGGTTTATGTTTCAGTGAGCGAGACACTGAGGTTCTCGTCCTCGTTTGCAAGAGTGCATAACGTACAGTGATACACTATGCATCCAAAGTATCCGGACTCCTCCAAAAACATACGTTTTTCATATTAGGTGCGTTGTGCTGCCACCTACTGCCAGGTACTCCATATCAGCTACCTCAGTAGTCATTAGACATCGTGAGAGAGCAGAATGTGGCACTCCGCGGAACTCATGGCCTTCGAACGTCCTCAGGTGATTGGGTGTCACTTCAGTCATACGGCTGTACGCTAGATTTCGACACTTCTAAACATCCCTAGGTACACTGTTTCTGATGCGATACTGAAGTGATAACGTGAACGTACACGTACAGCACAGAAGCGTTCAGGTCGACCTCGTCTGTTGACTGACAGAGGCTACCGACAGTTGAAGAGGGTCGTAATGTGTAATAGGCAGACATCTACGCAGACCATCACACAGGAATTCCAAACTGCATCAGGCTCCACTGCAAGTATTATCATGTTAGGCGGGAGACAAGAAAATTTGGATTTCATGGTCGAGCGGCTGCTCACAAGTCACACATCACGCCGGTAAGCCGGCCGTAGTGGCCGTGCAGTTCTATGCGCTACAGTCTGGAACCGCGTGACCGCTACGGTCGCAGTTTCGAATCCTGCCTCGGGCATGGAAGTGTGTGATGTCCTTAGGTTAGTTAGGTTTAAGTAGTTCTGAGTTCTAGGGGACTGATGACCACAGCAGTTAAGTCCCATAGTGCTCAGAGCCAATTGAACCATTAGAACCACGCCGGTAAATGCCAAACGACGCCTCGCTTGGTGTAAGTTGCGTAAACAATGGACGATTGAACAGTGGAAAAACGTTGTGTAGTGACAAATCACAGTACACAATGTGGCAATCCGATGGCAGGGTGTGGGTATGGCGAATGCCCGGTGAACGTCATCTAGCAGAGTGTGCAGTGCCAAAAGTATATTTTGGAGGCGGTGGTGTTATGGTGTGGTCGTGTTTGTCGTGGAGGGGGTTTGTACCCCTTGTTGTTATGCGTGGCACTGTCACAGAACAGGTCTGCGTTGACGTTTTAAGCACCTTCTTGACCGTTGAAGAGCAATTCGAGGATGGTGATTGCATCGTTTAGCACGATCCAGCACCTGTTCATAACGCACGGCCTGTGGCGGAATCGTTACACGACAGTAAAATGCCTGTAATGGACTGGCCTGTTCAGAGTCCTGACGTGAATCCTACAGAACACCTTTGAGATGTTTCGGAACGCCTACTTCGTGCCAAGCCTCACCACCTACTTCGATACCTCTCCTCAGTGTAGCACGCCGTGAAGAATGGGCTGCCATTCCCCTAGAAACTTGATTGAACGTATGGCTGCGAGAGTAGAAGCTGTCATCAAGGCTAAAGATTGGCCTACACCATATTGAGTTCCAGCATTAGCGATGGATGGCGCCACGAACTTGTAAGTCGTGTTTAGCCAGGTGTTCTAACGTTCAAATGTGTGTGAAATCTTGTGGGACTTAACTGCTAAGGTCATCAGTCCTTAAGCTTACACACTACTTAACCTAAATTACCCTAAGGACAAACAAACACACACCCATGCCCGAGGGAGGACTCGAGCCTCCGCCGGGTCAGCCAGGTGTCCGGATACTTTTGATCACATAGTTTATATGGAAGAATGGCTGTATGTAGCTAAAATCCTGTCACATTTAATTTCGTCATTGTGCTTCATTTATATGTTGTGGCTTCCACGAAATTATTGAAAGGCGGTAATTTCGGAATGACCCTCGTACTTTTTGTACTCAGTACACGCTGCTATCAAAGGTCCATCATAAACATGTCACACGAACTAAGTGGCACGCTTTGCTTCAGTTGCTCTCATAGTTTTTTACAACTCCAACATAAACGCTGGGGAAGGTTGAATAGTATGGGACAGCGGATTGTTGTCAGACAAGATGATTTGTTTCAAACTGTATCGCCACAGCAGCAACAGATCGCTCACTAGATTTAGAATCATGAAACGTTGTATTTTATTTGTAAGTAAGTTAATATTACTTTTTTACTGTATCTCTAGATATTATTTTCTATTACTGTAGACTGTGACAGTGTCTGTCTCTAATACTAGCATTGGAATTGTTAATCTACAACTGCGCGTTCGCGTTGTAAAGGACAAAGCAATTTAGGGACAAAACAGATTTAATAATAACCTAAATTTTTGTGTTTCTTCCTCAGCAGGCAAATATGGAGAAATGACGACAAAAATGGAAAAAAAGAATGTATTGGAAGCCGTAGAGGGAGTCAGACGTTTGACACAACAGTCAGGGGGAGGCGAGTGATAAATATTCCGTTCCAGATAGTTTTTCTCACGACGAGGAAACTTAGTACTAAAGTATATCACCTACACTTTAGTTTAATTTTCACAACCATTTATATTCCCACCTAAACTTTTTTATAACAAAAATTACTTTTTCTTCACATTACACTGCCACGTCCGAAGCAACACTCTCAAAATTGAAGCTACCGAAACGCCAAATGTAGGAAAAAGTTAAAGAAATCACAGAACATGTAACATTATAACATTCAAATTTCGAAAAAGCTTACGTCTCCGACCCAACTCAATTCTCCTAAAGCCGTCCTCACACAGGACAAGTTAGCTTACGTCGACGTGGGCCTGTACGAGTTTCATGAAGCCACTTCCTATTATTAAGCAGGCATTGCCCCCAGCAAAACACGAAACACGTTCTTCGATATTTCGACAGTGAGCTGCGAAACATTGAACCAACAAAGGGCAAGAACGTTCTATGAGTCAGAAGCAGAACGTGGAAGACGCCAAGCCGAATTACGTCGTTTTCAGTAGAATATTTGGTAAGTTTTATATTATATCTTACGTCCTAAGAATATACGCTGTTTTAAAGCAATAACACATTGAGAATCTCTTGGAAATGCTTCATTATTAGTACAATTTCTTATAATAAAATGGCGAGAGTCATCTTATGAGTGGTTAAAGAAGTTTCATATTTAGTTACTTACGTATTATTACGCGCGCTGCGTGTGTGCGTGTGTGTGTGTGTGTGTGTGTGTGTGTGTGTGTGTGTGTGTGTAAAATTGAAGATTCATCAATAACGCATTGTTGTGGGAAGGATTTTTTGTAATTAAATGCCAGTTAAAAACTTAACGGTGAATAAAGCCTGCAGGAGGTAGTAACATATTTTACGGCACAGAATAGTAAAGGGATAGAAATTAGAAAATTTTATAATAAGTTTCTTTTAATTTACGTCTATGGTCACAAACTTTTTGGTAACAGATTACCGGTTTCGGTCTTTAATGACTATCATCAGACCTGTTTCTTAAACACAGTAGTACTACTGACAACATGACTTGTGCATGTGATGTTATTTATATGTATTTGACGATGTTGGTGCTGATTCCGCATTTACCATTTGACGATGCCTCTATGGCTGCAGTACATTAGGACTTTGTTTTTATGAAACAGAACTGATGATGGTCATTAAAGACCGAAACCGGTAATCTGTTAAGAAAAAGTTGGTGACCATAGACGTAAATTAAAAGAAACTTATTACATATACGGGTCACTGTTTTTTTCGCGACGATGTCGCAGCTTGTAGAAAATTTAGTAAAACTGGTTCACATTACCACAGGCAAATTCAAGTCAAGTCGGAGACGGAGGCAGAGGCCGAAAGCGAGACAATTTTATGTCGCAAGTTGGAGAGTTCATAGCATTCCGACGCCGTCTGCCTGTGAGGATACACATTCAGCAGAAAAGAGACTCCGACAGAAAACAAAAGGAAGCTAGACAAGCTTATTTGTGGGCTCGTAACACATGTTTCAAGGAGCTCTATATATCTCACAAGAGCACCTAGTGAGGAACTGACACAGCAGTTGACAGCTTGTTAACTGATTACAGCAGAACAAGTCACCACGGACCGAACCTTGCGACATAGCATCACGTCAGCTCTCACTAAATATCCCAGCTCTCCAGCTCTCATCATGAGTTGATCACTGCCATCGATGGCATTCACAGTAACAACACTAGATTCCATGATAACGACACTGTAGTCAATCTATGTCTTAGATGCTCCAGCACAGTCTATGAAGTAGCCAACCATGTACGCGAGATGATGGCCTTCACCTGATGAACTTCATGCTGTTCCCTGCCTACCATCTACGGATTGAGAAGCTGTCTGTCTCTCGACAACGCCACATCACAGAGTGCTGCCCAGCACGGATCTGCAACATGGAAGCCAGCAACCAAGCCTCCTTGTGGTAAAAGTCGCTCTTCAGCACTCAGTAGGCACTTTTGGCTGCTGACACCTACCAGGATTAAGGAGGAGATCAACCGTCCACACGGCTGCCGACACCTGGTACATCGCGATTGGGTCACAAAGGGCCGTTGTAGAGTTCGGAGTGGGACCGAATGCACCCCAAAGTCCAGACCGAAATCTCCTCACATCGTTTTGGGGAACGGTCACGCATGCTCGCCAGCGTCGCTGACATCTGCTCCAGGACATGCTAACACTGAAGTGACTCGATGGACGTCAGCTAGAATCCAACGCACGGATGAATTACCAAGAGCCGAAGCTGGTGCTGAAGGACGGCGACTTGTAAACATTGAGAGTAAAAAGACTGAACTGTAATAATGTTTTACTAACATCATTGACGTTTCACCGGTACCAACAGTTGTCGTGTAACGTGGCTTTCGAAGTGTTGGACTCCAATGCCTGGAATTCGGAGGCAACTGTCCGCCTCTATGACGTTCACACACTGCAGCAGTAACCGCAATGTGGTAAGCATAAAAGACATTTTTCTCTATCTTTGGTTGTGATATGGTAGAGTTTAGCCGTACTGATGGATGTATTATGTCCAAAATATCTTTTGTGAAATGGTAAAGAATGTAAATTTTTATTCGATACTGATGCACATCTACCTGCCACTAGTCTAGACCTCGTGGGTAGGAGAAGACTAGCGACTCCAGGGTATAAATTACGTGAAGTAGAAAGTAATTATTTGGTGTCATTGGGGACAACACAGTGCATTCAGGAACTGGAAAAGTGGAGTTTTATGAGCGTATGGAACTGTTAACGCTGCACCCGTGGTCTAGGGGTAGCGTCCAGGTTCGAATCCCGCCACCACTTACATTCTGATTAATAATCAGTAATGGCGGCCGAAGACTTCCGACATAATAAATCAACCTTATTCTGCCAACGGCCATGTCAAAGAGGGCGGAGGAGCGGACAGAGGTTCAGGGCACTCTCTTGTCCTTCCCTAAAGGCGGAAGAATCAGCAATGATCAGCAGCATGAGGATGCAGAAGGCAATGGAAACCACTGCATTAAAGACACGTAGCTTGCATCCAAAGGACATCTGGCCTGTAATTGAAAAAATTTTTCATGATCACCTCTCCATTGGCAAAAGATTCCAGAATAGTCTATTTCTGGTCAATAGATGACTACTAGTATCAAATATGGGCCTCAATTTGAGGAAGAAATTTCTGAGAAGGTACGTCTGGAGTACATCATTGTATGGTAATGAAACATGGACTGTGTGGAAACCAGAACAGAAGAGAATCGAAGCATTTGAGAAGTGGTTCTACAGATGAATGTTGAAAATTAGGTGGACTGATAAGGTAGGGAATGAGGAGGCTCTGTACAGAATCGGAGAGGAAAGTAATATGTCGAAAACACTGATAAGGAGAAGGTACTGGATGATAGGGCATTGGTTAAGACGTCAGGGAATGACTTCAGTGGTATTAGAGGGAGCTGTAGAATGCAAAAACTGTAGAGGAAGACAGAGATTGGAATATATCCAGTAAACAATTGAGGACGTACGTTGCAAATGCTACACCGAGATGAAGAGATTGGTGCAGGAGAGGAATTCGTGGCAGGCCGCATCAAACCAGTCAGAAAACAGATGCCCACGAAAAACATTGAACTGTTGCCAACTGTGAGACAATGATACTCTGCGCTTCTCGAACTCCACTTCCTGGATACCCACCACGCAAAAATAAATCTTGCATTGTGCACAGTTGAGCCTGGTGCGAACATGTTTCCAATGAATCCAACAGCTGTAAATGTTTTAATGTCGCACAGTACACGGATTACTAAGGTGTCACCAACTGAACTACTTACACCTACATTAAAAATAATTATGCATACGAAAATACCTGTTGCTACAGGGAAGTTGATGTGGGCATCTATAAATTCCGATGTGCCACAACAGAGATTATATGTGGTTCAACCACTGCAGAACAATGAAGCATTAGACGAAATGCATTGTTTTATACAAAGAACTGTTAATGAGTAACTGATGGTCCCGGTAACATTTGATAACTTTGAGACAGATGAACTGAATTTCCCGAAAGGCTTAATTATAATGAGGATATTGGTGTATCACGAGATGATCAGAACATCAAACAAACCGTCTATGCATCTGTACCACCTGCCAAGGTTCGTCACTTGAAAGACAGTGAATTGGAAGCATGGAGACTTTGTTGCTATTATATTCAGAGTTATTCAGTTCAGATTATCCATTATCAGCAGCTATTATCACACGACACTGCATACCAACAGGCGACAATTCACCAGTCTATACGAAACCACACAGAAAAGCGAAACATCTACCGCCACTAGAAGGCGACTTTATAGATCAACATTTAACTGAGGGTATTATCGAGTATAGGTATAGTCTCATGTCAGCAAATTCTGTTATGGTACCCAACAAGTCAGTTGACGGTACTCGAAAATATCGATAATGTTGGGACTACCGTTACCTGAACGCACGAACCACAACTGATGCATATACGATCCTGAACATCACAGATACATTAGACATCCTAGGAAGATCTAAATATTTTTCAACACTTGATCTTAGGAGTCATTATCAACAGTCGTTAGTATTTCCCGAAGATAGACCCAAAACAGCTTTCACCAGACATTCAGGTTCAAAAATGTCTCTGAGCATTAGGGCACTTAACTCCTGAGGTCATCAGTCCCCTAGAACTTAGAACTACTTAAACCTCACTAACCTAAGAACATCACACACATCCATGCCCGAGGCAGGATTCGAACCTGCGACCGTAGCGGACGCGCGGTTCCAGACTGTAGCGCCTAGAACCGCTGGGCCACTCCGGCCGTCAAAGACACTCAGGTTATCACCAATATGGAAGAATGACATTTTAATTGAAAAAGGCTATGGTTAAATTCCAACGCCTATTAGATGGGGTACTTCATGGATTGAAACCAATGATCTTTATGGTATATCCAGTCGATACAATCTTGTATCCGATAACTATAGAAGATCATGTTAAATGTCGGGATGAAATCTATAGAAGATTGACTGCAGCTCGCCTTACGCTTAGTCTGGAGAAATGCCAATTTGCTCAGACACGAGTTAGTTATCTTGGCCGTGTTATCGGTCAAGATGGAGCGGGGACCTATCCTCAACTTACTTCCACCGCACTTGAATTTTCGATGCCACAAACTACTGAGCAATTACAGTCGTTCATTGGGTGTTGCAGTTATTATAGTGACTTCATGAATGGATTAGATGAAACTGCAGACCTGTTAACAAAGCTGCTACGAAAATTTGTTAATCAGTAACTTAGTGTCAAGAAGCATTCGAGATAATGGAGGCATCAATATCAAATCCTGTGTTAATAATCAGTGACTTTGAACAGGAATTCATACTTGGGTCCTCCAACAACGCACTGGGTTGTATTTAAGTCATAATGTTGATGGGAAAGAACATCCAGTGGCGAATGCCTCTAGAATAAGGCTAAAAGTAATTATTCAACAACTAAAAATGAAACGTTAGCAGTTATTTAGGGAATTTCTCAGTTTCGTTGCTGTATGTATGGTCGTAAATTAAAACTTACAGACTAAAAGTCTTTATAACTGTTATTAGGGTTAAAAGATCCGTCAAGTGATTAGCGAGATGAGCATTAAAATTAAGTCAGTTCGTCTATGAATTAATTCATAAGCCAGGAGTCATACGTAAGAATGCTGATATCATAAGAATGAAGATAGCAGTTTCACAAGTAGTAGGCAGAGACCAGGCAGATTAGATAAGGGCCAAATCAACTGACTGTGCATATCAGTTATTACGAATGCCACCTCAGTGTCAATCGCAAGAAGCCTTGCTATGCAGATCTACAAAGTATGGACCTCACACTGCAGTTCGTGCACTGCTGAGAATGGAAGTATTACATGAAACACACAACCATATCTTTTCAGTTCATGGATGGAAAGAAAGATTTTGGTGGAAAAGGTGTCGCAGTGATATAGAACAGTAGGTAAGAAACTGCATCCTCACACAATTACAGGTTGGAATCATCCGGAAATTCACTTATGGAGACCACCAGAAGCTTACAAACAATTTTATATGCTAGGATTGGGTGATCTAGGAACTTTTAATAGAACACGGGTGACTAATAAACGTGTCCTTACAATGTTAGATCATTTTCCACTATATTTATTTATGGTAGCCATTCCAGATCAGAAGGCGAGTACAGCAGCAAGGGGTGTGACAAGCAGCAGTTTACTGCAATTTAGCACGCCTGAAACGGTTATTAGGTACCAGTGAACCAACTTTGTATCTGGCCTAATGAAAGTTATTTCACTTACTGAAAATTAGGAGGTTATGTACCAGACCATTCCAACCTTAAACGAATGGACAGAGATAACGGATTCACCGTACTCTCTCCAAAATGTTAATCCGTAATGTAAATCCACAGCATTCAAATTGGGACATATATTTAAGTTTTGTCATCAGCACATACTATTCAGAATTTAATGCCGGAACTGGCCTCTCGCCATATGAGGTAATGTATGGGCGAAAAATGCCATCATCTTTTGATAGAATTCAGCCTAAACTTGGTCCACAGGGTTAACCAATGGAAAATTAAGCGAAGACACTGAAAGATTTTTGTCAAAAGGTAAAGTGGGCAACTCAAAAGCTTTGGTGAAGTAAGAACGTGTAGGGTAACACACGAGTGAACTGTCACAACACAGAATAGACAATGATTATTGCTAGCTAATTTGTGTACCCCAAAGGGCAAAATGAAAAACGTTTTTAGTATTATGGACTTCAGCAAGTCATCGAAATGACTTCGCCAGTCAACCTAAAATTACAGTTGCCAACTAGAGTTGCTACAGTCAATGTAAGTAGAGTAAAATTGTGTAGAGGTAAGACTTAAGCATTGCCACAAAATCCTTAAACTTTTGTGGAAAAAAGGAATTATCAAGGAAAAATGAATGTCAGAGAAGCGTACCTTATACATTTAGATCTAGGAAATGTAAATTTCATGTAGATGTGTTAGAGGCCTAGGTTAGTTTTAATTTTCAAGTTAGCTGACGTTGACGTGAGTCCGTACGAATTTCGTGACGTCACATGCTGTTATTTCACGTTGAGAATGCATTGTCGCACGTGAAACACTAAATAAGTCCTGCGGTATTCGGCAATGCGCTGCGAAACGTTGAACCAATAACAGGCAAGATCGTTTTCTGTCACAAGCAGAACTTGGGAGAAAACAAAGTGGATTTCGTCTTTTCCAGTTGAAGCTCATATTTGGTGGATTTTACATTATAGCTTACGTCTTACGAATGTATGTTGTTTCAGAGCGTCGTCTCATTGAGGATCTCTCGAAAGTGCGTCGTAATTGATACGATTTGTCATAATAAAATAGCGGTAGTCGTTATCTTGGTGGCAAAAAAATTTTCATATTTAGTTATTTACGTGTTACGAGGGTTTTCCAGAAAGTAAGTTCCGACTGGCCGCTAAATGGAAACCACAGTGAAAATCAAACATTTTATTTGCAAGAGTTAGCTAGGCTTTTCAGATATTTCTCTACGTAGTCGCCGCTCCGACTTCGACATTTGTCGGAGCATTATACCAAATTTCCAACACAATCGTCATAGAAGGCAGCCGCCTGTGCTTTCCGATAATTCTTTACGCTGGTCTGTACCGCGTGGCCGGCTCCCAAGTGTTGTCTTTGTATGCAGCGTTTCAGGCGAACAGAGATGATACTCAGGACGAGCCATTTAGGGCTGTGTTGTGGGTGATCGATCACTTCTCATAGTAAAGGCTGCAGGAGCGTCTTCACTGCCCCTGCAGAGTGGGTTGAGAATTGCCATGGAATTGCCGTGCGTCGCAGTTGTGTTCGGTGGGCTGCATGCATTAAGGCGAAGCCTCTCAGCGATCCCTCCTACTTGGTGGGTGGCATCGTTGTTCTAGGCACTCGCTCAAAGTGCGCTCGTAACTGAAAAGAGTGTCTTGATGCGATCGACGGTCATACTAGAGACACTACCCAATACAGCTGTGCAAAGCTTCATTGAGTTTCACTGTGATGTCCATTTCGCTACCGATTGGAACTTACTTTCTGGACCACCCTCGTATAACCTAAGTGTTATGAAAGTATGCCATTTTAAGGCAACGGCACATTGAAGATTCATCAACAACGCGTCATTGTTGGGAAGATTTTTCATAATTAAAATTTAGTTGATAACATGTTGTTTATTAAAGCCTGCAAGAAATCGAAACATATAATAGAAGTTCGTATGTCACAAAATTCAGTGAAGCGTTGTGGATCGAGGCACTGAGTTACGAAGCAGTGCATTGCTTGTTTCAGTTTTTTTAACCTTCAGATTTTTCATAAGGCTGTGGAATTAATAGAAATTTACTGTGAACTCCGGAAAATCTCAAAACAGCCAAGTTGACTCGTTTCTATAAGACTATGTTGCCATCTTTGGATCTGTAAGGACATAAGCAGATTGAGAGGGTAATAATTTTACAAGAGGTGTAACCAAAGTGCATACATACGGAAAAGTTACACGCCTCAGCTTTCCGATTCACACATTCTCCGCCATCTGCACTTTGCATCGTGTCACACCACAAATGTTTGTGTAAGGATCGTGTAAGACGCTGGATGTCGGAGCGTCATAAATAAAACAACGTTACATACAAAACATAAGATTAAGGCACCGACAGCGCTGTTCATACTCATACCACAGCTGAACACTGCCTACGATGTCGAGTAAACAGCACCGTATATCATTAGCTCGCCAGATGGCACTGCAACGGGACAATTTACAATTTGGTTTCACGTAAAGCAAGGCACACTCAAAAAATACTAAGATATGTTACCGTATTAATTAAAAAAGCTGTACAATAACAATAACTTGTGAAAATAATTATTAAAAATGCTTTAAAGTATATTCGTCTTTCGTTTTCGATGCCCAATCTAATCAGGGACTTTAGTGGTATTGACTAGATAGTTTTACAAAATAATTCTTATAGTAAATACAACACTGAAAACAGTCTTTAAAACATATAACTGGAACGTCCAAACATTCTAAGACGCTATATAGTAAGCAGTCAAGCTAATCATTGTTATTTTTTTAAGTACTGAGTAACATACGTCGAAATAATGCATCATCTTATTTGCTAGGTTGTATGTGCTAATGAACATTCAGAGATAATTCTATGAAGTACAAAAATTCCATTCTTGATGTCATCATATACTCGTAACATATTACGCAACATAACTGCCATAGAAGTCTAATGTCTTTCAAGTCTGATATCTAAGTACACTGTACTGTGTTACTCGTTGGCTAGGTTAACTTTTATTTGGGCTAGACATTGATAAAGGCGTTAACTGTTTATATTAACATCATGGACATAGTGATAATTATAATAAATTAATAAAATCGTTCAAATAAAACATATTGTGGAATCCACATTAATTACGCTACATGTAAGATTTGTTACTCAAGTCTAGGTATATCACGATATGTCGCTCGATGTCTAGACTACTTATAATTGTTTTTGGATAAACAATGAGTGGAGTTTTTTTTTACAGAGCTCTATTTTAGTACATAAAATGTACGATGTAACTATCATACGAATCAAAGCACATAAATAAAGAGCTGTGCTATACTAGTTACTCTTAATTACACTTACAACCTGTGGCTTGATGTCTAGGTACCGCTAACAGTTAATACTGATTGGAGGCACTTGTTCCTGTTATTGTAATACTTACTTGCGATGCGATTTACGGTGAATGGCAATGCTGCTGAGGGGAGTCTACGAAACAATTACAAAGAGTTTCCATTTTGGTTCGAACGCCTGAGAAACGAAGCCGCATGTGGTGCACCTCAGAACCATGTTGAAGTGGATCTTCCGGGGCCACGGTTGTTCTCTGTGCCAAGCCGGCCAGCCGTAGTAGCTTTAATTATTTCACAACGCGTTGCTCTACAGGCCAGCAGGAACACCGGCTCTGTGTTGTAGTCTTCGATAATCCTAACGGATCGCTTCGGCTGAAACGCCGTGGCTTATGTGTGAGCACCGCGATTGGTTCTCTCGCTCGCTTATGCTACACTCCCTCGCCCCTTCTACTCTCTCTCTCTCTCTCTCTCTCTCTCTCTCTCTCTCCCTCTCTCTCTCTCTCTCTCTCTTTCTCTGTCTCTCCCTCTTTCTCTCTATATGTCCCGCAAAAGCGTACCGGCTCGGCGAATGCAGATCGCAAAACTCATTTCCGATTCGCTGCACGACTGCGAGATTGGCGCTCGCCCGCACTCCGCGTTTTGGCTGCTGGCTGCTCCGCGAACGCCGGCGCACGCATGATGGCGCAAAATACATACGCACACTGCGCTCTCCGATACACAGTCCGCCTCAAAACCGCTGGCAGCGCGGCTCAATTTCCTTAGACGGAGAGTGATTTCGATATTTGCTTTGATACGGCGCCTAAAATAAAAATAATAAGGGAAATAAAAACGTCGCCAGGTATTTCATCAAATTGGTTTATTTGTCCGTCAGCGTTTGCTTCTGGGACAGACAACGAAGAAAAACAGGTCTCTGGCATCGAGCAATTTTTAACAAGGGCACGTTCACTCCGCCTGTGCTTAACGACCCGATGAAAGGGACCATTAAAACAGGAGCACCTCTGCTCAGATTTTACGAGCTCGAGCTGTGTCCCCGCTAATAAGCCATCGGAATATTGTCTCAGAAAGCGCTGCAGCGCGTAAATCTGGCTCGCAAAACAAGCACTACATCTGGCGCCCGCTCGCACAACCTCGTATCTGGCATCAGACTCTGCTGTGGTAATTACAGCAGTCCGCAAGGTTGCCAAGCAAGGTATCTCGGGCTGTAGGGGTAACTTTTATGTCTACTAGAGACGCAGTGTCTTGCACAAGGTTGCTTTAGTTAGGCTATCGCCTTTCTCCTCTCGTGTGTGGTGAGTTTCTGTTTCACCGCTTTCCGCTACTTGACATTACTATTTTGTTCAGATTTTGTAGACATCAGTCAGTGTGTTCACTTTTTAAGACTAGGATGGGCCCTACTTGGGTTCCTACTATCTGGAATAGATGGTGTTGTTCGTATTTGTTTGCATTTGAAATGTGATTGTATGATTTCTTAGAATTCTTCGCTTTTGCCTACTTGTAGAGAAACTTCAAACAGAAATTACGGTTCTTATGCACAATGTATATTTTATGAGTATCGGCATGGTATTCCGAAGACGATTTTTCTTATTACACAATTTCATTTTTCTTTGCGTTTTCACTCCATACGGTAGAAGATTGGATGGGTAGATGGAATGTATTGATAAATTGTGTCATGTTTGGTGAAATATTTGCATGTCTGCTGTGCCTCAGTTCCAACGTTATGTGTCGTGTGGTAGTGTGCCTTGTGGCTTCAAAGTAGTTTACAATTAAAGTAATAAATACAGCTGTTTTAATACTAGAATGAAAAGGGAATAAATGGTATATATTCATTATTGTTACTAATTAACACTGTTAACGAGTCTCCTGGAAAAGTATTTTGTTTTATGAAATTTCTTTTTTAGCTGCTAATAGGAGGGTTAGTGACACTATTAATGCATATAGGAAAAGCTGGAATTTATTTAATTATTTTGGTATGAGTCTACAGTCATTTGATGAATTAGCAGTAGAACTGGCATCATCCATGAAGAGCAAAGACTCTGTGATGAGGCCACCGATATCATCTCGAGAAACGTTGTTTTCGACTTCGAGATTATTAGACAGAATTTAACTGTTGACGCCGTGGTAATTATTTTAAACATAATCTAAGATGCAGGTAAATGGTGTTGCACCATAACTCCATCGGGTGCGATGAGATGCTCTGGCCACACTGAGCGTAATTACGTCAAACAGAGGCAAGCGAGCGTCAGTATAAGGCCCAGATATCGTTTCACGAGAAGGTATATTCAGAACGAAAGAGCGCCTATTCCATACGCTGACGAACCAGAAGAAGTTCGCCATCGCCCCTGAATGGTGAAGTTGGGTAACACTACAGCTACGGCAAGGCTCCTTCAGCAGCTGACTAAACAAGAAAAGCAGAACGAATGTAGTCACCAGCACCCAATGGTGACACCTGCCAACTACCCCCGGCTGTCCCTTCCGAGGTGGGCGTGCTGCTGTTGCAGAAGTAGCGACCAGCAGACTCGCCTCTCATAACTATCCCCGAGTCGCCCCGCCCCCCCCCCCCTCCCCCCTTCCAGCAAAAGGTTTTCGCGGCTCCCCACGTCGGAGGTAAGAGTCCTCCCTCGGGCATGGGTGTGTGTGTGTGTGTTGTCCTTGGCGTAAGTTAGATTAAATAGTGCGTAACGTCTATCCACAGGACATGTGGCCTGTAATTGAAGAAGTGTCATGATGATCTCTCCATTGGCAAAAGATTCCGGAATAGTCCCCCATTCGGATCTCCGGGAGGGGACTGCCAATGGGGAGGTTACCATGAGAAAAAGATTGAATAATCAACGAAAGGATAACGTTCTACGAGTCGGGGCGTGGAATGTCAGAAGCTTGAACGTGGTAGGGAAACTAGAAAATCTGAAAAGGAAAATGCAAAGGCTCAATCTAGATATGGTAGGGGTCAGTGAAGTGAAGTGAAGTGGAAGGAAGAGAAGGATTTCTGGTCAGATGAGTATCGGGTAATATCGACAGCAGCAGAAAATGGTATAACAGGTGTAGGATTCGTTATGAATAGGAAGATAGGGCAGAGGGTGTATTACTGTGAACAGTTCAGTGACCGGGTTGTTCTAATCAGAATCGACAGCAGACCAACACCGACAACGATAGTTCAGGTATACATGCCGACGTCGCAGGCTGAAGTTGAACAGATAGAGAAAGTGTATGAGGATATTGAAAGGGTAATGCAGTATGTAAAGGGGGACGAAAATCTAATAGTCATGGGCGACTGGAATGCAGTTGTAGGGGAAGGAGTAGAAGAAAAGGTTACAGGATAATATGGGCTTGGGACAAGGAATGAAAGAGGAGAAAGACTAATTGAGTTCTGTAACAAGTTTCAGTATAGTAGTAGCGAATACCTTGTTCAAGAATCACAAGAGGAGGAGGTATACTTGGAAAAGGCCGGGAGATACGAGAAGATCTCAATTAGATTACATCATGGTCAGACAGAGATTCCGAAATCAGATACTGGATTGTAAGGCGTACCCAGGAGCAGATATAGACTCAGATCACAATATAGTAGTGATGAAGAGTAGGCTTAAGTTCAAGACATTAGTCAGGAAGAATCAATACGCAAAGAAGTGGGATACGGAAGTACTAAGGAATGACGAGATACGTTTGAAGGTCTCTAACGCTATAGATACAGCAATTAGGAATAGCGCAGTAGGTAATACAGTTGAAGAGGAATGGACTTCTCTAAAAAGGGCCATCACAGAAGTTGGGAAGGAAGACATAGGTACAAAGAAGGTAGCTGCGAAGGAACCATGAGTAACAGAAGAAATACTTCAGTTGATTGTTGAAAGGAGGAAGTACAAACATGTTCCGGGAAAATCAGGAATACAGAAATACAAGTCGCTGAGGAATGAAATAAATAGGGAGTGCAGGGAAGCTAAGACGAAATGGCTGCAGGAAAAATGTGAAGACATCGAAAAAGATATGATTGTCGGAAGGACAGACTCAGCATACAGGAAAGTCAAAACAACCTTTGATGGCATTAAAATCAACGGTGGTAACATTAAGAGTGCAACGGGAATTCCACTGTAGAATGCAGAGGAGAGAGCAGATAGGTGGAAAGAATACATAGAAAGCCTCTATGAGGGTGAAGATTTGTCTGATGTGATAGAAGAAGAAACAGGAGTCGATTTAGAAGAGATAGGGGATCCAGTATTAGAATCGGAATTTAAAAGAGCTTTGGAGGACTTACGGTCAAATAAGGCAGAAGGGATAGATAACATTCCATCAGAATTTCTAAAATCATTGGGGGAAGTGGCAACAAAACGACTATTCACGTTGGTGTGCAGAGTATATGAGTCTGGCGACATACCATCTGACTTTCGGAAAAGCATCATCCACACAATTCCGAAGACGGCAAGAGCTGACAAGTGCGAGAATTTTCGCACAATCAGCTTAACAGCTCATGCATCGAAGCTGCTTACAAGAATAATATACAGAAGAATGGAAAATAAAATTGAGAATGCGCTAGGTGACGATCAGTTTGACTTTAGGAAAAGTAAAGGGACGAGAGAGGCAATTCTGACGTTACGGCTAATAATGGAAGCAAGGCTAAAGAAAAATCAAGACACTTTCATAGGATTTGTCGACCTGCAAAAATCGTTCGAAAATATAAAATGGTGCAAGCTGTTCGAGATTCTGAAAAAAGTAGGGGTAAGCTATAGGGAGAGACGGGTCATATACAATATGTACAACAACCAAGAGGGAATAATAAGAGTGGACGATCAAGAACGAAGTGCTCGTATTAAGAAGGGTGTAAGACAAAGCTGTAGGCTTTCGCCCCAACTCTTCAATCTGTACATCGAGGAAGCAATGATGGAAATAAAAGAAAGGTTCAGGAGTGAAATTAAAATACAAGGTGAAAGGATATCAATGATACGATTCGCTGATGACATTGCTATCCTGAGTGAAAGTGAAGAAGAATTAAATGATCTGCTGAACGGAATAAACAGTCTAATGAGTACACAGTATGGTTTGAGAGTAAATCGGAGAAAGACGAAGGTAATGAGAAGTAGTAGAAATTAGAACAGCGAGAAACTTAACATCAGGATTGATGAAACTTCCTGGCAGATTAAAACTGTGTGCCCGACCGAGACTCGAACTCGGGCAAGTGCTCTACCAACTGAGCTACCGAAGCACGACTCACGCCCGGTACTCACAGCTTTACTTCTGCCAGTACCTCGTCTCCTACCTTCCAAACTTTACAGAAGCTCTCCTGCGAAAGGTGACTACTTCGTGCTGGCGGCAATCTTCCTACTGGCACACATCCTCGAGACTGAGTGGGGGCCGTCTGGTCTCTCTGTCACTTTACACTGGTTGCTGAGGGTCTCCGCCGTGGCTGATGACCACGCAGTTCCGTCACGTGCCTTCGAATTCGGCCGCGCTATATGTTATGGTACCGTCTTCTCCGGTGTGATACACAGAGAACGTGAGATAGTCCGCCAGGAGAAGCATCTGACACACTTCAGGACAGCTTTCCTGACACCACTGCCCTTCCCTGCTAACGTGCGATGTGCTGACTTCCGGACCGGCACTTGCTGGCCACGCCGGCAGCCACTAACGTCATCGAGGGGAAGTAGGTTCCCGACTGCTGTAATTATTCTAATCTTGTCCTCATGATCTCTATGTGAGCGATAAGTAGCAGGTTGTCATGTACTCCTAGAGTAATCATTTAAAGCCAGTTCTTGAAACTTCGTTAGTAGACTTTCTCGGGACACTTTGCGTCTCTCTTCAAGAGTCTGCCAGTTCAGTTTCTTCAACATCATTGTAACACTCTCCCAAGGGTCAAGCAAACCTGTGATCATTCGTGCTGCCTTTCTCTGTATACGTTCAACATTCCCTGTGAGTACTATCTGATACGGATCCCACACACTTGAACAATATTCTCCTCCTTTGGCAGAAAAATTCTAGGGCAGTTTTTTTTAAAAACAAAAGAGCAAGAGTTTGATCCTAGCTCCAACATAATTTGTGTGTGTGTGTGTGTGTGTGTGTGTGTGTGTGTGAACTCCTAAGTGACAAAACTGCAGAGGTCACCGGACCCTATTCTTACACACTACTTAAACTAACTTGCACTGACAACAACACACACACCAATGCCCGAGGGAGGACTCGAACCTCTGGCGGGAGGGGACGCACAATCCGTGACATGGCACCTCAAACCGCGCGGCCACTCCACACAGCTTACATAAGTAACCCTCTTCGGCATCTAAACATAGTAGCCACTTTTTCTGGAGGTCTTGGAAGTAAGCAAAGGAATTTTCAACTGCAGTGCTTCTAAGCTTATGTGTCACAGCCAGTTGGATGTCTGCGATATCTTGATGAATCTTTCCTTTCAGTCGCCTTTTCACTCGCGGAGACAAGAAAAACTCGCATGTCGAGATGTCGGGCGAATATGTGGATGTGGGATGGCGATAACAGAATGCCTGGCCAGGTACTCGGTAACAGATAAAGCAGTATGGAGGTTTGCATTGTTAAGCTGTAAGACCCAGTCCTGAGATTGGCACAAATCAGGGCGGTGACGTCGAATTGCTTGTCGCAGACGTTTAAAAACTTTGATGTAAGTAATATGATTTACTGCTTGACATGGAGGAACAAACTCATTGTGAACTTATCCTTTACTACTAAAATATGCTATCAATATTGTCTTCGTTCTCGAAGGTTGTCTTAGGTTTTTTTTTTTCTTGATGCTGGTGATCCATGACTCCGCCATTCAGCACTTTGACGCTTCGGATGAGGGTAGCATCAACTTTCATCCAGAGCAATAATCTCTGACAGAAAGGGGAGGGTCACGTCTGTCTCCATCCAGTAGTTCAGCAGAAAGACGAAGAATTCGTCTGCTGGTGTGTGAGGAACGAGTTTTGCATTAAGTTTCCGTTTGTCTAAATCTTCGCGTAAGATATTATGACACACATCACGATTCTAATGAAGTTATTCTGATGCAAAGTTACATGAGGGTCTCTTTGCAGTAACTGCTTTACAGATTCAGCGTTTGCATGGGTGTGTGCTGCAGGGAGGGGATCAGTTCTGAGATCGTCTGGCACTGAAAGTCTGCCTTCACGATACCTTTTGTGCCACTCAGAAACACACTTCTTGATTGATCATTGTCCACGTTATACTAGAAGTTTTCCCGAGGGTAACGCAAAACTTAATGTTCACTTTGCTCACCATCAGCATGTGTTCTGTCACCGTAACTAATGCTCCAAGAACTCAGTGTTGCTAAGCGCGGCCGTGCCACCTAGTGAGTTTGTGCAAAAACATGGCCAAGATAATTTCAAGGTCGCACACATACCAAGTAACAGAAAAACTATATTTTTTTCCTTTCTAGAATAGCAAACTTAGAAATTAAAAAAAAAAAGAAATTCTTCTGCAACCTTTCGGACAAAGGGGCTAGAATTGGTCGTACTAGTGATTTGTAAACATAAACAATCGAAAAGAATTGGAAATGGTATTGTATTGCCAAACCTTGGTAACATACTACATTGTCAGTCTCCAGGATTTGGAGTAGACGAAATGTTTTCCATAAATATCAACGTTGTGGCGAAAGCTAACGCGATGCAACAATACATATCGGGCTGTCAAACAACAATCACACATCTCAGAATAACGATTTTATTTGAAATGTAAGTACAAAGATTATTTTTATGAATATCACCGACAGGACTCCAGTTGTAACATTTACATGTAGCTATTTTCCATACTCGACAAGTAGAGCTATAAATTTCCACATGAGCTTGACTGTTACAGTGCAGTTCCTGCAGTAGCAAGAAGACCTAGTCGTGGCGTAGCAGCGTTGTAGGAAAATGGCATGTGATTTAGGAAGGACAGGCTTGCCAGTAAACGAATCACTGGCTTGAGTGTTGCTGTCTGGAAACTATCGATGGATTGACTCTGCCGAGGATACTGCAACTGGCTCTGAGCACTATGGGACTTAAATTCTGAGGTCATCAGTACCCTAGAACTTAAAACCACTTAAACCTATCTAAGGACACCACACACACCCATGCTCTAGGCAGGATTCGAACCTGCGACCGTAGCGGTCGCGCGGTTCCAGACTGAAGCGCCTAGAACCGCTCGGCCACTCCGGCCAGCTGCCGAGCATACTGTGGAGCGTTGAGTTGGAGAGACTCATTCATGGTCCGGATCTTTGGATCTCGTCGCATCTTAACTCGAATTATCAGTTTAACTGCAACCTTTTAACTGCAGGAAGCAGTGTTTTCTAAAAAGTGATTTATCGCAATCCAGCATTTCGTTTGCAGTTGCTGGCATGGCAGTGCTCATGAATGTTAATTTTCAATTACTCTTTATTAATTATTTTTTATTAATTCTCAACTGCGCTCCTACGATTGGAAGTAGGTGCGCTGTCGAAAATCGCAATTTTACTGCCGTAGAGTGTATGGCTCCATTATTTCACATGTAGTGCAGAAACACAGGAGGAAATGACGCTATGTGCTCGCTCTAATAAATGACTCGTATGCTGCCAGACATTTCACATTGATCTACAGAGCACATACACCGATGAGGGGAAACATTCTGACCACTGCCCTACGTGAGACAGAACGACGCCTGATGGCGGTGCAAGTATGTGATGCGGTAAGGAAAGTATTCATTGTCCAGTCACATTAATGCGACCACCGCCAGTGTTGACGTCAACGATCGATGGATTGACTCTGCCGAGGATACTGCAACTGGCTCTGAGCACTATGGGACTTAAATTCTGAGGTCATCAGTCCCCTAGAACTTAAAATTGAAGGCTTGCGGACGGCAGGTGGCAGCACTAGCAGTGGAGGGTATATGAAGCGTTTCGGGGAAACGCGGGAAACAGTGCCGTCGTTGTCGTAGTGCAGGAACCGAGCGATTTACCTGACGTTAAAAAATCATTGGCTTTCGGGCAAAGGGTCGAGGCATTTCGAAACGGCTTAGGTTCTGTAATGTTCGCGTGCATCCGTGGTTACAGTATACCGTGCACGGAAAAATGGGGCAATCAAAAACTGGTTCCGAGGGAACTGACTCTGAGCACTATGGGACTTAACATCTGAGGTCATTAGTCCCCTAGGACTTAGAACTACTTAAACCTAACTAACCTAAGGACATAACACACATCCATTCCAGAGGGAGAATTCGAACCTGCAACCGTAGCGGTCACGGGGTTCCAGATTGAAGCCCCTAGAACCGCTCGACCACATACGAGCAGCAAGTAAAGGTGTCCTCTGATAGGGGACTTTGGTATAAGGCAGAATGTTATGGTCCGGCACCTGATTACGAGCATCTCAGAAATGGTGAGATTGGTCGGTTGCTCGCATGGTGCAACTCAGCATCTGTGGAAAGTGGTTGAAGGGCAGTTGAACTATACCTAGGGTACAAGATACTGGAAGTACATGTGTCACTGCAAAACGTGGAGTTTGGAAGCTCACACGCTTTGTTAAATTAGGATAGGCAGCGATTTGCGGCAGATCTGACGATGGAGTACAACTCTGCTGCAGGAACAACGGTTTCGGAGCGCATCATTGAGCGTACATCATTGAACAATTGGCTCTGTGCTCGCATTACGATCCAACGACATTGTAGTAATCGATGCACCATGGAAACTGTGTGCTACGTGAACGACGACGGCGATAGCATCTTCGAGCAGGATAACTGGCAGAACGTGTTTGTGAACTCACGTTGATGTCTTGTCCACCAGATTCACCTGACCTTAACCAGATGGAACATGTCTGTACGTTATCGGCCATCTCATTCACCCCCATAAAATACTAACTCATAATTTAAAGGAATTGTGTGACCTATGCCTACACAACTGCTGCTACATACCTCTGGAGGCCTAACAAGGACTTGTCTAATCCACGTCACGCATTCGCTGCTGCATTGCGTTTCACAGGTGGACCAACACATTTGACTAAATTGCCTGTTCATATGTAAAGGCATACATCCCTTCCACGTGCGTGTGTTGCACAACTCCCATCCAATACAGTGTGATCGGATTGTGTTACATTTGTGCTACACACGCACATGATAGCCAACTGTGCCTTTACGTATATACTGGCGCTTTAGTCAAAATTAATGTGAAACTTGAAGCTTGTGATAAACGCTTGTAGGCGATTAAAAGTCGAAATCAGCTAACAGCACTGAAAATAAATGTATTACAGCCTGTTTGGTCCATGTTTTCTTTTTTACAACATATTGAGGCTACAAATCCTCCACGAGAACAAAATTCTGAAAATCTAGTAAAAGGTTGCAAAATTAGTTTGCTTGATAACTAGTAACACAATTTTTGGCAGTTTAGACTTCTATATTGCAACAAATTGTGCTTAGTTTCCTCTTCCATTCCTCCTCCTTTCCAGCCCGATCTCAGATCCTGGGTACTCTCCTGTATGTATGTGTGTGTGTGTGTGTGTGTGTGTGTGGTGTCAAACGGACAGAAAGGGAGAGAGAGGGAAAGCTCATAGGGTTGAGACTCACTCAGTCACATAGCGAAGAAAACAGTTAAGTACCTTTGAAGTTATCTCAAGGATAATGATGTAAATAATCAGCATGGTACCACGTTCTTTAGTGAGGAAGGGCACTACAATTGCAAACTAAATGACACGCTCCATGTCATGTCGACAGATCGAAATTAAGATCCATGAAACAAGCAAATAAGTAACTAACTGGTGGTAAAACAAAATTATAGGGACGTAGATGTGGTACAAATCCTTTTCAGAGTAATATTGGAAACGAATGTGACTGGGAGAGAATTTGAGGACACTGACAGTGCGTTAAAAAGCCAATGAAGCTGTCTGTGCCTCATTGTTTTGTCAATTATGTTTGGCAGTGATGTGTTTACAGGAAGGTACTGATCTGACGAGATATTGTACTTCCTTTTCTGGAGGAGCTTTTAATTTTGATGATCAGGCAGTAGAGTTACCAAACTGCGTCGTGTATTGATTGTACTGAAATTAAAAATGTATGTGTGATACAGGTGAATTATTTACTATTTGGAAATGAGAGATATAAGTGTGTCAGCTGGATTTTGTTAGCGAAATAATGCGGGATATGAATAAGACGTATTTATAATGAGGAATGCGTGCTTACCTCCCCTGTCGGAACCCAACTGTCTCACGGAACTGCACAACATATCAAAAGTCCGCTTAATTAAACTGAATAATTAAGCTCACTTTTTCCAGGCTAATAACCTCGAGCTACACTCTGTGTTCTAAATGAGTGAACTCCCAATTTTAGGACCTGAATCTCAGCGCTTGTGCATCAGTTTCCTACAACAGTACAATGTATTTCTAAAAAGTATTCGAAGAAAGGGACTTTGAAGTTTTACGCTTGCTGTTAAGTATAACACATTTCGATCTTTTTAACAGAGCCGATGTGTTTGTGTAGCATTCTAGACTAGCAATCGCGAGGATCCTGGAACACTAAATCCGTTTATTATATAAAATGTACTTATTATAAAAGTGGAGCCTTATTTAACAATAATATTCAGTAATAAATTCTTAAATAAAAATAATAGCTTTTCATATTTAAAAGCTAGTCATATGAAGATGAGAATATTCCACATAAATTAAAAATGCAACATAATAATTTGATGTACAGTATCTATTTTCTACTTTTCGAGTAATTATTTTATGGACCGAATTAAAAAAAGAAATAGCCCCGCGGGATTAGCCGTGCGGTCTGAGGCGCTGCAGTCATGGACCGTGCGGCTGATCCCGGTGGAGGTTCGAATCCTCCCTCGGGCATCGGTGCGTGTGTTTGTCCTTAGGATAATTTAGGTTAAGTAGTGTGTAAGCTTAGGGACTGATGACGTTAGCAGTTAAGTACCATAAGATTTCACACCCATTTGAACATTTTTTTTTAAATTAAAATGTGCTCATATCCTACTCAGTAAGAGATATAATCCTGTGTTGAAAGCTCAACACAATAAGACAAGTATTAGAGTTACAAACTGTATGCTTGTCTTCAGGCTGCGTTAACTGACGGCGCGCAAATACACGGACGTCACTTATAAGTAATTTCAATCCTTTAGGAAACTTTTCTCGCTGACACTTCCCACAAAATTATGAAAAGAAGAAAGTTTTTCGCTTTTCATGCAGTCAAACTACCGCCTCAGGCATCACGTTTTAATTTATTACTACTTTACTACGAACACTATTCACAACACAGTTCGCAAACAGTATCCACATATACCAGCTTCGAAGTCATTTCACTGAAGAAAACACAGCTCAGGAGATGTGACATCACAATCGTTAAGATGAGTGAAAAAGTAGCTTTTGCTTGAAATGGTGCGCAGAAAACTTCAACATCAAGCATGACGTTTCAGTTTATTACTTCTTTACTTTATTCGCAACACACTTCGCAGGCAGTATCTTCAAACCTCGCTAACGGAGGTGCAAAATTATATCATTGTACGAAATATGCTACAGAAGACGAGACGTCATGAACATACAGATGCGTTAATAAAACTAGCATTTGCTTTAAATAGAGCGCAAGGTACCTATCTCATATTCAACCAATGTATCATAACGAGAGCACTTAGTGATATCCAGCAAACTTTCAGCATAATTTCAAACATTTCCTAAACATTTTCTCGTTTACATGCTTAAAGGCAAATATTTAACACATTAAT
The DNA here is from genome assembly GCF_023864345.2 of Schistocerca serialis cubense. Lineage (NCBI taxonomy): Eukaryota > Metazoa > Arthropoda > Insecta > Orthoptera > Acrididae > Schistocerca > Schistocerca serialis. Next base: position 225,134,995 of record NC_064642.1, read on the forward strand.
TCACTTGTAATATAATCAGACGTTTAAGCCGTTTTCTACATGGGAATTTGAATCTTCAAAGACTCTGGGGTTTACTAGTTCTTAACGGAAAGGCTGTATATATCAGTAACACTGTTTTCAATATTATGTTCTTGAGTGTTTGTAACGGTTATGAAAAAAAATATTTTCCGTATCCTGTTATCCATTTCTGCTCCAAATTTTAACTGGCAGTTAAAAGAGAAAGGATGGTATTTTTAATATGAGATTATGATTCAGCATTGGGTAACAGTTGTGTTCAGCATTGAAAACGGAAAGCAAATAAAGGTAAACAAATGTCGTCCAGCGAGAATACTACGGGTGCAGTTACTTTCTTGTCATTTTGAAGGGAAACGAGAAAACATCTCGGCTAAATAGTTAGGAATTTTTTATACTTATAAGCTCACGGTAATCTTCAAAGTCGATATTTTTGATATGTTTTCAGAACTGCGTAGTACTGCTTTTGGGAACTGATGTCTAAGCACTGGCCTTCAAATATTTTTAGCATGAAGAAATTGGAAAAGAATTGGTTCGTAAATATTCTGATAGGACCCTTGCGGCTCACTTTGTGATTTTCATCGGCTATTCAAAGTCAATGTTTGAATGCCTAGCCACCATGATAAATTGGCATCTCACGCGTGGTATCGGAAAGCGCCTCTGTCACCCTCAAAGCCATACTGTATAGTCGGTGAATATAATCGTCAACTGTGGGTATGTGGAGTATTCGATGTGCTACAGCGTTGTAATATGTTAGTGTACTATAAACAACCAACCCCAACACACACTAACTGACTCAACTGTATCGCCTACAACGCTCGACTCTCACAACATAAATCGCACTATCGTGTTAAAAGCGTGCTGCTAAACGAGAGCAAAGAGAAGGAAACGAAGTGAGAAGAGAAAGTTTAAAAAAAATGGTTCAAATGGCTCTGAGCACTATGCGACTTAACTTCTGAGGTCATCAGTCGCCTAGAATTTAGAAAGTTTTAAAAATCACAGTAAATTGCATGTTATCCGGCGACGTCATGTGAGTTTATTCTAAGATCTCTGTCATTTGAACGCGAATGATAAACACAACTAGAATTACGCTTACGTTATTTAAGCTAAATTTTTACAACAGCCTGGTACAGATTATATCTCGGTATTCAGAATTATATTTCGCAAGTGTTTCTGATTTTATTTCACTATGGACTATGTAAGTCTTGAAAAATGGTATGGAATAAATACTGAAGAGCCAACTAAACTGATACACCTGCCTAACATCTTGTAAGACCCCCGCGAGCACGCAGACGTGCCTCAAACAACACGTGGCATGAACTCAAGTAATGTCTGAAATACTGCTGGAGGGAACTAACACCATAAATCCGGCAGGGCAGTCCATAAATCCGTAAGAGTACGTTGCGGCATACCTGATGTGCTCAATAATGTTCTAGTCTGGCGAGTTTGGTGCCGACGGAAGTATTTATACTCAAAAGAGTGTTTCTGGACCCACTCTGTAGCAATTCTGGACGTATGAGGTGTCACATTGTCCTGCTGAAATCGTTGAAATCCGTCGGAATGCATAATGTACGTGAATGAATGCAGGTGATCAGATAGGATGCTTACGTACGTGTCACCTGTCAGAGACGTACCTAGACATATCAGGGGTCCCATATCACTCCAACTGCACACGCCCCACACCATCACAAAACCTCCACGAGCTTGAACAGTCTCCTGCTGACACAGGATTCTTGTCTCCATACCCATAAACGTCCGTCCGCTGGATACAATTTGAAACGACACTCGTCCATCCAGGCAGCATGTTTCCAGTCATCAAAAGTCTAATATCGGGGTTGGCTGGCCAATGCGAGGCGTAAAGCTTTGTGTCGTGCAATGATCAAGGGTACACGAGTGGGCCTTCGGCTCCGAAAGCCCATATCGATGATGTTTCGTTGAATGGTTCGCACGCTGACGTTGATGGCCCAGCATTGAAATCGGCAGCAATTTTCGGAAAGATTGCACTTCTGTTACTTTGAAAGATTCTCTACAGTCGTCGTTGGTCCCGTTCTTGCAGGATGTTCTTCCGGCCTTAACGATGTCGGAAATTTGTTTTTTTTTAACGGATTCCTAATATTCACGGTACACTCGTGAAATGGTCGTTCGGCAAAATCCTCTCTTCATCGTTACCTTGGAGATGCTGTGAGCCATCGCTCGCGGGCCGACTATAACATCACGATCATCATCATCATCATCAGCCAATTCAATCATTAGATGATGTGGCCTCTTCGAGTCGTGGATTCAGGTAGGCTTTCAGAAGTTCTCTGCCAGGTGTTACCAGCGATCTTCTTGATGTCTTTGTCCCATCTGTCTGGTGGTCTTCCTCTAGGCCTTCGGTGCTCTCTCGGACTCCACTCCAGTACTAGCGTCGTCCATCTGTTGTCTTTTCTTCTTGCAACGTGGCCAGCCCACTGCCATTTCTAGGAACCTACTCTTTCTAAGATGTCATCAACCTTCGTCACAGACCAGATGTCATCTGCCCTTTTCCTGTCCTCTCTTGTATAGCCCAGCATTGATCTCTCCATGGCTCTCTGTGCTGTCCTAAGTTTCCCTTTTGTGAATGAGATCAGTGTCCATGTCTCGCAGCCATACGTCATCACAGGAAGAATGCATTGATGAAATACTGCTTTCTTCAGATTTACTGGCATTTTTGATCTGAATACTTTTGAATTCTTCCCAAATGCTTGCCAGCCAAACTTGATGCGTCGATAGATTTCTGGTCTTATGTCTGCCTTCATATTTATAATCTGGCCAAGGTAGACATATTCACTAACCACTTCTAGTAGACTGTCCTTGACTTTCACATCTCCAGCTGGGACCCATTTGTTGGATATTACTTTTGTTTTGGAAAGGTTCATGTTCAAGCCAACCAGCTGACATTCCGATGCAAGATCTGTAACTAAGTTTTGGAGCTCTGCGAAGTCTTTGGCCAGTAAGGCAATATCATCAGCAAATCTCAAATTGGTTAGCCTTCTTCCATTAATTCTAATTCCCTTATCTTCCCAGCTCAGCTTTGACATAGCCATTTCCAATACAGCAGAGAACAGTTTTGGGGAGATGGGATCGCCTTGCTTGACACCCCTCATGATGCGGAATTCTTGAGTTGATTCGCCGATGTTAACATAAGCTGAAGAATTCTCGTAGATTTTCCTGAGCACTTCAATGTATGCTGCTCCCACTCCTTGCTCACTCACAGCTTGAAGGACAGCTACATGGCTGCCGGCCGAAGTGGCCGTGCGGTTAAAGGCGCTGCAGTCTGGAACCGCAAGACCACTACAGTCGCAGGTTCGAATCCTGCCTCGGGCATGGATGTTTGTGTTGTCCTTAGGTTAGTTAGGTTTAACTAGTTCTAAGTTCTAGGGGACTAATGACCTCAGCAGTTGAGTCCCATAGTGCTCAGAGCCATTTGAGCTACATGGCTAACGGAGTCAAATGCCTTTTGTAAGTCAACAAAGGCAATGCAGAGAGGCAGTTGGTATTCATTCGCTCTGCTTATCACTTCACTAACGGTCAGAATGTGGTCAATAGTGCTAAAATTGCTTCGGAATCCAGCTTGTTCAATAGTTTGGGCTGAGTCTAGGGTGGAACTAATTCGGTTTAACAAGATCTTTGTGAAAAATTTCTACAAAATTGAGAGCAAGCTGATAGGACGGTAGTTTTTAATATTGTGAATACTTCCTTTCTTGTGTATCAAAATAATCTTAGCCTTGTTCCACGATAGTGGGATTGAAGCATAGTGCAGGCAGGAAGTAAATACTTTTGCCAAGTTATTTATTGTTACCTCTCCTGCCAGTTTGAGGATGTCAACGCTGAGCTCATCATCACCCGGCACTGTTCCCTTCTTCATGCTATCTAGAGCACACTTGACTTCCGATGGGAGTAGATCTGGAACACTAGGTATATCATTTAAATTAGATACACTCAAATTTTCCCCTGGATTGCTATACAAATTGCTATAAAAGTCTCTGATGAACTTCAAAACCACCTCCTTTTCAGTGATTCGACTGTCATTTCCATTGAGTGCGATAATCTGCTTTTTACCGATTGTGAGTTTGCGTTTGGCTGACTTTAAACTTGTCTTGTTCTCCAAGCTTGCTCGTAAGGTGTCTTCAGTGAATTTCTGTAAGTCAGTTTTCATTTCTCTTCGCACTGCCTTACATAGTTCGGAATACGCAACCATGTCACGATCGGTTTAGATTTTCATTTCTCTCCTGTGTTGTAAAAGAGTTTCAGTTTTGGGACTGAATTTCTTTGGTTGTTTATTTTTTTGGCATAGGCCACCGACTTCTTGTGCACTTGAAACAATCATTTCCGCCAAATCACAATCTTTAGTTACGTGGAACTTCCTTTGGAGGACTTCTTGGAATTTCGAGGAATGTTCAAGGTCACTTAAATGTTGACAAGTTGGCATTGTAGCAGCAGTAACTGTTCTAACATCTGCGCCAGACACTTGCTGTCTTCTATAGGCGTTGCCGACTGTGTTGTCGCTATATCTGTATTTGAATACGCAAGCCTATACCAGTTTATTTGCTCTTCAGTGTATTTCGTACATTATTTAACAAGGACAAAATGCTACTGACTTTTCCACGACGTAGGCGTACCTTGCGTCACTGAGTTGAATTTTACTGAATACTTCACCATTCTATTTCCAGTAGGTAAGTTTTGCTGTCCAAGGAGGATAAAGCAGAAAAAAAGAAATTTCTGAAAAAGTCTGCCTTCGTAAGATTCGAACCGACCACCTTTTCATCAAGGACGCAGAAATCTGTCATTCAACAGTGTTCTTTGCTAATACCGTACTAACTACAGTATTGAACTTGAAATAAGGGAAAGAAGAAGAACGGTCGAGTAAAAAGACGGAGGTAAACTATTGCTTGGCTGGGTACTTTGTGCTTTTCAGTGACCTACTACGTCAACACTGAGTACTTCCAGAATAAGTGCTTGTACAACTCTATCACACACTAAATCAATAAAGAATTTTGAAGTGCGGGGCCGCGCGGGATTAGCCGAGCGGCCTATGGCGCTGCAGTCATGGGCTGTGCTGTTGGTCCCGGCGGAGGTTCGAGTCCTCCCTCGAGTATGGGTGTGTGTGTTTGTCCTTAGGATAATTTAGGTTAAGTAGTGTGTAAGCTTAGGGACTGATGACCTTAGCAGTTAAGTCCCTTAAGATTTCACACACATTTGTAAACTTTGAAGTCCGGGACAACAGGATTCGACCGCTTCCTTGTTTAAGGGAGACATCTCCCCATTTGTTTGTCACGCTTTAAGCGAAGCAAAAAAGTCCTGAATAAAGACCGCCAGAGGGGGACTTGACGTGCTTCCTTCAGACGATTGTGTATTGTTTTAACCGCTCGTTCGGTATGAAATTCGAACAGCGCTGTGGCACTATATGAATAACATCTCATCGACCATCACTAACCAAAACGAAATCATATAGTCAGAATGCTTGAATACCACCAAGTAATTACATTATCATCTGAAACATTTGCGGAAGAATCACTATTTTCTGCTTGTCTCACTGTTTCCAATCAACAAACTCCACGTGTACGAAAATCGGTAACATAACACATGAAGTTGAGCGCCCCACAATCCAAATAAACACACAGGTGAAAGAACAGATGAACTTTTCTGTATACAAAACAGAAAGTAACAGGTAATTCGTTTTCTCATAGTTACTCTCTTCCTTCTTTATTATTCCGCAGTGCGTTTGTTAAATAGTTGTGTGGTGTCACCGCCAGACACCACACTTGCTAGGTGGTAGCTTTAAATCGGCCGCCGCGGTGCATTAGTACATGTCGGACCCGCGTGTCGCCACTGTCAGGGATCGCAGACCGAGCGTCACCACAAGGCAGGTCTCGAGAGACTGACTAGCACTCGCCCCAGTTGTACGGACGACGTAGCTAGCGACTAAACTGACGAAGCCTCGCTCCTTTGCCGAGCAGATAGTTAGAATAGCCTTCAGCTAAGTCCATGGCTACGACCTAGCAAGGCGCCATTAGCCATACATAGCTTGTATCTAAAGAGTCTCACTTGTATCGTCAAGAGCGATGTATACAACAAGGATGGATTAAAGTTAAGTATTCCAGAAGCTACGTACTTTTCTTTATAGCATTCATTACGTATCCTGTTACAGACCTATCTCTTGCCTGCGTGAACTAAACGCGTGCCTTTCGGCTACTTCCGTGGCGTGGCTGTCTTGCTACGCCACCACAAGTTGTGTAGAGGAAACATATATCTTATAAATTCCAAAGACTACTGTTGATCAACACTGTTTTATTAATAGCAGTGCCTCAATCCTGTCCCGAATCTGAAGCAATGTACAAGCAAAGTACGATACATTGCAACAAGATCACCTCGCTTTCTATATCTGCATCAGATATATATTCTATTCTTTGCGAAAGACTGTGCCGTAGCGGACAGAGGCTACATGGACGGTGGGAAGAACGCTTGTATACCTCTGAGTCAGCTGTTGATTTCTTAATAATACTTGCACGATCACTACGGGATAGCTACATAGAGAGCTAACGAACATTTACAGTTTGTAGCCTGACACTGTTGTTTAAGTTTTCTAAGCTGGCCATCACGCCATGTACTGTCTCTTCTTTCGAGTGTCCGTAGTTAACGACTTGCAACATATCTTTGTACACTGTCCTCAGTCCCATGTTAGTACGACATGAAATGTGTCTTGTATACTACTGGAGGATTTTGCATGCAATGGCTGTTGTGTGAAAAAGTCATTCACCGCAAAAACGACATGATTTGCCCCCACCCACCACCCCTCCCCTTCCCCCATTTGTTGACCGTAGCTCAGACCCTGTATGCACCCTTGACCTAGGAGCATCGGAACGTCTTCTCTGTAGTTTGCGTCAGTTTACTAGTAAATCAAAAGGTCTTCGAAAGTGTAAATACAACGAATCAATCGATTACGTCTATCCATTACAATGAGGATAACATGCGTGACGGAAGCAAGATCAGGTGAGAATGATATATAACTGTAGTTCTGTGGAGAGGTTTTAGTTTCTTTCATGTTGATTGGTGAAAGCTATAATATTTTGCAGCCTCGTGTTAGAATTCATAAATAACTACAGATCACCGTAAAATTTAATCTGCCTTCTCGGAATTGGGAATACGTTGTCACAGTGTAACAGAAGCGCGGTATGCCATCACACAATTGTCAAAGAAATTATCCAGCGATGTAATGTGAGTAGATATTCAATTTTAAAATATAGCCAAAGTCAAATAAATGTTACTGGTTTCGTCTCATTTTCGAAGTAGAAGCGTTTAAATACGTACAATCCTTCGTTACTGATCCTATTCAACATGTTGCCTTATCTTTACACTCCGGGTGAAGGAAGAACTCGGGGATCGTTACAGACAGGAAGAAATTTAATATTACCTGCGTACATAGAACCTGGACGTCGAAAACTGTGGTACGTAAAACACGTAATGTGTCGTATGTAATTACGTGATGCATATTGTAGGTGTGTTGGAATTTTGAATAGCGATGAACGAGTGTCATCGATATTTACATAAAACCGATGCTTGGATTTTAAACATTGATATTACAGTATCGGCACTGTATCTTCATACACACTGGCCTGACATCATAAACGTGACACAAATCTTCGATGCTGGCAAAAAAAAGATACCAAAATTTTTTTTTTTTTTTGTAGTTGAAGGGATATTTTTCAGTTTATGTAACGATATGAGTAATATTTCTAATTAGGATACTAAACAAAAATTTCCAGACATCCAGCGAAGACTGACGATTTTGAAAAGACTCAAGAGTTTTGTTATCCCACCGAAACGATTAATGATTTAGCCATGTCAAGGCTGTTCCATCCAAGAGTGGAGATTAAACACTTTCAGAATTTTTATGTTACACGCCAATTTAACTATTTATGGATTTTCTTGTGTAGCAGAAGCGATGGTTAATAAAACTGAGCAACGTTCTGATATTATACATTATAAATGGAAAACTATATTTGATGTTTTCGATGAATAGTATGAAATGATACAGGGAAAAAATAATAAACAAATTCGAACAAAAATTACACTACTATTATAAATTAGTTAGTATCTGGAAGATCGTCTTCTATGTCGTGAACAACATACATTACACATGTGAAACTAAATAACTGGTTACACTCAGCGAAAGTTATGGAAGCAGTACTTTTATATTTCATCTTATAATAGACTTATCTAAAGTAGAACGAACTCCAGCCTAAGGGATCCTCTTCCAAAAATATTATCTATACCGTCAATAGAACAAATGATCTAGATTTTTTTATTTTACTCACTGGTTGTATGACACCATGTCAAGTGATCTTGTACACTGCTTTCTACGCCATTCTATGAACTGACTATTTAGGCTCGATATTAAACAAAAACTATGTTTCTTCGTCGATTATCATGGCTCATCGATATTTAGCTGTTCAAGTTAAAATTCATATCAAGACACACGATTTGTCAACTTTGTGTATCCCTATTTCGAAGTTGCTAGAGGTGGCCCACACCGTTTTGTTATATTTTTCCAGTGGCGCCTTCGCGATGTTTCTAGCACTGCAGGCCAATCTACAACATTGATTTTCATCCGCAGCGAACAATGTCCAGTTTGCAATTAGCAGTATGAACGTTTACCTGCACCAGAGAATTACGACAGTATAATTACAGAGACGCCAAGGATATCGTAGAAAGAGTTATCTGTATTTACGTATATGAGAGTGTTACACGGGTGCTTGAAGAGCAGGAATCTTCATCAGCACCTACATTAGTACTCTGCAAGTCACAATAATATGCCTGATAGAGGGTTCATCGAACCACATTCAAGCTATTTCTCTTCCGTTCCACCCTCGGAGATAGCTGTTACTCTCGTGTAACCCTTTTTAGAAAATTGAAGGCACTGTTGTTTCAGGAAGAATACGCTACCATCAAGTATCTCACATTAAGAAAATCGGGATAAACTAATAATGAGAGAGATTAGTGCCCGTATAGAGGCATATAGTCTGCTATTTTCCCTCAATTAATATGCGAATACAATACTACAGATATTTCGCTAACACTGGTACAAGTGCACTTTTACACGTACGGTGCTAGGACTTTCGGTGTGTATATGAAGACGTAAATATAGTTTTCAGAACCACTGTTGATGACATAATTACAAACGATGAAATACTTCTATTTCAAAGTAAGATGAGCTATTAGGACTGAATTACAAACTTATTTACATTATTTACACCTCAACTAATTCTAAGTATTCCTATCAACCATGAAGGCAGAGTGATACACACATTAGCTAAAAGCTAGGGGGAATCTTTTGAAAAAAATTACAACAAAATTTAGCACTGAGTATTTTACTGAACTGCACGAATTACGCCGAGGTGAAATGCACAGCCTACTTACGCCTTACCGGACAGTGAAGGCATCGCTGCTAAAAGGTGGGAAATATTTACAAAAATGCCAAAAAAATGAAATGATCGTATGGCATTGTTGGCCGAGACGCCCCATGCGGGGAAGTTCGGCCGCCGTATTGCAAGTCCTTTTTAGTTGACGCCACTTCGGCTACTTGCGGGTCAATGATGATGAAATGATGATGAAGAACACACAACACCCAGTCATCACGAGGCAGAGAAAACCCCTGACCCCGCTGGGACCCCGTGCGCGGGAAGCGAGAACGCTACCGCAAGACCACGAGCTGCGGACAATGCCCAAAAAATTCGCATTGAATGTTTTACTGAACTGCATGACTTGCAGAGAGGTGAAATGCAGGACCTACAGCAATCCTCATTGGATTCAGTCATGGAACAAAAAAAGCCACATTCTACACCTGTACAGTAAGTGTTTAATTAGGTCTACGTCAACATTTGTAAAAAGCTCAACAGTTGGTAAAATGGCAACACTGATTGTATAAGAAGTGAAAAAGATGAGAATTAAACGTAAAATTCTCGGGTTTCTATTGAAAGGCTGTCTTATGTGTCACTGTAGCCCTGCAACGTCAATGCTCGTCGTAATATGGATCCTTCGGTGGATTTTTGTACACTACCACATTCGTCTTATTGTCCTATGGAATCATATTTTTATGAAAAAATTAATTTGGTAACTGTATTGTATATTCTGCTTTGTTGGTGTTGTTTAAAAGCGTATGGTTCATATGAGCACACACACACATATGTATGGAAAATATATTTACATTACTGTCTATCAATCTTTTTGACTGATACTACTAACTTGGTAAGTAAATTAATTTTAGATTTTTTATACTAGTGTACAGATACCAACATGACGGTGATCATGGACCCTGGAAGATCATCCGCCAATCTGACAATGTTCTTTACAGGTTAGTTGAAGAAATTATAAGTTGGCCAAGTGCGGTAGTTCGCTATCAAAGCTTGCATTGTTGAGTGAATCTCTTCTGAAACGGTTTGAGTTTTTAGGTTATTATAAATTGTTCAATTTCTGGCGATGGATGGGACCCTTAACGTTATTCAAATTATTTGCTTTTGGGTGCTTTAGATTTTGCAAATGTGGGTAGGCGCAGTCATTAGTGGTCTTAATACCGACTGTTGTAGTAAGACATTAGGGTGGTGCTTTCCTTTTATTTAGGAATATAAGCAAGATGAAACACTGTTTGCCTTCATCGCTTATTTCTTATTCAGTGACATTTGATAGACTCAGTCCTTGGAAGCCGGATTGTGACACTGTTGTTGGTCTTTTACTGTCGGATGTGGTTCTTAAGCTTACCCTGCCAGCGCTTTTGTCGTCATCAAACAACACAATCATAGCACTATTCTATACACGTATCCTTCACATTCACATGCACTCTGCAAGTACGTGAGGATTTGCGGCTGAAACCAAGCCGCGGGATATCCCAGCTGACAATGCCAAATGACGTTTCCATTCACAGTCTACGGAATATTTTATAGAAAAATAGCAGCTGCGCATGTATTTTGCCCCACTATTCTGCTAACAGTTTTTCGTGAGTTTTCTCATATTTCTCGGTGTAGTTAACCGTGAATGTTATTTACCTCGACGTCGGACATATACTCGTATGCTGCTTTATCATCGGCGGACGATGCTATATTAACTGTAGACAAGTATAATATGTCAGGTAAATACCGAACGGTATCGGTCCCAAAAGGGAACCGTGTGGTACTGGAGCGAAGACATTTGCCATTTATGATAGCTCCCATCAGCCACCGCGCCGAGTGCTAGCCTTGACTGTGTCAATAACATAGACTACACGCAAAAACAATATCGCCAATTAAAATCCTAAGAGTACAGACCTAAGTATACCAATGAATTAACTTTACAATGTACCAAATAAATTTTAATTCTGTTAATTATTTATTATCCAATACTCTGGCGAAGAAAGCTGCATAATGAAAAAAATTCCATGGACTGAGTGCGTTAATAGCTTGCACTCCACTTCAGCAAATGCCTTACCTTCAGAAAGCAAGTCACAGAAACAGCGAATAAAGCAAACTGTGTTACCTATCTACATCTACATCTACGTATACATCTACATGGATACTTTGCAAATCACATTTATGTGCCTGGCAGGGGCTTCATCGAACCTCCTTCACAATTTTCTATTATTCTAATGAACAAACCTCATCTACTAGTAGGAAGAACAGTAATGTTGTGTGACTGCGCCTCACGGGTATGTGCTGAGCATACACAATTTGGAAAATTCCAAAGCGTGCGAAACAAAACACTGTGAATAATTTTAAATACTTCAGGTTTGATGGAAACTTAAAATCAATAACAACCGAAAACATAAAAATCGTCTCAGAAGAGTTTCGCTCCATGCCAGGAAGATTTTGCAGCGAAGCACTTGGCCAGCATACCGAATGAAGGTACCGGTGGAAGTAAGGAGTAATGTTGTGACTTGGCAAGACAGCCAAGCCACTAGGAGGAAGCCGAAAGGCACGCGTTTAAGCTCACGCAGGCTGGCGTGAGGTATGGAACAGTAAAGGAGTTGAGTCTAGTAAAATAAGTACGTAGCTTCTGGAATATTTAACGTTAATCCATAATTGGTAAACATCGGTCTGACGGTACATGCATCGCAAGATAAATAGCAAATGATAATGGCGCATTGCTAGGTCGTAGCAAATGACGTAGCTGAAGGCTATGCTAACTATCGTCTCGGCAAATGAGAGCGTAATTTGTCAGTGAACCATCGCTAGCAAAGTCGGCTGTACAGCTGGGGCGAGTGCTAGGAAGTCTCTCTAGACCTGCCGTGTGGCGGCGCTCGGTCTGCAATCACTGACAGTGGCGACACGCGGGTCCGACGTATACTAACGGACCGTGGCCGATTTAAAGGCTACCACCTAGCAAGTGTGGTGTCTAGCGGTGACACCACAAGTAACCCGATCACAAGCTAGCAACGAGTAGTTCCACAGGTGCCCCCATAAACCGTTGTCTAACTTAACTAACCATATTACATACAGTAACTGTAATCACGCTCCTGTGGTTTAGAAAGTTCTTTCACTGACCAATTACATTCCACAACTATTAATATGTTAATGTCCAAAATTGGTAGTGATATCTTGTCACTAATCTAAAAACGAGGTTCATGAATGTGAACATCTTAGTTTAGGATTTACTGCGGTATTGAATTGATATGGGTTGAATCAAGATTACTGTTGCCAGTCGGGATGCATTTTATATCCACTACGCGTTTTATCATCACCAACAAGATATGTCAATTTTGTTTTTATGTCATTGTGAGTAATCTGTGACACTCTCTCAGGTGGCAAAAGATTTCTTTTTTGTCATATTTAGAGCCGTGTTCTACCAAATCTATGATCCGGTGATTTTGGTACAGTACGAAATGACCACTGGTATGGAAAGAAACATTGATTAATGTGTGAAAGACACATAATTAAAACTGCATACGGTTCAGCGTTAGTCCATTGTGTATTTTATATCCTTAAAAATACACCAAAGCCATTATTTCTTATGCAAGTACAGTAAAATATCTACGGAGCTATTGATGTTATTTTCCATACAACAGACCGTTTTTCATCATGATCGAAGACAAGAGTTTCTTATTACTGTTAATATGTGCGAAAGTTTTTTATGAATAACACAAAGATCTTTTATATACGCTCGACGAAGTATTGAAGCGATTTTTGATATGTTTTTGCTTGCCTTTTTTTTAAATTTTATCTTCCTTTTGCGGAAAAATGCGGTTTCTAGTGCTACCGCATATTACCGACCATAAGACACTCCGTACACTAAGACGCACTTTAATTTCTAAGAATTTTTTACAAAATGACATTTTCACCATTTCTATTATTAGATTGCAAAGCCAATAAAAATTCGTAGTTTGTAAAACCGAACTGTCCTTCAAAACATCAGATAATCGTCATCTGAACTTGCTTGATCTTGTTCTTCTCTCTTCGTCGTCATCGTTATGCTCAACATATGTAAGATGGTCTTCACTGTCACCGAGAGCGTTACCTATACCGTACTGCTTGAAAGATTTAACAATAATGTCTTATCTCACTCTAGACCACGACTGTTTTATCCACTGACACACTTTTTTGATTGTAGGGCGTTTTACACTTCCCGTCGGCGTGAATTCATGTTGGCTTTTAACCATCATCGAATTTGTTCAATTCCTTTCTCATATAGACTTTATCTTTTTTATCGAGACATTAAAAGGTTGCAGTTGTGAAGTAAGTCCTTCAGGAATAACAGTGAGTTCTGTATTTCCCTGTTTCGATTTCTCTCCCCAGAATTTATAAAATGACTGCTAAATGATCCAGGACCTTACCTTCTCTTCCTCACTCTGATAATCCATAATTTCATACCACTTCTTCCATCCATCTTTTGTCATGTACGTGAACAACCTGGTGGTATTTCAGAAGGTTTTGGCGTTGTTTTGTGCTTGGAAATGGATATTGGATGAAGTTTTGTGCCGTGAGCGTAACATGAAAAGACAACAGTGTAGTCTTCTGAGATATTCTGGTTTTGTTTCGCCTACTAAGTCCATGACGCTTCATTAACCTGTACCACCAACCAACTACACCGTTAAAGTCTGTTACGTTCAACTGTAGCGCTAGCTTACGAGCACGTATTTGAATAATTTTTGTGTTGATTCTAATTCTATTTAGTCGGTGTCCTTGAAATCATTTTAGTACGTCAACTTCTATCTTTCGCCATATTGCATTCAGTCCTCCATTTTCACATTTAGGCTTCCTCAGTTTTTTTTTTCACTTCTTCTTTATGAGCTCGCTAATCGCGAATGGTTCTTTTCTGTTGATGGATGCGCGAAATGCCACCCAGCTACTCTGTTTCCATGTTATTGTGCATATGTTATTATTTTCAAAATGGTTCAAATGGCTCTGAGCACTATGGGACTTAACATCTGTGGTCATCAGTCCCCTAGAACTTAGAACTACTTAAACCTAACTAACCTAAGGACACCACACACATCCATGCCAGAGGCAGGATTCGAACCTGCGACCGTAGCAGTCGCGCGGTTGCCGACTGAGCGCCTAGAACCGCTAGACCACCGAGGCCGGCTTATTATTATGGCTAGCATCATATGAATACCTTTAATTTTTTTCCATTTCGAAACTAGTTACTAACAAAAATATTCTGCTAGTACTGGTAACACAAATCTCTTTCAATTCAAGTTCACTGACGTCGTAGATCGCAATGACGCATCACAGGCTAGACAGTGTTCTGGTGGGAGGGAGACATTGTTCGTAAGCTTGTGAATCCCCGCAGCTCATGTTCGTCGCATCAGTGCAATGCTACGGCCAGTTGAATCCATTGTTGCCAGACAGAGATAGGTTTCCCGGGGCAATGAATATATGGTAATTTTTAAGACTGGTGGGAATTTTAAAGCAATTTTCATATTAATTTCGAATATAAAACGCTGCTGAATTTTGGAGGCAATTTTTCGAAGGGAAAAAGTGCGTCTTATAGTCGGTGAAATACGGTGTATGGTAAATCTATTTTCTTACTACAATATTTCTCTGTTTCAAGGTTATAAACCACCAGTATTTTAAATGAAAACAGAACTAAACATTGACAATTTCAGTTTTGCTGTAAATACTGTTTATTCTCAAGTAACGATCCGGAGGAAAACTGTGTGGACCAAAAATGTTCCGTAGGTTACCCAGCCCTTTACATATCCTCACTCTGTTTCTAGACGGTTTACCGCTTTCGGTTTCTAAGATAACCTGGTAAGAAACTGACTTCATACACAAACGAAGCGATCGAAACGACGTAACGGCCGATAGGTGTGCAACAGACCTAAAGCACAGGTAATGTGGTTACGACCTTAACTGACCAAAGCTACTAGGAAAAACTATAGTAGTCTCCGATTACTTACGACAGTCTACAGGAGTTACGCGAGTTTTACGGCTCTTCCACAAGTTGTTCTCCATGATGTGATCTATCACCCCTATATCCGTGATGCAAAGATTTGGAAACACGCTGTATAACCATCCACAGTTCGCCATGCAGTTTTTTCTAATTGGTTACTTGGAAGATGTTTAGCTGCTACATTTATATGTGACTTTTCGAAACTATTTTATGTTATTGCCTGTACTGAAGCTTCGGTAGTAATCATAGAAAGGGAAAGTAAAAGAGATGACTCTATGGTTCTCTTTGGAGTGAGGAAGGTAACCACTCGCCCATCCTTGTGCTCTGAGCGCGTGACGTTAACACGTACACACACGAACACACGACTACTAATTTCGCGCAGCGGAGAGTAACGACCTATGCGCTCCCAACTGTGTGCGCAGCGCCCACGCACTGTACTTTCAGCGTAATTTGTAGCGCGACACTTCTTGAGTTAAGCAATGGCGGATTACTGGCGTTTACTTTCCTCCTTAGCATGTCTACTTGCCAGGCCCGAATAACCTCGGCCCTCATCCTGGAGCCGACCGTCGGCGCTGCAGAATACATAATTCTGCGCCGCCGGTTTCTTGCACGGCGGCTGAAAGTTCCACGCACGGATTACTGGCTTTGCATATGAAACGACACCACGGTTTGCTTAGCAGATCTGTTACCCCCTGACTGATGCCGTACAACGACAGCGCAGATATTAATAGAAATCCTGGTAACATTTTCTAGTTCGCAGGTAACTCGCGACAGGATGCGTTTTGTAGTGCTCTTAGCCAGTTCCGACACTTGTGTTGTCGTAATGTATCTGAGAAACGCCTCAAGTAGAGTGCAGTGAGGCCCACCTGTATATCTACCAAAATTACGTTTCGTTTAGTAGCGTTAAAAGTAGGAAGGTAAGTTACTAATCTAAAGAAAGGCCGTCAGTTTCATTCACGTTCATTTTGTATAAATGGTGAGCCACATACAACGTAGCACCCTTCTTGTTTCGAAAAAAACTCCAAGATTATGAAAACAGATTTTCCTCACAAGCCTCGTATAATCAAACTGCGTGCCTACGGAGATTCGCCTCAGTTGTGCCACTGGATTCGTGATTTCCTGTCAGAAAGGTTACAGTTCGTACTAATAGACGGAAAGTCATCGAGTAAAACAGAAGTTATATCCGGCGTTCCCCAAGGAAGTATTATAGGCCCTCTATTGTTCCTGATTTATATTAACGACATAGGAGACAATCTGAGTAGCCGTCTTAGATTGCTTGCTGATGATGCTGTCATTTACCGTCTTGTAAAATCATCCAAAACGACTTGCAAAATGATTTAGATAAGATATCTGTATGGTGCGAAAAGTGGCAATTGACCCTGAATAAAGAAAAGTGCCAAGTTATTCACATGATTACTAAAAGAAATCAGCTAAATTTCGATTACGCTATAAGTCACACAAATCTGAGAGCTGTAAATTCGACTAGATACTTAGGGATTAACCTAAAATGGACCGATCACATAGATAATATTGTGGGTAGACCAAACCAAAGACTGCGGTTTCTTGGCAGAACACTCAAAAGGTGCAACAGGTCTACCAAAGAGACTGCTTACACTACGATTGTCCGCCTTATTCTGGAGTACTGCTGTGCGGTGTAGGATCCGCATCAGGTGGGACTGACGGATGACATCGAAAAAGTATAAGGAAGAGCAGCTCGTTTTGTATTATCGCGAAATAGAGGAGATAGTGTCACAGACATGACACATGAACTGGAGTGGCAATCATTAAAACAAAGGCGTTTTTCGTTGCGACGGGATCTTCTCATGAAATTTCAATCACTAGTTTTCTCCACTGATTGCGAAAACATTCTGTTGGCACCCACCTACACGGAGAGAAATGATCATAACGATAAAATAAGAGAAATCAGGGCTAGCACGGAAAAATTTAAGTGCTCGTTTTTCCCGCGTGCCGTTCTAGAGTGGAACGGTAGAGAGACAACATGAAGGTCGTTCATTGAAGCCTCTGCCAGGCAATTTATTGTAAATAGCAGAGTAATCACGTAGATGTAGATGTAGGCGGTTGATGGAACGGAGATGGGCACATGTTGTTGTACGTTTGATCCTTATCTCTTGTAACAGCCGAGTATTGTTTTTTTAAATAGAGCGATATACGTTTTGATGGCATTAGAAAGTTTCTGGAATAACGAATACGGTGATAAAATATTTGTTAATATTGGCATTGAATTTTTTCGCAAAGATTCTCTAGACATGTGCTAAAACTGAAAGACAAGGCGACAGAAATCGGCTGCTGCCGTGTAGACATCGCCAAATGAGGTCTAACACCAGGATGCGTATCAATCTGTTGCAAGAAAAGCTCTTCACTTAAAAATGAGTTTTCTGTGCTTCATCTGATGCGATGGAAGTCAGCACTTAATTCCACACACCACTGTATCTATGCAGTATGAAGGCGAGCCGAGAGTGAATTTTATTGCTGCACGTAACGGCGAAAACTGGCATGAAAGCTCCATTTGGAGATGTTTCCCCGTAACAGCTGATTTTGACCGTATTGCCTTTCTATTTCAACATTTCTCTTTGATTTTTTTTGTGTGGGTCCAATTCAGTATTAACAAGCGCTATGGATTGGTATAACGAAGCGACCTCCTTACATAGGAATTTCGAAGAACATTTCTTTTAGCAGAAATTCAGATTCAAACATACAGGTATTGAGTACAATTCTAAAAGTTATCCTGGCTCAATCACAGCCCTTTTGATTTTTAAGCACGGTTTATAATTAATTTATTCAACTAGGTTACGAAGGAGAAACGAAACGGGTAACGTTTAAAAAAAAACAGAACCCGTAAAAAATACAACTGTAAAAAAAAAAAAATCATCTCCATGCCAGTAATTTTGCATTTCGTGCTTATTAGTGGTTTCTCGCATTAAAATGTTTGTGAGATGTTTGATTATAAAGTAATTCACAGTCCACTGTGGTTAACGGTATAAATAAGTGACTATCCCGGAACCCAGAACACACGAGTAGTTGCATATTATCGATTCACAGTTTCTAGACGCAACAAACTTTTATTGGCCGAATTTAAAAATTTAAAATGCTTAATAACCTAATCATTAAGAGTCATACTTTTATTCTATAAGGTTAACACAATTAAACAAATATTACAGTTAGAAAGCGTAAATTTTCCTTGAGCCACCGTAACTGACGACGCGCAAAATACCGGATTTCATTCAGCCAGTGTTTGAGAATGTTAGCACTTCGCGACTTCCAGAAACTTTCACATAATTTCAAGCCTTTACGAAACTTTTCCTCGCTGACACCGCCTTCAAAATGATGAAAGGAAAACTGTTTATCGCTTACTACATTTCGTTGTTCATGCAGTAAAATTTCAGCATGAGAAATGACGTTTTAATTTATTAGTTCTTTGATACTGATTCTATTCGCTATACAATTTGCAGACAGTATCCACATATGGCATTGAATGTACCTACAAAATTATACCATTTTACTTCTCATAGCTCATATGATATGACGTTGTAAACATTGAAATGCTTGGAAAACTGGCTTTTGCTTAAAACTGAGCGCAAATTACCCACACTGCGTTCACCCAACTTTTCGTAAAGAGAACAAGACCTCCAACAAATATTAAACATAATTTCAAATCTTCTGTAAATATTTTCGCGCTACATGCTTAACGACAAACATTTAACATCAATATACACTCCTGGAAATTGAAATAAGAACACCGTGAATTCATTGTCCCAGGAAGGGGAAACTTTATTGACACATTCCTGGGGTCAGATACATCACATGATCACACTGACAGAACCACAGGCACATAGACACAGGCAACAGAGCATGCACAATGTCGGCACTAGTACAGTGTATATCCACCTTTCGCAGCAATGCAGGCTGCTATTCTCCCATGGAGACGATCGTAGAGATGCTGGATGTAGTCCTGTGGAACGGCTTGCCATGCCATTTCCACCTGGCGCCTCAGTTGGACCAGCGTTCGTGCTGGACGTGCAGACCGCGTGAGACGACGCTTCATCCGGTCCCAAACATGCTCAATGGGGGACAGATCCGGAGATCTTGCTGGCCAGGGTAGTTGACTTACACCTTCTAGAGCACGTTGGGTGGCACGGTATACATGCGGACGTGCATTGTCCTGTTGGAACAGCAAGTACCCTTGCCGGTCTAGGAATGGTAGAACGATGGGTTCGATGACGGTTTGGATGTACCGTGCACTATTCAGTGTCCCCTCGACGATCACCAGTGGTGTACGGCCAGTGTAGGAGATCGCTCCCCACACCATGATGCCGGGTGTTGGCCCTGTGTGCCTCGGTCGTATGCAGTCCTGATTGTGGCGCCCACCTGCACGGCGCCAAACACGCATACGACCATCATTGGCACCAAGGCAGAAGCGACTCTCATCGCTGAAGACGACACGTCTCCATTCGTCCCTCCATTCACGCCTGTCGCGACACCAGTGGAGGCGGGCTGCACGATGTTGGGGCGTGAGCGGAAGACGGCCTAACGGTGTGCGGGACCGTAGCCCAGCTTCATGGAGACGGTTGCGAATGGTCCTCGCCGATACCCCAGGAGCAACAGTGTCCCTAATTTGCTGGGAAGTGGCGGTGCGGTCCCCTACGGCACTGCGTAGGATCCTACGGTCTTGGCGTGCATCCGTGCGTCGCTGCGGTCCGGTCCTAGGTCGACGGGCACGTGCACCTTCCGCCGACCTCTGGCGACAACATCGATGTACTGTGGAGACCTCACGCCCCACGTGTTGAGCAATTCGGCGGTACGTCCACCTGGCCTCCCGCATGCCCACTATACGCCCTCGCTCAAAGTCCGTCAACTGCACATACGGTTCACGTCCACGCTGTCGCGGCATGCTACCAGTGTTAAAGACTGCGATGGAGCTCCGTATGCCACGGCAAACTGGCTGACACTGACGGCGGCGGTGCACAAATGCTGCGCAGCTAGCGCCATTCGACGGCCAACACCGCGGTTCCTGGTGTGTCCGCTGTGCCGTGCGTGTGATCATTGCTTGTACAGCCCTCTCGCAGTATCCGGAGCAAGTATGGTGGGTCTGACACACCGGTGTCAATGTGTTCTTTTTTCCATTTCCAGGAGTGTATTTGTAAAGTAATTGGAAGTTTGAAGCTGTTTGAGATGATGGGATTCCGAGTCTTTAAGTAGTGGGGGGTTCGGTGGTATTATTAATTAAAATACAGCCTGTTACTTTTGTCTTACTGCTTCCACCGAAGGGGCTTAACATCCTGCAAATTCTGCAATAGAAGATTCACTCAGGTACAAAATGAACATATTTTAATACGAAATGTCATGTATTTATTTAACATCATCAGATACTATATCTTACGGATTGATAAAACAAAGCAGTCTCGTAAAAAGTCTCTTATGTCACTATGAACCTTGTACCCTCATGTCTCCCAATAAGTGTTAGTCTAATTTCACGTGAACACAGACTTGAAAATCGAACATTTGTATTGCTTTCACACTCAGATATCCACAGCATGAAATGCATTTCGTGTATCTGGTTTCAAATAAATCATAAAATTATGAGCATAATTCTAATGTTGACAGGACTATGTTTCGTGCAATTTGAAACAGATTGAAATATTCAAGAGCTAAAGACATTTCAACCAGCAAGAGTCAGTTCTTTATCGACCTTGAACATGCAATCGATCTTTTAAGTGGCTTAGGCAGCAAATAACTCTAATTATATCACTGCTTAAACATCTACATATTGAAAATTTTCCCTAGGATCGCCATTAGTATACGCTATGCGAAGCAGGCGGTGGTCTAAAAAAAGAGAAAAAAAGGACAAGATCCTCCAGTGGGAGGGAATTTTCGCGAAGGAACTTCTGCCTAGTTGTCTGCGTTCATTAAGGGCGACATGGCGCTCAATCCACTTATCTCGCAAAGTACGCCCTGCACCCAGCGCGGGGGTGGATTTCGGTCGCTTTGAAACTTTTCAGACTACCTCCGGACTCTTTACTCTTATAAGAATATTTTTTTTTTGCTACACGTCTGGTTAAATAGCTAGCCAAAACTTCTCAAATTATTATCGCGCAAGTCCCATGCTGCCTCCGTGAATCACAACATCTTTACAGAGTGGCAAAGGCTATTTCTGTGATACAGAATGTGTGATGAATGATATTCAAGGATTTCACATGTTTGAGAATATTTAACCATTCATGAACTTGTTTCTTGATGTAGTTGCTGATAATAATTATCACGTTCCACAGATCACATTGGTGATAAACTTTGTAATGTAGAATGTGTCAACTGAACAGTTACTTAGGAAATTAAAATCAGTATTTACAGTGCTACGAGCTAGTCATTTACAGGTTTGTAACTGAATAGTTATTTCTATTTGAGAATTTCTCGTCAGTGTGTTGGGATTCATTAAGGTGACAACAATGTAATATACTCTGAAAATACATCTGCTGCTTGTCTTCATTGGATTGCTGACAAAACATTTTATTACGTGAAAGTAGTTCTAATTACTTAAATCTGTGCAATGAATACTTTCATCTTAAGTGAGTTGTTACGCTAGAATAATATTCCGTAGGACATCAGCGACTGCAGATGCGTAAAACTCTTGCATTACTGATTTTCATGTTCACAAAGTCGAAAATTAGCTGACCATAAACAGTTCCGCAATTCTGCTAAAAGACATTCCACTTGTATTTTCCATCAAAAAGCACACCCTATACCTTGGAACGAACACTACATTTACATTTCATTGAAGAGCCAACGATTGCGAAAAAACCTACCGCGTCTTTGCTAACAGAACCCTTTAGTCACTTTGTACGATTTAATGAAAATATATTCCTTACGGCCATATTTAAATATTTTTAAGTAATATGCTTTTGTCCAATGCTGGGACAAATGTTATCATCACATGTTTAAAAACTAGGAATATTCTTAATTCATCTCCAGGAGTAACGTGAAAGTTTTGATTTTAATAAAAAGTTTTAACTTTACTTGTCATCATTTCTTAGATGGGACAATAGCTTGAATGAAGTACCTAACAGTAAATATGTAGTATGCTACTTATTTAACTTATTTAGAAGCTTGTAATAATCCCAGTATAAAACAAGACGGGTTCTGACGGATGTCATCAGTATAATAGGTCACGACTGAAAAACATCAACACTATTTATGTAAAGAACTATGGAAACAATGCAGGAGCCAATCCACGAGAAAACCGTTATGAGTTCCAGGGGAATATAGGAACCCACGAAGCAACACTGAACCGATGAATTATCTATAAAGACAAATTAAATAAAAACAAGCTTACCTTTAAAGCACTTGCGTTTTTAGAAAATGCTTTTTGCTATATTGACGGGAATATATTCTTACTGATTCTGACGTTATTTAGGATGGATGGATATCAACTTCTACAAATATCAGTATGCGATAACAGAATCCAAGGATATGTAAAGGAGGCAGAAGACTAGAAGGAAATGAGACAGGGTTGCAGTCTATCTCCGATGTTACTTAGGCTGTGCACTGAGCAAGCAGAAAAAGAAATTAAAGACAAAGCTGGAAAATGGAATTAAAGTTCGACGACAAGAAAAAAAAACATTTCGATTAGCAGAGGTCCTCGTAATTCTCGTAAGACTTGGAGGATCCCTTGACGGGAATAAATGGTATCCTGAAAAGAATTATATCTACAAAATACGAACAAGGGTAATGGAACACAGTAGAATTAAACCAGGTGATTCTGAGAGAATTAAATTAGGACACGAGAAACTAAAAGAGGTAGACGTGTTTTGGTATTCGAGAAGCAAGATAATTGATGGTCGAAGGAGTAGAGAGGATATAAGATGCAAGTTTTAGGTCGCCATTTATGAAGGTATTTGTCTGGTGTGTAGCGTTCTGCAGAAGTAAGCTGTGGACGATATAAGGGAACAGTGGCAGAATAGAAGCTTTTGAAATGAGCTGCGAAGGAATGCTGAAGCTGATTTGACATTTAATTATGACCTAATTCATCGAATCGACAAGAAAATATTTTTTCCACTACTTGGCAGAAATAAGTGTTAGGTGATAGTGCACATCATACACCATTATGGAAGAGTTGATTAAGTAATGAGAAGGGGGAAGTGGATGGTGACAGTGACCAGAAAAATAGCAAAGAGTTTTACTAAATGTATGACATTCAAATAAATGTTAATGTTGATTGGAATATTTACACGCTCAAATTCTGCCTCATAAGCCCGTTGTTAACACAGCAAGTATATTTGGTTCGCTGCGATTTACAAACAGAGTACTAATGCTTCTCCCTATTATAGAGGGTGAAACATCCTGGCAGATTAAAACTGTTGGCGAGACCGAAACTCAAACAGGTGTCTTAAGCCATTCGCGAGAAAGTGCTCTACAGACTAATCTACCCTAGCACGACTCACGATCCCTCAGCATAGCTTTACTTCAGCCTACCTTGCAAACTCTTGCTAGGGTAGCTCAGTCGATAGAGAGTTGCCTGCGAAAGGAAAAGGTCCTGAGTTCGAGGCACAGTAAAGCTTTAAGCTGACACGAAGTCTCGTATCAGCGCACACTCCGCTACAGAGTAAAAAATTAATTCTGAAGGTTACACTAGGTGCCTGGACAACGGTATTGAGGATGGGAATCCTCTTACAGAACCTCACGTAAGGATGCTAGACTGCACTGAATAAGAGGGATGCAGCTTTTTAGAAACAGCCTCTAGAGTCGCAATAATTTTGATTCAAAATTTGTCGTTTGTTACCGTTAAAAACAATGGCAAATTCAGAAAGTGGACAAGTATTTGGTTTACAACGAACGTTTAAAGAAGCAATGGTGTTGGCAATGTCATATGAAGTTTTTCGTGTCGTGACATTTTTAAACTTTTCGTAAAGACTTAACAACTGTATCTCCAATCACTTCGTTAAACTCTTCATTATCGAGTTCAAGAAAGACAGTTAACAATGGCTCTGCTAAATTTCATCGTGCTCGTGCTAACGTCAATAACAAGTTTCGTGAAGGTCGATAAT
Source organism: Schistocerca serialis cubense (assembly GCF_023864345.2). Lineage (NCBI taxonomy): Eukaryota > Metazoa > Arthropoda > Insecta > Orthoptera > Acrididae > Schistocerca > Schistocerca serialis. Next base: position 225,159,441 of record NC_064642.1, read on the forward strand.
GTGCGCTGCGTGACTGAAGTGGGTTGGTACGAGATCACGTGTAGGTAATTGCGACCTTAGACATCATTGTTTGCTGAAAGAACATTTTTAAGGTAACGATATCTATGGTAACTTGTGATGCAACGCTCTTTTGATTCAGCGACAGCCAATTAAACTTTGTGGAGGAAAGATAACAGATAAAATAGACTTGAACTCAAAACCCAGAGTATGTAGCATTCTGACTGGTTAGAATGATCACTTAGAAAACAAAATTATTGAAAGAGTACTGTATTCATAGTTCAATAATGTGAGGATATGTAGTGCAACATGTGCGAAGCGTCGCAAATGACGAAGGGTCGCTGCACTAGGTCGTCAGCCGAAATGTGGTTATAGCCCTGGAGGTGAGGTTAAGCAAGTTTGGAGGGAGCGTAGACCGCGGAAGACGCAAGTAGCGAAGAGACACAGGCAAAGTGGAGGCGAGAGGGGTGATGTAAAATTATATGAAGGAACAGTGGGCTTTCTGAACTTGTTGAGACAGAGTGCTAAGAGTGGAGGAAACTGCGGAGTATTGACTATAAAAGCACAATTTTGGCAGAGTGCAATATAATGAGTGCAGCTAGTGCAATAGGTAATAACCATTGGATTCGTAATATTACAGTGGAAATAATAATTGATAATACCAAGAAGGAACGAGTGTAGGTCTCTCTTGTTTCAATAAATCATTTTCCTGTAAAATTACGAAATCCAACGTAGAACCACCACATCTCAAGGTAAGAAATAACTGAATTTTCTTGCTTGAGTGGAGATCTTTTCTTCAGACGAAGAAGACGACTTAGAAGTATCAGAGGTTTGTATGTCACCACCAGAGGCTATACATGACTCTCCTTGCAGTCAGGTTCGGTTAACATACGCACTCAGATTAAGTAATAGATACAGGCAGATAGTTCCCGTTGCGCTTAAACAATAACATTTTGAAGGCAGATTACTGTAATCATGTTGTGCTTGTCGATCCGAGGCAGTTTAAAGTAGAACTTACGTATACTTGGCTTACTATATCAAACTAAAGTGTGATGACGAGGAACTACCTACTCATGACTTTCCATGCCAGAAGAGGCAGTACTATAACGAAATACGCTCAGTCTGTTACAGAATGATTCCACAGGAATTATAATTTAGACACAAAGGAATTAAAGACATTAGCTTCCAGTGGGTAGTGATTTATATCTATGGGAAAAGTTGAAAATTTGTGCCGGATTGGGATTCGAACTCATGTGTCCCGCTTACTAGGCAAATGCGCTGGCCACTGCGACTGCCGGACACAGTGGCCACCAAAATTGCGGGTACTATCCAAATAATCAACTTATACGACACATTACTGATGGAGTGCCCTTGCTCAATTGCCTCATTATTCGTAGCACGTCGCCGATTCCCGTGAGTTCGAGCTTGGAGTGGTGTGTGTGTGTGTGTGTATGTGTGTGTGTGTGTGTGTGTGTGTGTGTGTGTGTATGTCTGTTGTTTAGTACATTCGGGAAAGAACAGATTTTAATTGCGAAAAAGGATCTGTCTCGATGGATTCACAAAATTTGATCAAAGTGCTTGCAAGAAAAGTATCTCATGGTTCTAAGGTTCACTAGACATGTTGCGATCACTGCGTCAGGTGACCGAAAAGCAGCTATACTTAATGACTTACAACGGTTTTTCTTACCACAAGTCATCTAAGAACTGAGAAAAAAGAGTTTAATATGTCGCATCACTCTTAATTATGGGAAAGACAGTATTTCATATGTTGTGAAACACTGTCACAGCTCGTCAAACACACAATTATTTGACAAAGAAAAACATGAGAGTTATTGTTTTATTGACCGTATTGGCCTGATTTATCGTACAACGACTTCTTTGCCCCTTCTCTGTAACAAAAATGCGTGGACGAGGATTTGCATAGCCTAAATAGTCTGCAGCATCCTCCCAAAAACCACGTTTATGAGTTACCAATATCGGAGTGGATAAAATGTTTGCGGAATTTATTCGAATATGTTTAGAATTGTATAAATTTTGAAGAGGAATTTTTTAAGATATTACAAAACAATTTTTAGCACGAACACGTATTTCTTTAGTTTCTTTTGCAAAAAATGAATTTAGTAGCAATCTCTGAACACTGGTACTTTGAGCTAACGCTGTGATATAGGAGCATTGTATGGAGACCAAGTGGACTACATAACTACTGCCAGCTCACGACTATCTGCAGATCGTCTTCATCATATAAAATCGATATAAATATGCTTTCATTAGAATAGCACTGGGATGAGGACTAATGACAATATTGTGTTAATATATGCTCAAGTGTGACATCCGTGACGATTTCTTCATGGAGAAACACGATACCGTTCTCCGTATCCCGCTCTCGATCCATAAACTGACGATGTTGTATCACAAAAGTAACTAACATGTTAATTTTAAATCCAAAATTTCCAACGGCTTCCATTAATACAACTTTCAAAGTACAATTTCGTAATTTTACAGTAATTTATTTAATTTATTTTTATCTGTATTTGCTATTAAACTGTGATATGTTACTATGATTACCAGGAAGTGTAAAGTTGTATTCTTTCATTTGATATCTAAGGTGTACTTCAATATGAGGCAACACAATTAAATTTAAATTTTACAGGGTTAATGCTATTCATTCACTGGCTGTTACAGCAGAAAGGAGTGGTTGTATCTACAAACCTCTGTACCTCTGTGTTTTTGAAGAATATTGCTTTTGTGATGAAGCAGTGAAGTTCAAAGTGCTACGCGCATTACTCGTTGAGTTTCTAGCTTCCTTTGTAACTGAACAAAATTTACGGTGTGGAGGTGTTGAAAACAGCGTGTGACCCAATGTAGTGGTGACTGTGTTTTATGCCATATAATATAAGATCATATAGAACTAGACATTTGTAAATATTCTGTGCGGATGCACTGTTCTTACCGTTGTTTATATAACAGCATTAAACCAGGCTTATACTTTTCATTAAGCAAAACTCAACCCGTTCATTTCGAATTAAAATACTGTATGTGCGTTTGACGACGCTTTATTGCTTGTCAGAAGTTAGCTGGGATATTGCAAAGCAATTTCGGTAACTTGAAACACGTGTGTAGTTAAAAAGGAATAGCAGACGTAAAGCAAACACTACGTAAGCTCTTAAACAAATTACTGTCAGCTTCTGACAAGGAGAGCGTTCGGTTGCGCCTTAGCGGAGCATAGGGAGGCAAACGCGTCTCATTCATAGCAGATTATAAGGTAGCGAGATAGAGCTGGATGGACTTATTTTCACTTAAAACCACATTAACGGCTACATGTCATTTTAAGTCGACAAAATATCAGGCAATAAAAGTCTATCTCTGTTTGAAGACATTTCTCCGTTATTACCGCCTTTTATTGATGTTGTTTACATAAAAGACGGATGTCTAATCAAGTCTTCCGTTCAGCAGAATAAACTCTCTCGCTCCTATATAAGATATTAGCTTTAACAAGCTCTCTAATCTCTTTCTCAATAAAACATAAATCAACTAAAACGCCTATCCGAACGGAAATACCGCATTCGGCAAAGGGGGAGGTGTGCAGACAAGAGTTTAATTCAGTAAATAATGTTAGATGTTCATACTGAGTTACGAAATAACGTTTAAAGGTCTTCTATGTCGATTGGACCACTATACTGCGGCTCGTAATTCTCGGGCAAATTGCAGGTACTTTTCTACCTTCCAAAAGCCCTCTATACTTATACATCTTAAAAACATTTGGGATTGGAATTGACATAAGAACTCTGAAAATGAACGAGTATATTACTTAGTGAGCGTGTTCTTACGTTATCATTTACGTAAAATTCCTGCTTTAGCATGTCGGTATCGAGAACTTCAATTGTGTTACCCTAGAATACTCACATATTATGTTGCTGAAACCAGCGATACGCAGATTGTCAGGAATTAGTATTTACAGACTGAAGTGGTGTCTAGGACCGCGCTGCGAAATGCGTATTACAGCCCTTTCGCTAAATTCATTTCCCTAACGCCAGCCGTAGGGATTTTACAACTTTTCTTTGACAACATTAACATCACAATTAGTATTCTAATGTCTCAGGGCCGACTCATATTCACAGCAAGTATTTCCGCTAAAACCATGTAATAAGTACGTCGTGGGAAAGTGATGTCAGCAAAAAGTTGCAAGCAGATGTTTTTCAATAAATTCTTGAAAAAACGTGGAACTTAGTTGTGAGTAAGAGTAAGCTAATTACTGAAATTTTGCACTTCCCCGTAACCGCTTCAGTGAGAGAACACATTTGCTCTATAATGATGAAATTCATTGTAAGATAACTTACTTCTTAAATCACTTCGCTGCCAAAGTATAAAGTGGACATATAATGTTGTTTTACATTATTTGCATGATCGCGCATGACAAGAATCTACAAATGCAATTTAATTCCTTTTGCGTTCGTCCCACTTACCATTACCGATCATTTAACTCTCTCGTTACACTCATGTTGCTGAATCAGCTGAAAATTATCAAGTAATGAAATTAGAGTATTAATTACATTAATGTCAATAAGTCCAAGTAACCTTAACAGCATCGATGGCACTGTTGACAAACTGTAGGCAAGCACTGAAAGGCAGTAAGCTTAATCTACGCCCAGTACCTTTCGAGGAAAAACAGTAAAACCGTTTTCCTAAAAATCAAAATCCTCAAATATAAATCACAAATTTTCTCTCAGATTATGACACACTCACCGAAGAAAATAAAAATTGATACAGCTGCTATTATTGCATCAATGATATCTAACGACCTAAAAAAAGAGCCATAATGCGGAGCCACTGATTTACGACGCCAAACGTTGTTCCTGTCTGCTAACTTGTGGTCTTACGTGAAACAGATACTTATTCAGAAATATGTGAACACGAATTGGTAACGCAGGATTAGGTCCTCTGTCGAATTTTATAGTCCGTTAGAATCAACGAGCTGGAATTCGAAGCTCTTGTTACAACTTTTCCTCGTTTGTGAACTAAATTAGTTTTCTTCTAATTCCATATAGCGCACTCTACTCACTGGAATAGACTGAAACAAATTTAAAAAAAATCTTAAATAACGTGTTGAGTGGCATAGCCTCTGGCAGTAGTTCCATTAGGAAGTTTTTTTTCTGACAGCCGTTTAAGATATTATGATGGAAACATGAATTTATACAAACTGGCCTGCCTTTATACGTCTTGTAGCTTAATAACGTGTTGTGACTTCCTGTGCATCGTACATCCATGCTGTGTATCTTTGTTAATTGTAATTATGGGCACTGTGTCTTACACCTTCTTCACTTCACTGTTATCCTCGAATACAAAAGTGAAAGTCAGGAAAACTTAAGTCCTCATCGATGGACGTTATGTTTAACAATTCCATATCTAAAATTAATGCAGTTTCAGAAATAAAGTGAGACCCAGTTGAGGTCAACATGTCGAGGACACAATAACAAAGGGATGAAAACTGTGACCTGCAGAAGACGGGAGTCCTAAAATCCCAGAATTACGATCTCAGAGATTTGTAATGTAAATTACTTGCCGAAGTCACATCTTTACTGCAAATAGTGTCTTTTACGTTTGGAATGTCGTAAGTGTAATCCTTGGCAGTGGATTAAAATATTATTCGACGAGGTGAATACGTGAGAAACGTAAGGGTAGTATTTAAATTATGACGCGTAAAACCGTTCTTAACTTATGCCGAATAATTTTTCTGGAATACCTTAGTAAACAGTTCTGTTATTAACGGACGAAGAGAAATCGGTGACATAATACTAGTTCATATACTCTGAATCGCTTTCTCCCGCAGTTGTTTTCTAGATTATCCAGTTGGCATAAGTTGTTAATTTCTACTGGTTATATTATGGGAAGCACTATTTTCTTCATGGATTTTAATCTGATGTTGATACTGAAAGAAGTCCTGAACATGAGCAATAATCACGACTCTAATGGATCGGATACCAAACAGCCCCTCAAAAAGTGGAATAGAGAACGAAACGAACATTAAAATTCTTAAAATATGTTTTGAATGGGATAGCAGGGTCGCTTCGGGCCGTAGTTCTGCTTTAGAGTACTTCGACTGTCAGCCGAGTAAGCTATGACAGAGCCTGAGAGATTTTTTTACGTGTAACACGGCACTGATAACGAGGTAAATATTACGTAATGCCTGACGAGAGCGATTTATTCTGTTGTTTGCAAAAAACTGAAATCGATGTATGACGGCCTAACTGTGGCAAATATTCTCGCTCGACAGCAGTAAATGCGGCGAAAAATCGTAGAAGTTAAGTACATAAAATTCGCATTTGTCAGAATGTCCATTATATAAGCCTGCCAGTTTCAGAGAATATATGTTCCACCTTGAGGTAATTGACGGTATCAACCAAAGTCCCCACTATGTTAGGAAGCTATAATTGTCCACAGCGAAATGACGGAAAAGGAACATTAATCTTACGAAACAGGCAGCCTTACATGAAGGGCATCCTGGGAGAAGAGCATTTTGTACCGAGCGAAGAAAATGTCTCGAACAAGGACGTCAGAGAGAATTCCTTGCCACTTAGCACCAAAAATTTTTTGTGATAGTAATATAACACTGGCAGAATATTCAGTTCAAAGAGTGAGAATAAGCATGCACTAATCGTTTGAACGACAGGTACGCTCATGCGATACTCCACAACAACAATCTCCATTTAGTGCAGTGTTGAGTTGGAACAATAGAGGAGCAGGGTGTGAATGTGATTCCTATTGTAGGCGTCTTTCTATTTGAACATTTTAGGAGATGGGTGGACTTGTTAATATTTTTCTTTGGGGGATGGCTGAACTCACGGGATTAATTCTGGCAACGAGCTGGAAAGCGAAGAGGGATGTAGGGCAAGACAGGAGGACATAGAGAACACAAATGTAAAAAGGTTTTTCAATATCGACTAACTACACATTATTTGTACAAGACATTGTGTAATTTCTGTATATGGATTACGAAAAGAGATGCCATATTACGCACGTTAATACAAGCAAAATAACGAATATACGTATCTAGAATGTTCCATACACGGCCAGCGCTGTTGTACTGGAGTGAATAAAGTTTTTTGTAATCACACAGGTGATTCCACTGCTGCTAAATTTCCATTCTTTCATGTTCATTTAGTGCCGAAAATACGCACAGAACGAAATTCTGTGGCCAAAAGGCGATGAAAATGGAAGCTGCCTCGTGCATATTGCCAGCAATAGCACCACACTGCCACAAACCGTTACTCAGATGACGCTATGGACGTATTTATGTAGCTTTAGCATGCCGCATCTGAAGATACGTCCGACGAACCTTTCGCCGGCCGGTGTGGCCGAACGATTCTAGACCCTTCAGTCTGGAACCGCGCGACCGCCACAGCAGCAGGTTCGAATCCTGCCTCGTGCATGGATGTGTGTGATGTCCTTAGGTTGGTTAGGTTTAAGTAGTTCTAAGTTCTAGGGGTCTGATGACCTCATATGTTAAGTCACATAGTGCTCAGAGCCAATTGAATCATTTTTTCTGACAGGGCTTCAAACCAATACATGGAAATAAACACAATTTCATCAGTAATTTTCCTTTTGATTGCTTGCCGACCATAGATTCCCGTTTTGTGCGCATTTTCGTTAGAAAATGAACGTTGAAGAATGGCAGTTTAGTAACACTGCACTCACATGTATGTCAAATACCTTTCTTCAGTGCCGTATAAAAGAATTGGCATTATATAGAATGCTCGAGGTAGAATTGTTTCTAAATTTTCTGTATTTATATCGAAATGTTTACAATCGCATTGTCCAACTATATACGTAAAGGTATTGAGCCTATAGTGGATGTTGAGACGTGTGCATCAAGAAGACCGCTAAACATGTCAGCTTTCGACCAAATAACCTTCTTCTGAATTGAACAACAAAAGCACGCAGAAATTCAGGCAAACGCAAGTCACTCACTCACTCAAACACACACACACACACACACACACACACACACACACACACACAAACATGACCACTGTCTTCCGCAGCCACCTAATTGTGTATGGTGAAGGCTACTTCAGGAACCACTAACTGACCCCCATAACCTGTTCATAGAAGTGGAATGCAGTTGCAGCTGACGGTGGTATGAACAGGTGGAGAGGATACTGAAGTGGTCATGTGTCTATGAGCTATCTTTCGTGAATGTGTGTGTGTTTTATCTAATTCAGAAAAGAGCTTTTGGTCGAAAGCTTAAAGCTTACTTGTCTTTTTGTTGAGCTCGTCTGCCACTCAGCATCTCCAATATACGGTGAGTAGTGATCTGTCTTTTTCATAATATTGTCATTATTTCATCCTAGATTTCCCGTTGTTTGATATACGAGTACATAACGGGTAAGACGTAATAGACCCTTCCTTTGGAATACCTTTGGCGTACATTGTTGGGCACGCGAAACTCGACGTTACACGAATATCATACTGCAACGGCTCGTTGAGATCTGGTAGACAAAATGTTTTGTGTAGCGGAAGTGGCAACACAGTTGTGAGCTGACAGTGTCAGCTCTTATTGGAGCAAAGGTGGCGGGACTATACCAGGCTGTCACCTGTCGTAGACCGCTGCATTGAGTAGGTCTATTGCAACTGGCGTATGGATAAACCCGTGCTGCATGTAACTTCCAGCTGGACAGCGTGTGACGACAGCGACTGGAGGCCTAGGACTCACCGGTGGAGGAGGAGCAGCGGCAGAAGAGGCCGGCCAGCAGCAGGACCAGCAGCAGCCAGAGCGGCCCTCCGCCCCCGCCGCCCCCAGAGGCGCGCCGCCGCCTCCGCATGCTGCCGGCGCGGATCACAGCGGGCACATGGCCGCAGCCGCAGCCGCAGCTACACACGGCACGGCCACACGGCACGCACACGCGGCACTCGGCTGCCCGCTCGCTCGGACGCACACTTCCCGCACTCGGCACTCGGCGGTCGGACAGAGAGACGCGGCGCGGCGCGGAGCGGAACGCTTCGCAGCGACGGCGGCGGCGGTGGCGTCGGCGTGGCCAGCGGCGTCGGCCCGGCGAGCGGCGCTCTCTCGGCGGCGAGTGCGGCGGCCGGCGGTGGCGCCGCGGCGGCGGCGGCTGTGCGCGTGCGCGCTCCGCCCCCACTCCGTCACCTCCGCCTCCACCTCAGCCTCCGCGGGCGGCGGCGGCGGCAGCGGCAGCGGCAGAGCGGGTCACCGTCGCCGACCGCGCAATTATTGATACCGTCACCGCACGCGGACCCCGGTGGCCGTTCCACGCCATGTCTCCTGGAACCGAAGCTAGGGCCCCTATCCGAGACCACATACAGAGAAGTAGTGTCCAATCTTTTACCTTGCCTTGGGTCACACTGGAAGAAGACGAGTATTTTTGGGCCGAACATAATATGATTAACCCTAACACTATGAGAAGAAAGAGAGAGAGAGAAAGAGAAAAGAGAATGGTCAGATATATGGCGGAAGTTTCAAATAGGGAATGCAGTACAGTAGAGTCTCGATAGTTGGAGTCTCGATAGTTCGAATTTCCAATAATCCGAGCCTCCCTTTTTTAAAAAAAAGGTTGCAACGATCTACTTTTTTTTACTGAAATGATAAACAATGAAAACATCATTGCAAAAGATAGATAGGGAGAGTACAGCTCAGTTACAAAGCGGGCAACAATGCAATCAACACCGACGATTAGCTCGCTGCCCTGTTGCACGAACATCTGTTGTCAGTATAGCACGAAATACCCCGACTGCTGCCGGCTGCCACCGATCAAGCCTGGGGAGTTCATACGCTGCTGTAGTTCCCAGTACCTGTACTGTACAGCGTTCTGTGTCACTTTGTTAGTTGACTGTGTGTTCCGTTGTACACCACACAAATATGAGTGCTGTAATAAAAAAGAGGAAATTTGTACCTTTGCATCTAAAATTGCAATCAACACCGACGATTGGCTCGCTGCCCTGTTGCACGAACATCTGTTGTCAGTATAGCACGAAATACCCCGACTGCTGCCGGCTGCCACCGATCAAGCCTGGGGAGTTCATACGCTGCTGTAGTTCCCAGTACCTGTACTGTACAGCGTTCTGTGTCACTTTGTTAGTTGACTGTGTGTTCCGTTGTACACCATACAAATATGAGTGCTGTAATAAAAAAGAGGAAATTTGTACCTTTGCATCTAAAATTAGAAGCACTAAGACGACTTGACAAAGGAGAAACAATAAAAAAACTTGCTCTCGAATTTGGTGTCGTTGAAATTACTGTTGGTGACTGGCGAAGAGACCGACTTAAATTGGAACAGTTTTCTTCACAGAAATGCTCACACGAATCTCTCAGTCGAAGGAGTATAAAGAAGCCTGACTTCGAAAAAACAAGTGAGGCATTGTTCATGTGGTTCACCCAACAGAGACAGAAGGGTGCTCCAATTTCTGGCCCAATCTTGCAAGAAAAAGCTTTGTTTTTCAGAAACCAGCTGCGGGAAAGAGATGACAATTTCGCCGCTAGTGTTGGCTGGCTCGACAAGTGGAAGAAGAGGCATAGAGTGCGTCAACTAGACGTATGTGGAGAAAAACTCTCTGGTGACGCTCAGGCCGTTTCAAAATTTGTCGTCGAGTTTAAAAAGAAACATAACTCTCGAAAATTTGTCTAATGAACAAATATATAGCTGTGACGAAAATGGGCTAAATTTTAAAAGGTTACCAGCGAGAACACTGGCTTCTTTTGAAGAAAAAAGTGCTCCTGGGCACGAAAAAAGCAAAGAGCGGCTCACAGTTATGGCAGCCTCAAATGCAACTGGAAACCACAAACTAAAACTAGTTGAGATTGGAAAGTCTGCCAAGCCAAGAGTATTCAAGAATGTATCTATCTCAGCTCTTCCGGTTGTCTGTACACATCAGAATAATGCCTGGATGAATCAGCAAATTTCAAGAACTGGTTTTTTTACTCATTTGTACCTGACTGCAAGAATTTTTTAAAAGAAATGGGACTGTCATGCAAAGCTATTTTGCTCATGGATAATGCGTCCTCACATCCAAGTGCAGGAGAACTGTAGTTCGACGGTTTCCGCGCCTTGTTTTTCCCACCAAACGTTACCTGTCTCATTCAGCCCATGGATCAGGGCGTTCTGGAATGTATAAAAGAAAAGTATCGACTGCGATAGCTACAGTCAATGCCGCATTCCGAAGACAACGAAAGCATTGTAAGAGCTTTAAAGAAAGTGACTTTGAAGGACATCGTGTACTGGATTAGCGAATCTTGGAGCGAAATAAAGTCAGACACAATTTCTAAGTCATGGAGGAAAATTCTACAGGAAAGTATGCCAGACACAGAAACTGAAGATTTAGCAGATGAGGACGATCAACCATTGTGTAATTTAATCAGAAGATTGCCAGGGTGTGAAGAGGCAGAAGAGGTGGAAGTAGGCGAGTGGTTAAATTAGAACAAACAATTGGAAGTGACAGACTCTTCTATAACTGACATGGTTAACATTCGATAGCAGTGTGAGAGGATGACGAGGCAGATGCTGCACCGATGATGAGTCACACCGATGGCTGCGCTGCTCTCGAGGCCGCCATATGCTACGTGGAACAACAGCCTGAGGCGACACCAACTGACCTACTGCTCTTGAGACGGTGGCGTGACATTGCCGCAAGGAAACGTTGCAGCTTCGCCAAACTATTACTTGTCTAAATAAATAATTATTGTTATTCTGCCAATGCAAATGCATGTGTGAATACTTTTATTTTAATAAAGTTCATATTTTGACCTGTATCACTTACAATATCATAATATTCCTTTTTCCCATTTAAATTTCGATAGTCCGAGTTTTCGATAGTTCGGGCTGGTTCCGGTCCCGTTCACCTCGAACTATCGAGACTCTACTGTATTCACTTTATTATAACTTAATTTACCCATCGTGAGATAGACATTCCCTTCTTGGGCTGCTTTCGTACTTGCTTTGGGTCGCACGCGGTCTGGCGTGGAGCAACTGCCATATGAGCGGCTAATGAGACGTCGGCCTGGAGCCTAATATTACTGGCAACTACGTGCTACGCAGCTGTCATGCCCACAACGACATATACATTCTACAATAATCTCCCAAATGCCACGAATATCCGCATTACCGTTTTCGGCATTTTGAGATAATTGATGTATAAATCGAGTTATATGATATAAGAACGTAGGCTTCCGCGGCCGGTCTCATAGTGATTAAAATTCTTCAGGGTATTATGCAAAACCAGTCGTACCCTGAGGAAGGCCGTTGCAATTTGGCCGAAACGTCGGTTTTAGTTTGTTATTGTTGTTAGTTTTTAGCAATGACGCGGCATAATACCCAGAAGAATTTTAATCACTATGAGTTCTAAACATTATGAAATGTTAAAAATAAGTCAAATAAATACGCTTCATCTCATCAAACGGTAGAACAGGCTAAAATTAAAGTAATTCTAAATGCTCTTTACAAAGAGCTTATTGAAACTAGAAGGAGCACACTGAATTTAACTTCAGTCTCTTTTACGTTTTGACTACGTGACTCATTTTTATTGACATATTTTATGCCATTTCACGATGCTTATTACTCGAGATTATACACTCTAATGCAAACAACAAAAAGAAGAAAAGAAAAAGAGACACATCACGAAAGAATTAACCGAATAGGACAGAAATCGGTACATGTGATGCACATGTAAAGACAAACAAATGATTAAAATTTCAGAAAAATCGGATGATTATGCAAGAGACCGCATTTCACAAATTGAGCAAGTCAGCATCACGTCATTGTGCCTCATCCACTTGGACTGTGTTACAGTGTAGTGGCGCAGCGCGGCGAGCAGAACAGCGCTGACGAAACAAAGCTGCGATGTTCAGTGCACGTCATTGTAGTGGCGCTGCAAGCGGAGTGGCGTGGCACAAGTTTGATTCACAGAAATGCGACCACAGCATTGCTGTGACTCCGGCTGCGTTCGGGCAACACCGGCAGGATTCGGCTGTTGTTGCGGCTAGCAGTCGGTACTGTTGTTGGCGCTTGTGTTTTTTTTTCCTGTATTGTTGAGAAAATGACATCAGCGAAAGGTTTTGTACTCGGTGTCCTTTACAGGCCCAGCGAAACAACTATCATAATAACTGATTGATTTTGGACAGTTCACTGATGAGATGATCGCAGAACTACAGACTATAAGTACAGAATACACGTCATTAACCCCTTATTTCTTTAATTGTCTTAAATGGAGATGTGATAGTTAACAAGAACAAGCGTAGCTTGGAAAACATGAAAATCATGTTTTATTAAGTGAGAAAAAGTTTTCAACAGCTTCATTTGAAGGTCTATTGATGTTCTGTCCTCTTGGTAAATGCCTTGCATAGAACGCTCGATGTCTACTGTACGTTGCTCATGGCCACTCAAGGATCCTTGTAGGTCAATGACAAGGTTGTGAGAACACGTACATTTCACAATATCATCGGCACATTATGGTGAAGTCCCTGTTGGCTTTCAAAATATGCCGCACGTAACGCACATTATTCCAAAAGGACATTCAGTTAATTGTCATGGTCTGGAAACGTGTTCGTTGAAATATTCATTTCATTGATCTAAAACCCATTGACTGTACGACTTCGTAAAATGCCTCAACTATGGATAACACTCATCTTCAATGAATACAAAAAACAACACATTTGATATCTTTGGAAGTGGAGAGACTGGCAGTATGTTAAGCTCCCCTTCTTGCACCAAGCGAAATACACTAGCAGAATAGAAACTACGCCATCGCTTTCCTTTTCATGTCCCACAACATAAAATGGTTCAAATGGCTCTGAGCGCTATGGGACTTAACATCTGTGGTCATCAGTCCCCTAGAACTTAGAACTACTTAAACCTAACTAACATAAGGACATCACACACATCCATGCCCGAGGCAGGATTCGAACCTGCGACCGGAGCCGTCCCGCGGTTCTGGACTGAAGCGCCCAGAACCGCGAGACCACCGCGGCCGGCCCTCCCACAACATCGATCGTAATAAACTGCACCTGCGGATCTGCAAATTACTTGTAATATGACTGAAAAAAATTGTATAACTGTAAAACGTTGTACTAGAAGTTTCTGGGCATTTTCGACGAATGACATCACTGACTGGATTTAGAAAGCTCTGTAGTCCATCAGTGTGGAGCCCGTCCGGCCCCAAATCCAGAGTTTTAACCGCCTGCCACCATTGTTACTGGAGAGGCCTGGAGTGATTTTAGATCTGGTGCGGCACAAGAGAGATTGCACTCCTGCTTCCTTTTTTAATGCAACATTTTCTGTCATTTTATCCGACCACCACGACTATGTAGCTGTTTTTACGGATGAGGCGACACAGGGGGATTCTGTTGGTTGCTTTGTTGTTTTCTTCTGGTCATGTCCTCAAGAACTGACTGCATCAAGCGTTTACTGTCTTTGATGCAGAGTTGTCTGCGGTCTTGCGGGCACTGGAGCAGATGAGACGCTCTTCCCGTCCTTAAATTTCTTGTCTGTTCCGAGTCACTAACTGCCCTTCACTCATTGCATTGTTTGTATCCAGCAGCTAAAATAGTCCAGACCATCCAGGATGCCCTCCTCCAACTGCTTTCTGTTGGGTTCCAGGGCACGTCGGCATTGCCGGGAACGAAAGAGCAGATCTCGCAGCCAAGGAGGCGAGTCTCGATCCACATGTATTTCAGTGTGCCATCTCCCTGCACACACTCACTTCGCTGTGGAGCTCACGAATCTTGTGTCGGTGGGAGGATGACTGGCTGGAAATGACACCATAAACTCCGTTTAGTGAAGCCCACAACGCGTGTATGGTATACTTCCTTCCTGCCACGTACACGGGACGCGGTTCTCCTCACCCGTCTTCGCAAGGGTCACAGTCCTATGACACATGGTTTTTGGCTCTGGGAAGAGAACACTGGAATGTGTAGTGCTTGTGGAGTCCACATCACTGTTCTTCACGTTTTATTGGACTGCGTTTTATTTTCTGATCAGCGGGCCGCGGCTGACTTGCCGGCGGATCTGCCATCATTTTTAGGAAACAATCAAACTAATGTTTGTTGTGTGACTTGCCCAATGTTTTTATCAAGATTTTAGGGAGAGGGTCTTAATTTGTTCACAGGGTACTGGCTCGCCCATGTTTTACGTAAGTGGCCAGCCAGTGACAATTTGCTGTGACGTCCTTGACGATCCTCCTTTATCATTTTACTTATGTTTTATTTTCTTATGCAGCATTTTTGTCTTTTCCCGCATTCTGTACGTGGGTGCCCCCATTTACTAATTTTGTCCACATTCGTTTATTTTATGTTTTTCAGGGCGCTGATAACCTCGGCGTTGATCGCCCGTGAACCCCAACACACACACACACACACACACACACACACACACACACACACACACACAGACACATCTCCAAGCGGTCTAAGGCGCTGCAGTCATGGACTGTGCGGCTGGTCCCGGCGGAGGTTCGAGTCCTCCCTCGGGCATGGGTGTGTGTGTTTGTTCTTAGGATAATTTAGGTGAAGTAGTGTGTAAGCTTAGGGACTGATGACCTTAGGAGTTAAGTCTGTAAGACGTCGTGGTCTCCTGACCTTCATTGCTTACATATTCCGCCTTCACAATCATATTCTGCACGTCAAGATGCTTCATTCGAACCCAAACTCGAAAAGATAAAGTCAATGTTGTATGAATTCATGTAAACGATATGCAAATAACTAATAAATCGCAAGTGTGCACTGTGGTTGTAATACTCGAGGCTGGCGTACACACATACATTCCAGACACAACGGTCACAGGAGCTTTTAGTTCGAGAGAGGCAACCACGCGCCAGGAGGCCAGTCCCAACCCATCCACGTCAGTCGGTGGCCGCCCGTGGAGCGGACAGCGCTCGCCTGAGGGAAAGGAGGAACGACCCCATGTTCGGCTTAAAAGCAAATTCCGCTACATTGTGTGGGAGCGGCCAGCCTACGCATTCTTTACACATAGCATGCAGTTTCAGAGATGTTCACAGGAAGACAGCAAACGCCAAACGCCAGTGCTACAGGTTTCCGGATTGGTCGCCTTAAACGAAACGTCATTTTCCCGTTTTAGAAGAGCAATGCTGATTGGCAGACGATATTTCTGACGCCTTGAGCTGAAGGAGTAATGGGAGAGACCGAAAGACATACCCCTTCACGTCTGGCGTGGAGAGGGGCCGTTTCGTTGTCGCTCTTGGAGCGAGGAACAAGTCTCCTCAGTACTTCACTGGGAGAGCACTTCTGTCGAGAGCGAATCGAAGTGCGATTCTGTATTGAGTTCTTGCGATTAAGCGTTGTTCACTGTGTTGGTCGACACACCTGTTGTGCGGAGTGAACGGACAGAGCTATAGTTAAATGCCCGCGAGCGAATTTTTGAGTGGCATCCCAATGGACTGGTTAACTGACTGGCATACCACGCCAATAGTTAGACTAGGGGCGAATAGGAGTCCTTGACTTCATCAAGGCGTAGGGAGAGTTTGATTGTCAAAGTTCAATCCAGATAGAACGAGAGTTAGCTTATTTGTCAGCAGCGAGTGGCGCAGGCAGCAGTCATCGCAGTTTACGGTATTGTGCGCTACAGCTATTGCGAGCCCCATATTTCCTCCACAACCATACACTTCACTGCATTTCACACGCGACAGCCTCGACCGTACCTAGCAACATTCTAAAGGATAATTATTCAAGTTGAGTAGGCGTGCCTCTCAGCCATTCTGCCAAGTCAACAACAATCTTAAACTTTGTATAGAAATTTCATTAGCGGATCCTATCCTTGAGAGGTAACTTCACATCCCGAAAAGAACCTGGATGTAGCTTGTTCAATTCATAACTGAAAGTGCCATTGTGATTTCTCAGAATTTTGCAAAATAAATAATAATTTTCGTTAGTTTCATGTTTTTCTTACACTACTCCAGTACCCAAGTATCCCACTAGTTACGTAAGAAATTTTGTGTTTTTTGTGTCATTTCCTCACAGCGGACGACTCCTGAAGATATTTATTGCTGAAAGTTTTTCAGGCATTTCTCTTTAGAACGTTAGGAGCGTCTGTCTGATTTCTGTAGTAGTGAGGGGGGTGGAAATTGCATCTTGCAAGAGCCACAGGGTAAAGGGTACATCTCAGATTAATCCGTTGCGCAGAATAACAGAATCTCAGATCAACGCCACACTCACAAGTCCCATAAGATTACACACACATTTGAAAATTTGAACACACACACACACACACACACACACACACACACACACACACATACACTGTACTTTACACTGATTAGCCAAAACATTACGACCACCTGCTTAATAGCTTGTCTTTCCATCTATGGAGCGAAATACGTCACTGACTGCGAAAAAGGGATAGGACAGTTTGTTGGTAGATTTGTGGAAGTATGTGGCATTCAATGTGTACGCGCAGGACACGTAATTTGAGTAATTACAGGCCGGTCATTTGTGTACTTGGTGATGGGGTCAGATAGCGACCTAGATGGTTGCCATAGGATTTACATCAGGCGAATTCTGTCGCCGAGTTATCAACGTGGGTTCACTATAATGCCCCTCAAACCACTCTAGCACGATTCTGGCTCCGAGACACGAACTGCTGAAAAATGACATTGCCATTGGGAAAAGACATCAAACATGAAGGGATCCAGGTGGTTCGCAGCTGTCAGCGTGTCTTCGATATTTACCGTAGGTCCCATGCAAGCGCCGGAGAATGTCTCCTATAACATAATACTGCTGCCACCAACTTACTTCCGTATCGCGATGCACGTTTCGAGCCGCCGTTCATCGCGATGACGGCGTTTGTGGAGACGACCACGGACCTACTGGTGCAAAAATGTGATTCAGCCGAAGAACCGACACGTTTGCAGTAATCTACGGTCGGACTCCGATAGTCACGTTACCACTGCAGTCGTACTTGACAATGTCGTGGGATCAACATGTAAACAAGTAGGGGTGATCTGCTGCGGAACACCATGTTCACAGCATACGATGAACGGTGTGCATCGAAGCACTTGTGGGTACACCAGCATTGTGCTCTTTCGGCAGAGATGCCATAGGTGACCACGTATCCTACTTAACAGAGCAAACAAGCCTCCGAATCCTACGTTCTATGAAGGGTCGAGGAGCCCAACCATTTAGCGTCTAGTGGTAATTTCACTGTTCTTCTACCTCTTTCTGTAGACGCTCACGACAGTCGAAGGTGAAAATTCGGCCAGCTTCACCGTTTTCTAGATACTCGTTCGCAGTATCTCACAATAATAATCTGCTCTGTGTCAAAATCGCTCACCTTAATGGATTTCTCTGTTTGTAGTCCATATGTTCTTTACACTGATCCAGTGTCAGTGTCTGCTCCGCTTACATACTTTTCTTACCGCGCCACCTGCCCGCAACGCCGCAAGGTGGCATTCAACGTCACGATGGGCAGTGGTCACCACGTTTTGGCTTATCAGTGTGTAACTAAATTGTTCAAATGGCCCTGAGCACTGTGGGACTTAACATCTGAGGTCATCAGTCCCCTAGAACTTTTCTAAGGACAACACACATATCCATGCCCGAGGCAGGATTCGAACCTGCGACCGTAGCAGTGGCGCGGTTCCGGACTGAAGCTCCTAGCACCGTTCAGCCACCGCGGTCGACAGTGTATAACAGTATTTAAAAATGACACCAGCATGGGGGGGGGGGGGGGGGGGGAATAGTTTGAAAGTTGACTCCACCATTCTTGCAATGTTTGTGAATGCCAGAGCCATGTCTCGAAAACTTCTTCTGATTTTTAAGACCCCTGTAACAACTCTAATTTCTTTAACTATCAATGGCCATTAACGATGATGTGGTTTCATTGGTAAAATTAGTAGTAGCTTGAATATCGGTTAGATACGGAGGTTTCGCCTATTAATCATATAACAAAATATTTCCCTGTTTGCGTACTATAATTCGCCAAAATCTTGTTTCGATATATCAAACCGTTAATTAGATAATGATACAAAAATTTCGTTCTGGCTTTTTCTATGGAGCACAAGTTCGGTATGAACCAATTTTCAGACGATTCAATTTCATGGGGCTGGTGACAGAGGGCCATATGGTTCTAATTTAAAGAATAATTCACTTTGCTAGTTACGTTTCATACTCAGAAACATCGACATAACATGCACCAAACGATTCACAGCGACCCCCATTTTCCACCGCAAACTTTTAGAAATCCCTGAAATAGTTTACTTACTCCCGAATATTACAGCAAGTTTCACGATTAACGAAATGATAATCAGTTCGTCATGAAGCTGACAAATAAAGCTATGAGACGCGCGAGAATCAATGTTTTTCACCATGTGTTTTCTTTAAAATCGTTTGAGAAAGACTGAAGACCGTCCGGCTTCCGCGTTTGCCGATTGCACAGTGAAGCAAGCCTGCCTGCTGCCGCGCCGCTCCCTCCCACAGTATACCTCGGCGCGAAGCAGCCCTGCGTCAGCTCCACGGTTTACAGCTGCGATTTGCTCTGTCCCACCGCTCTACTACGACTTATGAAAGCATTTATTCAGCTTGGTCATGGTTAACAGAGTTGTTGGACGTCTTCATGTGGGATATCGTGCTAAATTATGCCCAATTTGGGCGTTAGATCGTCAAAACCCTGAGTTCGTTGGTGGGCCCTGCCCATAATGTTCTCAACTGGGAAGAGTTCCTGTGATCTTTCTGGCCAAGGTGGGTTTTGGTAAAGACGAAGACAAGCAGTAGAATTTCATACCGTGTGCGGCCGTGCATTATCTAGCTGAAATATGAGCCTAGGTTGGCTTGCCAAGAAGGTCAACCATGATTGTCGGGCCGTTGGTACCCAACTGCTGTCTTGGGCTGTATCCAAGCATAACTTCGCTGGTCATCGGTGCACATTTCCAAGCGGGACTTATCACTGAAGCCAGTCTTACTGCAGGCTGAAGACATGTGTCTGGAGGCGCCCTGGCAAGGATGAGATACCAATCTGTTACCCGCCATATAGCCCGACGACCTGGAGTGATGGTCCGACGTGCCATTTCTTTTCGTAGCAGGGGCCCTTTGTTGTCATCCGCGGAACTCTTACAGCACAGCCCTACGTCGACAATATTCCACAGCACGATTTGCTGCCTTTCAGGGCAAGGTATCTTGCGCTTACATTTCAGCAAGATAAAGCGTACCCACATAGCTAGAGTTTCCACTGTCTGTCTTCGTGTTTGCCAGACACACCTTGGCCGTCAAGTTTGTCGCATCTCTCCCCAACTGATAACGTTTGGAACATTATGGGCAGGACCCTCTATCCGTCTCGGAATTTAACTATCTAACGCGCCAATTGGACAGAAATTGCCACGACATCCATCAGGAGCACATCCAGCAACTATGTCCGTCAACGCTAAGCCAAATAACTGCTGCCATAATGACCATAGGTGGACCAACTCGCCATTGACATGCGCAATTAGTGGAGCTCGTTATTCTCAACAAACCATACTATTTTTCTAAAATATAAACAATTTGTTTGTGTGTACCTGTACATCACATCTACTGATTTCCGTTCCATTCGGATAATTCTTTCATGGTACGTCGTTTTTTCGTCTCAGAGTTTATAGCAAGACGAAATTGTTTGTGGAATAATTATAACATGTCAAGGTGGCAATAAATTGTCAAAACCGGTGATGTGAATGTTTATAGCAACGAGGTGATGTTGATGTAATAGTATACTGTATATTATGAACCTCGTTCTGGGAGTGTCAGTAGTCTAGGAGCTGCTGTCAGGTACAGCAAAGTAGTTGAAAATACTGACAAACTCCGTGTGGGATGAACGGACCAACGTTCATTTGACGAAACTGTTTGTGTATTAATTAATACATTTGAAGTTGACAACAAACATCCGAAACGAGCAATGAGAATATTGGTAGCAATTAGGTGATCTTGACTTAAATAATTTTTATATGAACCTTATACACTGAAGAGCCAAAGAAACTGGTAAACGGAGTGGCCGAGCGGTTCTAGGCGCTACAGTCTGGAACCGTGCAACCACTACGGTCGCAGGTTCGAATCCTGCCTCGGGCATGGATGTGTGTGATGTCCTTAGGTTAGTTAGGTTTAAGTAGTTTTAAGTTCTAGGGGACTGATGACCACTGTGTGATGTCCTTAGGTTAGTTAGGTTTAAATAGTTCTAAGGTCTAGGGGACTGATGACCTCAGAAGTTAAGTTCCATAGTGCTCAGAGCCATTTGAACCATTTTTTGAAACTGGTAAACACGCCTAATACCTTGTAGGATCCCCGCTAAGACGCAGATGAGACGAAACGCGACGTGGCGCGGGCTCGACTAACATCTGAAGTAGTGTTGGAGGGAACTGACACCATGAAACCTGCAGGACTGTCCATAACTCAGTAAAAATACGAGGGGAGGAGACCTCTTCTGAACAACACGTTGCAAGGCATGTCATATATGCCATACAATGCTCCTGTCTGGGAGGTTTGGTGGCCAGCGGAAGTGTTTAAACACTGACGAGTGTCCCTGTAGCCACTGTGCAGCAATTGTGGAAGCGTGGGATGTCGCATTGACCTGCTGGTATTGCCCAAGTCCGTCGGAATCCACAATGAACATGAATGCATGCATGTGATCAGGCAGGATCCTTACCTATGTGTCACCCGTCAGAGTCGTATCAGGGGTCCCATGCCACTCCTACTGCACACGCCCCACACCATTACAGAGACTCCTCCAGCTTGAACAGTCCCCTGCTGACATGCAGTGCCCATGGATTCATGAGGTTGTCTCCATACCCGTACAAGTCCGTCCACTAGATACAATCTAAAACGAGACTCGTCCAACCAGGCAACATCTTTCCAGTCATCAACAGTCCAATGTCGGTATTGACAGGCCCAGACGAGGCATAAATCTTTGTGTCGTGCAGTTACAAGAGTACACGAGAGGACCTTCGGCTTCGAAAGCCCATATCGATGATGTTTTGTCGAATAAGTCGCACGTTGACACTTGCTGACGGCCCAGGATTGAAATCTGCAGCAATTTGCGGAAGGGTTGCACTTCTGTCAATTTGAACAATTCTCTTCAGTCGTCGTTGGTCCCGTTCTTGCAGGATCTTTTTCTGGCCATAGCGATGCCGAAGGTTTGGTGTTTTACCGGGTTCCTGATATTCACTGTACACTCTTGAAGTGGTCGTACGGGAAAATCCTCACTTCATCGCTACTTCAGATATGCTGTGTACGATTGCTCGTGCGCGGACTATGACACTACGTTCAAACTTAGTTAAATCTTGATAACATGCAATTGTTGCAGCAGTAACCGATCTAACAATTGCGCCGGACACTTGTTGTCTTTTATAGGCGTTGCTGACCGTAGCGCCGTATTCTGCTTCTTTACATAACTCCGTATGCATATACCAGTTTCTTTGGCGCTTCAGTTCATGATCGCATGCTTCCATTTTTGTACGGATAGGGACCGTGATCGCTGTGTTCGGACGCAGGACGAGTTAGTTCTCTTCACTCATAGTTCCAAGCAGTGCTGGCTTCACTTATGTAGCTTGAGGCTGTAGCCAATGGGTATTACTGTGAGGGACCGGAAGTTGGGATACGAGGAGCGTCCAGCATGTCCTAAGTGTCCCCTGACTGCTCCACTATTGTTGATGCCCATGTTACTGCCACACTGACGGTCACCTCTCACCTGTAGTCGAGTAAGAGGTCGTCCCAAGGTGTTGCAGGCAGTGAAACACTTTCTGAGTGGGCTATAGAAAGCCCTCCCAGGTTAGTCTGACAAATAGGCGTTATCTGTGGTTGGTAAAAGTCCTGATCCTGATGCAGGCACTTGTCCTGTTTTAAAGGAAGCCTCTCATGCTGCAAAATCTAGGCAACTGCAGAGGGTAGAGTTACTGGTTGTTGGGAGCTCCAACGTGAAGCACCTTGGGGACATTATGAGAGAAAGCAGTCCAGTGTGCACACTATTTGCATACCGAAGGTCCTTCCGGATTGCACAAAGAGCACAGGATGCAGCCAATTGCACATGGTGGCTGTACTAGTGATATGTGGCCGTTTGGAGAAGAAGAGATTATCTCTGCTTTCATGCAGCTAACTAAATTGGTGAAGACTACCAGTCTTGCTTGCGAGGTGAAGGCAGAGCTTACTATCTAACATCATCGACCTCTGCTATAGAGTTGAATGGAGGATTTGGACCAGAGACACAGACGGTTCTGCGGCCATGTTGGCTGCAGATTTCTCGACTTCCGACTTAGGATGGTGGGTTATCGGGTCCTACATAATAGGTTAGTGGTCCAGTATAAAGAGGAAGCGGCTACTCAGGTGCTGTGTCCAGTGGATCCTGAATTTTTCTTTTGGTTAGAGTGTTTTGGGTGAGGACGAAAAGAGTTCATTCTCAATGAGTGGGGGGACAAATACACGAGAAGCTTTATCCTAGGAACCACAGGTATTGTAGCAGTAAGTTATCGTAGTTGTGTTGGGAAAGAACCATAGCTCAGGTGGTGTGGGAAATCAGTGATGCACAAATCGTTATAACTGCCGAGAGTTGGCTACAGCCAGAGAAAAGTTCAGTCGAAAATTTTTCAAAGGACCTAATGCTATTCTGAAAGGGCAGCTTTAATACAGTTGACGGTGGCGTATTTGTTGCTGTTAGGAGTAGTCCATCTTGTAGCGAAATTGAAGTAAATAGTTCCTCTGAGTTAGAATGGATAGAGGTTACACTTGGCAACCGGAACAAAGTGATAACTGGTTTGTTTTACCGATCACCCAAGTCCCCCCCTCAGATGACACAGTTGGTAAACAGCCTCATTTCATATAGGCAACCCACTGGTATAATTATATTTGATTGTGACATCAGTCTATATTCGATAGTTTGAGGAAAACATATGTTCAAAATCGTTGGTAGACATAAAAAAAGGCCCGAAATCGTACTAACTGCTATCTTCGGATATTGTTTTGTACAATTAGTTTCGGAGCCCACTCGAAATATACGTATTTGCGACTACATACCAGACCTCTGTGCAACAAATAAGCCCTTGCATATAGGGAGCATTTTGAGGGATTAGCGACCATAAGGTCGTTGCACAGAGACATTAACGTAATATCAGATCTCCAGAAAAATAAACCACAACATTATATCTATTTAGAAGGGCAGATAAAAATTCGCAAGACGCTTTCCTAAGAGGCAGCCTAGATGTTGTGGGGAAGGCAAACCAAAGACTGCGTTTTATTAGCAGAACACTTAGTAGTGCAACAGATCTATTAGACTGCCCACACTTTGCTTGTCCGTCTTCTACAACAGTATTGCTGAGCACTGTGGGAACCTTACGAGAGAGGACTGACGAAGGACATCGTAAAAAGTTCAAAGAAGGGCGGACTCGTTCTGAGCTACCGCGAAATAGAGGAGAGAATGTCACGGATATGATACGCGAGTTGATAGGACAATAATTAAAACAAAGGCGTTTGTCGTTGTGGAGTGATCTTTTCACGAAATTTCCATCTTTAACGTTCTCCATCGATAGAGAAAGTAAGTCGTGGCACCTACTTAAATAGGGAGAAATGATAACCGTAATAAAATAAGAGAAATCAGAGGTCGCACCGAAAGACTGAAGTGTTCGTTTTTTCCGCGCGCTGTTTGTGAATCGAAGATAGAGAAATAGCGTGAAAGTGCTTGAAGTAAACTTTTGGTGTGCATTTAATTGTGAGTTGCAGAGTAGTAGTCTAGATGTAGATGTCATATTTTAATTAAAGAAATTAACATTTTCTCATATTTATTTAGCTTTATTGACAGTGCTTCGCCTAGGTAACGAAACAGTCCAATATTTTTACACATTAAATTTCTAAAATAACTATACAAATGAACAGAAAAGTTTCGTTGAAGTATACCAGTGATGTCGTTACAGGCCGGCAGACTTCCTGCTGGCCACTGATTTTGAAGTGTCACAATTTCTGCCGGAGCTCTACTTCACTTGGGTCATTACCTTGCCATTCACCTCGCCTGTGTGGACGACCCTCTCCCTTCTTGAGTTACCAGGTTTTGCATTACACGTACCACAGAACGCTTCATCCAGGGCTTACGATACCGGTCAGTGATGACACGGTCCTCACTCTAGGAGCATCCTCAACCCTGAGCTAAACGTAATCCTCAAATGTACCGTGTGATTCAAAAAGAAAGAACAGATTTCTACTGTTTATTAGAGACAAACTACAAAAGACAGAAACACATTGTGCGTGTCTCTGGATTGAGGAGGGTTCAAAGTTTTGGGACAACTGCGCAGTTGTTTATAGCAACATGGCGAGTACACGCAACAGAAATAATTTAATATGTTGGATCAATCCGTTTTTCATGGACAACGTGCAGTCCGCCGTCTATTCAACAGAAAGCCGCCACAGAACAAGCAGATTTATGACAGGCATACAAAATTCAGGGAAGATGGTTGTATATGAAAGAGGAAGAGCACTGGACGGCTACGTACGTCTGGCGAAAATGTCGAGAGAACCCGAGATACATTCACATGGAGACGTTAGAAGTCCAAAAGATTGGCAGGCCAGGAACATCATCTTCCCCAAACAAGGATATGACGTGTTCTGAAACGACGCCTGCGTATGGAGCCTCACAAGTTGCAGTAACTGCAGCAATTGCGTCCTGGCGACCGTAACAGAAGTTACGAATACTGTGTTTCATTTCTCCGGGTTATGGTAGAGGACGCATTTTCAGAACGACTCATCATTTCGGGCGAATCTACATTGCCCTGTCGGGTAAAATAAGCCGTCATAAGGTAAGAATTAGGGGGTCACAACATCCTGGCGGCGTCGTCGAACACGAAAGAGACTCGCCAAAACTGAATGTATTTTGTGCCATTTCTATTCACAAAGTTTATGGACCTTCCTTTCTTGCGGAGGAAACTGTCACAAAGTCGGTCGTTTCCTCAATTCACGAAGATTTCGGTGGTTTCTATTTTATGTATGATGGCGCCCCGCTTCACTTTCATCTTGAGGTTGCGGTGTTATCTTAATAACACCATCATACAATATAGGATTGGAACAGGCGGATAACAAGATGTTATTCACAGCTTTTGGCCTCCCAGGGCTTAGGCCTCACAACCCGCGTGTTTTTTTCTATAAGGGATACCTAAAAGACTGAGTTTTTATCTCGTTTATGGCAGCTACTCTTCAAGAGCTGAGAAGTTGAATTATTGAAGCTCTCTATTCAATAGACACGGACCTATTGATTCATGTGTGGAATTAAATGGAATACCATTTACATGTTTCTCGAGAAACGAATGGCACTCATGTTGAGTGTACGGTATAATGTCCGTGCAAACATAAATCTTTGAACCTTCCTCTACCCAGTGGCATGCAATATGTGTTTCCGACTTTCATAGTTAGTCTAAAATAGACAACTGAAATCTGTTTTTTTTCCTTTTTGAATCATCCTGTGTATTAGCGTCTTTGACCTGGTTGGGTTGGGTTGTTTGTGGGAAGAGACCAAACTGCGAGGTCATCGGTGTCTTCGGATTGGGGAAGGACGGGGAACGAAGTCGGCCGTGCCTTTTCGAAGGAGCCATCCCGGCATTTGCCCGGAGCGATTTAGGGAAATCTTGGAGCACCTAAATCAGAATGGCCCGACGCGGGATTGAACCGTCGTCCTCCCGAATGCGAGGCAAGTGTGCTAAAAACTGCGCCCTCAGTCTCTTCGACCTGGAATATCATTGACTGAAGTAGAATTTTCTTCAGTTATGAGTCTCGATTGAATAACGAACGAAAGGATAACGTTCTGCGAGTCGGGGCGTTGACTGTCAGAAGGCAGAACGTGGTAGGGAAGCTAGTGCCAGAAAATCTGAAAAGGAATTGCAAAGACTCAATCTAGATATAGTGGAAGTCAGTGAAGTGAAATGAAACGAAGATAACGATTTCTGGTCAGATGAGTATAGGGTTATATCAACAGCAGCAGATAATGGTACAACAGGAGTAGGATTCGTTACGAATAGGAAGGTAGGGCAGAGAGTTGGTTACTGGGAACAGTTCAGTGATGGGATTGTTATTATAACAATGGACAGCAAACCAACATCGACAACAATAGTTAAGATATATATGCTGATGTCGCAAGCTGAAGATGAAGAGATAGAGAAAGTATCTGAGGATATAGAAGGAGGGTTGTTCTTATAATAATGGACAGCAAACCAACATCGACAACAATAGTTAAGGTATATATGTTGATGTCACAAGCTGAAGGTGAAGAGATAGAGAAAGTACATGAGGATATTGAAGGCTAATACAGTACATAAAGGGAGATGGCAAGATAGCGCTCCTCGCACTCGGCGAGTTTCTATTGTTTGTCTTGCTGTTTGCCAGACCCTACGCTGGCGAGCAAGGTCGCCGGATCTCTGCCAAGATGAGAACGTTAGGAGCATTATGGACAGGCCATCCAACCTACTAGCAACTTTGTCGATCTATCCAGTTGGACAGAATTTGGTAGGAGGCATCCAACAACTGTATCACTCATAGCCATGCCGAATAACTGTTTGGATAAGGCCCAGATGTGGACCAGCGCGTTATTGACGTTCTAAATTTGTGAAGATTTTGCTCTTGTATTAAAGATCTAATTTTTTGGTATTGTAATCGTTTGTTTGTGCATAACATCTACCGATTTTCGTCTCATTCGGATAATTCTTTCGTGTTGCATTAAGTTTCGGCGTGCAGCCGCAAGAATTTTCCTTCTTCTAATATTTCGGCTGTATAACGTTCAACCATCTTCAGAGTGAGCAGCAAGACTGAAGATGGCTCAGCGTTATACAGCCGAAATATTAGAAGAAGAAGGAGAATTCTTGCGGCTGCACACCCGGAACTTAATGGAACAGTCTTTGCACCGCCAAAACCTGAAGATTCACACAAAATTCTTTCGTGGTACGTCTTTTTAGTCTTAGAGAGTATATATCGCAAATTAACTTGAAACATTTACGAGAATTACCTTTACTAACAAAGTCGCTTTGTGCTACCACTACACATGGGAGTAGTTCAGTTAAAATTAAAGCATCTTGCTTATAAACTGCAATAACTGGCACACCCGAAAATGCAGGAAAAAGTTATTACACCAGATACCCAATAATAACCACTATCTGAAACAGAAGTGTTAAACATGATTGTAACTCAGGCTTGTATTACTGAAGTATTTGAATCCGTACAACAACAAAGTGTCTGAAGCATACATCCGCCATTACCTAATGTTGAAACACGGGTGTTTAGCCACGGACGCTGCCCAGCGTGCCTGGTTGGAAAAAAATGTATCGGGGGAGAGAATCAGAGAGTAATCCCTCCGCCACTCACCAACTTAACGGTACTCCATGACAAAAAACTGGATACCCTTTCGATGTAGTTCAAGCTCTCAGGTTTTTTGCTTACATCACCTCAAACTAGCAAAATAGATATACCACGCTACAGGTTCCCTTCATCCGCGAAAATTTCATATACAGATCAACCACACCTCCACGCATTCCGGTTTCATTAGCAAGAGAAGGACAGAGGATGCAGTAAAGCTGAGCCGTGGCGCCATTGAATTAGCAGGCTATTTTGTCTGGCGTCACTGTCTCAGGTGTAGTTTCGACTATCACTCTTGCGACCCCATTGCCCATATCTATAGTCAAGTTTGTATCTGTGGGTTGTGTCCTTAGAAGGTCTTTGGCTGCCGATATATATACGGAGTTCGCTGGTCCGAGAGAGAGTCTTCAGCAAGGTCCTGGAATCTATCCTCACCCGACGCATCCACCAGCATCTCCGCCAGCACCGCCTCCTTCCCGTTACCCAGTGTGGCTTTCAGCCGTCCTTCTCTTCCGACGACCTTCTCCTTCACCTCACTCATCTCCTTTCCGAACAGCTTAATTCCCGTCGCTCCGCAATCTTCCTCTCCCTGGACCTCGAACGTGCCTATGACCGCGTATGGCATTCCGGTCTCCTCTTCAAGCTCCAGACCTTCGCCCTTCCCATTAACTACGTCCGTCTGATCGGCTCCTTTCTCTCCCGCCGTCCTTCCTATGTCACCATCCATAACACAGATTCCTACACCTTTTTCCCCTCCGCCGGTGTGCCCCAAGGCTCCGTCCTCTCCCCCCATCTGTACCTTTTGTACACGGCGGACATGCCGCCGCCGTCACCCCCCGTCTACCTTCTCCAGTTTGCCGATGCCACCGCCTTCCTTGCCCTTGCCCCCACCCTGCAGCGCTCCCAACACCTTCTCCAATCCCATCTTGACCGGTTCACCGCTTGGTGCAACCAGTGGTTGCTCAAGGTCAATCCCTCCAAAACCCAGGCGATCGTTGTAGGCAAAACCACCCCTTCCTTCCGCCTCCTTGATTTCCACATCACCATCTATGGCCGTCCTATCGCCCTCACTCCCACCCTTAAGTACCTTGGCGTCACCCTCGACCATCGCCTCTCCTTGACTCCCCACCTCCGGACAATCCAAGCCAAGGCACGTTCCCGACTCAGTCTCCTCAAGCTCCTCTCCGGCCGTACGTGGGGTCTGGACCCCTCCACCATCCTCCACACCTGTAAATCCCTCATCCGCCCTATCCTTTGTTGTCCCCATCCGGCTTGGATCTCCGCCCCCCCTACCATTTATAAATCCCTCCAAATCCTTGAACGCCATGCTCTCCGCCTCACCTATCGCATCCGTCTCCCCTCCCCTACGCGGATCCTGTACGATCTCATACCCTTCCCCCACCTCCTCCTTTTCCTTGAAAGGATACGGATCCAGTACACCTCCCGTAAACTCGATCCTCCTCACCCGCTCATCTCCCCGATCCTCTCTCACCCCCGCCCGCTGCCGCGCCTGTATTCCCACGTCCCACCCGGTCTCTATCTCTCCACCCTCCTTACCCTCTCCCAAGGTGGCTTCCGCCAGCTCCCCTTCCCTGTTGATGTCCTCCTCCCCTCCATCTACCCCTCCTATCAACTTTGACCCTGCCCCACCCCCCACTTCCGGTGTCCTTTCCTTTAGGCACCCTCCCTCCCTTCTCTTCCCTTCCCTTCTCTTTCCTTTTTCCCTGTCCCCTCCCTCCACCCCTCTTCCACCGGGCTTCCCCTCCCCCTTCCTCCCTCCCCCCTATCTCCCCTGCCCGTGGCATCTCTGCTCTCCCCTCTCGGTCTCCCACTTCCCTTCCTCCTCCTCCTCTCTCGGCAGGTCTCCGGACTCGCACACGCATAGTGAACATTCGCGCGCCGGAGATCATCGCCATCAGTGTCTCATGTGTGTATTTCGTTTTGTGTTTCGCGTTCTTTCGCAGTTCCAACTCCACTGTTCACATGTGCCGTCGCCGTCCTCCGTGTTTTGTGCGCCGTGTCAACAAGTGTTAGTGTTTTTATCGTCAAGCGTGAACGGCTTCATGTTTGTTGTTTTTTTGTATCTCCATTTTTTGCCCGCCGTTTTTTTGTATTATCTGTATCACCTCTATGTCATGTTATTGTTCCACTTAAGGCTGAAGAGCAGCGTAATTTGCTGCTGACAGCCCGCCTGTGTAGGTGATTATAATTACAGTAAAGGGAAATAACAGTCCGAGAGAGAGGCACGAAGTTTGGAGATTGGCGACAGCGTCGCGACGAGAGGTGGTCACGAGGTCCGAGTGGCCGAAGCCACGAGCTGACCGGGGTCAGTGTCGACTACAAGCAGTAGGCCGACATTCCGTCGGTTGGTTGGGAGCATTCGTGTCGGACGACCGCTCGTGCCCTGGCTGCCCTCTTCAACCTGGCTTTCATCGGCACTACTCAGTAACCGATGCGACGCGCCGGGGACCCATGGAACTGCTCGCTGATAAAGAGGAGTAACATTCTGTAATCCACGTGGTGATTTGTTTCATTGTCTACCTGCCCTCCTTATTATTTTTTGGTATGCACCCGACCCCCAGAGTTTTAGTCGACGGGCTCTTTGGTCGTAAATATAGGCCGTACTATTGTACTAAGACACTAGTTGTCGTTTGAAAATTTGTCTCGCTATTATATTGCCTTTCCTTTCCGATTTGTACCCGATCATTAATGTTCTAAGTAATCAGCTCTTGGTCGTAAATACAGCCAGAACACTTATATTAAGACACAGGTTGCCGATAAACAAAAGAGGGACCTTGTGGTTAGATTTAGCTGTCAGCCGGTTCCATTCTTTGACTGTAGTTGCATTTCTGTCATTTGTTATAATCTGAGCAACCTGTTGTACTAAGCTCTTCGTTTCTGTTTTTGAAAGACCGGGTCATTATTGGAGTATTTTAGCTGGGTCTTGTGGTTCCGCCGAGTGAGTTCTCTTGTAATAAATGTTCACAAGTAATGTTTTGAGACGTTCCTTCAGAGCGGTCTTAATAACTGACAATCAGTTTAACTTTGAAAATATTAACAGCCAACTGTCATCACGGCTTTAGTCAAAATGAAATTGTCAGAAGGGACGGGTGGGGATCCAGTCGCACCTAGGTTGACGATTGAAATTAAGAGGTTGGTTGCTTTGAAGTAAGCCTTATCATTGTCATATTGTTTGCTAATTTGTTTAACCTTCAAGCACAGGTGCGCTTCTTAACTCCGAACCTTTCGACATACAGCATTCAGATTGAAAGTTAAGTCATCTTTTTTAAGTAACTGAATCAGTTTTGTTATCAATGGTGCTTATACGGATATCTTGTGTTGCAGATGGACATTTAATAAGACAGACTGTGTCCAGCGCGGTAATAAACATCACTGTTTCACCCGATAACCGGCGGACTGCAGGTCCGACCGGCCGTCTTGTAATCATTGTCATAATATTTGCTGTTTTGCAGTACAGCACTTCAGATCGCTTTTACAAAGATTAAAAGCTTACTCGACTTAAGTTTTAAAGTCAAAAGAATTTTGCAACTTTGTTTATTTTGTTAAAGAAAATTTTATGGTTGAATGCTTCGATTATCTGTAAAACACAGTTTATATATTGCTAAATAAACAGGTTGTGTGAAAAGAAAGTTATACTGGTGGGTTCTCCCTTCCACGTTTGCCTTAATTCCAGTAGGTACCACGTATCAAATGCTGCACACAATACAAGTGCGATGGATATGTACAACAGTTTGTTGCTTTTTCAGAGGACTTTTTCTATAATATGCTGTCAGTTACTGTTAATTGTCACAGAAATTACTCTACATGGAGAGTTTTATCGCCTGAAAGGGGTGTGATTGATTGGTTTTACTATCATCCTGTCCTTTGTTTTACTCAATAACTCTTACACGTAGGTCTTCTCGTCGATTGTACGTAGAACCTCACCATTTCTTATCTTTTCAGCCCATCTATTATTCAGCTTCTTTCTATGGCTGCACGTCTCAAACACTTAGAGTTTCTTCTTTTTTATTTTACGGGTCATAAATCACTCCCATGCAATGCTGTACTCCAAACGTACATTCTAAGAAATCTCTTCCTCGTGTTACGATCGATGGGGAACAAAATGGCAACACCAAGAAGGAGTTGTCAGACATAAACGAAACTTTGTAAGCGTGTTTCTACATCTGAAAGATGACGTCTGTTCAAAATGCGCGCCAGTCGCGTTTGAGGAAGCAAACTAGGTTTGCTTTAAACACATTCTGTACCAGTCGTAAGCGTTAGTTGCCGTTGCAGTTGGACATAGTGAGTTGATATTATCCAAGAAAGCCTTTAAGGAGACTAAGACACCTTATCAAAGCCTCACAGAGTTTGTACTAAAAGCTGGATGTTCCTTCTGCGATATTGCAGAATGACTTGGCAGCCACGTAGCCAAGTGACTGATAACAGGGGTGATCTCGACAATGTTCGGTCTCAAGAAGCCTGTGCTTCGGACGGTCATGTGGCACCATCAAGAGAGAAGACCATTTCTAACATTCTGCGTGGTGTCTGTTTCTTCTATATCGTGTCTCCCTACCACTTTCGCGCAACGACGCTCTGAGCGTGTTTTTTACGGATTTGACTAGTTTGAACCTGTGACCTGTTGCTGGTAATGAGACGCCAGACCACACATGACATGTAGAATTCAGAAGAGTTCAGTGAGACTAGCGAAGATATAACCAAATACTTAGTGATTTCAGCATCAGCTTCACTGCACTCCCTGTAAAAGAATCTTAATATTAACTAAATTTAGTGGAAGGGGTTCAAGGCTTTCCTATTTTTAGTTAGCTGGTAAAATAACGTCGAAAAAGCAGTTAAGTTTACCATTGGAAATTTTATTCTACTCACAAAACATTGTTTATAAATTGCACTATTGATGAAAGGAAATGTTTTAATACAGGATGGTAAAAACCAACTGCGTTCAACAAAAATGTGAACGAATATTCCCTGAATGGGTTTCCAAGTTCTACAATGGATCGAAGGATGATCTATGCCATATCACATCTATAATCTAGGTTTAAATTAAGTTTCACAAAAGATAAAACTATCGAAGTGGTCTACAGTGACCCTCAATTATCTTTAATTACTTATCTAACTTGTCGTAAATTACAGTGGCTGATGTGGCTTCTCAATAACTATATAACAGAAAAATCATCGCATTTCAGATTTTTACTTCAAGTGGCAAATGTGAACACCATCAGCTTTAATTGACGATCGACACTAGTATTACGCAAAAAGGGGGTGTAACAGATGAGACTTCTGCAGTTCTGAGTGCAGCTTTATGCGCTGTTATGCGGCATCGTGTGCGTTCATTACCTTGTCGGTGTTCGTCAGGGGGCGGCGGACAGCACAGCTCCGCTCACCTCGCCGTCTTGGAAGCAACTCTCTCCTAACTTCTCCTTACTACAATTTACCGAAGTTGGTTTAAAAAAACTATCTGGCTGTGTTTTCATCTGACCAATCAGGGTCTCAATGTTAACCTTGAGCTCTGCCTACAAAAATTCTGTCAATCCAATGAGAAACGTTAAACTTTTCGTGGTGGGGCAATGTTTTTAAAGTTTTCAACGTAACAGAGACGCGAAGAAGTCTCACGCTAAAACTTGCAGCTGGGGTGTGGCCCTTTTTGTGTTATTGTATAATCTATACTGTTCTTCTGGAGGGCTCTATCTTTTAACATGGGCTGGGGGGGTGGTCCTGACGTAACAGAGACGCGAGAAAGTCTCACGCTAAAACATGCGGCTGGGGTGGCCCTTTTTGTGTTATCGTAAGATCTATACTGTTCTTCTGGAGGGCTCTAGCTTTTAACATGGGCTGGGAGGTGGTCCTAACGGTTAGCTGGCGACGTGAGTGTCCGTCCCTTATCGTAGGGCCTTCTAACTTAACACGGTTCTGCTCTCGGCTTCTGTTCTCGTTTCTACCCTCGGAACTGCGTCTGTCTCATGGTGGGTAGGTATGACATGCATTTAGGCATTCTTGTGTTAGTCTGTGGTATTCCATTTGCTCACTCGTTACTCGTATTACTTTGGTTAATTTAATGTCACGATTTATTCGGAGCTATGTGACATACTACTGGATTTGCTTATCATGTCAGGGTTTTCATGGAAGGTGTTGGATTTGCCTGACACCTTACACATTGTGTACGACGCATTGCTCTGGCACATCGTACTACATCTGCAGCAGCAATCTGAGCAGCAGTAGTTGGCTCCACAGTTCCACAACAAAGTTACTAACCGGTTACTTCAAGGACAGCTCAGAGCCAGACGCCCTGTAATGTGCATTCCACAGATTCCAACCACACGCCATTTACCATTTGCGAGGTAAGTGGTGTTGAGCGAGAACTCGCTGGAGGGCAGGGTGGTGGTCTGTGGTCTATTCTGATGAAAGTCGCTTCTGCCTCGGTTCCGTGTGCTAGTTAGAAGGAGGTCAGTACGGACCTGCAACCAACCCATCTGCGTTCTACACTCATTGAACCCGCACCTGAAGTTTTGGTCTGGTGTGTGATTTCATGCGACAGCAGCACCACTCTCGTGGTTACCCCACGCACTCTGACTGCAAATCTGTACGCCAGTGTCCGCCCCCCGGTAGCTCAGTCGTCAGCGCGACAGACTGTCAACGCTAAGGGCCCGGGTTCTATTGTCGGCTGGGTCGGAGATTTTCTCCGCTCATGGACTGTGTTGTGTTATCCTGATCACCATCATTTCATCCACATCGACGCGCAAGCCGCCGAAGTGGCGTCAAATCGAAAGGCTTGCACCAGCGCGAGCGGTCTACCCGACGGGAGGCCCTCGTCGCACGCCGTTGTTATTGTTGTTGTACGCCAGTGTGGTGATTCTATATTTTGTGTTCCCATTCAGGAACAGCATTGCAGGGAGGTGTTTACCAACAGGAAAACGCTGGCCCACACACCGCTGTTGTAATACAAAATGCGCAGCAGAGTGACGTCACGCTGCCTTGGGCTACTCGATCACCCGATCTGTCTCCGGTGGAGCATGTATGGGACACGACCGGACGACAATGAACGTCATCCACAAACAGCATTAACCGTCCCTGTACTGAGTTAGCAAGTGCAGCAGGCAATGAAATCCATCCCACAAACTAACATCCAGCATCCGGTACTTCACAACGTCGTGAATTCGTGAATGAACGTTTGCATACTTGCATTCAACATTCTGGCGGTTACATCGGCTATTAATGTACCAGCGTTGCACGTGCGCAAAGGCTTATCTCTTAACCAGATCGTTTTTCGGTCAGTGTACTAGACTTATTTTGGTCACGAATGTTGTCTTCGTGGTCTCGTTTGTGTCCTCCGTGTTTCGTCCCTTCATACATTACTTATCTTGCCAGACCGCAGAATTTTGTCCCTTTGTTTACTTCGTTACTGCAATTTTGATGTTAAGCTTGTCCTTAGTTGAAGACGGCTTCAAACACAAGAAATGTACTTTGGAATTGAGTTGCCTTAACAACACAGGTACACAGGTTTCTTTTCCGGATGATCGGCAGGTTCTAACAACCCATTCGACAAGTCTAACTCTTCCATCCGCCTCCCCTAATACTAATCTTACGTGATGGTTAGTTAGATGCCGCTTATTTGTCTTACTCCTAATTTTTTATATAAGGGGCGACCAGAAAGTTTCCGTTCGAAGGCCGTACAGTCCAGAATCGGCATGCTTCTCAGGAACAATCTCCGTTTACATTGAGGCAATAATCCTACCGACGCACCAGGATGAAGACACCCGTTTGTTCAAATATCATGTCCTGTTGCGCGAAGAAGTCCGTAACTGCCTGCTGCACTTCCTCGCCCAACAGGAATCGTCGCCGCGCGGGATTAGCCGAGCTGTCTGAGGCGCTGCAGTCATGGACTGTGCGGCTGGTCCCGGCGGAGGTTGGAGTCCTCCCTCGGGCATGGGTGTGTGTTTGTTCTTAGGTTAATTTAGGTTAAGTAGTGTGTAAGCTTAGGGACTAATGACCTTAGCAGTTAAGTCCCATAAGATTTCACACACATTTGAACATTTTTTTGAACAGGAATCGTCAACCCTTCAAGGCTCCTTGGAGTGTGATGATTGAATGGGGATCGGTCGCGGCTCTAGGACGATTGCTGAGTTGGCGTTGACTTCTGGGTTACGACATTTTCGATGTGGGGTCGTGCGTTAGCATGATGCAGCAGCACTCCTTGTCGCGGGAACTTGGCGCATCATTCAACAATCGCGATTTTCGACTGACCTGCTGCCCTACACACGTTCTCCATTCTCCGATCAAAGTCTACCTGTGTTTGTGCTTCGGTAGCCTAGGAAAGAGTAACAGCACGTCAGTCCTGTTTGGAAACTGCTGGTAATAACGTCGCCATAGTTCACTTTGCAGCATTTAGCGCATGCACTCTGGAATGCTAGGAGTGCTACACTAATCCATTGCCTACATAACGGTGCTTATGTTTCTGCATCGGAGTTGTGCTGCATTACATACACGCTGGAGTAACACCCACAGACGGAAAGTTTTGATCGCTCCTAATACGATATGACGTGATCAAGGTCACAAAAATCTTGTAATCGTATCTGCCGGGCTCTTTCTCTTTGCTATAGCCATTCTCTTACATTTATCCACACTTAAAGAGTCGTTGCATTTGTTATACTGACTGAAAATAATGGCGAAGACTTCCTTCATTTCCTAACGTTCATACAAAGGATGTGACAGTGAAGAAATGTGGACTGAATGGAATAGAGTGGACAACCACAGATTTCAACTGTGTGGTCAACAAAGTCTGACCACACCAAGACATTATCTTTGTTTAATTATCGTGAATACGGGGTAGCGGGAGGTCAGATATTTACAAAAAAAAAAAAAAAATGTCGCAAAACTGTAATGCGTTTTCAGAATTTGTAATTTTATTTACATGACCAGTTCCAGCATCTCATTAAAGACATCTTCAGGTCCCTGGATGTTAAGAACAACGACTATACATGTAGTATATGTCAAATGACGTAAAATGAAGTGTAATAACAAAAGTTATTAAAAGCTATGAAATGCAGCATGCAGCGTTAAGAAGAGTACCTTTACACACAAAGCACAACAAAGCTGGTTAACATCGAAAGCATTTGGACATAGCAGAGTTCAATTAGAACATGCCAAACATTACAAAAAACAATAAAAGACAACATATAAAAATAGATGCACAAATGAATAAAGCTTGTCTTATCTTTTCTTAGGGTTTCGTGCCGCAATCGGTATAAACGGAGCCATTATTGGGTCACTTTGTTGTTCGTTTGTTTGTCTGTCTGTCAGTCCGACTGTTAAAAACCCTTTTTCTCAGGAACAGGTAGCCATATCAAGTAGAAATTTCTGTCACACATTACTGTCGATGGTCCCTCGGCGTTATAATAATCGTGAGCTTGTTAGTAAATGCAGTCAAAAGATAGGGTTGTTTATGTCACTTATTTTGATACTCGCAAACTCACTACTTAAAACCTGTAGTGTACTTCCCGTCGACATAGAATCATGAAATTTTGCAAGAAACAATGTTTCACAATACAAGCAAAGCAGAAAAATAAGGAAATCGTTAATCTGCAATTATATCACACAAAAAGTATCTTTCTTTTGTCTCTTATTATCCTACTTCAGATTTTAAATTAGAACATGCTAGGAAGTCTTGGAATCCTTGAGACCAATATCTTGCGAATATCAATGACGATAACAGCAAAAATCTTCGAGACTCTCTATTCCTGAAATGTATGAACTGTCTATATACGCATCTGGCCATTTTTTTTTCTCTTAAATTTCCGTATCTCAAATAGATGATAATCACCATAGTTCTTAAGAAAACTATCCGCATTCAAATTAGGGAGTAGCGATTTCAGCTATGAAGTAAACAATATAGTGCATATTTATCGCTCAAGTAAAATCATCACAAGTGGTGTATCAGAATTAGTTGTAACATTATCAAAAAACGTAACCAGAGGGAAAACCCAACGCCCGATGAATTAGTAAGCAGATAGCGGTAGGCAAAGAACGTACAAGGAATACTCGTAAAATACCTAGAGGACATAATGCTATATCTCAATCAAAAAATAAAAAGATATGACTTTGACTACCTTAAACATCGCTTAATCGGTGACCAATACTAGGGTGGAACAAACAAGGAGCCCTAAAATCCATGTCAACCCAGCGGGGTCCCCCGAAAATCTCAGCTACCTAATTACTATTTCCTTGCTAATATGAGGTCATCGTAATGACGACCTGTTTATAGAATCAAAGAACCCATTCAAATATGAACTAAAACGTAGGTACTTATTTTGCAAAAGGTAGTGTGGGGAAGAACCAGGCTAAAAATAATTAGAATAAGGATGGTTTTTCCTAGGAATTACTGTGATTTTCACGTATATTAGTTACGGAAATTTTTTATAAAAGATGACTAGACAAGCTTTATTCGTTTGTGAGTCCGACTTTGTAGATAGTCTATTTTTAGTTTTTTTTAAGTTTTTGGCATGTTCTAGTTTATCTCTGTTCGTCGAAATACTTAGTTTCAATGTTAACCAGATTGTGTACATATTCTGCTTTGCGTGCACTGGTATTCTTTATAACGCTGAGTGTTGCATTTGTAGGTTTTAAGGACTTCTATTATTACGCTTCGTTACCTGTAATGTGAAGTAGTGGTATACCTCGATACATACTACATGTATACTCGTTGTTTTTAACGTACAGGTAACTTAAAATGGTGTTAATGAGATAAGGAGACCGGTCGTGTAAGTGAAATGACAACTTCTGAAAACATGCGGCTGTTTGCTATTTTTTCTGTGGTAAACACCAAGAGAAGGTTGGAGTATCATGGTCCAAGCACATTGCAACCACAGCACACCTGCGCCTGCCATACGGAAAGTAGTAATGGACTTTCCTCCACAACTCTTAAAATCATCCAGTTCAGTTGGTCAGAGGGTATCAGACATCAAGGATCGGAATCGATGTCCCACAATGATAGACGATGCATTTGGAAAGCGTGAACTGATAACATGTGGCGTTACATCATTTTCACACCTGTTTTTTCCGTTTAGCTAATGGAATGGTTGTCATCTGCGGATATGGTGGATCTTAGACGAGAGAGCACATTCTGCCAAGATTTAGGAGACACATATCGTCACACCCTCCCCAAGGCCCCATCCGCCATGGTGATGGGTAAGGTTGGCTGTTGGTTGTTATGAAAGCTGCTGGCGGACAGAGATGTATAGAAAACATCAGAACTACAAAAAGAGTGCCATTCGTCTTTCGTAATTCTCGTGACACAAATTTCTGAGTGTTACTATCAATCTGAGGTGGCTGTTAAGCCCCAGAAGGGATCTCTCACAGTATAAGGGGTATTACCTGTAATAAATCTCCTGACAGATTTACATAAATGAAGATTAAGAACTGAAGGATACGGAAGAGATCCTTCTACGTATTAGGCAGGATGTAATCGGTGTCGATGGTCACCCGGAAAAACCAGTTAGAAACAGAGGTTTTCGGCTGATCCCGGCGGAGATTCGAGTCCTCCCTCGGACATGGGTGTGTGTGTGTGTGTGTGTGTGTGTGTTGGTCCTTAGGATAATTTAGGTTAAGTAGTGTGTAAGCTTAGGGTTAAGTCCCATAAGATTTCATACACATTTGAACAGAGCTTTTACATGTTTGATGAGGTTGGAGATTACTTGCTGGTCCATGATTTGTCTGAAAAGGGTGTTGTTAGAAGGTAGAAATCTGATTTTTATAAAGTCGTGCTCAACGTCAAAGGAAATACGTGATAATGAAATCACAGAATAAGTACTCAACTAATTTAAAGTTTCTACCAAATTGGACTGAGCATCTCATTCTTTAGGCAGAGATAAGGGATAGCATTTTGCAAAGAGTTTACAAGATAAACTTTAAAAAAAGCAAAACAAATGTAATGAATTGTAGTCCAATTAAAAGGGTTGTTCAAAAGGAAACAAACTGAGAAACGAATGTTAAATATAGTAGACGAGTTTTTCCTTACGGGTAGAATAATGAATGGCGATAGTAGGAGTAAGGAATGTATAAAATGTAGACTGGAGATAGCAAAGAAAGTTTATCTGTGAAACAGAATAATGTTAACATCTAACGTTAAATTAAGTTAGAGGAAGTAGGAGTGCTGCGTTCTATGGAAGTGGAATATGGACTATGAAAGTTACGGACGAAAAGAGAAAAGAAGATTTTAAAATGTCTTGCTAAAGAAGACTGCTAAGACTGGACTAGTGGCCAGTGTAATTAATGAAGACATACTGAACCAAATACGGTAGAAATTTGCTTTACGGAAGAAACTGACGAAAAGTGAACTCCGTCCGAACAGGCCTTGCAAGGCCCAACGGTACCGACCGTCCGCCGTGTCATCTTCTGCTCAATGGCGTCACTGGATGCGGATATGGATGGGCATGTGGTCAGCACACCGCTCTCTCGGTCCTATGTCGGTTTACGAGATAGGTGAAATTGACAAAAAAGTAGGACAAATCGATAGTAAGTGTCCTGAGGGATCTAGAAATGGTTAATTTGGTAGTGAAACTACGTGTGGAGGGGGAGGTGGTATACAAATTATGGACGGCTGCCAAACAGTGGACTACAGTCACCTAGTAATAATGGATATAGTCTGCAGTAGTTACGGAGAGATGGAGAGACCTGCATAGAAGGGCCTAAGCGGAGAGCAGTCTTCAGACTTATGACTACTCCCACAATACGTAAATAACCTGCCTAGTGGTTTTTGGTGACCACTGTAAGACGAAAATCTGGCCATGGTTGTTGGGAACATCATCTCCACAGGATTCGTACAATATCGCTAACACAGCACAGCTACGGTGAGATTCACGATGTGAATCCTAGGCAGTGAAAGAAATCGGCTTATCGCGCAGGTAAGGGGCACAGTATTTTCCCCGACATGGTCCTCAACAGCTGGTGCAAAGCTCCCATTCGTCCCCTCCACACAAAGTTACCTTGCAACCCAAGTTGCTGTTCGTTCGCCGCTACGCTGGAGGATTAACCTCTTGCACTTAACTGCGTTTAAAAGTGCCCCGATTTCCAGAGCGTTAAACTAAAAGACGCTTAACCTCAGAATCCCCACTTGCATTAGCGCGGAGTAAAATTCTACGTTTTTCGTTCATTTTATTGTCGCGAGACAAGAAGCTTCCCGCTTGGCTTATGTGTGTCTTTACTAGCATTTTGTTTTAAGAGTCAGTGCTATTTGGTTTCCATTAAAAACTTGATAAACCTGGCGCTGAGAATGAAAGCAACAGACCCAAATCTAAATATTAATTCTCCACTTAAAAATGTATTAACGAACGGAGATACTAGCACACCAGGGTTCGGCAGAAATTTAATACAGCCAAGATCGCATAAGTGCTTCTTTATTTTAAAAGACTGGTTTCAACAGGCTTTGCTGTCATCTTCTGGTCTTAAAATTTTTTATTTCAAAACGTGTTCATTGTGAGCTGTATCCTAATGCTATATTGTCATATTAGTGAATTAAGAGTAACATATTACGCACAGGTTCAGTTGTACCATATACGCCGTCTAATGTGGATCAGCAATGAATACATCATGTGAAGCTAGCCTAAACTCATGTGCCAAAGCGCGCTTTACTTTTTATTGTCGTTTTTAAGACTTAAGAAACACCTGTCAGCTCTACATATAGGGACATGGCCATGCGTACAACGAGCCTTTAGGGTGTAAATGTTTTATTTCTGGTAAACCTCTGCGTAATGTGCTACACTTTATCCACTAATATGACAACGACGCATAAAGTTCCAACTCAAAGCGAACAAGTTTTGTAACAAATATTTTTAGGACCAGTAGATGACAGCAAAGTCTGTCGAAACCTGTTGTCAAAAATAAAGAACTATTTATGCGATCATTCCTATAGAAAGTTTTTTACTCAGTAAAACAGACCGTTCCTTCTCAGTGCTCAACATGAGAAAATACACTCACACCATTGTCGGATGTCCGTATACTCACATATGAGAGATATTGTAAAAATCATCCCAGGTACTGATACGGAGTTGGAGAAGGTACCAGGCTTGAAACAACACTGAATGAGCAGTGGGATTGGTCAGTTTTAATTTTCATTTTCATATTCATCGAAACCATCTTGTGCAGCGAAGCGAACAGCCCGGAGTCAATGGAAAGGGGCGCAGGTCACTCCTGTTCACAAAAAGTGTAAAACTACGAAAGCTCTGATTTTCTGCCAAATATCGCTAACATGTTCTAAGTTAAAATTAATACGTCACTCCTGGAGGAGAAGAAATTTCTCTCGAAGAATCGGCACGGATACAAGAAAATCTATTCCTGTTAAATATTGCTTGCTTAACCAGCACATGATTTACTGCAAAGTGGAAATGCCGATGACAGGTCGATTCTGCCTATCCTGAATCCCGACAATCTTTCGGTACTGAAAGACGTCTTCGGCGAATAAGTAAGATACAGTCATGCGAAGCATCTTCTTAGATGTGCGGTTGGATAAGAGAATTATTGACTAATAAGATTCGCCACCACATATTGGAGGATAAATGTTCTACATTGCGAAGGTTCTACATCTACATGCACATGGACACCCTGCAAATCACATTCATGTGCATGGCAGAGGGTTCATCGAACCACCTGACAATTCTCTATTATTCCAATCTCGCATAGCGCGCGGAAAGAAAGAACACCTATGTCTTTCCTACGAGCTCTGATTTTCCTTGTTTTATTAGATGTTGTGGGGGCTACGGAAGCCCAATAGTACCTCTAGTGTTCTCAATTTAGAGAAAAGGTTTATCAGACAGGATCAGAATCACAATGTTCGCTAACTACTCTGTTATGTAGGGGAAGTT
Source organism: Schistocerca serialis cubense (assembly GCF_023864345.2). NCBI lineage: Eukaryota > Metazoa > Arthropoda > Insecta > Orthoptera > Acrididae > Schistocerca > Schistocerca serialis. The sequence continues at coordinate 225,202,596 of NC_064642.1, forward strand.
TATTTTATTTTATTTAGTGTATGTGGTTTTCAAGTACAAATGGTTTCATATTTAAATACATACAGACAGATAAAGATAAAATCAACATACATTATAACACATAAATAATGTCTCGTCTTATGGACATTCATTTAAGGATAAAGTAGGCATACACAGGTTCTTACAATAAGGTATCTTGTCATAGATAAGATAAAATTATCATATAGAAATTGTTGCTATAAGGTCATTCAGCAATCACATATATGGAATCTATAGAGTCTCTTTAAAGTTCTATGTCTAGGTTTCCCATCCACTCGACGGCTGCAGGGGAGGCTGCATAAAGTTTTCGAATGGATCCTTTAAACGCACGTTTAGAGTATTCCTGAATGATGTGCTGGATCGTTTGCTCTGGATGTCCACAATCGCACTGTGGTGAATCTCGTATGCCTCATCTACAGAGCATCTCGCCACTTCTGCCATGACCAGTTGTGAGTCTATTGAGTATAACCCAAGTTCTTCTTGGCATGTCTGTACCAGGTAGGTTTCCACCAGGTGATATTTCATTACAGTTCTTGGATAGTCCGGTCTGAGACCATTAATTTTTCCATGTATCCATAGCATCGTAAGACGTAGCAATTAAGGTTTTGAGCTTTTCTCCATGGTGGTCTTCTAGATCTTAGTCGGAAAAGATTTGGGACAATGTCCTGATGGATTGGAAGGTTGGTATTGGAGGAGATTTTACACCATTCATTAACTAAGGCGGTTTCCCACCTAAGATGTGGTGGAGCTATACTGCAGAGAACAGGAAGCCAAGGTAGTGGGGTGGATTTAATGGTCCCAGTTATGGTTCTCATGGTATTGTTTAGTTGAATATCTACTTTAGGCGTGTGGCTGCTGTTAAGCCAAACAGTGCTGCAATATTCCGCAACAGAGTATACCAGCGCTACAGAAGAAATATTCTGAGTATGTACATCAGCTCCCCAGCTAGTATTGGCGAGCTTTTGAATAATATTATTTCTTGTACGTATCTTAGCAAGTAGGGGAAGTATTGTCACTGAACGAGCATGAGGAATTCAGATAGCTTGGAAGAAATCTCCACTTGGAGTAATGGATGGGAGCTCTCCTTGAATGTAGATGAATGCAAGGTACCTGATCACAAAATGGGGGCCTAAATTCCTGTAACACGTCACATCAGATAAATATTTGCAACATAAGTGTACCGAGGACGTTAGGTAGGAAGGAGTTGACTAGTGCTATCGTCACGGTAAATGGCGAAATAGTTTTGAAATTTCACGATGAATAGTTCAGTATCCATTGCATCTTCTGCCTTACTTCTGAACATCCCTTGTCTCCCAGTTGTATAGGGGTAATACTAAGAAATATAAAACAGGATATTTCACTGATGATGCTGTGATGTACGGGAAGGTGTCGAAGTTCAGCGACTGTGGGAGGAAACAAAATGATATAGACACAATTTCTGGCTGGTGTGATGAATGAAAGCTAGCTGTAAATGTGGTAAACGTAAGTTACTGCGGAAAAACAAACCCGTAATATTTGCATACAGGGTTGGTTGTGGCCTGCTTTATACAGTCACGTCGTTTAAATATCTGGACGTAACGTTGGAAAGCGATATGAAATGGGATGAGCATGCAAGGATTGTGGTTGGGAAGGCGACTGGCCGACTTCCACTTAATTAGGTAAAGTGTGATTCATCCGTAAGCGAGACCATGTGTAGGACGCTAGTAATTCTTCAGTACTGCTCGAATCTTTCGGATCCGTACCGTGCCGGATTAACGGAAGACATCGAAGTAATTCAGAGGTGGGCTGCCAGATTTGTTACCGGAAGCTTCGAACAACACGCAAGGGTTACGGAAATGCCTCGGCAACTCATGATGGTATGATGAAGCAGTTCGAATCAACTGGAGAACTGGGCGTCGTTCCAGTAAGAGGCGGACAACCAGTTCACCACAGGTGGTTGATGAAATCACTGTTGCTATGGCGGCCGACCGGGGTGGCCGTGCCGTTCTAGGCGCTACAGTCTGGAACCGAGCGACCGCTCCGGTCGCAGGTTCGAATCCTGCCGCGGGCGTGGATGTGTGTGATGTCCTTAGTTTAGTTATGTTTAATTAGTTCTAAGTTCTAGGCGACTGATGACCTCAGAAGTTAAGTCGCATAGTGCACAGAGCCATTTGAACCATTTGTTGCTATGGCAGACAACGCAGCTCGCAATTCCCGATCGTCAGGCTGTGTGCGTGCTGTGTCATAACAGTTGATCATCCGCCGTACGGAAGGTGCTTAAAACCATTCTCAAATGCTATCCTTAGGATATCCATGTCGTATAACAGCTTGCACCACAGGACAAACAATGACTTGATGACTTCGCTCTCCATTTTCTCGCAAGGATTGAAATTGACAAGGGCTGTTCATGGACCATTCTATGGAAAGATGGATGAGGTTAACACACAGAATTGCCAAATGTGGTCATCTTCACCTCCAGCCTCTGTGCATGACGTTCCTCTGTATGGTGAACGTGTTACCGTATGATGTGGCTTCACAGCGTCATTCACCATTGGCCCATTATTTTTTTAATAGGCTGGCGCTCAAGAACTAAAGACGTGCAATGTGACTGGCCACCGTTACTGCGATGTGCTTCGTCAGCACGTCGTACTCGCCCTAAGGAGAGAGACGCATTGAACTCAATGGTTTTCATGCTTCTCCGATCGACATTTGGAAACGATGGAATTATCAGCCGATAGTTTCCATATGCTTGTCCTACACGATCACATGATCTCACTCCCTGTGATTTCTGGGTTTTGGGCTGCCTGAAGGACAGGGTTTCCCAGAGGTACACTCACACATGTGCTGATCTCAAGCGCAGCATATCAAGAGAGGCAGTCAGTATAACTACGGACATGCTTCGTTTTGCTGTTCAGAATGCAATCCTGCGCTTTCAGTCTCTTCTGAACACTGATGGGTGCCATATTGAGCCCCTTTTGTAGTAATAATGGTACCGGTAAGTAGTGGTCATCATTTACTGTAGCAACACATTGAAAGTCTTTCAGTTGAATTGATTCTGTATTATTTCTCTTTCCATGTTCTTCACATTAATGCTACCACGTTTGGTCCTGATACGGCGATGGTACGGCAATTAGTTTCCGTGTTATAAGGTGTTAATCAGGGAAAGTTTAATTTTAACCATCCACCATATAGGCGAGACGGCCAGTGATCTCTCTAGCGCAGATGTCCACCAAGCTCGAAATATTACGGGAATCGGCAAAATACCGCGAGTAATGAGGATATAGGGCAAGGGGGACTACTTTAGTAGTGTGTGGGTAAGTTGTGAATTTGGTAAGTTGAGAATCTGGTCCGAGCTGAGTCGTGCTCTGGTAATCTGTGCAGCTGCAATGACCACTGTGTCCGGATGGCTCGGTGTCAGAGCATCTGCCTAATTAGTAGGAGACACGTGTTCGAACCCCAGTCCGCCATAAATTTTCAACTTCCCCCATTGATTTCAATCAATGCCCACTTGCAGCCACTGTTTGCAATTTTTTTAGTGTTAATATCAGCTGCATCAGGACACCCTGTAAAATCAGTGGCGACAAGTGGAAATGTGTGTGCAACATCGGGAATTGAACCCAGGTGCCCTCCCCAGCCGACTAACACTTCATCCTAGTGCCACCTATCCGCTGTCACCGTCCATGGGTCCCGTGAGTCGGCCGTGGTCCGTGCATCTGCGCTGAACGCTGCGTCAGGGTGGCGCTGTGGTTAACTCATCTGCCTAGCAAGGAAATCCCGGCTTCCAGTCCCAGTCCGGCACAAATTGTCACTCGTTGCCTGTGATTCCGGATAAAGTCCTGTTTGCAGCTGTTGTTAGTTCCTTCTCTTCCCTTGCCTTTTTCCCCTCCGCACTCTCAATTTACGTGATATATATCAGAGCGGTGGGAACTGGTCCAGTAGATTAGGAGGAGATATGGATCGTAAAAACATATATAGAAGCACGTACACCCCATTTTTATAATTTTTATAGCTCTCACACCTGTCAAGATACACTATACGATTCTCTTGGAATTCCTGATCCCACCCCTGTATATCAACGATTTCTAATGCTGTCCAACAGTGTGGTACAGGGCAGTAGGGCATTTAAGTTTATTATTTAATTTTATAAAACATCACCGTGCAATTTATGATTCATTAAACTGCATGAGATTAGCAAATAAAAGAACTGATACCTCACAATATTCAAAACGATTAATTAACATCACCGAAAGAACTGTTGAGAAAAGAACAAAGAGATACATGAAACTTCATGACAGATTAAAACTGTGTGGAGCAAATGCTCTACCATCTGAGCTACCCAAGCACGAATCATGACCTTTGCTCACAGCCTTAATCCGGCCAGTGTCTCTTCTTCTACCATCTAAAAAAAAATTCACAGAACCTCTCCTGCATACCTTGCAGAACTAGCACTTCTGGAAGAAAGGATATTGCGGAGACATGGTTTAGCCACAGCCTGATGGATGTTCCGAGGGTGAAATTTTCACTCTGCAGTGGAGTGTGCGCTAATATGAAACTTCCTGGCGGATTAAAACTGTATGCTGGGCCGAGGCTCGAGCTCGGGACCTTTGCCTTTTACGGGCAAGTGCTCTACCACTTCGGTGCGGCACACAGTTTTAATTTGTCAGGAAGTTTCATATCAGCGCACACTCCGCTGCAGAGTGAAAATTTCATTGTTTTGCACATTTTGAGATTTAGACCACCAGATACATAAACACATTTCGGAAGTTACATAAATTTCAGTTTTTGAATGAACAAATAGCAAACTGTTACTTTATTATTCCAACATAAAAGGTTGTGGTTTTTCCACCGTGGGAACTACCGCCGATTCAAAGCGCCAGCGACCCAGCACGAGGAGGGAGCCGAACGCCGTGCGACGAGCGCCCGACACACGGACACTGCAGCCATTCAGCAAACGCGTAGGGAGTAGGCCGGAGAACGCCCTCGCTTCGCATAAGAATGGACACCTTGCGAAGAGCCTGGTGGACAATGAGACGCGTGCCGAAATCTCCTGCAGCCACTGGGAAAAAGCGTCAAGAATGTGCGCGTGGAGGCGTCGGCATCTTCTGGCTCACAGCAGCCATTTTACCTGCCTTGGGAAGCAAGAACTTGCCTACAGTTCCAGGACCCCTGCAGACATAAAAGCGCCAACAATTTGCACAGTGAGGGGGCGAGCGGGCGGTGAATCTATGGAACTGCGAAAGAAGTCAGCCTGCTTAAAAAGACGTTTTCTGGACAGAATGAACGTTCCTTATAAATCACGAACCCCAGCAGATTCTGCGAAGAAGCACAAACATGAGACCGTCCACACCTCACGCAGAGAGAACCATTACGTAGGAGTGTAGCGTAGCTGCTTTCACAGCAACTTAAAAAATGGTTCAAATGGCTCTGAGCACTATGGCACGTAACAGCTGAGGTCATCAGTCTCCTAGAACTTAAAACTACTTAAACCTAACTGACCTAAGGACATCACACACATCCATCCCCGAGGCAGGATTCGAACCTGCGACGTAGCAGTCGCGTGGTTCCGGACTGAAGCGCCTAGAACGGCTCGGCCACCGCGGCCGGTTTGTATACAAGAGACTGATCTTGCAAAAGCAATTATAATTTAATTATTTTTCAAATAACATAATTATATTCTACATTTTGATTTATATTAAAATTGTAATTATATCCACAATTATTGCCATTATTGCACCTTTTGTGACTTATTCAGAAAGAAGTAATTATTTATATGTGAATCTCCCTGGACATGAAAGAATCGATACCTCGCAAGAGATCTGTGTTGTGAGTAGGTTTACCTTTGTTCTTCGTGAGTTGATTTGTTTATGGCGTGTGTTACGAAGAAGTTATGCCTGATCTTGATCGTGTGTGGTTCTGTAGTAGCAGAAGTATAGGAGTAAATTTCAATGAAGATGGAATCAATAAGTCCAAAACTGCTAATACATTTATTATTGACGTTAATGTTATGCACAGAGGCGAAACCGAACGTTTGTTTTTGACTTAATGCAAACAGTTTATGAACAAGAAAATATAGCCAATGAGACGAAGAAGACTACAACTGACTACAACAAAAAATGTAGGCAAAACGAAATTGCTTCAATATTTCATTAATCCTAGGTTTTTTCAGTCTTTTTCTCCAGCGCTCATTAACAGTGGAGGCTAACTGCCAGACCCTCACCATTGTCAAGATAATATTCTATTAGGCATTTTCATTTATTCTTGTAAAATTAAGTGAAAATTAAAGTGGTGACCATAAGATTATCCATACAGCAATAAGTAAAAGGGCTGTTCGAAAGAAACGTCCGATCGATTGTGAATCTAAAGCGAAAATCAAAGATATTTTATTTGCAATACTTCGCTGCTTCCTCGAGCTTCGCTGCTCCGACTCAGATATTCGATGCAGCGTTATACCAACTTTCCAGTACCCTCGTTATAGAAAGCAGCCGGCTGTGCTTTCTGCCACTTCTCTAGGGTTGTCACGAGTTCATCGTCTCTGTCAGAATGTTGTCTTCCTAGCCAGTGGATCATTGGAACAGAGATGTCTTTCAGAGGGAGCCAAGTGCGGGTTGTATGGTGGATGGTCAAATACTTCCCATGGAAAATGTTGTAGAGGCGTCTTCGTTGCGGCGGAGAATTATCATGAAGGAGGAAATGCATCACAGGTGCTATATATGGGATGACACGAAATCAGGGCACCCACACTTAGCGGGAGACACTTTACGTGCCCACTCTCTGTTCAGAACTGAAAAGAACAACGTGACGCAATCGGCAAGCATATTAGAGACGCTGCCTTATACATTTACCCAAAGCTTCATAGGATTTGCACCGTCGTTTTCATTTCACGACCTACCAGACCTTACTTTCGAATAGCCCCCGCGTTTTAATTTTAAATATAACATATTAAATATGAACAATAATGTTTGCTAGGCAAATAACAAATAACGAAAGGAATGTAAGAAAAGCAGATATTAACTAGATTTATTTCAAATACAATACATTCATGCAATATATGATATTAGCGAATAAAGCTACACTGATAAGGTAAAACATTATGACCTTTGCCCACCACAACGTTGGATGCCACCTGTTGGCGTTGCGAGCACGTGACGCGGTAACTGAAGTAAGTAAGCGGGGCCAACACGGACATGGGATCACTCTAGCGAAGATATAGGTTGCAAATGGGGAAATCCATTGAGATAAGCCACTTCGAAAGAATGCAGATTACTTCTGCAGAGAGCTGTGAACGCGCATCTAGGAAACCACAGAGCTGGTCGAATGTTCACGTGCTACCGGCGTGAGCGTCTACGGAAAGAGATAGGACAGTAAAACTAACAATACGCGTTAAATGATTGAATGTCCACGAACCTTCACAGAACGTGCTGCTAGGAGGTTTCTCTGCTCTGTAAAGTAGGATAGATGGTGATCTGTGGAATCTCTGCCGAAACAGAACAATATCGGTGCACGCACAAGTGTTTCGGGGAACACCGTTCATCGTACATTGTTGAACACAGAGTTCCGCAGCGGGCCACCCATACGTGTTCGCATATTGAACCAACAACATCGTCAAATAAGATTGCAGTGCGAGCGGAACTGTCGGTATTCGTCCATCGATCGATGGAAAGGTGTCGGCTCCTCGGGTGAATCACATTTTTGCTACATTAGGTCGCTGGTCGTCTCCCCAAACGCCGTAATCGAGGTGAAGGTAGTCTCTAAACGTGCAGCGCGCCATGGACACAGGCTGGTGGGAGCAGTCTTATGCTGTGGGAGACATTCTCCGGCGCATGCATGGGCCTATGGTAGCAACCGATGACACGCTGACAGCCGCGAACCACCTACATCCCATACATGATGTCTTCCCCGACTCCGATGTCATCTCTTAGCAGTATAATTATCCGTGGCTTGGAGCCAGAACAGTGCTGCACTGGTTTGAGAGGCATTATAGTGAACTCACATTGATGACTCGGAGACCAACTTCGCCTGATGTAAAACCTATGGAAACCATCTAGGTCACTGTCGGGTGTCATCACAACGTACGAAAACCGGCGGCACGCTATTTACGCGAATTACATGACCTGTTGCGTAGACATGCAATGCCACATTCCTAGACAAACCTACACTTCGTGATTAAAAGTATACGGACACCTGGCTGAAAATGACTTACAAGTTCGTGGCGCCCTCCATCGGTAATGTTGGAATTCAGTGTGGTGTGGGCCCACCCTTAGCCTTGATGACAGCTTCCATTCTCGCAGGCATACGTTCAATCAAGTGCTGGAAGGTTTCTTGGGGAATGGCAGCCCATTCTTCACGGAGTGCTGCAAATGGTTGAAATGGCTCTGAGCACTATGGGACTTAACTTCTGAGGTCATTAGTCCCCTAGAACTTAGAACTACTTAAACATAACTAACCTAAGGACATAACACACATCCATGCCCGAGGCAGGATTCGAACCTGCGACCGTAGCGGTTGCGCGGTTCCAGGCTGTAGCGCCTAGAACCGCTCGACCATTCGGGCCAACAGAGTGCTGCACTGAGGAGAGGTGTCGATGTCAGTCGTTGAGGCCTGGCACGACGTCGGCGTTCCAAAACATCCCAAAGGTGTTGTATAGGATTCAGGTCAGGACTCTGTGCAGGCCAGTCCATTACAGTGTTGTTACTGTCGTGTAACCACTCCGCCACAGGCTGTGCACTACGAACAGTACTCGATCGTGTTGAGAGATGCAATCGCCATCCCAAAATTGCTCTTCAACAGTGAGAAGCAAGAAGGTGCTTAAAACATCAATGTAGGTCTCTGCTGTCATAGTGCCAAGCAAAACAACAAGGAGTCCAGACCTCCTCCATGGAAAACATGACCATACTATAACACCACCTCCTCCGAATTTTAGTGTCGGCACTACACACGTCGGCAGATGACGTTCACCGGGCATTCGCCATACCCACAACCTGCCATCGGATCGCCACACTGTGTACCGTGACTCATCACTCCACACAACGTATTTCCACTGTTCAATCGTCCAATGTTTACGTTCCTTACACCAAGCGAGGCGTCGTTTGGTATTTATCGGCGTGATGTATGGCGTATGAGCAGCCGCTCGACCATGAAATCCAAGTTTTCTCACCTCCCGCCTGACTGTCATAGTACATGCAGTGGCTCCTGATGCAGTTTGGAATTCCTGTGTGTTGGTTTGGATAGATGTCTGCCTATTACATATTACGACCTTCTTCAACTGTCAGCGATCTCTGTCAGTCAACAGACGAGGTCTGCCTGTAGGCCTTTGTGCTGTACGTGTCCATTCACGTTTCCACTTCACTATCACATCGGAAACAGTGGATCTAGTTTAGGAGTGTGGAAATCTCACGTACAGACGTATGACACAAGTAACACCCAATCACCTGACAATGTTCGAAGCTCGAGAGTTTCGCTGAGTACCGTACTCTGCTCTCTCAAGATGTCAAATGAATATCGAGGTCACTGATATGGGGCATCTGGCAGTAGGTGGCAGCACAATGCACCTAATATGAAGAACTATGTTTTTGGGGGTGTCCTGATATTTTTGATCACATAGCATACCAACAAACTGTCGGATCCCTGATACCCAGAGACAGTGATGCACTTCGTTCCAAAGACGGACAAACGGGCTATTACGCAAGATGTCATAGTGTTTTGGCTCGTCAGTGTATTATATATTGGTATGATTCCGGCTCCCTCAAGAGGTAAAGAATACTGATCTGGTTACAAGAACCAAGACATTTATGAGCTCTGTTTGGGTTGAAATGAAATATGTAAGAAACTTTCTTCATATTGCCAAAACTGCCTTATGCATTTCCTTAAAAGTAATACAGATTTGGCCAAGTGAAGTACAACCCATTTGACTGGAACACGAAGAAGCTCAAGATTTCAGCGGCGAATGCTGACTTGTACAGGGACTTGAGAAACTAAGGTACACACTTCCTCCTACCGTACGACCAATATGCAATAAGAGTAGCGCATTGTCAGAAGAGAGTATATAGTTCTGGGTGCCCTGCAGACATAGTTATCAGTTGTTCTGCCGTACGCATAACAGGTGCATCACAGTCAGCGAGTGAAATTGGCGTGACAACTGGAAAAGTACTCCAAAGCCTAAGCATGTGATGCATTACGACTGTTGTGAACGAACTGGTCGTAGGTTCACAGCGAAATTCTGGCGGTGTATGCACGAAATGCAGTGTCGCATCGAGCCATATTGGTATGGTGCCAACCATTTGACGAAGGTCACACAGACGTGGGTCATGCTGTTACGGTTGAAATCTTACACCACGCGATTTTCGTCTATTTTTCACGCTGAAAGAACACCTGAGGGAAAGAGATTTTCCAACGATGAGGACGTTCACACAGCAGTTCTCGAATGACACCGTGACCAAGGAGCGGATTTCTGTCATGAAGGAACTGAACGACAGATGACCTCACGTATGGCTCAGATCCATGGGCCAAGATTAGTGTCACTAGGATGCGGACATTGCAGCGCCCGCAGAACAAGGTTCTCAGGTAGAGCCTGCACGCCCCACCACTCATAAGAATGGAATGATAATTAAATCAAGATCTTAAGCTGTCGACAGGCGTTGATATACATCAACGGGGACAGTTGAAAATTTGTGCTCCGGACGGGATTCGAACCCGGGCACCGAGGGCACAGAGGATAGAGTGACTGCAGGGATTTATCCCTTGCACGCTCCCCGCTAGACCCACATTCCCAACTTAATGTCTACGCACTACATTCGTAGTGCTCCTGCCCATTACACTCTTTACTCGCGGCAGACAATCTTACCGAATCCCGTAAGAGTTCGGTTAATGCGTGTGCATCGGCACAGAAGAAGAAGATCAACGGCCGGTTAGCCTTATCTGTAAGAAGATGGTATCTGTTCTTTCGGACATGTCCGGAAGAACAGATACCACCTTCATATACTCTTGAGAATTGAGACTCTCCAAGAGGATGCGGATATTGTCCCCTTCAAGACGACCATACACAACAACGCATGGCTGCTCTATGAGAAAGTGGATGACCTGCGGAGCACTTTCCATGGGCTACGCAACCTTGGCACTACACTTCCACGTCGCTGGCATCGACATCCGATTCCTCTAAACATCCTAGAGGAATCGGATACCGACCTTGGCTGACGACAGACCCGTCACGCCCACTGCTGCTGCATCCTTCCACGGGCCTAGCGCCTCATTCTACATCCAATGCTTTCCCACTCTACCTGCCCATGCCGGGCTACGTTTTTCTGCCTCACTATTGTTGTACTGTCCCCGTTGGAGAGTGGTACGGGACTCCAAGTTCCTCCGTCGCGCCTCCAAAGTGTATTGTCATACTGTCAGCCATGAGTTCTGTGTGTTGAGGAACAGATCGTCTGAAGACAGGAATCTTTTATAGATGTCATGTAACTTTTTGTGTGGATGCTGAATACAACTATCTTTATAAGGTAAGTACTTACATAAAGTTTTATTTGTGGGCATACATGCATGTAGTAAACTCACAGACACTCAAGAATCAGTATTCGTTGTGATTCAGTCCTAGGAAACTGACAAAGAGAAAATGGCGACGTTGCCTGTATTGTACCGCTGTAAGTTTGCGATAATGTACCAGTAGAATTTAAAAAAACTTGCTCGTGTAGGGTGCTTTAAAAACGCATTTTGCATTATTCGTGCAACATAGTGCTTATAAGGGATGTGGTGAATTTACGTGGTGAATTTACTGACGCGTTCATTGTCGAACGTTATTAATCAAGTAATTATTTTGTATTGCAGTATGACCACAGACAGGTGTTATGGAAAGTGGAACGCAGGTGAATAGCTCTTGGCTGTGAGAGTATATCAAAATCGGGATCATTGATTAAATCAGTGGCGTAGCGTGGTTGTAAAGGTTGGGAAGACCCTACATTTATTATAGGGAGACAAAATAGTACAGTAAACAATAATTTAAAGAAATGAAACAAAATGCATCAAATAAAACAACAACAACAACAACAGCTACTACTACTACTACTACTACTACTACTACCACCACCACTACCGACGCCACTAGTAACAATAATAATAACTAACTTATTCAAGAAACGTTGAAAAATTTGTAAAACTCCAGCAGCAAGAGAAAAACACTTATTATTTTCTTGTACACAAGTGCGATGCGCCTGTCTTTTCAGTCCATGAATGAGTCTATAACTCGGTCTACAAAGATCTAATCAGTGGATAGCTCTCCAAGTAACGTCTTTTCTATTGCTAACGTGCTCAAACACGACAGCCGGGTGTGGCACATTGAATTCCTTACATAATTCTCCAGTCTTTTAAGAGTACTCATGCTTCGTTCACTGCTTGCTGTAGTTGCGGGTAGGGTCAAAATCAAACGCAGGAACTTCGTTGTTTCTTCATATATGGAGTCTAAATCATTGTTGACAATGTACTTTAAGAGGATTCTTGGAGATAAGTGTTTTTTCACATCAGCGTGTATGGTACATAGTGCATTTTCAAGTTGTTCTTGTTTGAAAAAAGGGTACTGTTCTAATAACTGAAGCAGTTTCAACTTTGGGAATTCTTTTTGATAGTTCGGGAAACACTTTTCGTACAAAAGTTCACAAACTGAATTTGAGGAAACTCTTGAAACCTTCTTTCCATCTGAACAATTTGCAAATCCAGTATCTCGCAAGTTAGTGCCCTGAGAGATGTCTTTTGACAGTCACGGATTGATAAGTTGCCATTTACGCAGAAACTGCATTTAATGCATTCTTCAACAAATGTTTCTGCTCTTAGCTGTCGTAAGTTTCTCAAAACAGTTCTTATTTCGTCGTGGCAAGCAGTTATACTGACAGATTTTGACTGAAGAACATTAAAGAAATGAACGACATAAACAAAGCACTCTCGGTAGAAAGAAAGTAGGTAGACAAACGTAAGATCATAGATCTGTCGTTTTATTCTCACAGCACAGCTCAAAGATTCTGGGTCCCACTGAGAGTCTAAAAATGGTTCAAATGGCTCTGAGCACTATGGGACTTTATATCTGTGGTCATCAGTTCCCTAGAACTTAGAACTACTTAAACCTAACTAACCTAAGGACATCACACACACCCATGCCCGAGGCAGGATTCGAACCTGCGACCGTAGCGGTCACGCGGTTTCAGACTGAAGCGCCTAGAACCGCACGACCTGAGAGTCTGTATCATCAATTGTATAATTAAAAACACTATATAGCTATGAGAAATGACTAGATATTGTTGAAACTGCTCTGGAATGAAAGTTCCAGCGAGTGTTGCTTGCATGTGGCAGTTTAAATCCTTCCCCAGTTAGCAATACAGTTCGTTTTGATGATTAGCTGAAAAATCACTTACAAACATGCGTACTTGTCGTATGATTTTGGAGGCATCTAACAGTACCAAATTGAGTTGGTGTGCTGGTGTGCGAAACAATGAATAAACAGCGCATAGGGACAGAACTGCTTCACCAATTGTTGTAGTCCTCTTTCTCTGCCCACCATTACTGAAGCGCCATCATATGTTTCACTAACCACTTTTCTTTCCACATTCCATTTTTTCAATACTGCATGAATAATGTTTGACAAACCGTCAGCAGTTTCATCTCCAGAAACATCGTAAAATCTAACGAAGCTTTCCTCAATTTTGCCTGCAGTACAGTATCTGAATATTATACTCGATTGACTCTTGCATGACACGTCTAATACTTCATCAACTTGAATCGAAGTGAAATTGCAGTTCTGAATTTCAGATCTCATTTTCTCATTAACTACCAGAGTTATCATTTCTATTACATCATCTGTATATCTGGAGAAGTTCCTTTAAAGGTTGAAGATGATTACAGATGGTCTTGGATTAACTGCTCTCCTTGAGCTAGTTACTTGTAAATCTAACAATTCCAGATAGTTACCTTTGTAGCTGGAGGATTCATCTTCTCGATGGCCGCGAAAGGCTAGTTCTTGTTTACAAAGAAATACAATTGCCTCAGTAATACAGGCCAATACTCTCCTATTGGATGCAACTTGTTCGTTGTATTTTATTGCTGTCAGACGAGCGGCTTCAGAAGGGGCGTGCTCAATTCTACTTTTGCCCAATAACGGAAATGTTTCTTTGTTCTGCAGGTGACGTTTTGATATCTGATGCTTTGGTGCTTTCCGGTCAAAGTTCTTTATTGTACAAATGCCCTTATTGTACCATTCCTTTTCACCACCAAACAGAAGACATATATAACAATATAATCTGTTATTAACATCATTCGCAGTCAGCCAAGTATACTTTTCGTACCAGCTGTCTGAAAAGTGAGGTTTTGTTTGGCTTCACTTAAAACTACGCAGAGTATAGGAGTAGGTCATTTGTCCTTCAATTCGCACTTGTTTTCGTACGTTACGTTAATGTAGGAAAAGGCGTTTTTAATAAAAATTCTATAAGGTGTTCGGTTGCTCGCTCACTCATGTTGGCGACACAACGAAAATATGCACTAAAATCACACAAGAATGACTATGAACACAAACCGCGCCACTGTTCACTTCCGTGTTAAAAGCCAGCGTAGAAGCGGCAGAGACTAGTCTCGATACCTGCTAGCAAGTGCAGCGCACCGGTCTTCGCGGTAGAGGGGGAGTGGAGGGGGCGCAGGACCACACAGCCAGGTAAGGGAAGGGAGGCAGACTGAGAGCAGTCGAGTCTCAAGCAGGCAACTACACCAATACTCAGGGTGTGGCGCGGGCTGCAAGAATGATGTCTTCGCACATTTAGAGCTCTTAGCAGAAAGTTATTTATATTTTTCTTATGAATTACTATTGTATCTTTTTTAAGCACGAATACAGGGGAGACTAAGTCTCAAAGTCTCCCCTCACGCTACGCCACTGGATTAAATGAATGTGGACGCAAACAAAATGTACCTAAGCCAAAAATTAGGGGGCGTGCTGAACATAAAAATGAAAGAAGGAAACGGGAATAGAGCACTTTTTAGACCGCAGTAACGTGTTTTCCAGCGAAGTTGAAACGAATTCGAACAGCATATTCTTACATTTGAGCAGATGACGTTCGACTTATGAATGTCGGATATAAGGAAAATAGCTTTCGATAATGCAGAACGAAACAGATTGCCCCATAATTTCAACGCTGAAGAAGCCATGGTAGGCAAAAGCTAGGCGAAAGGTGTCCCAAGAAATATCACATGATCGCCGAATCTGTTGTAAATGATGAAAACTCTAAGCAGACTTTGAGGTCTAGCGACGAAGATTGTAAATTGACGAGTAGTCTGTGCCACAAAACATTAATCGAAGCAAAGGAGAATACGTCTACAACTATAGCTTCACCAGGGTAAAGGAAGTGTTTTGCAGACTCTACGGGGAAGCGGAGGTGTTGCGAGTTATGCGAGGAAGACCCAATTTCTAAGATGATTAGATGTATGAAACGCAAAATGTGGACGATATACAGAGGCGGGAAAAGGAGTGAAAACGTTATATTGTAATGCCTGAAAACAATAATATTGTAAGAACTGAAATATGAGAATGTTTCCTTAAACTTGGAGCGCTAAATGTCTTCAAGCTCAGGAACATAGGTTATAGCAGTGGTACAATTTATGCACTCACTCTTACAAATTAGGAAAATAGATTTATAATTTGTACCACTTGGTAATGTTCAGAAAATTTGGTGCAATGTGTTTGTTTCACTCAAAATTTCAGTCTGATGTATCAGATATCAAGAACAACATCGCGTAGTTGAGGATGGCAGTGCTTAATGATTTTATAACTCGCCAATCTGCAACCAACACAACCTGCGCTTGAATGTGGTTCTGGTGGTAGGTGACAAATGATTCGCAGATTCAGATACGGATCACTACATACAGCTCTCACGAGTTTTTGGTCATAGTGGCTACGAAGTACGAGTTGTCAGAGAAACAGAAGGCGTGTTGCAAGTCGACACGCCGCTGTCGTGATCGACAGCGCCGCTAAGGTCGAAGCTGAGGGAGGGCGATGGTGCGGGGAAGACGTGGAGCTGGCAACTAGAGGGAAGAAAACCCTCCACGTCGAACACTGCCGACGGGCGTTCGGTGTGACCTGTTAAGCCGCTACGCCCACGCGGATGACGTCGGTGATCGATCCGTGACGGCCAGGGTGCTAGTGGCCGCCCCCCGTTTCAAAAGTCGCATTGCTAAGTACACTGCCATGTGCAGCTGCGTGAAAGATCAGCTGACCCCATGACTGCAGTAGCCACTCAGTAGTTTGCGTGGGAATCTAGGGATAAAGCAACAGACGTGGTAACTGTGTAACATGAATTGTTTTCGCAGTTTCGAATGTAGACAACCATTAGCTGTATAAGGAAATGACGACAACGATGACTTGTGCCGGACTGGGACTCGAACCCAAATATCCCGCTTTACGCGAGCGGTCACCTGAACCACTTAGACCACCCGTGCACAAACAACGGCCAGACCCAAATTTATATATGACGTTGTTCCTGCGTCGCAACCTATTCTCGTGCACACGTTACGTAATTCCCGTACAGGGGAGAACATTTTAGCTGAAAGTCGCTGCCTGGTGTCAGCGAACAAAAGGCATACTGCAGTGGCTGTGTTGTTAGGAAGAATAATTTTACATTGCATCGTTCTTCCTAACAACACAGCCACTGCAATATCGCATTTATCCGCCGATACCACGCAACGACTTGGTTAAACAAAATTGTCCTCCATGGTACAGGTATTAGATGATGTGTGTACGACTACAGACTGTGACGCAAGAGCGACGACAGTCTTGGCAGATTCTCTAGAAGGATATTTCCGCTGCGTACACTATGTGATGAAAAGTATCCGGACACCTGGCTCAAAATGACTTACAAGTTTGTGCTGCCCTCCACCGGTAATGCTGGAATCCACTATGGTGTTGGCCCACCCTTAGTCTTGATGACAGCTTCCACTCTCGCAGGCATACGTTCAATCAGGTGCTGGCAGCCCATTTTTCACGGAGTGCTGCACTGAGGAGAGGTATCGATGTCGATCGGTGAGGCCTGGCACGGAGGTGTTCTATAGGATTCAGGTCAGGACTCTGTGCACGCCAGTCCATTACAGGGATGTTATTGTCGTGTAATCACTCCGCCACAGGCCGTGCGTTATGAACAGGTGTTAGATCGTGTTGAGAGATGCAATCGCCATCCCCGAATTGCTCTTCGACAGTGGGATATATGTTTTTCTAAGGCGTATGTATATCTTCCTGTGGTGTGTCATTGCAAACTGAAACTATATGCTTTGCTTAGTTTTTAACGTAATTTGGTTGTGTTGAAATGTCAACAGGCACGTTTCACTCTTGCGTGTGCTAGTTCTCGATAGTGATAAAAATATCAATGTAGGCCTCTACTGTGACAGTTCCACGCAAAGCGACAAGGGGTGCAAGCCCCCTCCATGAAAAACACGACCACACCACAACACACCACCACCTCCGAATTTTATTGTTGGCAACTACACACGCTGACAGATCACGTTCACCGGGCATTCGCCATACCCACACCCTGCCATCGGATCCGCACATTGTGTACCGTGACTCGTCACTCCACACAACGTTTTTCCACTGTTCAGTCGACCAATGTTTACGCTGCTTGCACCAAGCGAGTCGTCGTTTGGCATTTACCGACGTGACATGTGGCTTATGTGCAGCCACTTGACCATGAAAGCTAAGTTTTCTCACCTCCCACCTAACTGTCATAGTACTTGCAGTGGATGATGATGCAGTTTGGAATTCCTGTGTGATGGTCTCCCTACTACTCCTTACGACCCTCTTCAACTGTCGGCGGTCTCTGCCAGTCAACAGACGAGGTCGGCCTGTACGCTTTTGCGCCATAGTGTCCGTTCACGTATTGACTTCTGTATCACACCGGAAACAGTGGACCTAGGGATGATTAGGATTCTGTAAATCTCGCGTACAGACGTATGACACAGGTGACACCCTATCACTTGACCACATTCGAAGTCCGTGAGTTCCGGGAAATGTTCATTCTGCTCTTTCACGATGTCGAATTACTACTGAGATCGCTGATATGGAGTACCTGGCAGTAGGTTGCACCACAATGCCTCTAATACGAAAAACGTATGTTTCTGAGGGTGTCCGGATACTTTTGACTACATGGTGTACGTTTCGTTTAACTAATAATAAGTGTTTTTCTAAGGCGTATGTATATCTTCCTGTGGTGTGTCATTGCAAACTGAAACTATATGCTTTGCTTAGTTTTTAACGCACGAGTAATTTGGTTGTGTTGAAATGTCAACAGGCACGTTTAACTCTTGCGTGTGCTAGGTTCTCGATAGTGATGAAGGATATGCATATTTATAAGTACAGTGAAAAATGCTGCATTATAATCATAGTACATGACATTCTGATGATGAGGTCATCTCAGTATACAAGCAGTAGTACATGGCCCAGTCACATTAACGTTACTGCTGCCTATGCTCGTTGTCAACGTGCAATGACCACTCACAGGCGGCACGTGACAGCTATAACAGTGGAGGGTATATAAAGCGTGTTGGCAGGAACCATGAAAAAACCTCAGTCGTTGTCACGATGTGAAAACGGAGAGATTTATCTGACGCCTGAAAGATAATTATTGGCTCTCTCACCAAGGATGCAAGCAATCCCGAAATTACTAAATTTGTAAACCGTTCGCTTGCTGCCATGGGAAAAGTGTACCGTGTATGAAAAAATCCAAAACTGACAGCGAAGCAGCTGTGGTACACCTCCGGCCACAGACGACACGCGTGAATGACAGCAGCGGATATATATAGGGGCCAACAGATATGCCACTGCTGAGCAACTGGCTGTCCAGAAAGACCAAGGGGCTAGAAGCAGTGTGTGCTCAACGACCGTTCAGCGAACATTGCTGCAGATGGTCCTCTGCAACAAGCTCCAGGTTCATGCACGCTTGCTGACTGCTGTTCATCGCCGATGAACGCAAGTGAACGTCCACTGAGTGGCAACAGGTTTTCTTTTCAGACGAATCACATTTCGTCCTCCATCAGACAGTGGGTGTTTGCGTCTATGGAGTGAAACATCTGACGGCAAACATCTTGCAACAACCACCGGTAGGATACAGGCCAGCGGTGGGAATGTTATTGTCGGGGAATGTTTTCGTAGCATACCTTTGGTGATTTCGTTATTCTGGAAAACACAAGGGATTAACACAAGTATGCACCTGTCCTTTTGGGGCCATGTCCATCTCTACATATAAGTAAACATTCCAGAATTTGAATCAAGAACAACTGCCAACTTAAATAACCTAGAAGTAGATTCCTCAGTGTAGCGAAGCAGTTAAAATCAGTTAATAGGGGCAAGGCTTCCGGTCCAGATTGTATACCAGTCAGATTCCTTTCAGAGTGTGCTGATACAACAGCTGCCTACTCAGCAGATGTATATAACCTCTGGCTCGTCGAAAGAGCCGTTACTAAAGACTGGAAAGTTGTGCACGTCACACCAATACCCAAGAAAGTAAATAGGAGCCTTCAGCTTAAATACAGACCCATATCGATATTGTCGATTTGCAGTAGAATTTTGTAGGATTTACTATGTTGTAACATAATGGGTTACCTTGAAGAAAACGTTTTATTGACTAACAGGCAACACCAATACAGAAAATATCGTCCTTGTGAAATATAACTAGCTCTTTATTCTCGCGAAGTAACGAAGGCTATCGACGTGGGATGTCAAACTGATTCAAAATTTTTATATTTCCAGAAGGCTTTTGACACCGTTCGTCAAAAGCGACTTATAATCAAATTTCATGCCTATGGAGTATCGTCTCAGTTGTGCCACTGTATTCGTGATATCCTGTCAATATAGTCACAGTACGTAGCAATTGACGAAAATGCGTCGAATAAAACAAAAGTGATATTCGGCGTTCCCGAAGGAACTGTTATAAGGCCTCTGCTGTTCTTCAAATACATAAACGATTCAGGAAGCAATCTGAGCAGCCGTCTTAGATTGTTTTCACATGATGCTGTCATTTACTGTCTTATAAAGTCATCAGATGATCGAAACAAATGGCAAAACGATTTAGATAAGATGCTTGTATGCTGTAAAAAGTGACAATTGACTGAAAATAATGAAAAGTGCAAAATCATCCACTATGTACTAAAAGATATCCGCTAAATTTCAGGTACAGGATGAGACATACAAATCTAAATACTTTAAATTCACCTAATTCTTTGAGATTAAAATTACGAATAGCTTAGACTGGAATGATCACATAGATGTTGTTGTGCGAGAAGCAAAGCAAAGACTGCCATTTATTGGCAGAACACTGAAAATGCAACAGGTCTATTTAAGGGACTGCCTCCACTACGCTTGTCCGCCCTCTTCTGGATAATTGTTCTTCGTTGTGGGGCCCGCTTCAAATAGGATTGACGAAAAACATCGAAAAAGTTCAATGGAGAGCAGCTCGTTTTGTAGTATCGTGAAGGAGGGGAGGGAGTACCACGGACGTAATACGTGGATTGAGGTGGCAATCATTATATCAAATGAGTTTTACGTTGCGCCAGCATTTTCTCATGAAATTTCAGTAGGCAACTTTGTCCTCCGATTGCTCGAATATTCTGTTGGCACCCATCTACATAGGAAGTAATGATTATCATGATAAAATAAGAGAAATCAAAGCTCGCACCAAAAGCTTTAAGTTAAGCTCTCGTTTGTCCTGGCTGCCATTCGAATGTGGAACGATAGAGAAGCTTTGAGGTGGATCGATTAACAGTCTGTCAGGCACTTAAAAGTGAATAACAGAGTGATAATTCAGATGTAGTTGTAGATGCGCATGTACATGTACAAGCACGTTTAGTTTGTTTCGCCTCGGCACGATGGCATCGATCAGTAGGACAACGCAAAGTGTCATACAGCTCGCAGTGAGCGTGCGCGCTGGAAGAGCACCATGATGAATTTACCGACGTCAACAAGTGCGAAGCCGTTCTGTTCACTCGAAGCAAGCGCACAAACATCGAGACTGCAGACCAATAACACTACATGCACGCCCAATACCATTTTTTGAGGAAGTCAAATACCTTGGTGTCTGGCTGGACCGGAAATTACTCTGGGAGGAACACATAGGACCCATGACCAACAGAGCAAGCCCGAGGTTCAAACAGCTCTACTCTATGCTCAACAGGCATAGCACACTAAATAGACGGGTGTCGAGGTCCATGTACAAGACACTTATTCGGCTCCTGATGACATACGCAGCCCCTGTCTGGGGATACGCTGCTCCCACACTCCTGCGCCGTCTGTAAAAATTTTCTTCAAATGGCTCTGAGCACTATGGGACTTAACTTCTGAGGTCATTAGTCCCCTAGATTTTATAACTACGTAAACCTAACTAACCTAAGGACATCACACACATCCATGCCCGAGGCAGGATTCGAACCTGCGACCGTAGCGGTCGCGCGGTTCCAGACTGTAACGCCTAGAACCGTTCGGCCACCCCAGCCGGCGCGCCGTCTGTAGATCATACAAAACAAAGTACTCAAAACCATAAACAAAGCTCCAAGCTACATGTGGTGTCACCGTCAGACACCACACTTGCTAGGTGGTAACTTTTAAATCGGCCGCGGTCCGTTAGTATACGTCGAACCCACGTGTCGTAACTATCAGTGATTGCAGACCGAGCGCCGCCACACGGGAGGTCTAGTCTAGAGAGACTCCCTAGCACTCGCCCCAGTTATATAGCCGACCTTGCTAGCGATGGTTCACTGTCTACATACGCTCTCATTTGCAGAGACGACAGTTTAGCATAGCCTTGAGCTACGCCATTTGCTACGACCTAGCAAGTTACTATAAGTTCTATCTTCAAGAATGTATTTCGAACAGATAATATTGTGACTCATGTACCGTCAAGAGCGACGTTCACCATTAATCGATTAAAGTTAAGTATCAAACTAATTACGTCCGCTTTCTGAATTCTCTTTCCTTGTCATGTTTCAGACCTCACGTCAGTATAGTTCTTCCGTCCTCACGCTAGCCTGCTTGAGCTAAAACGCGTGCATTTCGGCCTCCACTCGTAACACGGTGTTGGCTCTTCTGCTAACACAAAAATACACACTCATGGCGGATCTGCACCGGGAATACCGACTTGAGACTCTTACGGAGTTAGTCCACAAACTCACCACAAGACTATACAGAAACTCCAGACATTCGCAGAATCCTTTCATTATGAAGCTGAGGCTGGCCGGAGTGGCAGTGTGGTTCTAGACGCTACAGTCTGGAGCCGCGTGACCGCTATGGTCGCAGGTTCGAATCCTGACTTGGGCATGGATGTGTGTGATGTCCTAAGGTTAGTTAGGTTTAAGTAGTTCTAAGTTATAGGGGACTGATGACCACAGCAGTTAAGTCCCATAGTGCTCAGAGCCATTTGAACCATTTTATGAAGCTGGGGAACTACGATTACAACCACAGATGGAAACACAATAGACCAAAAAACATACTTCTAAGGACCTAACATCTATGGCCAAGTACACGCAAACGCAACGGTACAGGTGAGCCCCTGATTATCAGCCACCATTACTGGATACTCAGTTGTAATACACCTGCCGAAAAACCGGAACCACGCAGGGAAGCCCTACCGTACGCTACATGCAGACAAGCTATACCCCCCCCCCCCTCCCCCCCCACACACACACAGTGAGATGGTCTATGGCCGATCTCTCACTAATCTCACTAATATATAACGATCCTGTTTGTTCCATTAATGCAGCAGCTCCAGCAGACCGGGATACATTCCCATCGCCTGCCACGGTTAGTGTGCATGATACTCACACTAACAGACCCAACCTTGCATGAACTATCGCAGCTAGTAAGCCACTACTGCTCTTACTACCCATCCCACTGTCGCAGAGGTTCTTTTTCCCTCAGCACGAGCCTTGGCACTTTTTCCCTCTGCTCTTCAAATCGCTACTCTCATTCGCGTTTCGTTCTCAATCTATCAACTGATGGACCGTGTTAATGCGTAATCTTACCCAGACGCACGGATAACATCACAGCCCAGCATCCTGTGATCCACTAATTAGACAACAAACATGTTGACGGAGGTGACAGTAAAACTTTTGGTTTGGTCACCACGTTGGTGCGGGCGTGGAGGGGCCCCATCTCTATAAAATAAAAAAAATTTACCGTACTCCCTTAGCCACCAAACTGCCGGTCTTAAAAGCAGTTGACAAACTGTGGGACCGCCTCAGTCGGGCTGTTTGCACCATCCATTCTCAGCCGAGAATCCTAGTGCAGCAGGCCATGGCGCTGGAGTTGACATGGCTCCACACCCCTGTCGGTATCTTTTAGTCTCATTGACGCTCTTGTTTTGCAGAGGTCCGCGATTCAAAAGGTAGGTATCCAGACTTTCAACATTTGGTAGCGTTAATGTGTATTGACGTTGTACTATGGTATTAAAACTTGATAGTCGATTGCACATCTTTTTTGAAATACTCTGCCTGACAAAAAATGTGAAGCAGCCAGAAGGCATGATAGTATGTCAACGTAGCATCGTTCACAGAGACACCACCGACAGGTATGCAAATGTTTGTAGTTGCAATTCTCTGTCACACTTAGGACGTCCACCAGAGTGCATTAGTGTTTCTCGTGTTTAGCGTTGTTACCAGGCCTGGTAGGATACATAAGGGGTGTGAACAGCCTCAGATGTTGAGTGATGACTTTCAAGGATACACGGCAATGCTACATACACATGTGAGACAGAGTTATCGACAATTGACAGAGCTTAAGAGTGCCTCATTGTGGACCAGCTAGGCGAGTCCTGCATTGCTCAGATTTGTTGGGCATTCACTGTTGGCATTGGCCTTATGTCGGGCTGTATGGGAACATAAGGGCAGACGTAGTCGTAGCAAGGTCTCGGTGGACCACGTCTGGCCACCACAATGGAGGATCGTGTCATGCACGGAACTGATTGTAAACCATCGCCATCTACGCCTGCTGGCCGAGAACAAAAAAGGACTCCCAGCAACATTCTGCGTCATTCCTGACCATTGTTCGGAGACTAAAGCAGCTGGACTAGAGAATAACTTTCCATGCGTAGGCTGCTGTTAACAACATAGCAAAATGACTGGAACTAGAATGGTGCCATGACGGGGAAGCTTGGAATAGTGATTAGTGGCGTCACATTGTGTCCAGCGACGAATCAGAGTTCTGCTCAACAGCCGATGATCATTGTCGGCGAGTACAGCTGCAGCATGGTTAAAGTCCCATTCTTCCAATGTTTTGGAGAGACACAATGATTTTAATCCCGATGTCACGATGTGGGGAGCCATTGAATGTGTCTACAAGGTAATGATTGCGAGAACTCGGACGGCACAGGGGTTACGGATGGCGGCTACTGCTGAAACAGCCGATTTTCCGTCATAGCCAAGCCATTTTAACCTGAATGTTAACACTGCTCAAAATACCAATTTCGGAAGTAACCGTTTCTCCTCTTTTAATTCTATTATTACCTGTAATAGAAGTAGAAATCGAAAAAGCTTGTAAAATTTTGAATCTCTCGCTTTAATTACACATAGAACCTGAATATTGAATGAAACAGGGAAGTAAAAGAATGCTTAGTCCGTCCAGTAATCGTGCTTTTCTCTAAAATTGTAAGTGGCTGAATGTTACAAAAAATTACCAGTATTCTTCTATTCGTTCTAACTTTTGAAACCCTGTTCAAAAATCTTGTCGTAATTGGGTATCGTAACACTATTTGAGCATTAGGAGTAGTCAGTGTTGAAGGGTGAAAACTAAGTCTAAAACCTGTTTTTCGTGTCAGTTTGCAGGTTCTAGAAGCAGATGAAGGCATATTATGCAGTCACAGGCGGCAGATCTGCTACTTTTCATTTTTATTGTATGCTACGAATGAACTGTTAAGTTTTTAATTTATTACTGTTACCATAATTTACCTCCTCTACTTCCTCTAGTATTATCTCTTAGAAATAAGGGAGATAGTGTCACAGATATGATACGTGAATTGGAGTGAAAATCATTGAAACAAAGGCATTTATCGTTGCGACGGTATGTTCTCATGAAATTTCAATCACCAGTTTTCTCCTCCGATTGCGAAAACATTCTGTTGGCACCCACCTACATAGGAAGAAATGATCGTCACGATATAATAAGATAAATCAGGGCTCGCAGAGAAAAATGTAAGTGCTCTTTTTTGCCGCGCACCGTTCCAGAGTGGAACGGTTGAGAGACTGATTGAAGGTGGTTTACTGAACCTTCCGCCAGGCACTTTATTTTGAATAGCAGAGTAATCACGTAGATATAGATGTAGAAATGGCAGAGACATCTTTAATATTTAAAGCAAAAGAAGCATTATATTTCATTGTTACGTCAATTCGGAAAAATATTTCTAGACTAGAGTTGGTGCCATTCTGCAGCACAACGGATGTCCGGCGACGACAACGAGAAACCCCTGCATAGACCAGAAACCACGCCATACGGCAACATGGACATTCTTGTCTCAGCAATGCCGTACCTATTCTTACGACATGGGTTTGTTGTCATTTTTGGCGGCGTTGTTATTAAAATAGCGCTAATCGCTTTTCCCCATTTCCTATAATAACGCAATATTTGATACCAATACACATTTTACGTATAAAGATTACTACTTTTCTTAAAAAAAAAAAAAAGTTTTATTTAGAAACGAAAAATATTAGCGCTGTAAGTAAGGCTAATTGATATTTCGGTTCTCTTACTCGGTTATTAGTGAAAATTAAATACCACCTATTATAACCGACGCGAAGCAAATATCGGCTGAGAACCAAAATGTGGGTATCGTTTTTAACCGTCGGTTCTTCCCATCCCTAACAACGGTTCATCGCGGACATCCTGCTTCTTCAGATGGTACCTTCCATGGTGCCAGTTTTCAGCATCGTAGCGCTCGTCCACACACGGCATGTGTCGCTATGAACTGTCTCCGTCATGTAGAGGTACTCCGACAGAACACGTGTGGGGCAGGGTTTGGACATCAGTAGCGTCCCAGTGCAGTGCCCAGGATGTCAACGACGAGAGACATTCGTTCTGGACCAGCTTGGGATACAAAGCTTTGTGTTATTTTTCCCAACGGAATCACTGCATACACTTAGGACACAGTTGGTGCATCTTCATCCTGGAAGTGGTATCATACCGACAAATTCCTTACAAATTTCTATTTATTTTGTAATTACTCCAATAACATGACATACCCTATAATGCCGTGAAGCTTCATTTCACATCCGGTTTCCCTTTCTGAAGGTGGTGGGGGGTGGGTGGGGTGGGGTGAGGGGGGAGCTGGCAAGGTGATGTCATCTGCATCAAGACATTTGCGGGATCAGCGCCGACAAGTGAAAATATGAACCCAACCGGTATTCGAAGCCAGGATCCCATGCTTACTAGGCAGATGTGTTAACCACTGCGCTATCCGGCACAGAGTGTTTTCGCAGCTGTGCGGACTATCTCAGCAGGCCTTACGGCTAACTGATATTCACACAGAGCGCCACCGATCTGCAGTCCCTGTCCTTTTCCTTCATGCTTGCTACTCTGAGATTCCCGCAGGAGATCGGATGCACTTGTGCATCCGCACTCAAGATGGTGGCTCCATTACATATCTAGCGAATCAGTTGTATGAATGCGTAGTATCTGTTCTGTCAGACATGCCCGAAAGAACAGACACCGCAGTTGCGGTAACACTGTGTCCCGGATGGCGCAGTGGTTAGTGCTCCTGCCAAGTAAGCAGGAGATCCCGTGATAGAATCACGGTCCGGTTGTATGTAGGCTGTTTAGGTTTTTTTATTGGTAACGCCATCTCTGAATGAAAATCACTGGCTGTGCTGTGTGCAGTCTGTGGCTGCTTTGCATTTTTATTTTTTTATTCCGATTTTGGCCGTCTAGGGACCGCGTTAAACAACTATTTTTCAATGTACATTTCTCCTATTGCGCTCCTCCTCTTTTCTCTTCTGCCAATATGTCTTCATCCTCTCTCTGTGCTGCTCCCTTCGGTCTTCTGTCCACACTGTTCCTCCAGTTCTTCTCTTCTTCACTTCAAATCCTTCAAAATGTTGAATTTTGTCTATCATTAAGTCTCTGTTGGTTATATCATCTTCTCCTATACCCATCTCCTCTAAGTCTGCTTTGACTTCTTTGAACCAGGTAATCTGGGTTCTGGGGTTCTTGTCAAAAAACGAATATTTTCTTTGTCAGCCTTTCATCATTCATTCTTTTCAAATGGGCGTAAAAGCTTACTCTTCTCTTCCTCATAGTATCTCCCACTTTCTCAATTTTGTCATACACTTCTCTATTACTTCTAAGCTTCCAAGTCCCATTCTCAAACCTCGGCCCAAGTACTCTTCTAATGATTTTTCGCTCCTTTTTTGCTATAGCTTCCATTTCCTTGTTAGTGTTCATTGCTAAACATTCAGATGCATACAGACACTCTGGCTTAATCACAGTGTTGTAGTGCCTTATTTTTGCGTTAATTGATACTGACTTCTTGTTGTACACATTCTTTGTTAGCTGGAATGCCATTTACATTTTTCTTGTTCTTGTCTTATTTCCTTCTTTATCTGAAGCCTTGGGCTGGATGATTTCCCCTAAATATTTGAAATTAGAAACCTTCTTTATCTGGCCATACTTTGTAATCATATTGTTCGGTGCCTCTTTTACATTGGTTGGGTACTCTGTCTTTTCAAAGGAGATTTTCAGTCCTGCTTTTTCTGCTGTTTCATTCAGAATATTGATCTGTTTGACTGCTTCTTCCAAACTTCCTGCCAGAATCGCTAAGTAATCCGCAAAAGCGAGGCAATCTACTTCTAATCCATCCTTTATTCTTCCTAATCTGATTTTTTGTATTCCTTCTTCAGTCGTTTTCTTCCTCCACTCTCTAATAACTTTTTCTAACACACAGTTGAATAGGGTAGGTGACAACCCATCTCCTTGTCTTAATCCTGTTCTGATTTTGAATGGTCTGGATACCTCACCACGGAACTTTACTTTTGCATAGGTATCCGTAAGTGTTTCTTTGACGATTGCGACTGTTTTCTTGTCTGCTCCAAACTCCCTAAGGATGTTAACCAAGGTTGTTCCGTCAACGGAGTCGTACGCCTTCTTGAAGTCAACAAACGTGATAAAGATGTCTTTTCCTCTTAATCGTCTATATTTAATAATTAACTTCAAGTTTAAAATTTGCTCCACACAAGATCTTCCCTTCCTAAAGCCTGCTTGGTATTCACCAATTTCTTGATCAAGTTGTTTCTCCAATCTGTTTTGTAGGGCCTTAGATAGAATTTTATACGTTACCGGAAGTAAAGATATCCCTCTGTAGTTATTTGCATCGGTTTTATCCCCTTTCTTGAAGATGGGGTGGATTAATGCAGTTTTCCATTCTTCCGGTATACGTTCCGTTCTCCAAATCTCATTGATTATTCCCAGTAGTTTTTCTTGAGTTGTATTATCCACACTTTTCCACATTTCTGCAATTATCATGTCTTCCCCTGGTGCTTTATTGTTGTTAAGGTTTTTAGTGATTTCTCTGATTTCTACGAGGCATGGGGGTTCAGAATTATTGTTTACTGTGTTTGGGGTGTTGGCTGGTAATTTTTCAATAGGTTCCTGACAGTTGAGGAGTTGTTCAAAATATTTTGCTAATATTTCACAATTTTCTTCATTATTCATTGCCAGTTTTCCACTGGTATCTTTAAAACACAGATTTGGTGCTACATATTTTCGTAGTTTCTGTCTGAATGTGCTGTAAAAGGATCTGTTATTGTTTCTCTTAAAATCTTTATCCATTTGTATAAGTTGGTTCTTTTCAAATAGTCTTTTTACTGATCTAATGAGTTTTGCTGTAGAAGATCTTTGCTGTTTGAACTCCAGGTAGTCCTTATCACTTTTGGTTGAGTGCCATTTCTTCCATGCCTTCATCCTTTGTTCTATTGCTTCCTCACATATCTCATCCCACCATTCGTGTTTCCTTCTCTTTTTCATTTTTGCGACTTCTTGAGCAGATCTTATCATTCCTTCTTTTTCATCTTCCCATTTATCCGAACATATAACTATGTTCTGACAGAACTCTTCTCTTTTGTCTTTCAAGATGTTTGCGTCTATCTTTTGAGTTTTCCTGTTTTGTACTTGTTTCTTTCTTTGTGGTATGAAATTTAATTTGATTGTCGATAAGTAGTGGTCAGTTACAATGTTTGCCCCTTTCCGAACTCTCACATTCATTATTTCTTTTTGATTATAGTGTGTGATGGCTATGTGATCTATCTGGAACTCTCCAATACTTGTGTTTGGTGATTTCCATGTTTTCTGTTTCTTAGGAGGTTTTTTGAAATTTGTAGACATTAATTTTAAGTTATGACCCTTGCATAGTTCTATTAATCTTTCTCCATTTCTGTTCGTCCTTTTGTGAGCCGGGTAGTTTCCTACTGTATTTTTGTATTTTTTTTCTTGGCCTATTTGTGCATTGAAGTCCCCAAACAGTATTTTCACATTTGATGTTGGGATTTTAGAAAGTTCGTGGTCTAGAGATTCCTAATA
Organism: Schistocerca serialis cubense; assembly: GCF_023864345.2. NCBI lineage: Eukaryota > Metazoa > Arthropoda > Insecta > Orthoptera > Acrididae > Schistocerca > Schistocerca serialis. The sequence goes on from NC_064642.1 coordinate 225,232,147, forward strand.
TGTATCTACTTTCTGAGGGTTTTTCTTATTGTCATTGTTGATGGGTGCGTGGCAATTAATAAGTGTATAGGTTTTATTTAGGGCGCGGAATGTGAGAAAAGACAAGCGTTCATTAGGTGACTGGAAGTCGGTTATTGAGTTTACCCAGTTAGATTTCACGATGAAGCCTGTTCCAAGGTGGGGAAGGCCTCTTCCACATGGGTTCCAGCCTTTCTTTCCTTTAAATATCCTGTATCCTTCATAATCCATTAAATCTTCATCTGTAAATCTGGTTTCCTGCAGCGCACATATTTGGAATTTATATACCTTCAAGACTTTGGTGAGCTGCTTCAGTTTTCCCGGCTTCAAGAGCGAGTTAATATTTAGGGTTCCAATGAAATGTACGTTGTTTTTCTTCAGTTTAAAGGATTTTGAATTTCTTGAACGACATGGTGCTTCAGGCTCTCCAGAATCCTTAGGCCTGATTGCGCTGCTGTTAGTGGCGGAGGATTGGTTACCTCCTGGAGTAGTTCTATCTAGAGAAATTGACATCATGCATAGTTGTTTGAAATTCTGGGGGGAGATGGCTTTTTGGGCCATTCCGAGGTTAAAACTGGGATTGTAAGTTCCAGAGTGTGTGTTCAGCCGCTCCTATCATGGAGAACAGACGCTGTTTGTAGCCGCTCCTCTAGGAGTTCAGACGCTACATTTCGTTAGTTTTTGGTCCGCCCTGGGTATTTGATTTCCCCAGTACCACCTATGTCTAGGAGGCATTCCCCTATCCGCCACCTGGAGAGGCGCCCGATGGGGGTACTAACAACCCCACACGGCTTTGCATTGTTGTAATGCCATTGTAGTGTTAGGCAGCTGGCTGTGAACAGCGCGTAGCGTTGCGCAGTTGGAGGTGAGCCGCCAGCAGTGGTGGATGTGGGGAGAGAGATGGCGGAGTTTTGTAATTTGTCATGAACTGCTACATATATTATGACTATTAAGGTAAATACATTGTTTGTTCTCTATTAATATCTTTCATTTGCTAACTATCCCTATCAGTAGTTAGTGCCTTCCGTAGTTTGAATCTTTTATTTAGCTGGCAGTAGTGGCGCTCGCTGTATTGCAGTAGTTCGAGTAATGAAGATTTTTGTGAGGTAAGTGATTTCTGAAAGGTATAGTTTAATGTTAGTCAGGGCCATTCTTTTGTAGGGATTTTTGAAAGTCAGATTGCGTTGCGCTAAAAAATATTGTGTGTCAGGTTAAGGACAGTCATGTATAATTTTTCAAAGGGGACGTTTCATGGTACGCATTTGCACTCGTCGTAGCTGATCCCGCGTATTGTTCCGATGCATCAGCAATCCCTCCATTTTCCGTTTTTCTGCGCTCCCTCATCCACCTTCAATTTGCATATAATGTATCACAGCTGTGGGTTCCGCGTGGTGTCTGTTCTTTTGAACATGTCCGAAAGAGCAGACACCAGTTCTTGAAACACCGTAAGTCTTCCGTGACTGATAACAGTTTCTCTTTCACTCAATATGTATTTCTGCAGTAGTGTGAAGTGTAGTGTGAAGTCGCAAGCAACCGTTATCAGTCCGAAGAAAGTCTGATTTGATTTTAAGATACGCAACCCCCCCCCCCCCCCCGGATTACAGATATCGTGTACCTTAGTGGCTTAGATCATCAGCTACTGACAACCGAAGCTTCAATATCTCTGGAATGGCGAAGGCGCATTTACTAGTTGCGTTTGCTTGCGGAGCGGCATTAATTCCAGACCTAGTGGCTGCCTAAAGGTCAGATACATTAACCCGCTACCCCGCAATTACAGGTGCAACGGGGAGCGATAGTAAACATACTGTAAATGCTCAACCTTTACTGCGGCCTTCCAGAAATCGTAGACAAGCATTATAAGCTGAAATAGAGCCGTCATAATCAAAAACGGTAATACCGAATTTTCCATCGTTGCTTGGCCTAACTCGATAACAAAATTAAAAAGAAAAAAACAGTTAATAATATTCTGCAGAATCGTGTTTACTCAGCCACGAACCGGCTTTCGGCTTGTCACGCCACCTCAGGTGACAACTGAACGTCGCAAACACACATAAACGTAATCTGCGACTTACACAGATATTTGTACAGAAGACAGAAAAACGAGAAAGTGTTTACATACGAAAACGTTACATTTTCGTGACGTAGAAATAATTGCTTTAACTAAAAATGGGTTAAACAGAGATTTTATGTGGAGATACATTTAACAACTGATGAGAAATAAGATTTTTGCAGTCGGAATCTAGTATTTGTAACGAAGACTTAATGTAACAAGGAGGAAAATGGAAACTGAGTGTTATCATTTAATACTACACTGGCGTTCTGTGTTATCTGAGCACTGATTCGAGTTTTTCCTGTTGGGTAACCTTTCTGCCTTTCTTCATAGCTCGTAAAACTTCAGATTCTACATGATATGAATGGTTTTTCCCAAAAGATGACCAACGAAAGTCGAATCTTTCTTCCTTAATCTCCAGCTTCTCTCATTTTCACGTAGCTTAATAACTACAGCTCTGCCTGATTAAATACACACCATTCTATGCCAAGGGCTGCAATTGTGTTTACTATTGAATAAAATTTTTGGTATACTATTGGTATTGTAAAACGCAGGTCTGTAGTTGAGAGACTTTAACTTTTTGGCACGGTTGTCTGCAATGTTGCCAATTTATGAAATTTTGCACTATACTACATAGTGACTGCTCTTGGCCAGCGTACAGTACTAATGTAAAGTTACACATTTTCTTTTTCCGCAGTATATTATCAACCTGGGCAGAGCTGTACCCATTACTGGAAGCGATTTGTTTTACTGTTTGTATTCCTGCTTGTAAGAATGATTCAGATAATGGAACATCTATATAGCGATGTACTATAACCATGTCAGTAGCTACAATTCTTCTGCAAAATCTAAATTCATGTTTCCTTTTAGTAATAACAGTATTAAGGTCCTAGAAACTTGTGGAAGAACCTGTCAGCTTCATTTTAGACTGGATTCTTTCATGTAGTGACTTTTAGCGCTTTACTAATATATCCAATTCTGTAGTGATACCGGTCCACAAACAGCACATCGACACCTCTGAACCCGGAACCGCGGGACTGCTACGGTCGCAGGTTCGAATCCTGCCTCGGGCATGGGTGTGTGTGATGTCCTTAGGTTAGTTAGGTTTAAGTAGTTCTAAGTTCTAGGGGACTTATGACCTAAGATGTTGAGTCCCATAGTGCTCAGAGCCATTTGAACCATTTTTGAACCTCTGAACCACTACTTAATATTCAGTGGCTATTTCGGTAACAACATTTCTTCCAAATTGTCCATGACAATATCGGAAGGACAGGACTAAGAGACCAACCCACAGCTAGACCATCAGATTGACTGAAATGCCTGTTTTGAAACTGTAAATGATTCTATTTTACACACATTTGAATAGCATCGATTTTGTCTACAGAATTTGCTTTGAATTTGTGCAAAAGATCTGTTATTATGTACGTAGATTCATCACTACGAGCATTTCTAAATAAGCTAGTGACATTGGGTGGCAGTGAGTTACAATTTGGGGGAATTTTGTCTGCAAGAGCAACAGAGTTTTCGATAAAAACTTACGCTTAAAACTATTTTCTGTTTAATGGCATAATCAAGCTCTTTTGCTTGTAGAAACATGGAATAGAAAAGGATGACACTACTGAGAACTGGAATACCATATTTATGTAATTAAGGTAAGCCATATAATCTAGGAGCCACGGGATTCGTGTTTACTAGCTTACTGTTGTTGGTTTCATATACAATGTTTTAATACGATTTAATAATGGTTTCCATTTGTTCATTGAAAGTTGCAGTTGGATCTTTTTATACATGTTGGAAGTCGAAACAGTCAAGGAACTAGTTCGCTTTTCTAAAGTAATCACCTCTGTTCAAAAGAACTTAACTCTTTGATTTATCGGCTTTGGTAGCAATGATATAGACTAGGACGCTCAGATGTTTAGGACGGGTGGTAGGGACAGAGCATCGAGTGACCTTATACTGAGTGCACTATCCGAAAATTACCTCGAGCAATTAAACAGGGAACCGACTCGTGGAGATAACATCTTGGACCTACTGATAACAAACAGACCCGAACTTTCCGACTCTGTAAGCGCAGAACAGGGTATTAGTGATCATAAGGCCGTTCCAGCATCCCCGAATATGGAAGTAAATAGGAATATAAAAAAGGGAGGAAGGGTTATCTGTTTAGCAAGAGTAATAGGAGGCAGATTTCAGACTACGTAACACATCACAACGAAAATTTCTGTTCCGACACTGACAATGTTGAGTGTTTATGGAAAAAGTTCAAGGCAATCGTAAAATGCGTTTTAGACAGATACGTGCCGAGTAAAACTGTGAGGGACGGGAAAAACCCACCGTGGTTCAACAACAAAGTTAGGAAACTACTGTGAAAGCAAAGAGGGCTTCACCGCAAATTTAAAAGCAGCCAAAACCTCTCAGAAAAACTGAAGCTGAACGATGTCAAAGGTAACGTAAGGAGGGCTATGCGTGAAGCGATCAGTGAATTCGAAAGTAAAATTCTATTTACCGACTTGACAGCAAATCATAGGAAGTTCTGGTATTATGCTAAATCAGTAAGTGGATCGAAACAGCATATACAGACACTCTGAGATGATAATGGCATTGAAACAGAAGATGCCACGCATAAAGCTGAAATACTAAACACCTTTTTCCAAAGCTGCTTCACAGAGGAAGACCGCACTGCAGTTCCTTCTCTAAATCCTCGCACGAACGAAAGAATGGCTGACATCGAAATAAGTGTCCAAGGAATGGAAAAGCAACTGAAATCACTCAACAGAGGAAAGTCCACTGTACCTGAAGGAATACCAATTCGATTCTACACAGAGTACGCGAAAGAACTTGCCCCCCTACTAACAGCCGTCTACCGCATGTCTATAGAGCAGGGGTCTCCAAACTTTTTAGTCCGCGGGCCACATTGACTCCTCCACGAAGTCATAAGGGCCAAGGTCTACCTAGTGCGATTAAAGCACCCTAGCACTCCATGATCACCGTAATGTAAGGCTAAAGGAAAGATGAAATCGCAAAAATCTAAGGTTGTGGGAATAGCTAGCACCGAAACGAACTAGGATTTTTATTTAATTACATAATTTTGATTGGTGGACGTACCTGACCGAAATTCTGGCGTATTTTATTCTGGCGGATTTCACCGACGAAAAAGTATGTCACTGCACATTCTTCACGAAAGCAGCCTGCAAAGTTAACGAAATCTCAAAATCATTGTTAGCAGCACTATTACTGAAAGACGTAACCGAGGTAGAGTATGTCAACGCATTGTTATTTCAAGCGGCGCAACAATAATTTTAGTTATGTAGTCTTGTAGCGAGTAGCAGAGCCAGAGCATATATTTGATAGTTCTGTTGCGGGATTGTGTCTATGTGGCGAGTGTCTCACGATTTTTTTAGTGTTTTATGCACTGTACTAGTAGGTGAGACGGCGATGTGTGGGACAATTCAAAGTCTGGATTCGAAGAGACAAGGAAAATCTGAAAATCGAAATACGTATAGCACGACTTGAGTATTTTTTCATTATATTTTTTAGTGGAACTGCAGTGTAATTGTGAATATTTAATTTAGTAATTAAAGTACCTTAAAAACAAATTCATTGCAGTTTGTTTAGGTAGACTACTCCCTAGTTTTATTAGTATTAAATAGCACAATTTTCTTTTCAGGTTAGAATCTTTTGTGCAGTTATGTACAAATATGGAAAAGAAACGAAAGGTTGACAGTGAATGTAGAATTTTTAAAGAGCAGTGGGGATGTCAACATTTTGTGATGGAGTCAAGCAACAAACCAATGTGAATTATTTGCAATGAAGCAGTATCAGTCTTCAATACACAATATACAATACAAAACGTCATTATGAGACTAAGAACTCAGAATTACTTCAAGTTTACAGGTTGCCAACGATTGTAAATGCATGAGTCTCTGAAACGCCAGCTAAAAACCCAGCAGTCGCTGTTTAAGAAAGTAAATGTTGGCAGTATAGGTACCACCTCAAATATTTGGCGGGCCGGATACCAGGGATGTTCGGCCCAGCTACCGCGTGCCGGTTTGCCAGCCCTCGCGGGCCGGTTTCGGCCCGCGGGCCGTAGTTTGGAGACCTCTGCTCTAAAGGAACGGACGGTTCCAAATTGTTGGAAAAGAGCACAGTTTTCAAAAAGGGTCGTCGAGCACATGTGCAAAACTATACGCCTATATCTCCAACATCGATGTGTTGTAGAATTTTAGAACATGTGTTTTACTGTCGTATCATGTCATTTCTGGTAACCCAGAATCTACTCTGTACGAATCAACATGGATTCTCGAAACAGCGATCGTGTGAGACCCAACTCGCTTTATTTGTTCATGAGACCCAGAAAATATTAGATACAGGCTCCCAGGTAGATGCCATTTTCCTTAACTTCCGGAAGGCGTTCGATACAGTTCCGCACTGTCGCCTGATAAACAAAGTAAGAGCCTACGGAATATCAGATTAGCTGTGTGGCTGGATTGGAGAGTTTTTAGCAAACAGAACAAAGCATGTTATTCTCAATGGAGAGACGTCTACAGACATTAAAGTAACCTCTGGCGTGCCACAGGGGAGTGGCTTTTCACAGTATATATAAATGACCTAGTAGATAGTGTCGGAAGTTCCATGCGGCTTTTCGCGGATGATACTGTAGTATACAGAGATGCTGCAGCATTAGAAAATTGCAGCGAAATGCAGGAAGATCTGCAGCGGATAGGCAATTGGTGCAGGAAGTGGCAACTGACCCTTAGCATAGACAAATGTAATGTATTGCGAATACATAGAAAGAAGGATCCTTTATTGTATGATTATATGGCAGCGGAACAAACACTGGTATCAGTTATTTCCGTAAAATATCTGGGAGTATGCGTACGGAACGATTCGAACCGGAATGGTCATAAAAAATTAATTGTTGGTAAGGCGGGTGCCAGGTTGAGATTCATTGGGAGAGTCCTTAGAAAATGTAGTGCATCAGCAAAGGAGGTGGCTTACGAAACACTCACTCGACCTATACTTGAGTATTGCTCATCAGTAGGGGATCCGTACCAGGTCGGGTTGACAGAGGAGATAGAGAAGATCCAAAGAAGAACGGCGCGTTTTGTCACAGGGTTATTTGGTAAATGTGATAGCGTTACGGAGATGTTTAGCAAACTCAAGTGGCAGACTCTGCAAGAGAGGCGCTCTGCATCACGGTGTAGCTTGCTGTCCAGGTTTCGAGAGGGTGTGTTTCTGGATGAGGTATCGAATATATTGCTTCCCCCTACTTACTCCTCCCGAGAAGATCACGTAAAATTAGAGAGATACGAGCGCGCATGGACGCTTTCCGGGAGTCGTTCTTCCCGCGAACCATACGCGACTGGAACCGGAAAGTGAGGTTATGACAGTGATGCGTAAAGTGCCCCCCGCCTCACACCGTTGGGTGGATTGCTGAGTATAAATGTAGCTGTAGATGTAGATGTAGACATTGTTGGAGATTATTCCTCCTTAAACATGCTTAACATACTGATGCGTGAGAGTTCGTCACTAACAGCTTATGTTACATAGTGTTGAATGGTACTTAAGTAAATAAATTAGTGAAATCAAAGTGAAGTAGAAATTAGAATATAAAGAATAACTTAGTTTAGTTTAGAAGAATTACACACTGGCAAACAGCGTTCAGAACAGCAGAGCAGAAGAGACAATGACCATGAAGTCAGCAAGTTCCACATAAGCGGACGCTGTCGATTCAGCCGTCAGGGCATCGCCCGACCGGCTCACGTGTTTCTCAGTTGTCACATGTGAGCAAAGGCCCTCGCCTATATTCCAAGAGCCAATGACCGTCTTTAAGAAGATTCTTCGAGAAGCTTTTCAACGTGACAGAAGAGGCAATGATCGGCTCACGTGTTTCTCAGTCGTCACATGTGATCAAAGGCCCTCGCCTACATTCCAAGAGCCAATGACCGACGTTAAGAAGATTCTTCGAGAAGCTTTTCAACGCGACAGAAGAGGCAATGACCGTGAAGTCGTTCACCCCCAGTAAACTGAAGTGAATAAATACGCGAGACGCAGTGAGCCGACATACGAAGGAAGAAGAGAAGAGTAGCAGTAGTTTTCAGTCAGTTTCGGTGCTGAAGACCGTCATGCAAGAAGAGACTACATCATACACAGACGCACCAAGTCCGCCGCTGTAATGGAATAGCAAGAAGCAGTCTCGGCGCCAGAAGACAGAAGTTAAAAGGTATTTGAAGACTGATTTTTACATACCCGGGTGACTCGTGAGGACGGGAAGGAGACGGCCTCACATCAGCAGTCACCTGTGAGCTGGAATGAAGATCTGACAGCCGAAGACTGGCAAGCGGGAGTCCGTTGTTCGAGTCCGGGACACTGGCCTTCCCCCGCCGCGCCGCTCCGCTGGCCGACGCACAACACACGCGGCCGCTTAGAGAAGAGAAACACTGGGACGCCACATCCAAGGTATCACCCTCCGATGCACGACTTCGCTCGCAATAATTAAACGGGCCACCTCACGCTGTGCGTCTCCAGTCAGCTGGGCGAGACGGCGACACGAGATACACACTGCCACGCGTAATCAGACGCCGCCGCTGCCGCAGCAGAAGGCTTAGCAAACGACACAGCTGCCGTTCTCCGAGCCCGAACATCGAGTAAGGAAACGGTTATACGAAACTTGCAATAAAAGTTATCTTATGTAAATTGCTCTTTCGTTCTACCTCATACCCGAGCCAAGGAAGAACCCACCCTGCCCACATGTTGTTATGAGAGAAAAAGTAATTTTAGGATTTTCACCCTGACATAATGCTTTAGAATTAAATGCCCATTGCAGTAATGCTCATCCTGACAACTGACTAGCATCAAAAGAGAAAACTCAGTTACATTTAGTAGCAGAAGTGTTACATTTAGTGACAGAACTGTTACAATAGAAACATAGGCACCTAGTGCGAGCTCAAGACCTGCTTTTAGCACCTCTAGCTATATTTCATAGACTGTGAAGGGTGTAGCATGTTTAACGGCAGATTCTCATTCAAAATGGTCGAAAATTCGATTTTTTGATTGCATATTTTGAAAGATATATGTGTCTAGAATGTTGAGATGAAAACGTTTATTAATCCGTTCGTTACAAAAGTTTATAAAGACCATTGTTCGAAGCAGTGTCACGGCCGCCGTGCGATGCTCTCAGCTGGAGACGCGTGGCTCAGGCAGAAAACATGTCGTGACGTGTTCATGTTCCAAAAATGATTTACAGAATATTGCAGTATGCGTGAAAACATATTCGTCGAAAAAGCCGACCAAAAACTTTTACAATCTGCCGAACGCGGCATATGCAGCTCAGACAGATCGACTTTTCTCGTCAAGAAGAACGAGGGAATTGCTCTGCAGCAACAATCTGAGTCAGAGGAACTGTCATGGAACTGCAGACTAAATCCTAAATAACGAAAACACATTTTAGGTCAAATTTTGGTAAATATTGATCCAAACATAATTTTTGGTCCGCCGTATTGGATTAGCCATTTTGAATCTCGAATATCTAACTTAAGGTTTTTGTTCAGTGACGTCAGAAATAAATAATAACATGTGTTTTAATGCAAAGTGAAGTAACATGGAATGGTTGTTGAGATAATATATGGGTTAAATCCAGAACGCTGCCGTGAAATGGGAAGAAGCTGAGAAATTATGGTTCTGTCGGGAGAAACCAATCTGAAATTCCAAAGTCCACGAAAAGATACGTGTGATACATATGAAATGCGTTCACATTTTTCGGCTGCATATGAGAAGGAAATAGAAAGTATGTGGGTTTAAGAACTTAAAGAAACAAAGTACAAGATAGGTTAATCCGTGACTGTTGAATTCGACTTGCAAGCTGTGTTTACTACCTTTGGCCCCCGTAAAGTAAATGTTTTTATAGGAGCTTATACCCATAATATACCAAATTTATTAATACTAACAACTTTTTGCAAACAATGAAAACAAACACAAAAGTCGAACTCAGAGTTAGAGTTAGCATCATATAGTTAAATTTAAGGTTATTTCATTGTGCTTAGGTATAAGCTGCCATAAATTTAATGTAGTATCGACTGAAGTTATCCATTACTGATTTCAGGTAGTTCCCGAGGGGCTACATTGCACTCAGTCTGCGTAGTTAAGGCTCACAGGTCCTTGATGAAACCGTAACTACGTGCACCATTTCATTTTTTTTTTTCGCATTGAAAATCCAAAATAATGTCCAAAGTATCATGAATCATAATCCCCAAATAGATCTTTTGTATGTCTTTTCATTGTCTCAAAAAAATTTCCATACTTCGCCTAGTTTGTTGCTCATTTGAATGAGAATCTGGGATTAATACTTTTATCTAACACTGTGACCATATCCACAGTAACCGTCACATTTGAAAAAGTCGTTATTCCATCAGCAAACTGTCGATTGTGAATAGATGTTGTCAGCGGTTTATATTTTGTTAAGTGCAACCGTTTTTCGTTACGGCACAGATACATTTGGTGGACAACTGCATTAACGAGTATGTCTTCACGGGCATTGTGATGAAAATTATTGGACTGGCACGAAGGTATGACAGTCGTAACAAATATGTGACAGACTTTTTTATGTGAACTTACACTATCACAGATTCTGTACCAGTTTCCCATTTCGTCTCTTACTCTCGTTCTCTACACGATTTTGTTAGTGTTACAAAGTGTGCTAGCATAGTGCTGTTAACTATCATGTACATGACAATACTGCAACAGAAGGTAACAGCTACGAAACATATTTGGTTCAACACGGTGTAATTACATCGGAACGTTACTCCAAAATACGTCAACATAACACAGAGGTGACAAAACTCATGTAATGGAGATATGCACATAATATACAGATGGCATGAGTTATGCACATGGTATACATATGGCGGTGGTGTCGCTTACACAAGGAGCTGTCCCTTGTATTCGGATGATTCATGTAATAAGGCTTTCGGCGTAACTGTGGCCACAGGACGGGAATTAACAGGTTCTGAACGTGAGGTAGTAGTTGGAGGCACACGCTAGGGACATAGCATATCAAAAACTGTTAGGGAGTTCAGTATTCCGACATCCACGTTGTCAAGAGTGCGCCGAGAATACCATGTTTCAGGCGTTGCCTCTCACCAAGGACAATGCGGTGGTCGACGGCATTCACTTAACAACCGAGAGCAGAGGCTTTCGTGTAGAGTTTGTCAGTGCTGACAGACAAGCAACAATGGGTAAATAACAACGGAAACCAATGTGGGAGGTACGACGGAAGTATCTATCAAGACACTGCGCCAAAATTAGGTGATGATATGCTATAGCAGCAGACGACCGACGTGAGTGCGTTTGCTAAAAGCACGACATCGGCTTAGCGCCTCTCCTGGGCTCCTGATCTGATCAGATGGATTTTACAAGACTGGAAACCCATGGTATGGCCAGATGAGTCCAGATTTCCGTTGTTAAGAGCTCACGATAGGGTTCGAGTGTGGCGTAGACCCCACGAAGTCATGGACCAAGTTAACATCAAGGCACTGTGAAAGCTGGTGGTGGCTCTATAATGGTGTGGGGTGTGCTTACATGGAATGGTCCAAATGAACCAATCAGTGACTGTAAATGGTTATGTTAGGCTACTTGGAGTGTATTTTCTGCCTTTCAAGGACTTCTTGTTCCCAAACAACGATGACTTTTCTATGGATGACAGTTCACCATGTCATCGTGCCACATTTGTTCGCGATTTGTTTGAAGAACATACTGGTCAATTTGAGCGAATAATTTGGCCACACAGATCACCCAATATGAATGCCACCGAATATTTATGGGACATAGTCGAAATATCAGTTCGTGCACAAAATCCTGTGTCGGCAACACCTTCGGGATTATTGGTTGTAAAGGCAGCATGGCTCAATATTTGTGCAAGGGATTCTCAACGACTTGTTGAGTCCATGCCACGTCTAGATGCCGCACTATGCCGGGCAAAAGGTCCGGCACGATATTAGGAGGTATCGTTTGACCTTTATCACCACAGTGCAAGTCAAAAAACACTTTCTCAGCTGCAGTGAAAGATTTCGAAGTTGGCAGGAGAAAGATGGTAACAGAGGAAATGCGAACGTACAGAATGCGTCACAAAGTTCACACTTAGAAGCTTGTGACATGTCGTCGCCACACATTGTCAAACGACCCTCACACATTAGTGTGAGTTCGATCGTTCTGATCGCAATGTGTGCGAAAACGTAAATGCAATTGTCCGCCAAATGTATCTACTGCGAATGGAAAAAAAAAATATAAACTGCTGATAACAGGTGTTCACAATCAACAGTTTTCTGAGCGAACAACTAAATTTTCAAATATAATAGTTACTATGGACGAGCTTACAGTGTTAAATAAAAGTATTAGATATGCTCCACATGCACAATCTCTGAAATACAGCTAGATGTGCTACAAGTAGATCTTGAATTCACGTTATATGACGATGTTTCTACGAAACATTTGGTCGCACACGATTGAGAAATGGCTTCTGCCATTCAACTCTCACACAACGTAATCAATAAGTTGAGAAAGTTCAAGAAGAAAATAATCTCCAATCACTGCTACCAAAGCCGATAAACGAAACAGTTTAGCTCTTTAGAAGAAAGGCGATTACGTTAGCATAGTAAACAAGTTCCCTGATAGTTCCGTCTTCCAGCGTCTACAAAAAGATCCGACTGCAACTTTCAATGAACAAATGGAAGCCATCAGGAGAACATATTAAAGTATTATGTCTGAAACCAACAGCAGTGAGCTAGTCAATACAAATCCCATGTTTCCGCGATTGTATTACATACCCAAATTATATAAACATCGTGTTTCAGTATTCCCAGAAGTGTCAACTTTTCTGCACAATACTAGCGAGAGAGCTTGATTATTTCATCAAACAGAGAACCAGTTATAAACCTCAATTTGGAATCTAAAGACCTGTTGCTTTTGCTGACGAAATTAAAGGTACGCAAATCCCACCCACATTCTAAATTAGTGTCGTTCGATGTCCCTAGATTATTTACAAATGCTCCTACTGATGAATCTAAACATGTAACAAAACTTTTACACAAATCCAAAGGAAATCTTGTAGAATTATACGACGTAATCAACGCTATTCAAATATGTGTACAACATAGCCTAGCTGTAGATCCAGCTCTTAGTCCTATTCACTTATGTAGAATGTGAAATTTTATATTCTGTCAAGCAAATCAGAAATGGAAATGAAATGAGTGTATGGCATCGTTGGCCGGGAGGCCCCATTCGGGTAAGTTCGCCTGCCAAGTGTAAGACTTATTTCAATCGACACCACGTGGGGCGACTTGTGCGCCGGTGATAAGGATGAAATGATGATGAGGACAACACAACACCCAGTCTCCGACCGGAGAAAATCTCCAACATGGCCGGGAATCGAACCCGGGAACGCTTGCATGGGAAGCTACCCAGCTAAGCAGGCGGACAGCAAAGTAGAAAGATAACCTTCCTAGAAATGCAAGAAACCAATAAACACATAACCCAGACTGCTAGCTTCATATTAAACGATCAGACTCAATATCCATTTTCCCTTGTCTTAAATTTTGTTTTCATTAGAAATACTAGACCCAGACCGTACATTCATTTTGTTTGTCATCAGCTGTTAAGCATATACCCACATAAAAACTTTGTTTACCTCCATCTTTAGTTAATGTCATTATTTTCATATGACAAACAAGTGTAATATTTTCATATGTGAACACTCTCTACATTTTTATTTCTTCTGTATAAAGTAATACCTGTGTAAGCCATCCATCATGTCTGTCTATTTTTGTGGCATTCAATTGTCACCTGAAGATGGCTTTAGAAGCCAAAAGCCGGTTCGAGTCTGAATAAATATAATTTTGCAGACAATTAGGAAGTATTTTCGTTTCTTGATATTTAACATTAAAAATGGTAATTATAACAATTACAATAATCTCAGCATCATCAGGACTGACAACCGCTTGAATGCAAAATTGGCAGGTTTCAGATGAAACAGATATTTCCCAGAGGAAAATTAACTTCTGGAACTGCTTCTCCCACATCCATATACTTAAGGTAACATAGTGATTTTTATCTTCACATATTTTAAAATAGGTCTAGCTTAAGACATAGTCGAACGGATGTCTCGCTTCCAAATTCTATTTACCACGATCTGAACATCGAAAACACTGGAAAAATTGAACCATTGTAAATGACGCAAAATCAAAATATTATGAGAGAAATTTTGGAACACTTGGAAATGAAAACAAGATTGAGACCTGATGACGGACGCTCTCCAATCCTTCTCAACTGCATCTTAGGAAAAGTAATACGAGAATGGCAAAACTAAAATTTCATTTCAACATTGATCAACTAATAAAATCTGGAACAACTGGCCTTGATTTCTGATGAATAATTTCTCTCTGATGTTTACTGTTGTGTTCAATAAACTAATGGGAAGTGCTGTTAAAATATGTTTGCTACTAACACAAACGAAAGAAAACAGACCACGTTAACCTTATGACAGAAGTCCGTTTAAATAACACGTAAAATATCTGTAACTGAGCATGACTGTATTGGCGTGAATTGGAAAGACATTGCTCAGTTAGGACTTAATAATTGTCTATGTTTACTAGCTCTCTTGCGTCATACTCAACTAGTATGGAAAAGTGGCAGTTCGCCATTGGAATTGTGTATTCACAGTTGCCAGACATTATGGCTGCAGAAGCTGAAAGAGGCAGTTGTGCAGTATCGTAAATTTTTCGCCTTTTCTCTATGGGGTATTGAAATTAGGAAGACGGCTTTTAATGGAGACGTATTCTTAAGATATCCTTATTCACTTTCGTTCTTGCTGCTTCCAGGTATGTCCCAAAAAGACTAAAAATATAGACTTCACAGAGACTAGAACTGGAAGCCAAAGCAGCTTTCTTTTCACAGGCGACCACGTTACCACAGATCCAGCGAAAAGCTGTGGTATTCTCTCTCCATTATTGCTCCAGTGGTAGTTATGACACAAGATTGCAATGCAAAAAACGAAATTAGTAGTAACTTCGTTGTGGAATGTTTTTCCTAGTCAGAAAATCATAAAATGTAAGCTTTATGTCGTATTTTGAATGAAAATTATAAAGCTTATTCCATAGAAATGGCACAAAAAAGCAAGTGAATGTAGTAGGATTATCCTATGATATACAGGAAGTAAATTTTCAGTCCAGAGTTGCCAGACTTGTGCGCCATTGTTGCGAAGAGTCAGTTATACTACCACCAGGAAGAAGACCACCGGGCTCAGAAGTAACTGCGGCTTGCATCTCAAAGACTTGGCTGCCAAGGTTCAGAATACCGGAAGTAAATGTCAGTTAGTTTCATTCTCATTTCTGTAGCTAGGTTAGGCACTAAAGCATAGTCACTTATAATTCTCAGATACACTAACGGCAAAATAAACGTTAAAACAATAACTGTTAAAATTATTTTAGTTTTGTTATCATAAGTGTAATGAAAACTAAAAAGCTCACTCATGAGCTGGGTTCTCATGTTTTGAAGCGTTCCAGTGGTTATACTGTAATAATGATGAGTAGACTACACCTTTTTTATTCATTATATACTTCTAAAACGTTTTTCTTAAGAACACTGTCTTGGCATCGTCCCCAAAACATAGGAAAGAAATGACTAGAAAATAACGCAGAATTGGTTGTAAAACGTGAATATCCACAGAGAGACTTTGTAAGTTAAAATAACAATCAAATCAAATTCCAAATCAGGGGAGTTTACTGTGCATGGTAACCATACGCTACGATCGAAAAAGTGGTCTGAGATACGAGTGGAAAAAAATCTAATCTACTAACATGAAAGGAGAAGCAGTTGTTACCAGATCGCTGAAGAACGAACACAGAATGCACACAGTAATGTCTAGAATAACTCATCCTTATGCAAAACGGTCATTCAGCCCATAAATACTAAAAGAATGATAAAAGTCACTCGTAATGTTTACAATATCATCAGTTCTGATGCTTTGCCAATAAAAACGCCTATTTTGAAGACCTTTTCAACTTGCAGTACGGTTAGAGAGAACCATGCGAGCGTTAATTATCTATACAGCACTGACTGATGGTGCAGAGTGTTATTAATTTAGTCCTTGATGGCTTGATAGGAATGACGCCTCTTGGATACCACAATATTCAGATGAGAAATATCGAAGTGTAATGAAGTGGTAGCAGATGGTTCTGACTCTTGCCTGATGTCGGAAAGTAACAACACTGCGCCGTACGAGCACTTGTTCTTCGTCACCTGCGTATCCTGAGGGGAATATGTTATAGAACCCTTACCCATCCAAATCTCGATTAATTTCTTCACAATCCTCCACCTCTTCTCAACTCACATTGGACTAGTATGGGAGGATTCGGTCCAACCCTTCCCTGGACGAATATGTCGGACTTTAAAGCAATCACATTGTAGGAAGTAGAGCTCGAGGCTCGGAATCTGGCACTGAAATGTCAGCCTTCCCCATGGATTCTTGGGGAGGACAGGAGTCTAGGATGGGAAGAAACAGAGAGATTACATTAAACAACAAAATAAACACGACGCAAATAGGAACAACTTGAAGAAAACCTTCGGTCTACGGCAAATAATATTCAGTCCACGAAGTTTGAAGAACATCATGGCTGTTTAACGTGAATTGCAGAACATGAAATGCGATATACTCGGAATCAGTGAGACGAGGCTCAAATGTGAAGCGACTACTGACCTCTAGTCTGGGCACCTCCTACTTCAGAATACCTCGGATGGAAATTCGCATATTGGTGGAATACCTCTGCTAATTCGCAGCACAAGTGAACACTTTTACAATGAAATGAAAACCCTTAGCTGCTTACAGGCGTTGACATACGTCAACGGGGACAGATGAAAAGGTGTGCTCCGACCGGGACTCGAACCCGGGATCTCCTGCTTACTTGGCAGACGCTCTATCCATCTGAGCCACCGTGGACACAGAGGATAGTGCGACTGCAGGGACATATCTCTGGCACGCATCCCGCGAAACCCACATTCTCAACGTATTGTCCCGCACTACATTCGTAGTGCCCCCGCCCATTATACTCATTACTCGCGGCGCGTTGTCGATTCCCGTAAGAGTTTGGGCACTGTTTGTGCATCTGCACAGAAGAAGAAGATGGTCAAGTGGCCGGTGAGCCCGAACTATATATATATATACTAAGATGGTATCTGTTCTTCCGGACATGTCCGAAAGAACAGATACCATATAAGTACATATGTGAACACTTTTATCACCAGGACCATGTCCGTGAAAGGGTGATCTACTTGATCCTCGAGTTGAGTGCTATGAATAGCTTTCAAATCATTTGTGCCTACGCATCTTCTTCCATCTCAACTAATGAAGAATTAGAATAGTTCTATGAAGATATGAGACAGCAAAAAATTGAGGAACTACCACATTTCCCTTATTTTTGAGAAGGGAAACATGCTCCAAGTAGGTTGTAATCTGTTTATTATCTATACAATTAGCCAATTTCAACTGTGGGCCATTTTCAAGCATCTTTGATACATTCATAAAATAGCGTCGCTTGTTTCTACGTTAACTGTTTACATGCTCTCGCATATACATATACTTCATAACCCAAGCGCCTTCATACTTTAATTCACATTTTACTACATCGCTGGTATATGTAGACAGGTGTACATCCTATTTCTATTGTTGTCTGGCAGAAAAACAATACATTATTGTGCATGACAGCTCATTATCAGAACACAGAGAAAGCTTCCATATCGCAGTAACAACACAGCGGTTATGGTATGGCCAAAAATGTCTAGAATCCTATAGCTGATGCAATATTAACTGGCATATTACGTTCGTTATCCTCACATTTGCTATCTTATTGAAAGAAAAGGATCGTAACTCATACGTCATATGTCACGCCACATGTACTAATAAAATTTACAGAACAAATTACGAACTACTAAAGATTATGTCGGGCCTCGTGATGAGGCTTGCCAGAAAATCTATAAAATATAACATCAAGTTAATAAATGAATTCTTTACACATTGTAGGCTGACAATAGAGCCTACAATGGGAATGTGTTCATTTAGCAAACACTCTGAGACTTTGGATTCCCACGGAAACTAAGTCCTTGAAACATTTGTGATTTAGTAACAAATTATGCCAGATATTAACAAAATTGAAGTTTCGTATGCCATGTGGTGTATTAGAACCAGTAACATTGTACTTGTGTATATATCATGCGTAGCTTCATATATCCATGTCTATATACTGTATTGGCATTATGTTTTGTACTGTACGTGGCATGACATATGATGTATGAGTTTCTATCCACTACTTTCAGTAAGACAGCATGTGTGAGAATAACGTTGATAGCGCATCAGGCTTTCGCCTGACAATAGAGCTTCCCATGAGAGTCCTCTATAGTTTTATAATTACGTGACTTGTAGTCGCTAGTTGCGAATACGATAGAACACCAAGACTGACTTCCTCTGGCTCCGCTATATTCAGTGTTATGGTCCATTTGAATCTGTTCGTGGCCACATGCCCTGCACAATGGCACATCGGTCTCGCCATCCTCTCGATACTGTTATAGACCCCTTTGCTATATACATATACAAGAGAACTTGTGCCAAACCGGGACTCGAACCCGGATATCCTTCTTATCGCAGGCGGTCGACTTAGCCACTCCTGCTATCCACTCACGCCCACCGAACCTTTCCAAACTTCCGTATGGCATAGTGCCTACGTCCTCTAGTGTTCGCAGAGCGTTCGTCAGATTCCCGCATAGGGAGAGACCATGTTTTTTTTCGTTACTTTTTCTTGCTTTGGCATGAAATGCAGTTAGTACGATGTCTTTATTTGACAGTGTCTGTATAATTCGAGGCACACGTCCTTCAGATGTACTTGCATGTCGGAGGGAAGAGACACTGTTGACGATCTACAGCCGTATTACATTATGAAATACACTGGTATCCAAAATTGAAGGATCAAATGGAAATTTTGCAGGGATGCGTTTATTTTACCACAATACAGTATAAACATGTGAAATTAAAGTAGGAACGATGTCAAGAATACAAAACGTAGACAACTGCAACATACGTAACGGTAGACACAACCATTCATCGTTTTCTCCAACTTAACGGATTTGCATACACTTTCTTCTATGAATGATGTCATGAATCTCATGTTGAGACAATAACACCCATTCTGTCCGCAGAGCTGCTCGCAAGTCTTGGAGAGTGGTCGGTAGATGCTGACGTGGTGCACCCGTCTCCCTAGTGCATCCCACACACTCTCTATGGGATTCAAATGGGGAGAGCAAGCAGGCCACGCCATGAGTGCAATATCTTCCGTTTCCAAGAAAACATCAACCACCCGTGATCTAAGAGGTCGAGCATTACCGTCCATCAGCACGAAGTCTAGGCCCCCAGCTCCTGGCAACAACCGCACATGGGGTTTCAGCATGCCGTCACGATACCTGATAGCAGTTAAGCCTTGTCGATTCACCAGTACAATTTTATAATCTCGTGTTCGAGTGGTCAACATAATCCCTGCCTACACCGTGATCCTGCTCGATACGGGGCTATTTCCGCAAATTTTGGGTCCCGAAATCGTGTTCTTCCTGAAGCTAATTCATCGTGAATGACTCTTCAGACCAAACAGGGAAAATTGGCACACTGCTCGACCGTTCAGGCGGCATTTTGACGACACCATTCTAGAAGTTTCCTTCTGTGAATACGCGTCAGAGGTACACATACAGCAGGTCTCCTACATTAGAGGCCACTTCGCTGAAGCCTTCTGTACACCGTTCGCCTCGATACAGTAAGTCCAGTGGCTGCTGCGAGGTCAGATGCCAATTACCGAGCGTTGCTAAGGGGTGTCGTCGTGCCCTTGGGGCCAAATAACGATTCTCCGTTTGTGATGTCACACACGGTTGACCCTGCCATGATCTTCGGGATACGGTTTCTGTCTCTATAAACTGTCTCCACGTTCGAGAAACAACAGAACGATTCACATTAAGCCATAGGGCTCCTTCAGTTTGTGGCTGTCCTGCTTCCATTCTTCTTATGGCGCTCCACACCAGAGAGAGTGTAGTTCTCTTGTCTCTGCCATACTGCGAATGCACAACAGAGCCCGAACTCTTACGGGAATCGGCAACGCGCCGCGAGTAATGAGTATAATGGACGGGGGCACTACGAATGTAGTGCGGGACAATACGTTGAGAATGTGGGTTTCGCGGGAGGCGTACCAGAGATAAATCCCTGCAGTCGCGCTATCCTCTGTGTCCTGGGTGGCTCAGATGAGTAGAGCGTCTGCCATGTCAGCAAGAGATCCCAGGTTCGAGTCCCGGTCGGGGTACACATTTTCATCTACCCCGTTGACGTATGTCAACGCCTGTAAGCAGCTAAGAGTGTTCATTTCATTGTAATTTGATACTGCATCGTCTGCGACTGTGTACACAGCGATTGTGGGTGCGGGGCTACCCGACAAACACTACCTTTCTTCATGGTGCCCTGACGTCTTCGTTGGCGTGGTTGTCCGTTGACCGGGATGCAGTCTTCCATGGAGAACACGATCGTACGAACGTTTGTTAACAGTCTGTATGGTTAAATCTCGAACTAAACGTAGGGAGGAGAAATTGCGGTTTGTTGCTTTAATTCTGGACGCTAGTTTATATTCGCGGATTGCGAATACAATATTACATCAGCTGTCAAGTTCACGGTAGACGTATGAAAATTTGTGTGGAACAGGGAATCGAACCGGGATATCCCGCTTATTGACAACACTCAAGCGTTCTCGTGGAGACTTATGTCCAGACCACTTCAACTGACAAGGATCTTCGTTACGCCAAAGTGACTGTAGCAACCATTAAATATTTATATTCGAACTGTCTAAGCTGTCATTCGGCGCTGCGGCTGATTGGAGTGACTGAAAGTAGCCTATTCCTTTACGATCGCTCTCGTCAGCCACCGCGCCGAATGTCAGCTTCGAGTGCGCGAGTAGTGCAGTATCTAGCGGGACCAAGTTGTTTGCTAGCTGAACGGACATCCGTTAGGCATTGTTGCGTTGACAATGCGAGATTTCTGCTTCTAGCATGCCGATATTTTCATGAAGCAGTAAGCAGTCTTCGGCGTCTAGAGCAGGCAGTCATTATTTTGAGCAATGCCGTTTTATGGAATTTTAAGTAATTCAAAATGGAAATTAACATAGACAGTAAGTGACACAGCGAAAACGCGGTAAGAGGAACAATATTAACTACAGGTAATACAGAGCAAAGAATTGTAGGAAGGACTTCCGAAAGAAATAGCATTCTGATTTAAAGTGGTTCGATTGGTTACAGTTAAAAGCCATGTGTAAATGATAAAAAATAGTAGATGCCATATACCATGTTTTACCTCATTTGTTGTGGTATCCTTGGAAAACATTCAGAATGACAGAAACCAGAGTGAAAACAGTATTATAAAAGCAATGACTGTTGAAAATGCGAAAGAGATTTATTTTGGTAGGAAAGCTCGGCGAATATGCAGTGAATATATTTCCATAGTTTATCCGCTCTGAATTATTGAATATAAACCCTGCACATACTATTAGCCATCTGAATAGAAATGAATAATAAACAAGTTGCGTTTAAACTCTTAACAACGACATGGGATCGATATTAGCCAAACAATCCCAGTACTTAACCTTCCCGTGTGTAACTGTTAGTATGGTTACCCTCTCCATTCCCCCACCCCTCCCCAGTGCATTAACACCCAATTAAATTAACTCCAAGTGCTTTAATTAAACGCGTCCTTATGTTTGATTGAAATACGGGACTGCGGTAAGGTTGGAAGCTTAGACAGTATTACTTTACTTCTGAGTGAGTCCTTACATATCGAAACCTCAGATCTTAACCTTACTTCTTAGAACCTCCCTACGTTTTCTGTTTTCTTCTTTCAGTCTCTGTCCGGCCGCGGTGGTCTCGCGGTTCTAGGCGCTCAGTCCGGAACCGCGCGACTGCTACGGTCGCAGGTTCGAATCCTGCCTCGGGCATGGATGTGTGTGGTGTCCTTAGGTTAGTTAGGTTTAAGTAGTTCTAAGTTCTAGGGGACTGATGACCATAGATGTTAAGTCCCATAGTGCTCAGAGCCATTTGAACCATTTTTTTTCAGTCTCTGTGCAAGTCTCGATATTGTAATGCTGGTCTGCCTTCATGCGAAAATTTCGCAGTTTTCATATTCCTCTTTATTCGACGACAGAGATTAACAAAGGAATTGTAGCAGACTGGAACCATGTCAAACAAACAAAGGTCTGGAAAGCCAAGTGTCTTTGCCAAAAATGAATTAGACGAGTGAGGAGCGGATTTGGATAGAAGTCCGAGAAAACCGGTGCGCCATTTAGAACTTTAGGCAGGTGAATCACTAGCATCTGTTCTCAGAGCATTGGGTTGTATTATTCATAGGCGAATCAGAGCTAGAGTTTCGAAAATTCTCATCTGTTACCTGACGAGTCCCTGCATGATGTGAAAATCGAAGTGAGATATGCCATTAATTTATCACGAACTACAGAAACGATGTTTTCATCAAATCATAACTCCTCAAGGTCATTTTATGCAGGACAATGCAAACTCAGAAACTGGACATCCAGCTACGTCAGTATTACTATATGTTTTTTGATGATAGGGTAGCTGACTGGCTTCCTCGTTCCTCATGTGTAAATACTTGTGAATATCATGTTTTGAGTACGTTGAAAGATAAGGTTCACGCAAACAATCTACCTACACTCGAGGTGTTAGAAGAAAGTATGTCAGAGTTTTGTACTTTGGGACTGTACTATCAACACCTATATTTTATTCAAAATGATATTCACGACCGCATTGTATGTAGAATGTGACTGAAATTTGATCCTATTCTCGTAGTACTAATAAAAAAGACATCGTCATTAATAAAATAATAAATAATTGTTGTCAATGACGTAATTTAATATACCCATGTAAAATGATAATGAAAAAAATCAATCTTTTGTTAGCTACGATTTTTGTAGAATAATCCTTCTTCTTGTCCAAACTGTTGTACTCATAGGAGTGTAGTGTTGTAGGAACTGTGACCATGGTGTATTCGAACTCTGAAAAGGCGGAGATGATACTCATCTACGGCGAGTGTCGACGAAATGCAGCTGAAGTCTGCAGGGTGTATGCAGAACGGCATCCAACGTGCCGCACATTGCAAAACATCTACCGATAACTGTATGCAACAGGTATGGTCGTAGCACGCAAACGGGTCCGTAACAGGACCGTCACAGGAGAAGCGTTGCAGTAGGTGTGTTAGCTGCTGTTGCCATGAACCCACACATGAGTACACGGGACATTGCGAGAGCCGGTGGACTGAGTCAAAGTAGTGTCATGCGCATACTGCATCATCTCCGCCTTTTCAGAGTTCGAATACACCACGGTCACAGTTCCTACAACACTACACTATCACGGACGTCTGGTAACACGGTGTACTACAGTTGGTCTGCGTGCGGAGATGAATGCAGAATAACCATAGCAGCAAGCGCTACATGCGGACACTGCGACAGCTAGACCAAACCACAACAGTGCACTACAGCCACACTCGTAAACACGGCCGTCATCGTAAACATGTCCCTGCAGATGCTGCTCGCCGACCGTGGCCCGTGTTTGTTACAACACGCAACTGAACGTCGGAGTTTTCAAGCGTCAACTTTAGGTTACAATATCCCGGGATGTAATTAACATTTTACAACGCAACAAATGGCACTGATTACGTATTTGTTTATATGTTCAGATTCCATTTAAAAAATCGTAGGTTTGTGTTCAAAAACATACTTCCGTGCATTTTTTTATGGTTTGTATTAACCAATTACACTAGCCCCTCTCCTCACTTTCGGTCTGTGGAATCGATTGGTCAATATTTGATGTGGTTTACGAAATATATCCAGCGGTAATGTTAGGTGACTCACCCTATATATATATATATATATATATATATATATATATATATATATATATATATATATATATATATAACAGTGCTACACGTTAAAAGGTTAAGATTCCTTTTAAAAAAATTACGATCATTATCCTGGAAAAGCAGTGATTAAATAAAACCTCATGTTACGTTAATAATAAGTAACTAGTTTGATAGTAATCCTGTTGATCTTCTATTACACAACACACACAGTCTCATCACACGCCACACTGGTGCCAAGCCCCCGGGGCCACAATACACAACTTTTATTGTAGTACTGTAATTGTTATAGGTGTAGTGTGCTGTAATAAAATATTAATACGTATGTTATTCTCTTTCCATGTGTGAATCTGACACGTGCTAACTGCGAGTGAGCCTGGGATATAAGTATCTATTCCTATCTTTCTTCCGGTTGTTGGCGGACAGTTTACTACACTTCAGATGCCTATAATTCCAATATATTATTGGCATCTGAAGTGTTGCAAGCAGTAGCCCCGTTAACTGCATGTGTGTGTGTTTGTGTATGAGCCTGGAATATGAATATTTATTCCTATCTTTGTTCCGGTTGTCAGAGGACAGCAAACCTCAATTGTTCCGGTTGTTGGTGGACAGTACAGCTCAATCATTCCCGCCTACTGCTTGCAACACGTCGCATGTCAATAATTCGAAGATATATATATATATATATATATATATATATATATATATATATATATATATATATATATGAGCTGTATACATCCTTCTGTATATATATAAAACACCCATTTGGCCACTGTTATTTGTATATGT
Source organism: Schistocerca serialis cubense (assembly GCF_023864345.2). Lineage (NCBI taxonomy): Eukaryota > Metazoa > Arthropoda > Insecta > Orthoptera > Acrididae > Schistocerca > Schistocerca serialis. The sequence goes on from NC_064642.1 coordinate 225,256,992, forward strand.
GTTAGTTGTAAGATATTTATATTAAGATGTGTTAGTTGTAAGATATTTTGTGGAATTATTTGATATTGTCAATGGTATATTTTAGTTTAATATTTGTGTCAAACATTGTTAAACCGAAGAAGGAAGTAAATTCAAATGAGCATGCTGATGCAGAGATGCTTCAGGCCCTCAAATAGATCAACCTTCGCACACGTCAGTGCGAGCCCTTGATTATGTAAACACAGATGATAACCGTTTATTATCTGATATGTTGTTGTTGTTGTGGTCTTCAGTACTGAGACTGGTTTGATGCAGCTCTCCATGCTACTCAATCCTGTGCAAGATTCTTCATCTCCCAATACCTACTGCAGCCTACATCCTTCTGAATCTGCTTAGTGTATCCATCTCTTGATCTCCATCTACGATTTTTACTCTCCACGCTGCCCTCCAGTACTAAATTGGTGATCCCAAACTATTTATCGTCCATGTTTCACTTCCATAGATGGTTACACTCCATACAAAGACTTTCAGAAACGACTTCCTGACACTTAAATCTATACTCGATGTTAAAAGTGGCCGTGCGGTTCTAGGCGCTACAGTCTGGAGCCGAGCGACCGCTACGGTCGCAGGTTCGAATCCTGCCTCGGGCATGGATGTGTGTGATGTCCTTAGGTTAGTTAGGTTTAACTAGTTCTAAGCTGTAGGCGACTGATGACCTCAGAAGTTAAATCGCATAGTGCTCAGAGCCATTTGAACCACTTTTTCTCTTCTTCAGAAACGCTTTCCTTACCATTCCCAGTCTACATTTTCTAACCTCTCTACTTGGACCATCGTCAGTTATTTTGCTCCCCAAATAGCACAACTTCTTTACTATTCAAGTGTCTCATTTCCTAATCTAATTCCCTCAGCATCACCCGACTTAATTCGACTATATTCAATTATCCTCGTTTTGCTTTTGTTGATTCTCATCTTATATCCTCCTTTCAAGACACTGTCCATTCCGTTCAACTGCTCTTCCGAGTCCTTTGCTGTGTGTGACAGAATTACAATGTAATCAGCGAAATTATAAGTTTTTATTTCTTCTCCATGGATTTTTATACCTACTCCGAACTTTTCTTTTATTTCCTTTACTGACTGCTCAATATACAGATTGAATAGCATCGGGGAGAGGCTACAACCCTGTCTTACTCCCTTCCCAACCACTGCTTCCCTTTCATGTCCCTCGACTCTCATAACTGCCATCTGGTTTCTGTACAAATTGTAAATAGCCTTTCGCTCCCTGTATTTTAGCCCTGCCACCTTCAGAATTTTAAAGAGAGTATTCCAGTCAACATTGTCAAAAGCTTTGCCTAAGTCTACAAATGCTAGAAACGTAGGTTTGCTTTTCCTTAATCTTTCTTCTAAGAAAACTCGTAGGGTCAGTATTGCCTCACGTGTTCCATCATTACTTCGGAATCCAAACTGATCTTCCCCGAGGTCGGCTTCTACCAGTTGTTCCATTCGTCTATAAAGAATTCGCGTTAGTATTTTGCAGCCGTGACTTATTAATCTGATAATTCGGTCATTTTCACATCTGTCAACACCTGCTTTCTTTGGGATTGGAATTATTATATTCTTCTTGAAGTCTGAGGCTATTTCGCCTGTCTCATACATCTTGCTCACCAGATGGTAGAGTTTTGTCAGGACTGGCTCTCCAAAGGCTGTCAGTAGTTCTAATTGAATGTTGTCTACTCCCGACGCCTTGTTTCGACTTAGGTCTTTCAGTGCTCTGTCAAACTCTTCACGCAGTATCGTATCTCCCATTTCATCTTCATTTACCTCCTCTTCCATTTCCATAATATTGTCCTCAAGAACATCGCCCTTGTATAGACCCTCTATATACTCCTTCCACCTTTCTGCTTTCCCTTCTTTGCTTAGAACTGGGTTTCCATCTGAGCTCTTGATATTCATGCAAGTGGTTCTCTTTCTCCAAAGGTCTCTTTAATTTTCCTGTAGGTAGTATCTATCTTACCCCTCGTGAGATAAGCCTCTGCGTCCTTACATTTGTCCTCTAGCCATCCCTGCTTAGCCATTTTGCACTTCCTGTCGATCTCATTTTTGGGACGTATGTATTCCTTTTTGCCTGCCTCACTTACTGCATTGTTGTACTTTCTCCTTTTATCAATTAAATTCAGTATCTCTTCTGTTACCCAAGGATTTCTACTAGCCCTCGTCTTTTTATCTACTTGATCCTCTGTGCCTTCTTTACTTCATCCCTCAGAGTTACCTATTCTTCTTCTACTGTATTTCTTTCCCCCATTTCTGTCAATTTTTCCCTTATGCTCACTCTGTACAACCTCTGGTTCTTTCAGTTTATCCAGTTCCCATCTCCTTAAATCCCCATCTTTTTGCAGTTTCTTCAGTTTTAATCTACAGTTCATAACCAATAGATCGTGGTCAGAGTCCACATCTGCCCCTGGAAATGTCTTACAATTAAAAATTTTTTTCGTAAATCTCTGTCTTACCATTATATAATCTATCTGAACCCTTCTAGTATCTCCAGGGTTCTTCCATGTATACAACCTTCTTTCATGATTCTTGATCCAGGTGTTAGCTATGATTAAGTTATGCTCTGTGCAAAATTCTACCAGGCGGCTTCCTCTTGCATTTATTAACCCCAATCCATATTAACATACTACGTTTCCTTCTTTCCTTTTCTTACTGTCGGATTCCAGCCACCCATGACTATTAAATTTTCGTCTTCCTTCACTATCTGAATAATTTCTTTTATCTCAACATACATTTCATCAATTTCTTCGTCTGAAGAGCTAGTTGGCGTATAAACTTGTACTACCGTCGTAGGCATGTACTTCGTGTCTATCTTGGCCACAGTAATGCGTTCACTATGCTGTTTGTAGTAGCTTACCCGCACTCCTATTTTTTTAATCATTATTAAACCTACTCCTGCATTACCCCTATTTGATTTTGTATTTATAACCCTGTATCCACCTGACCAAATGTCTTGTTCCTCCTGCCACCTAACTTCACTAATTCCCACTATATCTAACTTCAAACTATCCATTTCCCTTTTTAAATTTTCTAACCTACCTGCCCGATTAAGGGATCTGACATTCCACGCTCCGATCCGTAGAACGCCAGTTTTCTTTCTCGTGATAACGACGTCCTCTTCAGTAGTCGCCGCCCGGAGACCCGAATGGGGGACTATTTTACCTCCGGAATATTTTACCCAAGAGGACGCCATCATCATTTAAGTATACAGTAAAGCTGCATGCCATCGGGAAAAATTACGGCTGTAGTTTCCCCTTGCTTTCAGCCGTTCGCAGTACCAGCACAGCAAGGCCGTTTTGGTTGGTGTTACAAGGCCAGGTCAGTCCATCATTCATACAGACTGTTGCACCTGCAACTACTGAAAAGGCTGCTGCCCCTCTTCAGGAACCATACGATTGTCTAGCCTCTCAACAGATACCCCTCCGTTGTGGTTGCACCTACGGTACGCTATCTGCATCATTGAGGCACTCAAGCCTCCCCACCAACGGCAAGGTCCGCGGTTCATTGGGGGGGGGGGGGGATTATCTGATACTTGGAGCGAAAATGAAACAGAGGAGTTGTCAACACAGACGGACATTCCTGCAGTTAAACCTATTGAAGAGAATGATAACATTTCTACCCGGCAAGGGGCAGAAATTAGGAATTCTCAAGCTATGCTATTACTGGATGGTAAATTGCTAGCATTATAATTTGAAAAGTTCAGTATCATGGAACAGGAAAAGGAAAAGCGTAGGCAAGAAAAGGCTGTAAAAGAACAACAATGCGAGCTCAGGGAACAGGAGCATGATAGGAAATTTATGGAATAAATAAACAATATTTTATCCAACAATATAAGGAAATTGTCCAGAGAATTAATCAGGTTTTAGTTGATCGCGATACAGCAATTACTACTCGTTTCAACAACGAAATCAATGCAATAAAGACTAGTACTAAACCGTTTGCAAACATACCCAACTCAAGTGAATAATCTTCAAACTGAAGAAGGTAAGTTAGAAACGCATTACAAATCTTTGACTACTGCTGTGGAGTCAATACAGAATGATATCCACCCAGAAGTATAGAAATAAGACCGAACGGAAGCAGCCAAGGCACTGAACATTGGAAATCACAATTTTGAAACAATGTTAGCACACAGCGACGAGGTCGCTGGTACTGACAGGCAAAAGAACATTGAAAATTTGTCAACAACCTCTACTGCAGTGCATAATAGAGCAAGTTTGGGTAGCCTATCTGTTTTACCGCAACAATTTATTTCACCAAGAAACCTGAATTTTGAAGCAGAGTGTACTTGCAATAAAGTCAGTACACCGCCTGCTAATGAGAAAAACTCCAAGCACTTAAATACATTAATGCATGAAGAGAGCTTGATTAAACACCGCCAATTCCAAGTATTCATCGAGGAGAGTAAAAAGAATATTCATCCCGTAGTTTTTATTATAAACTTTAGAAGTGTTCTTCCAAAGTCTTGGAAAGAGGAACAGAAAATCCAGTTCCTGGTTTCACATATTTCCGGCGACGCATCGCTACGGACGTTGAACGCATCAGAAACATGCAAAACATTTAACGAATTTGAGAAGCCGTTTCTCCACCAGTTCTGATCAGTGTCGACTCACAAACAACTAAAGAGGATTGTATATAATGCAGAGATAGAGTATGTAACGTGAAGACAGGCTCTTTGAGAGAGTACATCGAAAAATATATTACTATGACAACGTATGGGGATGAATCACTAACCACACGAGACCAGTTAAGAGTATTGAAGGCTATATTGCCAATAAATATTACAGAGAAGCTGTTAAACGTCACAGATACTGATCTCAAGGAATTTTTATCTATAATAGATTAGTTAGACTTAGTCCAAGAAGATGCCAGAGAAAATTCTGGCGCAATAAATAGTGCCAACTGTTCTAACAAAAAAGGTTCCTGGAACGGAAGCAATGGAAAAAGGAGCGAGAAAAAGAATCAAAACCTATGGCAATGAAAGTATAATAAAAGTAAAACTCATTACAACCAAAAATCGGATCACCTCAGCAATAATAATAATTACCAGGGAACGACTGACTACCAGCATTCGAATGGTAATCAAAGGCAATTTAGTAATGAAAATGCCGACAATAATAATAGTTCTAATCGTAAAAGAAGAAATGAAAATAAATCGAATACTCCGTACAAGCATAAACAAAAAACATGCTTGGTGACAACGAATATTGGCAACAACCGGGATCAAGTCATTGGCAGCAGCAACAAAATTTTGTGAATCCGGGTCAGCCAGTAAATTACGTACAGGCCTTATCAATGCCGAATAATCTTAATTCACGGTGGTGAGACCCGAGTAGACCACCTCCAATTGTAGAAACACAAAATGTGAAAATAGTGGAGGTCTTCTCGGGCCTGAAACAGAATATACCAAAGTCAACAAACCTATCTCTGTCCCTGCGGGCCTTCTCCAGGAGACCGAGACCAAAAATGGAAGCAATAGTTCTATGCAAGGGAACGTCAATACGATTCGCTACCAAGACGGTAAGAAAATCGAAGATGAGCTCTATCAAGAGTTCACCGTCGCTGACACGGAAGAAAAGGGAAATATCCAGTCACGTGTCAATGGAACCATCAACGGCGTAGCAACCATTATCCTCCACGACACAGGTGCGAGTGTATCGGTAATGAATGCACAGTATTTCAAGAAGATAGCGCAAGTAAAAAGACTGCCGATTTTGCCTGTTACGAATTGCAAAGTTATAGGAGTGCTGGGAAAGAAGGCGCAAATTATAAAGTACCAGACACAGGTTGAGGTTTCCTCTGGAAATGATAGCGTTATATGCACGTCCCTATTAATGTAAAACTTATAAAAACCGGTGTTACTGGGCCTTGAGTTTTTACAGGATACATTCAAATGTGTGTGAAATTTTATGGGACTTAACTGCTAAGGTCATCAGTCCCAAGTGGTGTACCCCGGGCAACGTAACCAAGTTACGGCTAAATAGTCTACAGATACAGGCTGCTGGACCACTGGTGGTTACAAATTACCTTAGGATATCCCAGCTGTTAGAGGATACATAGCAATGAAGCAAAATAGTTCTGCCAAGAACTACCTGACAAAGGACTTAGGGAATACCCTCCGGCTCTTACAGCTAAGCATAGAGGGAACAAGCAGAGCAAAAAGTGAGTATCTCACTCAAATATTGATTGAAAACGAGGTGGACGTTGTTCTACTACAGGAAACCCACTGCTCAGACGAAACCCAACTTCATTCCAGGTGTAAGCTCCCTGGATACACTTTAGCTGCTGCGACATACCATGCAAGTTACGGATCTGCAACATATATCAAGAATGATGTAGAAGAGGTAACAGATGTCCAAACAAAAACGGAGAATAACATCCATATCATCAGGCTGAAAGTCGCCAACACAGAAATTGTGAACATCTATAAGCCCCCAGCACAACCATGGGTAAATGAAGCTGCTTAAAATATTCCCCATCCAGGAATAGTAATTGGAGACTTCAACAGCCATAACACACAATGGGGCTACAGCACTACGAATGAAGATGGTGAGAAAGTATCAGAATGGGGTGAAATGGAACGCCTTTTCTTACTATTTGACGGGAAGGACAAAGGGACATTCCGCTCAGCTAGATGGGCTCAGGACTACACTCCCGATCTCTGTTTCGTTACCACTAACAACAAAGGATTACCCTTGCAGAGCAGCAGGAAGGTGCTCAGTGATTTCCAAGCCAACACCGACCTGTACTGGTGAAAATTGGACTCGAAATCCCAGTTGTGAAGTCTATACCAAAGCTACGATGGAACTTTCAAAAAGCCAAATGGGAAAAATTCTCTGAAGAGGTTGATCATATTATTCAGTTTATTCCACCCAAAGTTAGGCACTACGACCGCTTTGTTAGACTAATTCATTCCATTGCCAGAAAACATATTCCAAGAGTCTACAGAGAGAACTACATTCCTGGATGGAGCCCTAGATGTCAAGAATTGTATGACGAATTTAAAACGACTCGAGACACCAAGGTAGCAGATGAATTGATTTCAGCCCTAGATTCAGCTAGACAAAAGAAATGGATGGAACTAACTGAAAACATGTCTTTCCAATACTCGAGTAAGAAAGCTTGGAATTTATTAAGAAAGCTTGGCAGTGCCACAAAAGTTAATATCTTATCAGGCAAGATAAATCCTAACAAAATAGCAGCCAGGATTGTTAATATAACAAGAACACCAAGCAACAACAACAAACAGAAAGCTAAAGAAATAAAACATGAGCTAAAGTCTAAAATGTCTCAAGCACAGCCTTCCGAATTTGCACAGAAAATCTCTGCAGCCGAAGTTGTTTCAGCCCTAGATACTCTGAAATCTGGTAAAGCCGCTGGTTGTGATGGTATATACCCGGAGTTCCTGAAACATGCTGGCCAAGGTGCAGAGCAGTGGCTAACTGCACTGTTTAATGAAATTCTCGCAACAGGAAGACTGCCAAATCATTTTAAGACAACTAAAATAATTGCCATCCTGAAACCGTCAAAATCTGGTAACAATCCTGAAGACTATAGACCCATTGCGCTTCTAAGTGTCTGTAATAAACTGCTGGAGAGAGTAATCTATAATAGAATTGCACCAACTATCCTGAAACACATTCCTGTAGAACAGGCTGGCTTCAGATGAGACCGCAGTTGTATCGATCAAGTGCTAGCGTTGGCAACATACATAGAGAAGGGCTTCGAATACCTGAAGAAAACAATGGCCGTGTTTATTGACCTAACATCAGCATATCATACAGTGTGGCGGAAAGGCATGCTTCTTAAGTTCTTAAGAATAATTCCATGTAAAGGAATTGCACAACTACTCAATAACATGTTGTCCAACAGGAAATTCCAAGTTCACCTAAAAGGTCAAGTAAGCAGGGTATACAATTTAAATGATGGACTACCACAAGGATCAGTATTGGCGCCCCTACTTATGGCGACTCAAAGTAAACAGAAATAAAACTGAATCCTCCACCTTCCATCTGAGTAATAGGCATGCTCGCTATAAACTGCAAATTTCCTTTAGAAATCAGTTGCTGTCATATAACCCATTCCCAAAATATCTCGGCGTGATCTTGGATCGTTCGCTAACATATAGAAAACATCTAACTGAAACAGCTTTAAAAATGAGAACCAGAAACAATATATTACACAAACTCTCCGGAACAAGCTGGGGAGCTAAGGCATCAGTACTCAAAACAACTGCCCTCTCACTTGCATACTCTGTTGGGGAATATTGTAGCCCAGTATGGCTCAATAGCGCCCATGCACCCATGGTACACACGCAGCTGAATGTAGCCATGAGAAGCGTATCCGGGACAATAAAATCCACACCCACAGAATGGCTACCTGTTCTGTCTAATATTGCACCACCGAAGTTACGATGTCAAGCAGAGTTGAAAAGGGAATGGGAGAAATGCTCCAAGAATCCCGAGTTACCGCTACAGAAGGACTGTGATGCCACTCAAAGGCAACGTCTTAAGTCCAGGAAACCCTCCTGGAGACTTGGAAAAAGGATTACTTCTGAAGGATTCCAACCAGAAACAGAATGGCGGGAAGAATGGTTTGCAGCCAATCCCGATTCTGCAGGTCTCATTGCTGATCCTACATGAGTCCCTCCTGGATTCCACTTACCTAGGAGGTCGTGGACCACCCTAAATCGCATACGCACCAAGCACGGAAGATGCCAGGACTTGAAGCATAAGTGGGGAATCGCTAAAAGTGCCAAGTGTGACTGCGGACACCAACGACAAACAATACACCTCATAGTCACAGAGTGTCCCCTACGGAAATATGCTGGAACTCTGACCAGCATACATGATGTCTCTGAGGAAGCAATCTCCTGGCTGAGTACTTTAGATATTAACCTATAGTTTTTATTACAACTTGAAGCTCTGTTTGTCAATATTACTGTTTATGAAAACCACATTTTCTCTTTTACATGTAACTCATCCTAGTGATTTTATCCATTTGTATATTATCGATTTATTGATCTAATTTAAGACTTTTATTACCATAAATGAATGTAATCTATTTTATTTGTAGTATATGCATATTGTGTTACCAGTAACATCATTGCTGTTCAATTCAAGTAATGTCTCCTTGATTCCAAACGAAATAATAATAATTAAAAAAAAACCAATACCGTGAGTGACATTGGCGCAAGGATAAAGCAGAATCTGAAAGAGGCAGCTTGCAATGACGCTTCACAGGTTGGACAATTAATAAAATTGCTATCAAGATACCATGAAGTATTTATAGATCGACTAGGTATTATAAAAGGTTATGCTGATGATATGAATGTCCATCCCCATAACACCTGTTGTAGAGCTTCACTCTCGGTCCCCTGGACAAATAAAATGGCAATTATTGTACGAAGGACTATTTAAAGCAATCTCAATCCCACATGACGGATGTCATGTAGTTGAAGATGTCAGTACAGGGAACCTAAATCGACTTTATTGTCATAGAGACATTAAGAAATATTGGCAGTAGGAAACCACTTTTGTGTCTCTGAAGAGAATAATACGTCCAGTGCAAATGCAGAGTTGCACAAATGTAAATATGTAAATAGTAGTTGTAGTGAAAATGTTATCATAAGTAAATTCATGAATTCATTTGTACTAGTCTGTAAACTTACAAAAAGTCATTTACTCGATAGAAGTTAGTGTAAACGCTATCTCACAGTCAGTAAACATAATTTTCTTATCTTTTCTATAAAGGTTGTACAATTGCCAATATTCATGTACGAAGGTGAATGAGTCATGAATGTTTCTATGACCCTCACTTACGTAAACACAGATACGTGACGGATGTTAGTTGCGTGTTAGTTCGCGTGTTTGTCTGTATCCGCGTTCGCTCTTTATGGAACATTTTCTTTTTTGTGTACCGTTTTGGGTGCGTTTTCCTTACGCGGTTGTCTTTGCAGTTTACTCTCGTGAGTTTTCCTCTTGTTAGGTGAATTGACCATGGGCATCTGTCCCATAATTTGGTGCTAAATCTAACAAGAATAAGAATGAATGAGTATAAATGAACATAAATGAAATGTACACCATCAAATATCGAAATGTACTGGTATCTACACAGGACAAAGATGACCCTATGGTCAGAACGATGTAGAGGATTCCAACACTCATCTTCTAATTTTTTTTGACAGTATATTATCATGTTATTACAATATTACAAGAGGTCCATGATTAAGAAATTTGTTGCTAGCGCACTCGAGCAGATGTAATTGCTCACGCGCTGCCTGCGATATGTAAGCTATAAGAGAATCTGAGACCAAAGAGCGGTGTTGTATGCAGTAGGAACTGTGTAGCAGTAAGTTGTTGGGGGTTGGGGTTGTTTTGAGGAAGGAGACCAGACAGCGAGGTCATCGGTCTCATCGGATTAGGGAAGGACGGGGAAAGAAGTCGGCCGTGCCCTTTGAAAGGAACCATCCCGGCATTTGCCTGGAGTGATTTAGGGAAATCACGGAAAACCTAAATCAGGATGGCCGGACGCGGGATTGAACCGTCGTCCTCCCGAATGCGAGTCCAGTGTTAGTAAGTTGTTGCTAGCGAACAGTCTGGTGTATCGTGTTGGCTGAGCCGGTCGTGGTGCAGCGATGGCGGAGCCTGAGCGTTATAGTATAAGGTAAAAGCAGCCTCGCGTATATCTAGTAATGTTATGTGAACTCCCATGTAAATCCTTTAAAAATGTCCTAATAATAATCTTTGTCATATTAAGTAATTTCTAACAAGCATTTATTTCAATTTAAAGAATTTACTAATTTCTCCAATCCATGATCATTCCGATTGTTGCAAAAGAAATATCCGTTGCTTCATTTCATAAATGACAAATGTATAGGCCAGCATTGCACAGAGCTGTGCCGGTAAAAAGCTATTGTAAGAGCAAATAGTTGGCGGCTTTATCGAGGTCAGAATTTTTGCTTTTTATTCAGAATGATCTTACAGGGCCATGACGCAGCACTGCAGTCGTCCAAAATTTACCAGATTACTGAATTTATTTTTCTTATTACGAGGTTTAGGAATTTTTCTGTTTCGAGCTTACATTAAATGAGAAAAGAATTTTGTGGGTACATTAAATGGGAAACAAATTTTGTGTGGAGGTTAAATGTGAATGAATTTCTGTAGGGAAGTTATAAATGGGAACCAATTTTGTTCTGAGGTTACACAAAAATTAGAATCATAATCATATTCATTATTATTATTTATTCAATTTTGTGGGGAGGCCATCGCTTCACCACAACCGGCCCAGCCAACACGATGCACCAGACTGCTCGCTAGCAATAACTTACTGCTACACAGTTCCTACTGCATACAACACTGCTCTTTGGTCTCAGATTCTCTTATAGCTTACATATCGCAAAAAAATGGTTCAAATGGCTCTGATCACTATGGGACTTAACATCTATGGCCATCAGTCCCCTAGAACTTAGAACTACTTAAACCTAACTAACCTAAGGACATCACACAACACCTAGCCATCACGAGGCAGAGAAAATCCCTGACCCCGCCGGGAATCGAACCCAGGAACCCGGGCGTGGGAAGCGAGAACGCTACCGCACGACCTCGAGCTACGGGCTACATATCGCAGGCAGCGCGTGAGCAGTTACATCTGCTCGAGTGTGCTAGCAACAAATTCCTTAATCATGGACCTCTTACAATATGGAACAATTGTGAAAATGAACAAAAATCATTACCTTGTAAAGTGTCAATTACATAGAAGATTGTCTGGTTTGTGGGCTATGTAACACTGGCAGTAATCGGAACAATGAAGTGTGTCTCACAAGAACTATGAAAGTCTAGTGGACGAGTGAAAAACTGTGATTTCTTTTAAGGAAGGAGATGAACAGTGGTAGATAGACTGCTAACACTATAATGATTTATACAAAATTTCAGACCTCAAATGAAGCTGTTACGAGCATCTTCGCATGTCAAATGTTATGAGACCGACTGTACAGCCAGCCGCACGGCAACAACATGATGCAACTCGGGCTCCGCAAAGTGGCTGCTCCATATGGGGGCGCACGGGGTACGCTCCCCTCCCTCTGGCGGAGCCGCCCACATTGCCACCCGCGCCTCCCCCGCCAATCAGCACGCACGCTATTCGTTCGTTTCCTTCGTCAGTCGACTCGAGTTATTGAGTCCTTGTACTTTCCAATGTAGCACGTGCGTCAGCGTCATCGTATTTTATATGTTTCTGCCTGGCACATAAATAGCTTACATATACCTAGGACAGGGGCGGGCAAACGTTTACACGCGGCTCATGAGCGCACAGCGCTGAACGCGTACTGCTCGCGTGCAATCGTCGACCGGGGCAGTGGCAACAGTCGGCAGGTTGTGGCAGTGCAGTACCAGGCTAAGCTGCGGAAAATGCACAGTGAATGACGGAAACGGAGAAGTGGAGATTTGCTGTCTTTTAAAAAGGAATGGGAGAATCATTTTGTCTTCGTGCAAAAACGTGAAAATTCGATATGTTTAATATGTGGCAGTATTCTCGCTGGTCAGCGGAAGTTTAGAATTGAACGCCGTTATAATAAATTTCACAAGGACGAGTACAATTTATTGTCGGATTCTGAGCGGATCGCGATATTGACTGAGCTTAAAAGGAGCGATCTGACGATACTAGATAAATCTGACGTAAGTTGCTGCTGTCACGAGAGATCTGCGACTTTCTTTCGTCATATCTTTCATCTAACTGATTTAACATTTTATGGAGCACTGTTTTCAATTTTTGAGGACGAGAACAATGATAGCCCAGCGTACGTGCAAGTTATAAGACTGCGCTTAATATAGCGAGAGCCGGAAAACCATTTGCTGAAGGTGAGTTTATAAAGAAGTGCATCAATGACGCTGCTGATTTACTTTGCCCACTGAATGCAAATCAGTTTCGAGCTATCACTCTTTCTCGGCTGACTGTAAGTCGTCGTATAAATGCCATGACAAGTGACTTTTACCGTCAATTAAGGAGTGCAGTGCAGGAGTTCACTGCATTTTCCATCGCAGTTGATGAGTCCACAGATGTTTCAGACACCGCGCAATTAGTGATTTATGTCTGCGGCGTGGACACTGCGCTACACATAACAGAGGATTTTTTAGGTATGATATCTTTAAAAAGCACGACCACCGGCGCGGACGTCCTGAAAGCCGTTGAAGAAGCTGTCGATTCATATGGCTTAAACTGGGAATGCTTGGTGTCAGTGACAACAGACGGAGCACATGTAATGAAAGGGGAACAAATAGGATTTCTTGGATTACTAACAAAAAAAGTTACTGCGTACAGAAGAATGATTGTACAGCATCCACTGCATTTTGCACGAAGAAGTACTCTGTGCAAAAGCAGCAAAACTGGGGGACGTCATGCAAGTGGTTATTCGTGCAGTTAATTAGTTGAGATCCGACCGGCTTACACATAGACAGTTTCACACATTTTTAGTTGAAATTGGGAAAGAGTACGGTGACACACCACATCACAGTGAAGTCCACTGGCTTAGCCGCGGTAATATATTCAAAAGAATTTTTGAGCTGAGAATACCAATAAATAAATTTTAAAGAACAAAGGAAGGTACGACCCCAAGTTAGAAGATCCAGAGTGGGTTGCCGACCCTTCATTTTTAGCGGATATCACCGGACTCATGAATGCAATGAACACAAGTTTGCAAGGAGAAAATGAGCTAATTTGTGAAATGGCCGAAAAGGTGCAAGCTTTCACCAGTAAGCTTGAGCTGTGGGAACGACAGCTCTCTCCAGGGAATGCAGTGCATTTCCCTACTCTGTCTCCTGCGCGAGAACAGAATTGCAAAGAATATGTTTCCGTACTTAGTGCGATAAAAGAGGAATTTCTCAATCGATTTGGGGATATATCATATTTATCCCAAGCTTTTGAATGGTTCTCAAGATCATTTGCTGTGTCTGTAGATGATATTTATCCCAATTTGCTAATGGAATTAATAGATCTACAGTGTAATTCTCGTATGAGAGACAAGTTCCTTTCGGCAAAACGAGTAATAGACTTTTATCACGACTTTCCACAGCAAGAGTTTCCTCGTCTCCATCGTGAAGCCGCGAAGATAATGTCAGTGTTTGGCTCGACATACGATTGTGAGAGATTTTTTTCCCTTATGAAAATTAATGAGTCTCGGTTAAGAGCAAACATCAGTGATGAAAATTTACGTAACTGTTTGCGTTTTTCTGTATGTAGAGATTTTGTTCCAGACATTAAACGTATTGTAAACTCCACCTGTGATAATTAAATAAAGCGTATCGTAGGTAATTGGTACTACTTCAAACCATGATTTCTTTCAAGCACTCCTACTGCCCTTATTCCTTCATTCAATAAAGCTAGCTATCAAACAAAATGCATTAAAGAGGAAGGAGTGGTGAGAGGGTATGGTGGGGAGGGGAGGGAAGCGGGTGGACAGCTTGCCCCTGTGTGCACGCAGAACGCCTGTTAACTGCACACGTGCAAGTGCACCGCACACGTGCAGGATTCCTGCCCGCCCCTGACCTACGAGATAAGTCCCGGCCATTCTAGTGATCTGGATACGTTATGCTGCCTTGTATTTGTTCGAGAAATGTCGCGAATATTCTACTGTTTTCTTGTACAGAATATCTTCGATACGTAGCGTTATGAATACGGTCTATTCACCGAAGAGGAAGCTAGTTTACATTCAGAAGCAGAAATATTAAGACCGAAGAATGAATAAAGTAAAAAGTCCTAGAGGTAGCAAGTGCAAGTGTGAAGATTAGTCAAGAGTGAGAGTGATAGTTGACTATGCAGGATTGAAAATAGAAAATAATAGTAATTTCTCAGTGAAAATATTGTTACGAGACTCGTAGCAATATTTTTACTAATAACGTAACAAAAGCTATTGATGCGTTTGTCTCCGGTAATAGTGAGTTAGGAGAAGATTCCCAAAACGCAGTGTTACTACGTAGACCATCTATCGAATGCACTATAAAGGAACGGAATCGACTATAAAATTCCACACACATAAATTGCCCGATGACGACATTATTGAAAACTCGCCCTTATATTATACGTCATTATGTACATATTGGCTTGTCGCTTTCACATTAGGTATTTGTTCATACTCCATAAAACTCTGGAAGCAAACATGCTGGCAGCGAATGTTCTCGAAACAAACTAGCCACATATATAAGGAAGCAGAGTCACTGCCAAGCAGTCAGTTTCAATGCTACAATCGGCGCGAAAACTTGGAAGTGATAAAAATTGAACAGTGGTGGTTATTGGGTGTTACCACAGACTTCAGTCAGTGTTGTACTTAGTGACATTAGAAATACGCCGAGTGTGACGGTGTGTGTTTTAGTGTTAAGTGTCATAGTGTTGAATTTTTCACTGGGAATAAAGTGTTTATTCGAAAATATTTGGCATCTACATCCTAAGAATATAATTAAAATTCATCGTTACGTAATAAGAAAAAGAAAAGTAGGAACTTCTGAAGATTACGGTCACCGTTCAGCTGCAAAACCACCACCAGATCTACAGGTAGAACACAGCACTTCGTCCAAACTTCCACAACAAAGTTCATCGACAGATTCCTTTAAGCCCAAGAAAATTGGCAATTATTGGGATATATTAGCATCAGGAAATATTAGTTGTTTTATGCAGATCCCTCTCCAGCTACTGCCGGATTTGGATGTTACTATTAATTTGGCAGTGTTAGTGGCAGAGGGAGGCCAGATGCCATTCCTAACGCCACTCCGAATTACCCGGGATGGAATTAGTGTACCCCAGCTGTCTTAGACTAGTGTAAGCCATGTAAGAGCGTGAACGTTTTCAAATGTTCGCGAGTCGTGTCACTGAGGCGAAACGTGGGGACCAGTCCAGTATTCACCTAGCGGGATGTGGAAAACCGCCGGGACACCACATCTAGGCTGGCTGGCCCTCATCGTTAATCCACCGGGAGGATTCGAACGGGGACAGGCGTGCATACAAGACTCCAGGAAGCAGCGCATTAGCGCTGTCGGCTCTCCAGGCGGGTACGAAATATTAGTGATGATATAAAAACACAGGTTTCTCACAGCTCCAAGGAAACTAGAAAAAGTTTATATCTTTCCTACTTCCGAAGACAACAGGAGGGGACGGGTTCAACGCAGATAAGTCCATGATAATGAAGTTGAACAGTATCCATGGCTTGTGTTCTCACAAGTTCTTTGCATTCACTGTTCAGTTTTGGTAAATAATAAAATGTATGGAGGAAAGAAATCCACTATCGCCAATAAACTTGCGACTGAACCATTAACAAAGTTTGCCAAACTTACTGGTAAAGATGGTGACCTTCAGACCCACTCTTAGCTCAAGTACCACGTTGAAGCGTCAACATATGCCAAATTATTTTTGGCGATATGAGACAACCGCGAACTTGATGTCATAAATCAGCTGTCAAGACAGAGAATGGAAAACATTAGGGAAAACAGAGACCGTCTTATAACAATAATAAAAACAATCATATTTCATGGAAAGCAAAATCTACATCTACATCTACATTTATACTAAGCGAGCCACCCAACGGTGTGTGGCAGAGGGCACTTTAGGTGCCACTGTCATTACCTCCCTTTCCTGTTCCATTCGCGTATGGTTCGCGGGAAGCACGACTGCCGGTAAGCCTCCGTACGCGCTCGAATCTCTCTAATTTTACATTCGTGATCTCCTCGGGAGGTATAAGTAGGGGGAAGCAATATATTTGATACGTCATCCAGAAACGCACCCTCTCGAAACCTGGACAGCAAGCTACACCGCGATGCAGAGCGCCCCTCTTGCAGAGTCTGCCATTTCAGTTTGCTAAACATCCCCGTAACGCTATCACACTTACCAAATAACCCTGTGACGAAACGCACTTCTTTGGGTCTCCTCTATCTCCTCTGTCAACCCGAGCTGGTACGGATCCCACATTGATGAGAAATACTCAAGTATAGGTCGAACGAGTGTTTTGTAAGCCACGTCCTTCGTTGATGGACTACATTTTTCTAAGGACTCTCCCAATGAATCTCAACCTGACACCCGCCTTACCAACAATTAATTTTATATGATCATTCCACTTCAAATCGTTCCGTACGCTTAGTCCCAGATATTTTACAGAAGTAACTGGAACCAGTCTTTGTTCCGCTATCATATAATCATACAATAAAGGGTCCTTCTTTCTATGTATTCGCAATACATTACATTTGTCTACGTTAAGGCGACTAAAAGGAGTCTCTAACGTTTCGGCCTTATGTGATGGTCCCCTCTCGGGTTTGACCTCCATCTTTCTAAATTCTTCCGAAGAGCGAGCCAATTGGGGAAGGGCGCCTTACTTGATGCGTTGTGTCCATTTTGCGTGGAGAACATTCGCCAGCTTATTCGTCGTTGCATTGCAGTCCTGCCCGCTCTCCATCTCTTGGTCATGGATACGTTCCTGCGTGCACTTTCCACCTTGCGCTGTGCAGTGCCACTTTCTGCACTGACGACGGCCATGGACCACATGTCACCTAACATCCAGCACGGTAGCCAGTCCGTTGTGGTGGGGCTGCCATGTACCCTGTTGGTTGTAGCCCCCTGACAACACAGGGATCGTTCTACTGATGCCTGCCCCGTTAACTCCCCACGTATGCGAAGGAGTAGATGCCCGTCTCCCTGGAGCATCAGGACTCCCGGCAATGGCCATCCTGCCAGGTGGTCCTTGCTGCGGCTGGGTGGCGCCCGTGGGGAGGGCCCTTGGTCGGAGTAGGTGGCATCAGGGAGGATTACCCGCAATGAAGCGTGGTACATCATCTCTCGCTGGCGGCCAGCCGTCAGCAGTCTCTAAGCGTTCCAAAGCTCACTTTAAGGCTAATTTGTATGACCCCAAATCGTTCCCCTCCCTGGCAACACCATGAGAGGAACGAAAGGCTATGAATGACAGCGAAAGGTATTCGCCTCGGTATCTCGTCTGTACCAGAGCTGACGGGGAATCGTTTGTGTCTGTGAAACCTCAGTTCTTTGTAGAACATTTAGAGGACAAGTTCGGGGAGGTGGAGGGCTTGTCCAAAATGCGGTCAGGGTCAGTCTTAATAAAAACAGCATCCTCTGCCCACTCACGAGCCTTGCTCGCTTGTACGAAGCTGGGGGATGTTTCTGTTACTATCACCCCGCATAAAAGCTTAAATATGGTCCAGGGCATTATTTTTCACAGAGATCTCCTTTTACAGTCCGATGACGAGCTGCACGCCAACTTAGAGCGACGAGGGGTCTATTTCGTCCGGCGCGTCCACCGGGGTCCGAGGGATCACCAAGTTGCCACTGGTGCCGTCATCTTGGCCTTTGAGGGTGACACGTTACCTGAGAAGGTCAAGGTGATGGTGTACCGTTGTGATGTCAAGCTATATATCACTCCCCAGATTTGGTGCTTCAAGTGTTGGAAGTTCGGCCATATGTCTTCTCGCTGTGCTTCCAGCCTCATATGTCGCGATTGTAGTCGACCATCCCATCCTGATACTCCATGTGCCCCGCCTCCCATCTGTGTCAACTACGGGGAGCACCATCCCCCTTGCTCGCCGGACTGTAAGATTCTCCAGAAGGAGCGGAAAATAATGGAATACAAGACCCTGGATAGGCTGACCTACACTGAGGCTAAGCGTAAGTTTGAACGACTGCATCCAGTATGAATGACGTCCACTTATGCCACCACTGTCGCTCCTGTTACAGTTCCCATAGCTGAACTACACACCATTAGCTCTCAGAGCCAGAGAACCACATCTGCCCCCTTAATGGTGGGGGGCACTTCACTCTCTGTTGCTCCTGCTCCATGTACTTCAGGAGCAACACTCCCCCCCCCCAACCATCAGGGACATCAGTTCCCCCTTCCCAGCTGGAGCAGCGTAAGATTTCTTCAGCTCCTCTCGCCAGGAAGGGGTCCCTTGGGGATCTCCCTTCGCAAGTTCCGACCGGTACAAAAGCGGACACCCACAAGTGGCTCAAACAACCACTGGTCCCTGGTCGTAGGGCCTCACGGTCGTCGTCCGTTCCTGAGACTGACCCCGTGAAGCCCTCCCAGCCTGAACCACCAAAGGCACAGTGAGGTAAGCTCAAAAAGAAAAAGGTCCCCAAGAATCCCGACATTGCGGGGGCACCCATCCCACCGCTTCCTACAAGCTCAGCGTCTGAGGATGAGGTCGAGATTCTGGCGTCTGCTGAAGACCTGGATCTCGCTGATCCCACGACGCCATGGATGTCACCTGTTCAGGTACTGAATCGGTGGCAGGGAGTGAACAAGCGGCGTAAATTGCCTTCCCAGTCCCTTCACGCCTTTCTCAGCCATGGACAATATCATCCTCCAGTGGAACTGCAGCGGTTTCTTCCACTATCTAGCTGAGCTCCGACAACTTATCAGCCTTCACCCTTACTTCTGCATTGCTCTTCAAGAAACTTGGTTTCCCGCAATGTGAACCCCCACCCTCCGTGGCTATCGGGGTTATTATAAGAACCGGGTAGCTTATGAAAGGGTGTCTGGTGGCGTCTGCATCTATGTCCTTAACTCTCTTCACAGCGAGTCTGTCCCTCTACAGGCAGCTTTAGAGGCTGTCGCCATTCAGGTGTGGACCCCACAGGCTGTTACCATCTGCAGTCTTTACCTTCCACCGGATGGTGATGTCGCCCAGCATGTCCTGGCTGCGCTGATAGTCCAATTGCCACCACCTTTCTTGTTACTGGGCGACTTCAATGCCCATAACCCTCTGTGGGGTGGGTCAGTGGCAACAGGTCGAGGCGCCACCATTGAGCATTTATTGGCTAAGCTCAACCTTTCGATTTTAAATGATGGTGCCTTCACACACTTGAGTGTGGCGCATGGCACATACTCCGCCATTGACCTTTCGATCTGTAGCCCTAGCCTCTTGCCGTCTGTCCAATGGAGTGTGCATGACGACCTGTGTGGTAGTGACCACTTTCCGATCTTTCTGTCACTGCCATGGCATCACTCTTCTGGGCATCCCAGCAGATGGGCCATGAACAAGGCTGACTGGGACTTATTCTCCTCCATTGTCGCTATTGAGCCTCTCTCTAATGACGACATTGATACGGTGGTTCACTCAGTCACCACCAGCATCGTTACTGCCGCAGAATCTGCCATTCCCAGTTCCTCTGGGTCCCCTCGGTGGAGGACTGTGCCTTGGTGGTCGCTTGAGATCGCTGAAGCGATTAAAGATCGCCAGTGGGCGCTCCAGCGACACAAGCGACATCCCTCCATAGAACACCTCATCGCCTTCAAACGGCTACATGCGTGGGCCCACCGCCTTATCCACCAATGCAAGCAGTAGTGCTGGGAGCGGTATGTTTCCACCATTGGCCTCCATGTCTCTCCATCGCAGGTCTGGCCCAAGATTCAAGGCCTCTATGGCTATCGAACCCCTGTCAGCGTCCCAGCGCTCTCACTGAATGGAGCAGTTTGTACTGACTCCGACGTCATTGCAAACCGCTTGACAGAGCATTTTGCTCTGAGTACCGCTTCTGTGAATTACCCCCTGGCCTTCCACTCCATTAAAGAGCGGATGGAACGTCGGAGCCTTTCGTTTTGCACCCACCATCCAGAGTCGTACAATGTTCCATTCAGTGAGTGGGAATTTCGCAGTGCCCTAGCCGCTTGCCCCGATAACACTCCTGTGCCAGATCGCATCCACTGTCAGATGCTGAAACGCCTTTCAGTGGACTGCCAGCGACGGCTCCTCGACCTTTACAACCGTCTCTGGGTCGAGGGTGAGTTTCCGTCGCAATGGCGGGAAAGTATTGTTATCCCCATTCTGAAACCTGGCAAGAACCCTTTGGAGGTGGACAGCTACCATCTCATTAGCCTCACCAACGTTCTTTGCAAGTTGCTTGAGCGGATGGTGAGCCGGCGCTTGAATTGGGTACTGGAGTCTCGAGGCCTTCTGGCTCCGTCTCAGGGTGGGTTCCGTGAAGGCCGCCGACAATCTGGTGATCCCGGAGTCGGCCATCTGTACTGCCTTTGTTTGCCGTCAGCACTTGGTCGCTGTCTTTTTCGACATGTGGAAGGCGTACGATACGACATGGCGTCATCACATCCTTTCTACGCTTCATGGGTGGGGTCTTCCGGGCCCTCTGCCGAACTTTATCCGAAATTTTCTGTCGTATCGCACCTTCTGCATGTTTTTAATAGCTATTAACGGGCTCGCTGCGGCGGTGGGAATGTCTGTCTCAGCGTCCTTGTATGCTGACGACTTCTGCCTTTACTACAGCTCTATTGGCATTGCAGCTGCTGAACGTCAGCTACAGGGCGCTATCCGTAAGGCGCAGTCTTGAGCTGTAGCTTATGGGTTCCAGTATTCGGCAGCCAAGACCAGCGTTATGCATTTCTGCCGGCGACGCACTGTTCATCCGGAGCCGCGGCTTTATCTTGATGGCGAACTTCTTGCAGTGGTGGAGTCACATAGGTTTTTGGGGGTGGTTTTTGATGCCCGGTTGACTTGGCTGCCTCATATTTGGCGGCTTAAACAGATGTGTTGCCGGCATCTAAATGCTCTGCGATGCTTGGGCCACACCTGCTGGGGCGCCGACCGATCTACCCTGTTACAGCTCTACCAGGCGTTAATCCAGTCCCGTCTGGATTATGGGAGCCTGGCTTATGGCTCAGCATCCCCATCTGCGTTTCGGGTGCTGGACCCAATCCTCCACAGCGGGATACGCCTTGCCACTGGTGCTTTCTGGACCAGCCCAGTGGACAGCATACTTGTGGAGGCAGGTGTCCCTCCACTGCGGTTACGGCGCCAACGTTTGCTGGCCGCTTATGCTGCCCATGTTTTCAGCTTGCCCGGGCATCCTAACTATCGTCTACTACTCCCACAGTCGCACGTCCACCTTCAGAATGTCGGCCCAGGGCTGGATGTACGATCGCGGTCCGTGTCCGAGAGCTTATCTCTGGGCTTGGGGCTTTACCTCTTCCACCTCCTCTCCGGGCACCTCTGCGTACACCCCCATGGTGTGTGCCTTGCCCTCGCCTTCAGCTGGAATTGGCACAGGGCCCGAAGGACTCAGTCCCTCCAGAGGCCTTCTGCCACCGCTTTCTTTCCATCCTCGCAACGTATCAGGGCTCTGGCATTGTTTACATGACGGCTCGATGGTTAGTGGTCGTGTCGGTTATGCGCTAACTCTAGGGGACCATTCTGAACAACGTTCATTGCCGGCTGGCTGCAGCGTTTACACTGCTGAGCTGGTCGCCATCTTTCGTACCCTAGAGTATACCCGCTCCTGCTCAGGTGAGTCCTTCGTGATCTGTAGCGATTCCCTGAGCGGTGTACGAGCTCTCGACCAGTGTTTCCCTCGTTCTCGTCTGGTGATGGCTATCCAGGAGTCCCTGCGTACTCTTGCCCGTTGCGGCCGCTCTGTGGTATTTGTGTGGACCCCAGGCCATGTTGGGATACCCAGCAATGAAAATGTTGACCGCCTGGCGAAAGAGGCCACCAGTACACCATCTCTGGAAATTGGCCTCCTGGAGACTGATTTGAGGGCAGTCTTACGCCGCAAAGTTATCTCGCTTTGGGACGCTGAATGGCGCGGTCTGACCACCCCTAACAAACTCCGTGCCGTCAAGGAGACGACGACTGTGTGGCACTCCTCCTTGCGAGTCTCTCGCAAGGAGTCTGTCGTCCTCTGCCGACTGCGCATTGGACACACACGGATGACGCACAGCCACTTATTGCGCCGTGAGGACACCCCCTCTCTGTCGCTGCGGCTCGGCATTGACAATGGTCCACATTTTCTTGGACTGTCCACTTTTAGCTGTGCTCAGGCAGACGTTTACTCTGCCTGACACGCTCCCTGCCCTTTTAATAGATGACTCTGTCATGGTGGACTTAGTTTTGCGTTTTATTCGGGCAGGTTTTTTCATCATTTAATGTGAGTGTCTATTTTTTATTTTTTTTAGTGTTGATTCTGGCTTTTAGCCTCCGATTTTAATTAATGTGTTCTCGGTGGTTGGCTTTTCTTTTTTTATTTCTCTATGGTCGACCAACCACCGTCACACTCTGTGTGTTTTAATTTGTTTTGTCTGATCTCTGCCGGAGTATTTATTGTCCTGTGTCGTCTGCCGTCTTTCCTGTTGTTGGTTTTTTATTCTCTTCTGGTGGTTTTAGTTCGTGTTCTTTTTTTGAAAAAGGGACCGATGACCGTAGCAGTCTGGTCCCTTTAATCCCACAAACCAACCAACGTTAGGGTTCAGTTGCCACTCCCTGCACCAAGTGCCTATCCGCTGCAGATCTTCCTGCATTTTGCTGCAATTTTCTAATCCTGCAACTTCTCTGTATACTACGGCATCATCCTGGTCCCATAACACTCCCCTGTGGCACGCCAGAGGTTACTATGGAGGCATAGAGATGATGGGAGTCTGTTAGAAAAGAAAAATGATCGTGAAGTACAGTGAGAAATGGGCCAACTTTAGAACTCTTCTAAGATTTGGAATTGACGCTGGAGACTTGCAACTAAAACATCACCTTGAGACCACGAAAGCGAACCACACTTAACAAGTAAAACAACGTCTACCGAACTTACTTCATGCTGTGAAACAGAGATGTTATCGAGAATACTGGAGGAATTCAGAGATTATCGTTATTACAGAATAATCTTCGATGAGACTACGGATATAGCGCACATCGCCCAACTGAGTTTAGCTGCAAAATATGTTGATAGTGACGGCAAATTACACGAAAGATTTTTGGATTTCTTTTACATCCATAAGGACAATGATTGTGGTGGAAACATTGACGTTGAACCTCAAGAGAGTCAAGACGAAGAGCATAGGGTTACTGGTGAAGTATTAGTTACTACGATTCTAAGGAGAGTGGAATGCCTTTCTCTGTCACTGGAGAACTGTGTGGGTATAAGTTGTGATAGTTTGTCAGTTAATATGTCAGAACTGAAAGGAGCTGTGGCTACAATAAAAAGAAAAGGTATCAACGTGCAAGTACCACCATGTTGAAGTTATCGGCCCTACCTCGCTGTCTCACGCAGTTGCAGGGAAGTTACAAGTGTGAGAAACTCGGTACTATTCAAGAAGTAATATTGTTCTTTATGGCATCCAGCAAGCGGTTCGCAAGATTGAAGAGTCATCTAAAACACTCACTACAGTCACATTCTCAAACGAGATGGGTTCTACATCTACACGGATACTCTGCAAATCACATTTAAGTGCCTTGCAGAGGGGCTGAGCGACATGATGCTGATATCGGAACAGTTTGCAAAGTTCTTAAATAAGTACAGTGTTGGAGGGATAGAGTAACGGCTGCCAAAGCCAATATTCTCCGGCGAGCTCTCTGTAATTGCGAGTTGATTATAACTCTGTTTACTCTGAGTGACATTATGAGCATAACATATCCAGTAAGCTTAAATCTTAAAAGACCTTAGCTTGGACGTCACGATGGCAAAAGCCAAATATCATTCGACGCTCAAGGTGAGCGACGGTATGAGAGCTAATGCTGATAGCCACTTTGCTCGTATTGTTGAACAGGCGAAGGCCGTTATCGAAGAGTTAGAAGTGGAGATGAGTGTTACTCATCTTACAGGGAGACAAAGACAGAGGGAAAACTGCGATCATAATGATGATGCTATGACATATTGAGAAAGGACTGTTTTTATTCCTACACTGGACCATGTTATGACTAACATGGGAGAACGTTTTCCTGAAGAAAATATTTATCATATAAAATTCTACATACTTTTGCCCTCACAACTACTGAAACATGACGGTAGTGATTTGACACAGAAGTTGAATCAGTGCGTAACTGAACTACTGTTCTTTGAAGAAGAATCACTCTTTGTGATTAAAAAGAGCCGAATGAGAGAGATTCTTCAATACAAGCAAGCGAGCATAAAGGCCCTTAATGATCGTGATTCTGTTATGCAAGCGTTGTCTGTTTGTCCTAGATCTGACTATCCTACTTTGCACACGTTGCACAAAATATTTGCTTGTCTACCTTCACCTATTTCTACAGTAGAAACAGGTTTTTCAACATTGCGGCGTACAAAAACATGGCTGAGGTCGACAATGAAGACGGATCGACTTAATGGCTTAGCTCTGTTGAGCACTTATCCTGACATTGATCGTCCTGTTGACGATGTAATCAAACAATATTCCAGGAAGAATAGGCGCAGAGAATTCATCATTTAGGAAAGAAAACCACAATTGTAACTTTTTTGTATCATAAGATAGCATAGTATTGTATATGTGAGTAATCAGTTTAAATAAAACTTTCTTACACTTTGCATGCGGCTTGATTATCTTATATTACAGTAAAAGTAAAGAAAGGTAGCTCAAGATATCTTTAGCGTCCCTCCTTGAGGTTTTTCTGTATCCGCCACTGGCTACACAGCGTCTCGCGCAAATGTTTGCTTGTTGTTATTGTGGTCTTCAATCCTGAGACTGGTTTGATGCAGCTCTCCATTCTACTCTTTCCTGTGCAAGCTTCTTCATCTCCCAGTACGTACTGCAGCCTACATCCTTCTGAATCTGCTTAGTGTATTCATCTCGTGGTCTCCCTCTACGATTTTTACCCTCCTCGCTGCCCTCCAGTACTAAATTGGTGATCCCTTGATGCCTCAGAACATGTCCTACCAACCGATCTCTTCTTCTGGTCGAGTTGTGCAACAAACTCCTCTTCTCCCCAATTCTATTCAATACCTCCTCATTAGTTATGTGATCTACCCATCCAATCTTCAGCATACTTCTGTAGCACCACATTTCGAAAGCTTCTACCCTCCTCTTGTCTAAATTATTTATCGTCCATGTTTCACTTCCATACATGGCTACACTCCATACAAATACTTTCAGAAACGACCTCCTGCCACTTAAATCTATACTCGATACTAACAAATTTCTCTTCTTCAGAAACGCTTTCCTTGCCATTGCCAGTCTACATTTTAAATCCTCTCTACTTCGACCATCATCAGTTATTTTGCTTCCCAAATAGCAAAACTCCTTTACTACTTTAAGTGTCTCATTTCCTGATCTAATTCCCTCAGCATCACCCGACTTAATTCGACTACATTCCATTATCCTTGTTTTGCTTTTGTTGATGTTCATCTTGTACCCTCCTTTCAAGACAATGTCCATTCCGTTCAACTGCTCTTCCAAGTCCTTTGCTGTCTCTGACAGAATTACAATGTCATCGACGAACCTCCAGGTTTTTTTTTTCTTCTCCATGGATTTTAATACCTACTCCGAACTTTTCTTTTGTTTCCTTTACGGCTTGCTCAATATACAGATTGAATAGCATCGGGGAGAGGCTACAACCCTATCTCACTCCCTTCCCAACCACTGCTTCCCTCTCATGTCCCGTGACTCTTATAACTGCCATCTGGTTTCTGTACAAATTGTAAATAGCCTTTCGCTCCCTGTATTTTACCCCTGCCACCTTAAGAATTTGAAAGAGAGTATTCCAGTCAACATTGTCAAAAGCTTCCTCTTAGTCTACGAATGATAGAAACATAGGTTTGCCTTTCCTTAATCTTTCTTCTAAGATAAGTCGTAAGGTTAGTATTGCCTCACGTGTTCCAATATTTCTACGGAATCCAAACTGATCTTCCCCGAGGTCGGCTTCTACCAGTTTTTCCATTCGTCTGTAAAGAATTCGCGTTAGTATTTTGCAGCTGTGACTTACTAAACTGATAGTTCGATAATTTTCACGTCTGTCAACACTTGCTTCGTTTGGGATTGGAATATTCTTCTTGAAGTCTGAGGGAATTTCGCCTGTCTCATACATCTTGCTCACTAGATGGCAGAGTTTTGTCAGGACTGGCTCTCCCAAGGCTGTCAGTAGTTCTGATGGAATGATGTCTACTCTCGGGGCCTTGTTTCGATTTAGGTCTTTTAGTGCTCTGTCAAACTCTTCACGCAGTATCATATCTCCCATTTCATCTTCATCTACATTCTCTTCCATTTCTATAATATTGTCCTTAAGAACATCGTCCTTGGATAGACCCTGTATATACTCCTTCTACCTTTCTGCTTTCCCTTCTTTGCTTAGAACTGGGTTTCCATCTGACCTCTTGATATTTATACAAGTGGTTCTCTTTTCGCCAAAGGTCTCTTTAATTTTCCTGTAGCTAGTATCTATCTTACCCCTTGTGAGATCAGCCTCTACATTCTTACATTTGTCCTCCTGCAATCCCTGCTTAGCCATTATGCACTTACTGTCTATCTCATTTTTGAGACGTTTGTATTCCTTTTTGCCTGCTTCACTTACTGCGTTTTTGTATTTTCTCCTTTCATCAATTAAATTCAGTGTCTCTTCTGTTACCCAAGGATTTCTACTAGCCCTCGTCTTTTTACCTGCTTGATCCTCTGATGTCTTCACTATTTTATTACTCAAATCTACCCATTCTTCTTCTACTGTATTTCTTTCCCCCACTCCTGTCAGTTGTTCCCTTATGCTCTCGCTGAAAGTCTGTACAACCTCTGGTTTTTTTCAGTTTATCCATGTCCCATCTCCTTAAATTCTCATCTTTCTGCAGTTTCTTCAGTTTTTATCTACAGTTTATAACCAATAGATGGTGGTCAGAGTCCACATCTGCCCCTGGAAATGTCTTAAAATTTAAAATCTGGTTCCTAAATCTCTGTCTTACCATCATATAATCTATCTGAAACCTTCTAGTATCCCCAGGATATGTTTGCTTACTGCAGAAAATAAAAAAGCGCACGATGGGCGCCACACTGTAAAACGGTGCAGTCTCGTACATGTGCATAGCTAATTAAAGTTGACAATGAATCACTACATTCAAATGGACGGTGTTAAGATGCAGAACATGGTCCGAAAACAAACTGAATGAATCCGTGTGAATGAAAGTGAAACTGAAACTAACACTTCTTCCACAGTACGAATTTAATAATTACCTTGTTACTGAGAACCCTTTCCGGCTTTTCATGTACGCACCTTGTAGGAGAGGTACGTGGAACGAGTGAAGCAAGACCTGCTGCAGTAGTACTTCCAGACAGCAACAGATCCAGACCAGGGTGCGGCCTACGGCAGCCGACGCTCCATCCAAGCGGTGTTGCAGCAGCGGTCTCCACCTGCCATCGATCAAGCGGCTCGACGCGGAGGTGGCTACACGACGTCGCTGGGGACTCGTCATATGAACTTTTGTTATTTTGAAACTCATGAAATCTCAATTTTCATATTAAATCACAGTGAAAGAACCTTTCGACCTCTAATGTAACTAAACACAAACATAAATTCTTGTGTTTATGTTATAATCATGCCAAGCCGGACACTTTCCAAGATTTTACAGTTATGGAAATTATTTACACAATCACATAATACACTAATAGTCATATGTTACTCAATGTTAAATCTGTTATATCTGAACATTTGCATAATGAGGACAGTGTGTTAACGAAGTGAAAATGAACAATAAGCAACGTGGATATGCAGGTTTCACAAAAAAATTATACAATACATAAACTAGTTTTTTTTTCTCAGCCCAGGGGGAAATGTAATATACGCGCTTATATTTTATTGAAAATAATAATCACGACAGCACTGAATATGGAATGTGACAAAATTTGATCCTTCCTCGTTATACTAAAAAAGGACTTCATCGTTGATAAAATAATAAATAATTATTGTCAACTACAGAAATTAATATTTTGTAAAAATTTATATCTCATACAATACCCAAGTAAAAAGCTAATGAAAATCTCAGTCTTTTGTTATCTATGATTTATGTAGAAAAATCCTTCTTCTTGTGTGAACTGTTGTAATCATAGGATGTGATTAATCTCTCGTAACACAGAGGTCAGTAAAAAACTGTATTATATTGCTAACCGATATTTAAAAACAGAGTTTATGTGTTACTGAAATGATCTTTGTGGTTTTGAGCTTTTATTTCATTGTAATTCTCGTCTTACATAAATGTTAAGTTTTCTGTTCGGCTAAAAAAGAGCGGAGCCATTAGCGCTATTGATCTACAGTGCAGTTTATTAGTAAATGATGAATATTAAGCCATTAACATTGAAAACATTTTCAAATGTTAATTAATATAGTTATGGTTCAAAAAGTTTCAATATATAGTTTATTAGGAGTAAAACACAGCCTCAACCGGAATCGATAAGTGATTGTCTTATGTTTTGCGCCATCTTAGTGAAATATTGCAGCGGCACTTTGAAACTGATCTTCTATACATACATAAATGTTGTTGGTCATAATTGCCATGATAATTGTGTATTGGTGGCCGAGGACCCACTCTGGGGTAATAAATTCCAGTTAGACTATGAATACAGTGACATTCCATGAATGAAAACAGCATCTTACATATAAATTCTTATCTGTTGATGTATGAAGACTGGTTATTTCGCAACAACTTTTATGAAATACTTTGACAGGAAAATACATTAGTGTTGTGTAAGTGTGGTAGTGTGTGACAAGACTTTTGATTTAGCTTAAAGGAAAGTGTTGTCACCTCGAATTACAGTACCGTTAAATTCAATAAATGATCTGCAACTAGGAAAGAGTCTTTTAAAGAACAGCACTGAAATTACTGAATATCATTACTCTTGTTTAGTTCAGACTACTTATCATACATTTAGCTTGTTTGTTGGCATGAGCTATGCAATTCTCAATTCTAGAATAATGCCCACTCTGTATTTTGCCACTAACAACACTAAGTAGTTTCTAATAATCTGAGTTTTGTAAAAATGTAACACAAAAGAGAATAACACTAGTCTGATTTGCACACATAAAACTGTTTCTTAGGTGCTGTAATATGGTCTCAATTTTTCAACATATTATTGCTCCAAGTCATTTCAGTTATGTGCTGCAGCAAAGAGTAGCACTTCAGAAAACAAGTGTATCATGTGTTAGCTGTAATCAACAGCAGTACCCAACAGCACCCTGATAAAGGATTAACTGTAAAGTTTATGATTCTTGAAGTTTTTCCCGGCGGACATAATGTTCCATCATCTTTCGGACGTGCACTCGGGACAACGACAATTCTTCTTGCGATATTTCGGCTAGAAACCTCCCAGCCATCTTCAAGGCGAGTCGGAGACTGAGTTCATAGCGTTATCGTCCATGCTTCACTTCCATACATGGCTACACTCCATACAAATACTTTCAGAAACGACCTCCTGACACCTAAATCTATACTCGATGCTAACAAATTTCTCTTCTTCAGAAACGCTTTCCTTGCCATCGCCAGTCTACATTTTATATCCTCTCTACGATGCTATGCTATCACGTAGTACTAGGTAGAGGCTGTTTGCATTAACAGAATTAGAGCCCCTGTTCGCGGAGATGGTGGTGGGTAGGTCGTGACATGTAATCATATCTCTAGAACACTTGGGTCATGTTCAGTCAAATCTGGTGAACGTATGACACACTAATATCTCCAATGTTTCTTCAGCGTGACTGGCTGATAGTGTAGTCTCTGGTATTGAGCCGAGTTCTTGATTCCATTTTTCTGCCTGATACTTCGATGACAGGCTCAGTCGGCTTCTTCAGGTGCTCGGAACTGTGTTATTAATCATACTCACGGTCTTTACTCCAACGACAACGTGAAACTCAAATAAAGAAATCGAAGAACCTAATAAAGTGTAAGGGAAGATTCGATTTTAGCAAGGCTTGAGATCCGGCACTAGTTTGTTAAGATCCCGTAGGCCACCTGTAAGAACACAGAGAGATTCACAGGATAACAGTACGTCCTTTGAAAAATGACGAACATGAAAGGACGTGGCTCGCTCCGGGAGTTGACCTCGGCTATAAATACCAACGCACAAGAAATGACGGTCTTTTAACCGAATGATAATATTTTATTTAATTCTTGGACAACCTTTCAAAAACTCTGTTTTCAAAATGATTAAACCTTGTAAAACACTATAGTGCTAAGATGATATTTGTTTCATGACACCGCTGTCCATAGATGTAGCGAAATATCAAATGGTTCAAATGGCTCTGAGTACTATGCGACTTAACTTCTGAGGTCATCAGTCCTGCCCGAGGCAGGATTCGAACCTGCTACCGTAGCGGTCGCTCGCCTCCAGACTGTAGCGCCTAGAACCGCACGGCTACTCTGGCCGGCTGTAGCGAAATATCAAAGACAATCAAGTTGCGCCTATATCTAGATGACTACTCTGAAAGTCATTTTAGATGGCAGACAACGGTTCTGCGAAGCACTTTCAGACAAGTTCTCTTACCTTCCACTCTCTAACAGCACGTGGGAAAAATCTATACCTTACATACTTTCGTACGCACTCTGAGTTCTCTTATTTTATTACGATAAATATTTTTCTTTACCTTTATTGGCAGCAATGAACACTTTGACTTTTAGAGGAGAAGTATGGCGACTGATATTTCGCGAAAAAATCTCGCCGCTTCGAAAAACATTTTTTTAATGATTGCCACCCCACCTCGCTTATCATATCCGTGACAGTCCCTCTCCTATTTTGCAATATGGTATACGAGCTGCCCTTCTTTACATTTTTTCGATTTCCTCCGTCAGTGTTATCTGGTAAGGATAACATCTCGCACAGCAATACTCTAGCAGAGGACGGGCTACCGTAGTGTACGCAGTCTCTTTAGTAGATCTGCTGCATTTTCTACGTGTAAATGGCAGGATCTTCTGCAAACAAAGAGGGTTGCTCAGATTGTCTCCTAAATCGCGTACATAGATTAGGAAGGGCAGAAGACCTGTAACACTTTACTGCGGAATGCCAGATATCACTTCTGTTTCACTCTAGACTCTCCGACATAAATCACAAATCCATTCTCGCAACTGAAACGATACTTCAAAGGCACACAGTTTATTAGAAGTCTCTCTTGAGAAACGGCGTCAAAACCTTCTGGGAATCTAGAAATAAGGACTCAATTTGAGATTTTCTGTCAACAGCACGAATCGATGAGTGCTAGTTACGAGGAATGTGTGTTTCACAAGATCGATACTTTCTGAATCTGTGCTATGTGTCAACAGATCGTTATCCTCGAAGTAATTCATACTTTTAGAACTGATGTTCTGGACGACTTCACGTTGGTGCTGCAAAATATCTGCGTACACAGCTGGGCCGAAGAAGTTGTCGGTCGACCACAGTAGCGTTCTCCGACTTGCAAAGTGAAGCGTACCACTTTAATATAAATTGTAAGGGATATTAATATATCTAACTAGGCCATTTTATTACAAGAAATAAAGATTACTATTTTGTCCATCTTGAGGGACTGTTGCCGTATATAATGAAATAATAAGTGAAACCTACCCTCAGAAAAATATATATATATATATATATATATATATATATATATATATATATATATATATATATATATATCAGGTCATGATATCCAGTATTACAAATTTACTCTTTCTGGCGGACACACGTCCAGATCATCCGCTCTCAAAACTGCGCCATCTCACTTTCCACATCCACCACTGCTGGCGGCTCACCTTCAACTGCGCAACGCTACGCGCTGTTCACATCCAACTGCCCAACACCACAATAGCGAATATTACAACAATGCCAACCAGCCACAGACTGCACACAGCACAGCCAGTGATTTTCATACAGAGCGCTACGTGGCGTTACCAATATAAAAACCTAAACAGCTTACTTACATAAGCAACCAATTGCGTATTATTTAATTATATGAAATAAAGAGTCAACTTTTTTGTTTCGTATATCACATACAATGAAGTGACAGAAGTCATGGGGTAGCGATCTGCACATATACAGATGTCGGTAGTATTTCGTACGCAAGGCATATAAAGGCAATCATTGCGTTGGCGGAGCAGTTGACTTACGTGAAAGGGTTTACGACGGGATTTTGTCCGCACTTCGTGAATTAAGAGACGTAGAACACGGAAAAGTAGTGGGAGGTAGACGCATGGGACATTCCATTACGAAAATAGTCAGGCAGTTCAGTATTTCGAGATTCACAGTGTCAAAACTATGCCGAGAGTACTAAATCTGTGGCGTCTCCTCTCACTACGGACAACGCAGTGACCGACGGTCTTCACATAATGACCGAGAGCTGCGGCCTTTGGGTAGAGTTGTCAGTGCTAACAGACAAGCAACACTGCGTGAAAAATACGCAGAAATCAATGTGGGACTTAACGACGAACGTGTCTATTAGGACACTGCAGCGAAATTTGGCGCTAATGGGCTATGACAGTAGATGAACGACGCGACTGCCTTTGCTGACAGCACAACATCGACTGGAGAACCTGTTAGTGGCTGGTGAGCATAACGGTTTGACTCTAGACTACTGGGAGCTGTGGCCTGCTCACAAGAGTCCCGATATCAGTTGGTAAGAGCCGATGATAGTGCCTTTGCTGACAGCACAACATCGACTGGAGAACCTGTTAGTGGCTGGTGAGCATAACGGTTTGACTCTAGACTACTGGGAGCTGTGGCCTGCTCACAAGAGTCCCGATATCAGTTGGTAAGAGCCGATGATAGGGTTCGAGTGTGGCGCAGACCCCACGAAGCCATGGTCCCAAGTTGTGACTATGAACGCTGGTGGTGGCTCCATAGTGATGTGGGCCGTGTTTACATGGAATGTACTGGGTCCTCTGGTTCAACAAAACGGATAATTAACTGGAAACGTTTATGTTCGACTACTTGCAGACCATTTGCAGCCTTTCATGGACTTTATGTTCCCCACAATAATTGAATTTTTGTAGATGACAATGTGCCATGTCGCTGGGCCACAGTTGTTCGCGATTGTTTTGAAGGACATTATGGAACGCATAATGAAGTAAGCAAATGATATGGTTACGCATATCGTCCAACATGAATCCCGTTGAACATTCATGAGGCATAATCGAGAAGTGAGTTTGTGCAGGAAATATTGCATCGGCAACACTTTCGCCGTTATGGACGGCTCTACAGGCAGCATGGCTCAATATTTGTGCAGGGGACTTATAATAACTTGCTGAGTCCATGACACGCTTAATTGCTGCACTGCGAGGGGAAAAAGGAGGTCCTACACGAAATTAGAAAGCATGCGATGACTTTTGCCACCTCATTGTATAATCATAACACAAATTTACACGAATACTGAAAATATAGAAATAAATTTCTAGTTTACTGCCGATTTTATATAGACAGAGAAAATACTCCATACAATAAAGTGAAAAAGTAATACATAAGCAAAAAACTCGTTAATTGAAGGCAAATGTACTAACAGAAAATCACCCGTGGTAAGGTTTGTTTCTTGCAAGAATGTCGTTGTTTCAGCACTTGCAGGGGAATCGGAAAATATTACACCCGATGAAGTTCTGTGTGAAATTAGTATTACAATGAATGGGCAAATCATTTTACTTTATAATTTGTACGTTTCTTTTTCCAATCGGGTACAGTAAGTGATTGGTACAAATATGTAAACGGGCAACAGCAGGAAACCCAGCAGTAGATAATGTATACTGTCGTATCTTCCGCTAAAATGTATGCTTCCAGTAGAACGTAAGGCCTACGGTCCGATGCGAAAGAGGTACAGGAGGTTCCAGGCTGGAGAAGGCAAAGAAGCGAATAATCGTGAGTGAGAACAACATTTACCGTCTGAGGACATCAGCGTCGCTGTGCGTTCAGCCCTTAACGCCGTATCAGTGCGTGCTCTTGGTGGCGCCAGTTTTGACTGCGCCACTGCCGTGCCGACCCCGGTCGCTAGGCTTATTAGTGCCGGTTCAGTGGCCCTCCCGCCGCCGCCACCCACTCCACCCCCTCACCTGGCAGGCGGCCGGCAGCAGTCAATAAGAGGCAGCCGCCACGGTGACGCCACGCGGACGAGACGCGATGCCGGCGGCGACGTCGCCCTCGGAAGCGAAGCGGCGCTCCGCATCAAAGTTGCACGGGGCTTTAGCCGGTCGCTATCGACTGCCTCCCCCTCCACCCCCGTGCCCTACCCTATACGTCACCCTGCTTCGTACCCCCACCACCCGGATTGGCACGGCGTACCTGCGCTGCAGCCCTTACCTGCGCAATGCCGCGACCTGGTTCGTTGCCCCTGTCTTATCACTCCTCTTAGTGACATTTATTTATTTACTTACAGCAATTTGTCCATTTTATTTGGACTGTTGAGCTCCGTCGCCGTGGATAATGATATTTTACTATAAAAATACAGCGACCAGCCACTTTTTTATTGAGTTTCATTCATGCCAATACGCATTTCGGGTTTGCACCCATCTTCAGATGGCAAATTACATGTATCTTCAGTTTCTACAGTGGTAAAATATAGACAGCAGTTTGGATGCTACAGCTGGCCTGTGCGAAAGCAACGATTCCAATCATTCACTTCAATTTCGCGAGTTTGAAGTTACGCAGTATCAGTTGTTCGTTAAAAAAAAAAGAAATTAGTATACATCGTACTTATAATACTTCTATCACCCAAGTGAACGTTTAGTAAACAGTACCTTAGCTAGAACCTCAAAACCTTCGTAAAATATAACCCTGTCCATAGATAAACTGCTAATGTGTAAATCATCCGTATAAATTACAAGGTCTACTAATGGGTTTCTCATGTATAGGAAACCGGCAAACGTGTCTTCCACATGCAAGATGCACACACAACAATCGATCTTCTCTCAACTAAATAAAGGCGCGAAATTTGCAGAAGTTGTCAGTTGAACAAGATACATGGGAGGGAATAAAGCTGCAGCGCCATCACACCTCGATATTCAATTTCCTCACATTTCCACGCTATCACGAAAGCTATCCAACACCTAATAAGTATTAGTTCGTTATTCGGTCCTCTAGAGGACAGCACGGTTCAGTTATCTACATTCCTACGATGCAACAGGCCCCTCCGTTCGGATAGCTCCGACCGTTTATGTGAAATGTGAATCATCCCCACACAGATCACCTGCACTGCACGCCAAGCACGCTCAAGTCCATTACTGGCCATTAAAATCGCTACACCAAGAAGATTTGCAGATGATAAACGGGCATTCATTGGACAAATATATTATACTAGAACTGACATGTGATTACATTTTCACGAAATTTGGGTGTATAAATCCTGAGAAATCAGTACCCAGAACAACCACCACTGGCCGTAATAACGGCCTTGATACACCTGGGCCTTGAGTCAAACAGAGCTTGGATGGCGTGTACAGGTACTGCTGCCCATGCAGCTTCAACACAATATCACAGTTCATCAAGAGTAGTTACTGGTGTGACGAGCCAGTTGCTTCAACACAATACCACAGTTCATCAAGAGTAGTTACTGGTGTGACGAGCCAGTTGCTCGGCCACCATTAACCAGACGTTTTCAATTGGTGAGAGATCTGGAGAATGTGCTGGCCAGGGCAGTAGTCGAACATTTTCTGTATCCAGAAAGACCCACACAGGACCTGCAACATGTGGTCGTGCATTATCCTGCTGAAATGTAGGGTTTCGCAAGGACTGAATGAAGGGTAGAGCCACGGGTCGTAACACATCTGAAATGTACCGTCCACTCTAGTACCTTCCGCCGCGGAAGTCGAACACGCGGCAGAACAAATGGACGTGGTCAGCCCATAGAGGGCTCCGCATCCGCGGCGGCTATTCCGTGCAGCGGCTCTCGCGCAGCGAGGGCGCCACCGCTAAGCCACGTGCAGACAGCGGCCAATAGCCACTGCCCCCGGTTTCGTATATAGGGACCCGCTCTGCCCTAGTCCAGCCCGATTCGAGGGTTGGATTCCCTCTCTTCTTCATCGAAGAGTTTCACTGCCTGGGCTACTCTCAGGGTGCGCCTTCGACGTGGAAGATCCCTGCCGTGTCGTCTGCTTGCCGTCCATACTGCCTGCCGGTGCTCGCCGCCGCCGCCGCCGCCGCCGCCGCCGCTTGGTCGCCGCCTTCCGGTCCTCGCCGCCGCCGCCGCCGTCGCCGCCTGCCGGGGCTCGCCGCCCCCGCCTGCCGGTGCTCGCAGCCGCCGCCGCCGCCGCCGCCGCCTGCTGATCGCCGCCGACGCCGCCGCCGCCGTCGCCGCCTGCCGGGGCTCGCCGCCGCCGCCATCCGGTGCCCCCTGGTCGCCGCCATCGCCGCCGTCCTGACCCTGGTCTACGTCCGTCTTCGTCTTCATCCGTGTTCGTCTTTGTCTGTCCCCAGTTTCTGTCCTCTCCTCTTCGTTCTGTTCGTTCTTGTTTCTCTCTCCCGTCATGTCCGCCCCCACCACCACTGTCACTACTACCACCACCGCCATTGTCTATACCTCCCCTTCCGCCGCCTCCACCACTATAACTTGGTGTGCCCAGTCCCACCCTCCTCCTTCCATTCCACCTCTCCTCACTCTCCCTTCACCCTCTATCTTTGTCGCCCCCTCTCCCGCTTCTTCCTCCCGCTCCTCTCGTTCTGATCCCTTCCCCCCACTCCCCCAGCCTGTCACTGCAGCTCCGGCTCGGGTGGTGGCCCGTCGGGCCACTGCCCACGCCCAGCTCTCCCCGTCACCTTCGCCATCACCGCCGCC
The DNA here is from genome assembly GCF_023864345.2 of Schistocerca serialis cubense. Classification (NCBI taxonomy): domain Eukaryota; kingdom Metazoa; phylum Arthropoda; class Insecta; order Orthoptera; family Acrididae; genus Schistocerca; species Schistocerca serialis. Next base: position 225,294,464 of record NC_064642.1, read on the forward strand.
ACTGCCACCGTCATCGTCATCATCGCCGTCGCCTTCGCCTTCACCGTCACCGTCACCATCTCCGGCGCCGACTCCGGCCCCGGGACCTGCCCCTCCCCGCCACATTCCCGTTGTTCCCATCCCCCACACCTCCTCCACCGCCGTCAAGCGCCCCGGTGGCACTCCTGCTTCCTCTGCTTCCAAAAAGGCTGCGCCTCGTCCTCCTTCCCCCACCCATGATGCCATGGAAGTCTCCCCGCCTGTCCCTGCCCCCTCATCCTCCTCCTCTCCCCCTTCCTCCTACCGCTACCTCCTCTCCCGTCCTGATCCCTCTCTCCTTGAAGCCCGGAACCTCACCCTCTTCCTTCGCCAGCATTGTCCTGGTGCCCCCATCTCCCTCCTCACTCCTCGCCGAGATTCGGTCCTCATCTCCTCCCCCAGCCCAACCCTCCACACCTACATACTTTCCCGCATCCCTGTCACCCGCTTTGGCCCTCATGCCTCTCTCACCCCTGCTCCTTCACCAACTCCCTCCCGCCAACCCCAACCTCCGCGTCGCCCGCCAACTCTCACCGCCGTGATCACTCGGCTTAGTCCAGTGATCACGGAGGAGGAGGTGTTGGCGGAGCTCCAGGCACATCCCCATTTGGAGGTGCGTGCGGTTCGCCGCATACATAACGCTGCCGGCCCCACCCGCCTTATGCGGGTTTTTTCTGAGCACGCCCCCTCCATTGACCGTCTCCTGAAGGAGGGTGCCCTCCTTTTTAACCAGCGGTACAAGGTCGACCCCTCCCGTTCCCCTCCTCAATCCCTGCGCTGCCAGAGGTGTCTACGCTATAACGCGCACCCCACAGCTGAGTGCCGCAAGGCCCCCACCTGCCCACATTGTCGGCAAGCGCACTTCCTCAGGCAGTGCCCCAACCTCCAATCCCCTCCTTCCTGCAATACCTGCAATCTCTCCCATCCCACCTACTCCCAAAAGTGTAAAGCCCGACCCCCTCCAACCACTCCTGAACTCACCGTCCCTGTTCGTCCCCTGGACGCCCCCACCCCTCCTGGCAATTCCCTTCGTCTCCCCCCCCCCCCAACCACTGAGGAAACCACTGAGGACATCATCAGGTTCCTTACCATCGTCCTCCAGAATGTTCATCCCTTTCAGCGCCCACACACCCTCCAACAGATCTCCCTCGCCGCCCGTTCCATATTCCAACTCAAGATGTACGCCACCTACTCCAACAACCAGGCCCATTTCACCTTCTCCCGCCTCGACATCCTCGTCTAAATCCCTATCATGGCGCGACAGCAACGTATCCTTTTCAACAACATCCGCTCCCTACCCGCCAACAGGAACCTCTTCCTGCACACCCTTGCCACCCACCGCATGGATGCCTTCCTCCTTAATGAAACCTTCCTCCAACCCCACCACACCATTCACACTTCGCCCTACCTCCTCCACCGCTCCGATAATCCCCTCCCGATTGCGCGTGGCGGAGTTGCCATTGGTCACCACCGCCAGATCCCCGTTCGGCTCCAACCTCTCCTTCCCGACCCCACCGAACACCTGATCCTTAGTCTCTTCTTCCCCGGCCTTACCGTTACCTGCGCCACCATCTATGTCCGCCCCAATGCTCCTATTCCCTTCGACTTCCTCTCCCACGTCGATCGTACCTTTTCCTCCTACGTGATCGCCGCCGACCTCAACATCCATAGTCGTTCCGCTGCCCAGTTACGGCGATGGCATCGGTTCCTCTCCACCCTTCAAGGTGACCTCGTCCCCATCCCCCGGCATACCCGTCCTGAATCCAACTCCACTCCTGATGTTATCCTCTCCTCCCCCAACCTCCTTGGCCGCATAACGGTGGATGTCCTGGAGCCTATTGGTAGCGACCATCTCCCTGTCCTCCTCACCGTTTCAGACGGTCGTCGCCCTCGCCCCGACCCTCGTACTGACCCTCCCCCTAAGTATGTCCACGACTATTCCCGAGCCGACTGGAATGCCTACCGGGATACCCTTTCCACCCAGGTCGATAGCCACCCTCTCACCTACCACCACCCTGACGATGTCACCCATGCCGCCTCCTTTCTCCAGCAGACCTTGTCTGAGGCCGTGGAGGCCCACGTTCCTACTGTCGCCATCCACCCCCACCGTCCTACCTTACCCCCACAGTCCGTTCTCCTCCTCCGTGAATCCCGTCGTCTCTACCGTGCCTTCCTCCGCACGCGTGACCCGGACACACTACGACGCCACCGGCAACTCCAGCGACACGTTCGTAATTTGCTCGCGGCTAAGAAACGCCGGGACTGGCGACAGACATGCACCCGTTTAAATGCAACCCTACCAATCAACTCGTCCAAGTTCTGGACGGCCTACCATCGCCTTACCGGAACTAAACCCTCCCCCTACTATCCTCTTCTCCACGATGATCACCCCTTCCCTGACACCCTTAGTAAGGCCAATCACTTTGCCTCCTACCTCTCCGATGTCTTCTCCATCCCCAATGATCCCCAGTTCGATTACTCCCTCTTCCTGGATATCCGCGATCGAACTGACACCTCTGTCCCTCCCCTCGCTCCTGGTTTCCAGTACTTGGACAACATTACACACACGGAACTCAATGCCCCTATCACTACACAGGATCTCATTGTTACACTCCGCACCAAACGCAACACCGCTCCTGGTCACAATCGTGTCACCTACCGTCACCTTCGTGAAGCTCCTGTCTCTTTCCTCTCCACCCTGGCCAGGCTCTACAATGTAGTCCTGTCCACCGGTTACTACCCCGACCTGTGGACAACCTCCCGTATCCTCATGTTCCTTAAACCTGGCAAACCGCCGTCCGCCGTCTCCTCCTACCGTCCCATCAGCCTTACCTCGGTCTTCAGCAAGGTCCTGGAATCTATCCTCACCCGTCGCATCCACCAGCATCGCCGCCAGCACCGCCTCCTTCCCATCACCCAGTGTGGCTTTCGGCCGTCCTTCTCTTCCGACGACCTTCTCCTTCACCTCACTCATCTCCCTTCCGAACAGCTTAATTCCCGTCGCTCCGCAATCTTCCTCTCCCTGGACCTCGAACGTGCATATGACCGCGTATGGCATTCCGGTCTCCTCTTCAAGCTCCAAACCTTCGCCCTTCCCATTAACTACGTCCGTCTGATCGGCTCCTTTCTCTCCCGCCGTCCTTCCTATGTCACCATCCATAACACCGATTCCTACACCTTTTTCCCCTCCGCCGGTGTGCCCCAAGGCTCCGTCCTCTCCCCCTTCTGTACCTGTTGTACACGGCGGACATGCCGCCGCCGTCAGCCCCCGTCCACCTTCTCCAGTTTGCCGATGACACCGCCTTCCTTGCCCTTGCCCCCACCCTACAGCGCTCCCAACGCCTTCTCCAATCCCATCTTGACCGGTTCACCGCTTGGTGCAACCAGTGGTTGCTCAAGGTCAATCCTTCCGAAACCCAGGCGATCGTTGTAGGCAAAACCACCCCTTCCTTCCGCCTCCTTGATTTCTATCTCACCGTCTATGGCCGTCCCATCGCCCTCACTCCCACCCTTAAGTACCTTGGCGTCACCCTCGACCGTCGCCTCTCCTGGACTCCCCATCTCCAGACAATCCAAGCCAAGGCACGTTACCGCCTCCGTCTCCTCAAGCTCCTTTCCGGCCGTACGTGGGGTCTGGACCCCTCCACCATCCTCCACACCTATAAATCCCTCATCCGCCCTATCCTTTGTTATGCCCATCCAGCATGGATCTCCACTCCCCCTACCTTTTATAAATCCCTCCAAATCCTTGAACGCCATGCTCTCCGCCTCGCCTATCGCATCCGTCTCCCCTCCCCCACGCGGATCCTCTACGATCTCATCCCCTTCCCCCACCTCCTCCTTTTCCTTGAAAGGATACGGATCCTGTACACCTCCCGCAAACTCGATCCTCCTCACCTGCTCGTCTCCCCGATCCTCTCCCACCCCCGCCCGCTGCCGCGCCTGTATTCGCACGTCCCACCCGGTCTCCATCTCTCCACCCTCCTTACCCTCTCCCAAGGTGGCTTCCGCCAGCTCCCCCTCCCTGATGATGCCCTCCTCCCTTCCATCTACCCCTCCTACCAACTTTGATCCTCCCGCCCTCCTCCTGTACTTATTCCTCCGGGCACCCTCCCTCCCTCCTCTCCCTTTTCCCTCCCTCCTCCTTTTCTCCCCCCCTCCTCCCCCGGGCCTCCCCTCCCCTGTTCCTCTCCTCCTGCCCCCGACTCCTCAGCCATTGGCATCCTTTTTCTCCCCTCTCCCCCACCTCCCCCTTCTACCCCTCTTGGCAGGTCCCCGGACTCGCACACGTTACGTGGACATTCGCGCGCCGGAGGTCGCCGCCATCAGTGTTTTGTGTGTTTAGTGTTTAGTGTTTAGTGTTCACCGTCCCCTCCATCGTTCACCAGTGCCATCATCATCTTCAGTGGTTGTGCGTCGTCTCGTCAGCTAGCAGTGTGGATTATCGACGAGTGTGAACGGCTCCGTGATTGTCTCTATGTGTCTCCTGTTTTATTGCCCACCGCTCTGTGACTTATGTGTCTTCTCCCTGTTTTTGCTGCTTGTGTCTTCTATGGCTGAAGAGCAGCGTAGTGTGCTGCTGACAGCCTGCCTGTTGTACAGGTTTTAAAATAACAATAAAGTAAAAAAAAAAAAAAACCTAGTCCAGCCAGTCTGGTACTCGCTCTGGATTTCGTTTCTACCTCGGCGGTACTGCGTTCTGGTCGTAGCTCGTTGTTGACATTTGCCTGGCTATGGTTCCGAGTGGATTTACGTTTGGTGTTTGGTGTTGTGGTTTCCACAAGCCCCCGTTGTTTGTCTCTTTCTTGTTGTGTCGCTCATAGTCGGTCGTGGTGGGTTGTTGCCAGTTGTTGGTCTGTCGTCCGACTCGTCCTGTGTTTACCCGGTGGTGCTTGCTCCACCGCCGGCGGCTTCCCCGCCTCGCGGCTCCGATCCGAGGCCCAAGGCGTTCCCGCTGTTGGTTGTGGTTACTACAATTGGCGACGAGGTAAACGGAACATAGGACTATGGAAGAGAAATTACTCACTCTCTTAGAGCAACAGCAGCAGCAGCAGTTGGAGGCCTTACATACCTCACTGCAGTTGCTCTCGGACAGGGTCAATAAGCGGGATTCCCTCCCACCTCTTTCCCCAGGTTCCCCGCTTTCAGACACATTCCCACGTCAGCCGTCGTTCCCACCGTTCAACGACGCAAAAGAGGTTTGGGAAACGTACCTGCATCGTCTGAAGCAACATTTCACGGCCTTTCAGGTGTCGGATGACTCTCTGCAACGGTCGTTGTTCTTGTCTTCGGCCTCACCGGACACGTTTTTCTTGCTCCGCAAGTTGGCACCGTTGGCCGCCCCGTGGCTCTTTCCTTTCACGAGATCTTTGTGTTGCTAACTATTATTCCCAGCGATACCACGTGTTTGCGTCTCGCTTGGAATTCCATCAATACCACAAGCAGCCCGATTAGTCCTACCGTTCCTGGGTGACGGATTTGCAAGGCCTCAGCCGCAAATGCAACTTCACGTGCACCAATCAGCAGTGCAAGGCGTTATATGCAGATTCGTTAATTCGGGATGTGGTCGTTCAACTGGGGCCCGATCCAGAGGTCCGCACTGCGGCGTTAAAGTTGGACAACCCCTCGTTGGAAGACATTCTGCGTACTGCCCATTCCTTCGGAATTGCTCAAGCAGCGAACGAACTTCTCATGGCGCGGCCCCAGGTGGCAGCGGACGAGTCCACTTCCCGATCCACTCCTTATCGCCGTCGACGGGGCGCAGTCTCCAGAGGGCACCGCTGTCGAGTTTCCTCGCTGTCTGACGTGTCTATGGCGTCCGAGCCGCCGGTCGCCCCTGGACGTCGGCCGCGTGGCCCCCTCCCGTCGTGCCCCCAGTGCTTCTCGGCCCACACTCGAGCTGACTGTCCCCATCGCTGGAAGACCTGTTCGCTCTGTGAGAAAGAGGGCCACATTCGATCTGTCTGTCGTAGCCGCTCGACCCGCCCCCGTCCCGCCCCTGCGGGCCAACAGGAGGCCGTCCATGCTTTACACGCAGTCGCCCCTCGGACCTACACATTGGTTCAAAAGTTATTCCTCACCATACGCATCTTTAACGAGGATGTCCGTTTCCAGGTCGATACGGGGGCCACAGTTTCTTTCGTCAATCTGACGACGTATGCACGTCTCGGGTCTCCAGAATTGTCCCCACCCTCTCGGAGGTTGGTCGCCTACGGCGACGGTTCCATCCTTCTCCGTGAGCAGTTTTCTGTCATGGCCATCTACAAAAACGTTCCCCGGCCCCTTATCCTATTTGTGGTGGACCACCCGTCGGCTTCGGACATTTTTGGACTAGATGCGTTTACACGGTTTGGCTTTTCCATTCAAGATGAAGTGCAGTTCGTTTCAACTACGGTTCCATTTCAGGACCTAGACGATCTGTGCGCGTCCTTTTCCTCCCTGTTTTCGCAGAGCTGGGCTGCGCTTCCGATTTCCAGGCACACATCACTTTACTGCCGAACGCACGGCCTCGCTTTTGTCAGGCTCGGCCTATCCCGGTCGCTTTGAGTGTGGCCGTCAAGCAGGAACTCGATCGGCTCCAGGCTGCGGGGGCTATCGATCCAGTACAATCGTGTGCCTGGGCAACGCCCTTAGCGGTCATCAAGAAACCCAATGGATCCCTTCGTCTTTGTGGGGACTTTGGGTCTACGGTCAACGCTTAGTCTTTGGTCGAAACTTATCCCATTCCTCGCCAGGAAGACCTTCTCGCTAAACTGGCAGGTGGCGAGTACTTTTCTAAGATTGACCTGGCAGAACCCAATCACCAATAGCCGTTGGATGAGGAATCGCAGGCCATCGTCGTCATCAACATGCCTTTCGGTCTCTATAAATACAAGCGTCTTCCGTTTGGCATTTCCTCTGCCCCTGCGATTTTCCAGCGGTATCTCGAGCAACTTACGCAACCAATATCGGCTTGTGTCAATTACCTCGATGATATCTTAATCATGGGGCGCACGCGCCAGGAACATGTGGGCAACCTGAGTACCTTATTTCACGCCCTGCAGGCTGCGGGTTTACGTTGTCGACTGGAGATGTGCAGTTTCTTTCAACCGGAGGAGGGGTACTTAGGACATTGGCTCAGTAAATATGGCATTCGCCCTTCGGACCGCAATGCCGCAGCCATCGATGCCCTTCCCCGTCCACAAAACTTATCCGAACTCCTGGTATTTTTGGGGAAAGTCAATTATTACTTAAAGTTCTTACCCCAACCCGCCCACGTCACGCATCCCCTAAATCGCCTGCGTCGCAACGGTGTACCTTACACGTGGACTTTTGCCTGGGATCAGGCTTTCACCCGCCTGAAGACGATGCTTAAATCTGCCCATTGCCTGACGCCTTTCTCTCCGGATCGTCCCCTGGTGGTGGCGGCCGATGCCTCAGCGTACGGGATTGGGGCAGTCGTGGCACACAGGAATGAGGATGAGTCGGAACAACCTGTGGCATATGCATCCAAGACGTTAACCCCTGCGCAAAACAATTACTCTCTGTTCGAAAAGGAGGCTCTTGCCATTATTTTTGCAGTTCAGAAATTTCACATTTACCTGTTTGGGGCGCAGTTCACCCTCCTCACGGATCACAAGCCCTTAGTGTCGCATTTCGGGCCCCCATTCGCACCTCCCAGAACGGATGGCTCAGCGTCTTCAGCGCTGGGCGTTGTTCTTGCGTAATTAGACTTACACTATCCGCTATAAGCCCACCAGTCGACACAGTAATGCAGATGCCTTGTCATGTCTCCCAGCAGGACCCGATCCGGCGTTCGACCAGCAGGAAGTCCTGTGCTTCCACATCGACTCTGCCCGCCGGGAGACTCTCGATGGATTTCCGCTGACAGCCACGCAAATCACCGCTTCCGCCGATTCTGCTGCAAGTCCTCCGCTATGTGACCCATGGTTGGCCTCCCTACCTTACCCGACGTTTGAAAACTGACTTCAGCCCATGGCGTCACGTCTTACACAGACTTTCAGTGATGGAGGACGTCCTCCTGTTGTCCACGGACTCGGACGCCCATCGGGTGATCATCCCTCCGGACTTATGCCACCGCGTCCTGCACTTATTACACCGCAAACACTGGGGGATGTCTCGCATGAAGGCGTTGGCTCGACGACATGTCTGTTAGCCAGGGATCGATGGAGACATTGAGCACCTGGTCCGTGGTTGCACAGTGTGTGCGCGTCATCAGGCTAGTCCTCCACAATCTTTCGCGCCCTGGCCAACACCCAGCCAACCCTGGGACAGGATCCATCTCGATTTTGCAGGCCCCTTCTTAGGCTCCATGTAGCTCCTCATTATTGATGCCTATTCCAAATACCCATTTGTGGTTCGCATGGCATCCACCACCACTGACGCCACCCTCACCACCTTGGCCCAGGTGTTGGCCATTGAAGGCCTTCCTCAGACGTTGGTCACAGATAACGGGCCCTAATTCACGGCGTCCTCGTTCCAGACCTTCTGCTCCGCTAACGGTATCAAACACTTTCGCTCTCCCCCTTCCATCCTTCATCCAATGGCGCGGCGGAACGCCTGGTCCGCACTTTCAAACAGCAGCTGATGAAATAAGTGGAGCTGTCGGCCACCACCTCGGCCCTCACCTTGTTTCTAATTACCTACCGCATTACACCGGTGGCCGGTCACAGTCCTGCCGAACTCCTTCATGGGCGACACACTCGGACCCTCCTCCACCATCTGACACCGTCCCCTTCTGGGGCCCGCTCTCGCTCCTCCCGGCGCTACGCCCCGGGCATGGCCGTGTGGGCGCGCTCCTATGGCAGCACACCTGCATGGACGCCCGGTACGGTGACAGCGGCTCATGGGCGGCGAGTCGCGACCGTACAGACATACAGAGTTCTCCAGCATCGCCACCATAACCAACTCCGCCCTCGGGCCCCTGCCTTGATTTCTCCCCCACCGTTTTCCCTTCTTCCTGCTGCGGACACGTCCTTAGAGGTGCAGCCCTTCCCTTCAACCTCCATCTCCTCGCCTGCTCTGCAGACACCCCTTCCGCCTCGCCGGGGTATAGAGACGCCCACTGACCCCCTGCCCTCTGGTGACACCTTGATGGATGCCGCAGACATTCTGCCCTCCCCTCCCTCAGTGGTCCCTCCGGACGTCTCACACCCCGTGCCCTCGTTACGCCCGCCTCGGCATGGTCCGGGGCATTTCCACCCCTATGCACCAATTTGGGGGGGGGGGGGGGGGAGGAAGGATCTAGTACCTTCCGCCGCGGAAGTGGAACACGCGGCAGAACAAATGGACGTGGTCAGCCCATAGAGGGCTCCGCCTCCGCGGCGGCTATTCGACGCAGCGGCTCTCGCGCAGCGAGGGCGCCATCGCTAAACCACGTGCAGACAGCGGCCAATAGCCGCTCCCTCTGGGTTCGTATATAGGGACCCGCTCTGCCCTAGTCCAGCCAGTCTGGTATTCGCTCTGGATTTCGTTTCTACCTCGGCGGTACTGCGTTCTGGTCGTTGCTCGTTGTTGACATTTGCCTGGCTCTGGTTCCGAGTGGCTTTAAGTTTGGAGTTTGGTGTTGTGGTTTCCACAAGCCTCCATTGTTTATCTCTTCCTTGTTGTGTCGCTCATAGTCGGTCGTGGTCGGTTGTTGTTAGTTGTCGTTGGTCTGTCGTCCGACTCGTCCTGTGTTTCCCCGCTGGTGCGTACTCCACCGCCGGCGGCTTCCCCGCCTGGCGGCTCCGATCCGCAGCCCAAGGCGTTCCCGCTGTTGGTTGTGGTTGTTACATCCACTGTTCAAAGTACCGTCAATACGAAGAAGAGGTGACCGAGACGTGTAACCAATGGCACCCCATAGCATTATGCCAGGTAATACGCCAGTATGGCGATGACTAATACACGCTTTCAATGTGCCTTCACCGCGACGCCGCCAAACACAGATGCGACCATCATCATGCTGTAAATAGAACCTGGATTCATCTGAAAAAATGAAGTTTTGCCATTCGTGCAGCCATGTTCGTCGTTGAGTACACCATCGCAAGCGCTCCTGTCTGTGATGCAGCGTCAAGGGTAACCGCAGCCATGGTCTCCGAGCTGATAGTCCATGCTGGTGCAAACGTCGTCGAACTATTCGTGCTGATGGTTGTTGTCTTGCAAACGTCCACATCTGTTGACTCAGGGATCGAGACATGGCTGCACGATCCGTTACAGCCATGCGTATAAGATGCCTGTCATCCGGAGTGCTAGTAATATGAGGCCGTTGGGATCCAGGACGGCATTCCGTATTACCCTCCTGATCCCACCGATTCCATATTCTGCTAACAGTCATTGGATCGCGACCAACGCGAGCAGCAGTGTCGCGATACGATAAACCGCAATCGCGGTGGGCTACAATCCGACTTTTATCAATGTCGGAAACGTGATGGTACGCATTTCTCCTCCTTACACGAGACATCCCAACAACGTTTCACCAGGCAACGCCGGTCAACTGCTGTTTGTGTATGAGAAATCGGTTGGAAACTTTCCTCGTGTCAGGACGTTGTAGGTGTCGTACCGGCGCCAATCTTGTGTGAATGCTCAGAAAAGCTAATCATTTGCATAACACAGCATCTTCTTCCTGTCGGTAAATTTCGCGTCTTTAGCACGTCATCTTCGTGGTGCAGCAATTTTAATGGCCCGCAGTGTACAATCATCTTCCTAAGAAATCGGTCACATGTACACTCCTGGAAATGGAAAAAAGAACACATTGACACCGGTGTGTCAGACCCACCATACTTGCTCCGGACACTGCGAGAGGGCTGTACAAGCAATGATCACACGCACGGCACGGCGGACACACCAGGAACCGCGGTGTTGGCCGTCGAATGGCGCTAGCTGCGCAGCATTTGTGCACCGCCGCCGTCAGTGTCAGCCAGTTTGCCGTGGCATACGGAGCTCCATCGCAGTCTTTAACACTGGTAGCATGCCGCGACAGCGTGGACGTGAACCGTATGTGCAGTTGACGGACTTTGAGCGAAGGCGTACAGTAGGCATGCGGGAGGCCGGGTGGACGTACCGCCGAATTGCTCAACACGTGGGGCGTGAGGTCTCCACAGTACATCGATGTTGTCGCCAGTGGTCGGCGGAAGGTGCACGTGCCCGTCGACCTGGGACCGGACCGCAGCGACGCACGGATGCACGCCAAGACCGTAGGATCCTACGCAGTGCCGTAGGGGACCGCACCGCCACTTCCCAGCAAATTAGGGAAACTGTTGCTCCTGGGGTATCGGCGAGGACCATTCGCAACCGTCTCCATGAAGCTGGGCTACGGTCCCGCACACCGTTAGGCCGTCTTCCGCTCACGCCCCAACAGCGTGCAGCCCGCCTCCAGTGGTGTCGTGACAGGCGTGAATGGAGGGACGAATGGAGACGTGTCGTCTTCAGCGATGAGAGTCGCTTCTGCCTTGGTGCCAATGATGGTCGTATGCGTGTTTGGCGCCGTGCAGGTGGGCGCCACAATCTGGACTGCATCCGACCGAGGCACACAGGGCCAACACCCGGCATCATGGTGTGGGGAGCGATCTCCTACACTGGCCGTACACCACTGGTGATCGTCGAGGGGACACTGAATAGTGCACGGTACATCCAAACCGTCATAGAACCCATCGTTCTACCATTCCTAGACCGGCAAGGGAACTTGCTGTTCCAACAGGACAATGCACGTCCGCATGTATCCCGTGCCACCCAACGTGCTCTAGAAGGTGTAAGTCAACTACCGTGGCCAGCAAGATCTCCGGATCTGTCCCCCATTGAGCATGTTTCGGACTGGATGAAGCGTCGTCTCACGCGGTCTGCACGTCCAGCACGAACGCTGGTCCAACTGAGGCGCCAGGTGGAAATGGCATGGCAAGCAGTTCCACAGGACTACATCCAGCATCTCTACGATCGTCTCCATGGGAGAATAGCAGCCTGCATTGCTGCGAAAGGTGGATATACACTGTACTAGTACCGACATTGTGCATGCTCTGTTGCCTGTGTCTATGTGCCTGTGGTTCTGTCAGTGTGATCATGTGATGTATCTGACCCCAGGAATGTGTCAATAAAGTTTCCCCTTCCTGGGACAATGAATTCACGGTGTTCTTATTTCAATTTCCAGGAGTGTATATTATAATATCCACGACGTAATTGTTCCATTTAGCGACAGCACAGATTATTCGACGTTATGCTGAATGGTATTATTAAGAACTGTTATCTCCTTCTTCTACACTTGCTATTCATTTTATGGTAGATACATTTCTTATTAACTCGTGATGAATTTTGATTTACACATCAAAACTTAACGTTTATGATCTTGCCAGTTGTAATTTGCCAGTTCATGAGATTGCTAGTAGGGGTCACAGTGGTGTAGCTAGCTGTCTAGTTCGCTCGTTCGTTACCCATTACGGTCGCAGGTTCGAATCCTGCCTCGGACATGAATCTGTGTGATGTCCTTAGGTTAGTTAGGTTTAAGTAGTTCTAAGTCTAAATGTTAGGATCGTGGTCTCAGTTGAACAACATGCGACAATGAGTGAAGTATCGGAACCCTGTTGATGGCTGTGGCTCAGGAAATCGAAACATCAGTACTATTCTTACGACTTGACATATTCTTCCCTTTGCACAGTACTCGATGTCAAATCCATACCGTTCTAACAAATGGACATAGTCATTTCCTTTGCTCGTGTCGGAACACAGACACATACTTTATAATCCTGATGGTCAAGGCGAAACTATCACGCACGAAATAATACTGACCGAAAATTAACGATGGGTGGACGTGGCTTATAAGTTTTCCTTGCGAATGCTACCACCATGTCTTAGAAAGGGGGATTTAATCGTCTTAAAAAAAAAAACAGATGTTAAAATCCCGATCCCAACAACTACTGTATGGTACGGTCACAAGCGGTCTTCTTCCTACATGTGCACACAAGTATCCATGTTAAAAGCTATATCAGCTTCATAAATCCACGTATGGCATTACCTATGTATCATGTGGTTTTTCCAGACAAATACCGAGACAGTGATCGTAGGTGTCTATATTATCAGACCAGCACTCCGGTTACACGTAGCCCTCAATGCAACCTCGTTATAAAATAGCTGAATTTTGAAAGTGATTCGGCTAAGGGATGTGGTATGAAATCGCTATTTGCAACCCTCTCACGCCACTGCCACTAGATATTTCTCTCGTATTTGTAACGTTTTCCGTCTCGATGATATGTCAGAGGTTCTGCGATATATCCACTAAGTTTTAGGCGATGACTGATTGAGAAGGATCGCAACATTAGTAGATGGTGTGCTGATTGAGGTCGTAAGAAATGTACACTAGCTTTTCAGAACTCTAGTGTTACGCTATCTGCTAGAAATGATGTCTATGATTTGGAATGAGGTCTTTCCATTCAACCACATCATTGCGTTGGATCCTATGGAGGAGTCCTCTAATGATTGCAGCCACAAGTGAATCATATTTCTGGAACTCTCATATCTCGAAACGAATTGCCTTACAGCCACAAGTGAATCGTATTTCTGGCACTCTCGTATCTCGAAACAAGTCACCTTTCTCGCACCTCTCTGCTACAGAATAATTCCAACGTGGTTTTAGTCAGTCCCAACGCATCTTGTGACTGCTGCCATTTCCGCAGCTTTGCCCGTGCAATCGTTCCAATTTAAGTTCGAACTGGGTAGAAGTCGGAGAAAGCCATATCCACTACTTTCTGCAATCCGCGTAGAAACAGAGAAACCTGAGTTAGTGCGACAGGGCCGTCTTCTGATCATTCGGTGGAAATGGGCGCATTGTGGTGCGTCCGAAAACTACAAGGTTTAGTAAAAAAAAAAAAAACCTTAAATTTGTAATAACAAATCGAAATTTCACACCATTATCCTATAAGTTGGTAAGCGTGCTACACGCAGCATGCAGAATGGCCTGTAGGTGGCAGCATAGTGCAGATGCACACATACCGTCGAAGATGGCCGCCCCAATTGCGACTTGCACCGGGGAAGAACAGCGTTCTGTTAGTCGGTTTTAGCGTAGTGAAGTTGTGAAACCTATTGAAATTCATCCACGAATGAAGGTTCAGTACGATGATGCGTGTTTGTCACAGCAGCAAGTCTACGAATGGAGTAGAAAGTTCGCAAATGGTGTGACTTAAGTGATGATGCTCCTCGTCCAGGTCAGGCACAACGAGTTGTGAATCCACAGAACATTGCAGCAGTTGAAGCCATAGTGAAGGAAAACTGCCGAGTGACACTGATTGACATTGCAGCATTTTTACGGATTAGTCGTGGGTCAGCACACCACATTGTGCATAATGTGCTCCAGTTTCACAAAGTGTCTGCAAGATGGGTGCCACGGCAGCTGACTCATGAAATGAGAGAACGACGTGTTGATGCTTGCGAAGAACTTCGTTGGCGCTTTGGACGAGAAGGTGATGACTTCCTTGCAGCCGGCCGCGGTGGTCTAGCGGTTCTAGGCGCTCAGTCTGGAACCGCGGGACTGCTACGGTCGCGGGTTCGAATCCTGCCTCGGGCATGGATGTGTGTGCTGTCCTTCGGTTAGTTAGGTTTAATTAGTTCTAAGTTCTAGGCGACTGATGACCTCAGAAGTTAAGTCGCATAGTGCTCAGAGCCATTTGAACCAGCCACTTCCTTGCAAGAATCGTTATTGGGGACGAAACCTGGGTTCACTTCCACGAACTGGAAACGAAGAGAGCGAGAAAGAAATGGCGCCATTACTCATCACCAAAACCAAAGAAGTTTCGAACAGAACCATTAGCAGGGAAGGTTATGCTGACGCTCTTTTGGGACGAAAAAGGCGTCATTTTGTAGCATTACATGCATAGAGGGACCACTGTTACTTTTGTGGACTGGCAAGACAGCCAATCCACAATGACGGGTAGCCGAAAAGCACGCGTTTAAGCTCACGCACGCTGGCGTGAGGTCTGGAACAGTTAAAGGATTTGAGTCTAGGAAATAAAGTACGGAATACTTTACTTTAATCCATAATTGGTGAACATCGGTCTGACGGTACATGCATCACAAGATAAATAGCAATTGATAATGGCGCCTTGCTAGGTCGTAGCAAATGACGTAGCTGAAGGCTATGCTAACTATAGTCTCGGCAAATGAGAGCGTAATTTGTCAGTGAACCCTCGCTAGCAAAGTCGGCTGTACAACTGGGGCGAGTGCTAGGACGTCTCTCTACACCTGCCGTGTGGCGGCGCTCGGTCTGCAATCACTGATAGTGGCGGCACGCGGGTCCGACGTATACTACCGGACCGCGGCTGATTTAAAGGCTACCACCTAGCAAGTGTGGTGTCTGGCAGTGACACCACAGTTGCCATTGCATCATACACAGATCTCCTAAAAAATCATCTGCGGCCTGAAATCAAATCAAAGCGACGTGGATTGCTGTCAGCAGGTGTCCTTTTGCAACATGACAATGCAAGGCCCCACACCGCCCGTACAACAGTTGCAATAATCACAGACCTGCATTTTGAGTGTCTTCCTCATCCACCATACTCACCAGACCTTGCCCCAAGTGATTTCCATATATTTGGACCACTCAAAGACTTAATGGGAGGAAAGAAGCTCCGTTCCGACCAAGATCTGCACCACACGGTGCATGAGTTTTAGCGCGGACTACCGAAAGAATTTTTTTTATAGGAATTTATGCATTTTGTAAGCGCTGGAGAACTTGCATTGAGCGTGGGGGAGATTATGTTGAAAAGTGATACAGCTTTGTACCACTTCTGCACAATAAACAACATTTAAAAAACGTTTAAGGTATTCATTTGACTCACTCTCGTACATACAGACACTAATGTCCGAATTACATCCATGTCCCTCAGGTATCAGTCACATCTATCAGCCCAACATGCTATAGTCGTTATTCTGCACCATCCAACATAGAAAAATTACGAAATATAAAAGCTCCACCAACATCATCGATATAGAACTCGATAAGATTTTTACCGCATCTTGTGTGCCGGTGATGAGGACGAAATTATGATGAGAATAACGCAGCACCCAGTCCACGAGCTGAGAAAAATCTCCAAGCCGGCCGGTAACCGAACACGGGCCTGCTGCATGGGAGGCAAGCACGTTGCCACTTTTTTTTATCTAATTTTTTTTCGTTAATGTTATTTGCCTTTGTTCTGGGCAGACGTCCCATGACTCCCGCTGAAGTTCGTTGTTGATCCATGTACTCAGTTTTTTAATTACGGAGGTCTGCTAACCCTTCGACCTAACACGCTGAGCGACCGTGCCGGCAAATGGGTCCGAGGATCGACAACGAGCTCTTATTCTTTTCTTCCTTGTCGAAGTACAAACATCAGTGGACATCCATCGGAGAATGAAGAATGTGTATGGGGCAGCATGTCTGTCCAAAACCACGAGAAGATTAGCTGCTGCTTCATGATAACACACATCCCCACTTCGCAAATGTCACAACGCAGAAGTTACGCCAGCTCAAGTGGGGGACACAGGACTATCCGCCCTATGGTCCTGATCTTTCCCTGTGCGATTATCATGCCTTCAGTCCCTTCAAAAAGGCCTTCCTGTCGGTCGAGGACATATAGCAGGCAGTTGCGGACTTCTTCACGCAGCACGACACGATGTTGAACCAAACGGGTATCCTACACATTGTGCTTACTGGGACGATTACTTCCATTTTTGACTGATTGGCATACTGATTCTGGACTGTACTTCCCTCGAATGGACAGCTTTTCATCGCTCCAGATGTTTGTCCATACATTTGTCTTACCTGCTCAACTTCGTTGATAATAATTCTCACAGTCATCGTATCACGGAAGGTAGACGCTTAACAATCCATTTTACATCTTCTTCTTCAAATGGCATATATATGTATCAATTCTAACCTAACCGCTTCTCTAAAAATTTGTGAACTATCTTTAAGCTTCTTGTGATTTTTATATATCACACAGCGAAGCAATGATTTTGTGCTGCGTATGTCTTGACCGATACCTTGTCAAGAATACTGATCTAAAATCCATGTACAACGATATGTTCAAAGATATGTGTGAAGGAACGGACACCATTCGGTATTCTACTGCCGTATATACACGACGAAAGAGAAATTCCATCAGTTGCTATCGAGCACTGAAATAAATCCAACGCCTACAAATGAAAATCTATGTCGGTACAAGACACGAACACCTCTATCACGAGCGGTCGCCTTAACCACTTCTGCTGTCGGAGCTCGTTTCCGTTCCAACCCAAATTCCCGTAAGTCGCACACAACATATATAGTTTCCCCTAGCCATTACCCTCATTGCTCGTAGCCTCGCCTGACTCCCGTAAGAGGTGGAACAAAGAGCGTATCCGTACTGAATGGGTCATTATTTGCCATCGAGGCCCATTTATTTATATGTGTGATGTCTATTCTTTCGTACATGAAGGTAATGGACAGGGGATAGTATGTATGTAGTGTGCCTCGTATGGGAATTTGGGCTGGACAGGAAGCGTTCTCGGATAACCGAAGCGGTGAAGGTGGCCACTTGCAATGAGGGGGATATCCGGGTTTGAGTCACTGTCCGGCACAAATTCTCACTTGTGGCCATTGGATTTATTTTAGTCCCCGAAAGCAGCTGATCTTCGATTTTCTCTTCCTTTGCACACTCTGGCAGCAACACATCTATAAATTTTTTAGTTAATGTTCTACGGCCGGCCGGAGTGGCCGAGCGGTTCTAGGCGCTTCAATCTGGAACTGTGCGACCGATCCTGTCGCAGGTTCAAATCTTGCCTCGGGCATAGATGTCTGTGTCGCCTCTAGGTTAGTTAGGTTTAAGTAGTTCTAAGTGACTGAAGACCTCAGATGTTAAGTCCCATAGTGCTCAGAACCATTTGAGCCAAAGCTCTTCGCTAGTGTCTGTCAAACTGCATGATCTGTAGGGAACATGTCTGCCTCATCTCATCGTAGCTTAAGACATGAGTACTCACTTACGACTGTGTGACGTCGTCCCTTGGTTACAGTAAATTCTACGCCACTTAAGCTTAAGTCCGTGACTCAGCCATGAATGTTCAAATGTGTGTGAATCCTAAGGGACCAAACTACTGAGGTCATCGATCCCAATACTAACTACGCTAAGAACAACACACACACGCATGCCCGATGGCGGTCTCGAACCTCCGGCGGGAGGGGCAATGTAATCCGTGACGTGGCGCGTGGAACGGCGCTACCACTCCGCGCAGCACTCAGTCATACATACAAAGCTCCTTCAAGGTCACACTCTTCCTGCCGTCTGTAACAAGCGCATTAGTTTATGAAATTTATGCAGCTTGCTCGCCCTGTTTCAAGGTCACTTCCCGCTTCGCGCTGGTGGCTTCCACTGCCCTAGTATGTTTTGTATGTCCCCTTTCGCATTGTCAGTTTCAGCTGATAACTCATTATGATTAGAGTTCTGTTTGTCTTATAAATTTGCGAGATCTTGCTCTGTTCTAATAACAAAATATTTTAATGTTACTTAGCTTAATGAATTGCCTGCTTCTTCCTGATACAGAAGCATAACCTGTCTTTCTTTTTTGAGCGGCTAAGCAATAACTTCCTGAAATTCTCCATTCCTTTACTGAATTTCTTTAAACTGGTCGTTAATCACTTCTTGACTTTCTTTAGTTCGTTAGAAACCAATATTCTTGACTTCCTCTCCAAAAATAGCATAGCTTCTGCAAAAGCAATTAATCATGCTAGAGGGATCTCCTACTACCACTTTGTCTTCTCTCACTTCTTGTTATCTAATTATCTGCATCGGTATGGATACACATAGATCTGCTTATGACTGAACTATTCTTGTGGAAATTAATTTCTGGATTAGTATAACACTATCCGAAACAGCTGACATTTCATTTGTTGTTCTCAGCGTCCATTAATACAATGTCTCCTAAATGAGCCATCTTTTTACTGTCATCCATCTTGGATTTGTTACTACCTGACACACAAAAGACTCACATCGCAGCACAATACTTGGTTTCCCACAACACTGTTTTAAATAACTGCAGCACACAATTGACTTTTTAATGGGAGTTAGCAGCAATGCAAAGCCAGGAACTTTTTATGCGACCGTTTTTCCGAAACTGTCCCATAGCTGATGTAAAACCTGAATGAACTATCCTTCGTGGGGGACCAACGTCAAGTACTATATTTTGAAATAAAATTCCGCCATTTGACTGTTAATAGCGCATTTATTTGACGCAGTCATCACTGTGGCGTCTCAGCCATCTCAAGTGCATGTTGAAGTGTCAAAATATGTCTGACGTGTTTGTGACATGTCGTCGTCGAAAAAATATATTTCTGGTGTTACAGACCAGTTGTCGAATCACAGGATATGAGAACACATCGAAGATACATAATATGGCTTAAATTATGGATGTGGTTTTTCACTGCGCGCAGTGTCGGCCATATTACGTATCTTCATATCCTGTGTATGAGAACGGGTTTATGAGACTATAAAACATTTTTTTCAACGATGACATTTCACAGACAGGTCAGACATGTTTTAACACTTCAACATGCACTTGAGAATGGCTATAAATCCGAAATCATGATTGTGAAAAATAATTACTAACAGTCAAACGGTAGAAATTTCTTTAAAAAAACAGGAACAGAATTAGAAACACAAATGAAATCGGAATAATTAATCCCCACCAATAAGTGAAAAAAGTATTGGTACCAGTGATTACCAATACTTGACTAACGTGAATTACACTTGTATACTGAATTGCGTGTCACCTGAATAATTAGCCTCGACGTCAGCATCTCTCACTGAGCTGTAGGTGGGCGAGTGCATACTGCAGGCCGCAAAAGCCGGCGAGAGAAACAGCGCTCAACCGAATAAGCAGAAAGCCCGCAAGCTCACGGGCGAGGGTCCTCCCCAGGTGGTCAGACAGGCCGTTCTTTGAGGCAAACCGCCCTCTGCCTCAGACACTGAAAGTCACAATGCACATTGTGTTTCCAGTTGTCCTGGGATGAAGGAGCATGTTTTTAATGGGCTGTTTGTGGGCATGGGGTGTTTTTAGCAGTGTCCCAGAAGAGTGCTATTGTGGACAGATTAGCAGTATTTCAGACCACTGACGTTTACACCTCGAACTATAACGAGGGACAGCAAAGTTTAGGATGCGCTTGAAGAAGGTGGAACGCCACCGATCGCCACCGATCTCATGCCCTGCAAGACAGAATATTTACTACAGTGTGATAACCACGAGTGGGAAACAGCAGTGTGATTTAGTTGTGTGAGAGAGAGAGAGAGAGAGAGAGAGAGAGAGAGAGAGAGAGAGAGAGAGAGCGAGCGAGCGAGAGCGAGAGACAGCTGTGGTTACAGAGGACCACTTTCGTTGCCTATAGACGGAGGAAGAAAAAGAGATGGATGCAGTTTTTGCAACGCCATGTGTTGCGAAGATTGTTACTGGTTAACTTCCTGAAATGAGAGTAGAGAAGGTGGCCAGCGTCTTTTAAGACAATTTCTTAATGGTCGGCCATTGGAATATTTACGATTTTGCATTACCTGAATTATTCTGAATACCATGCGAAGTTCCTTTCGACAACCTGGCATCGTATTGAGAATTACACGAGCAATATAAACTCGTATTTGTCCGCCGACACAGGGCCACTGACTTTCAAGTAGAATGTCTCACTTGTACGGGAATATACACTACTGGCCATTAAAATGCAGATGATAAACGGGTATTCATTAGATAAATATATTATACTAGAACAGACACGTGATTACATTTTCACGCACTTTGGGTGCACAGGTCCTGAGAAATCAGTACCCAGAACAACCACCTCTGGCCGTAATAACGCCCTTGGTACGCCTGGGCATTGAGTCAAACAGAGCTTGGGTGGCGTGTACAGGTACAGCTGCCCATGCAGTTTCAGCTCGATACCACATTTCATCAAGAGTAATGACTGGCATATTGTGACGAGCCAGTTGCTCGCCCACCATTGACCAGACGTTTTCAATTGGTGAGAGATCTGGAGAACGTGCTGGCCAGGGCAGCAGTCGACCATTTTCTGTATCCAGAAAGGCCCGTACAGGACCTGCAACATGTGGTCGTGCATTATCCTTCTGAAATGAAGGGTTTCGTAGGGATCGAATAAAGGGAAGGGCAACGGGTCGTAACACATCTGAAATGTAACGTCCACTGTTCAAAGCGCCGTCAATGCGAACAAGAGGTGACCGAGACGTGTAACCAGTGGCACCCCATACCATCACGCCGGGTGATACAACAGTATGGCGATGTCGAATACAGGCTTCCAATGTGCGTTCTCCGCGATGTCGCCAAACACGGATGCGACAATCATGATGCTATAAACAAAATCTGGATTCATTCGGAAAAATGAAGTTTTGCCTTTCGTGCACCCAGGTTCGTCGGTGAGTACACCATTGCAGGCGCTCCTGTCTGTGATGCAGCGTTAAGGGTAACCGCAGCCATGGTCTCCTAGCTGATAGTCCATGCTGCTGCAAACGTTGTTGAAATATTCGTGCGCCTATTGTTGTCTTGCAAACGTCCCCATCTGTTGACTCATGGATCGAGACATGGCTGCACGATCCGTTACAGCCATGCGGATAAGATTCCTGTCATCTCGACTGCTAGTGATACGAGGCCGTTGGGATGCAGCACGGCGTTCCGTATTACCCTCCTGAAACCACCGATTCCATATTCTGCTAACAATCATTGGATCTCAACCAACGCGACCACCGATGTTGCGATACGATAAGCCGCAATCGCGGTATGCTACAATCCAACCTATATCAAAGTCGGAAACATGATGGTACGCTTTTGTGCTCCTTACACGAGGCATCACAACAACGTTTCACCAGGCAACGGCGGTCAACTACTGTTTGTGTATGAGAAATCGGTTGGAATCCTTCCTGATGTGAGCACGTTGTAGGTGTCGCCACCGGCGGCAACCTTGTGTTAATGCTCTGAAAAGCTGATCATTTGCATATTACTGCAATTTCTTCCTGTTGGTTAAATTTCGCTTCTGTAGCACGTCATCTTCCTGGTCTAGCAATTTTAATGGCCAGTAGTGTAAATAATGAATGTGCGAGTACAGGTTGTAGATGTGTTTTTGACTACCTAAGGAAGTTTAGGTCTGACCAGGAGTTGTGTATGGATATTAAAACGGTTAGGCAGCCGCTCGTGATATGCGGGAAATCCGCGTTTGAGACCCGGTCCGGCACAAATTTTCGTTGTCATCATTCCATTCTACTGCTGATGGTTATCGTTATTCCCAATTACGAATACATTTCATGTACTTTGAATATTTATCGTTCAGCCAATCAAATTTTTATGATGACAGAAAAACACAGAGAGCCAAGCGTTCCTAGTAGGAACCAGATTGCACAAAATTACTCTGCAGCAAGGGGCCTGCATGGGACAACGTTTTCGGACGAACGCTCCCCCAGCCAGGCTCCTCTTCGAACCGACCTGATGAGCAAGTTACTTAAGCACTTTTATGGCTGAGATGAACATAGACACAGACGCAAGCTGGTGGCACGGAACGAATGACTGATTCTTAAGCTACTTCAGTTTCCACGTGCAGATTAATATCGTCAGGTCTAGCTGCAACGGGGAGACGAACCGCAGGGAAAGTAGAGCCATTTTTACCGAGATTCATTAATGTAAAGCTTAGATAAAGGTTCAATGAACTTTGAACTACGACTGTACAGAAAAACGCGTACCATCTACAGAGCTTTCTGGCTTCAAACGATAAACCTTCGGTAATCACGTTACGAATTCTGTAAATATATTTGTTTTATTTTGACACACGATCATTTGAATCATATTATAGATGCCTTGCCATGTTAGCCAAGGCATTAGATTATCATTTTCAAAATTATTCAAACCATTTGCCATGCATTTGAATGTAATACACTGAGTTAACCGTCAATCTTTTCTAATTTCGTAAATAATGAATTAATTGATGAATATTTTGAAGAGTAACGATATAATAATGGTAAATGTACAGGTCTAGTTTTATACCTTCAGTTAACACTGCATACTTTTGGATGCCCTCCTGAACCCTGTGACCATTGGGAAAATTCTATGCCCCCCCCCCCCCCCCCTTATGTGTGACACTGTTTGCCAATGGTGATGTTCCGACAGTTATTGAGAAGTAATTCAGATGCTTATGATGAGCCATCAACGTCTATCTGCTATAAAACCAATAGCGATGAACTACTTCAAACGTATGTGAAATCGTTGTTTACGGATATTATTCACTGCTCATTGCGATCAAGTGGCATCACTTTCCAGTGTTACTTCTTCACCTCGAACTAGTGTCCTACCACGTGGCGCCCATAACCCCTTGTATATTTGATCATATTCTGTTCATAAATATTTATTCGGGCTTCAGTAGTCGGATGAGTGAAGAGATTCGTTGCATCAGAAGAAAAGGCGGCCGTCCAATAAAACCATGTGGCTACAACCATTCTGAGCTCCACATCTCATAATTAGGGAGACTATATTTAACGACCGCTCAGTGATAACAAAATGGTTCAAATGGCTCTGAGCACTATGGGACTTAACATCTGTGGTCATCAGTCCCCTAGAACTTAGAACTACTTAAACCTAACTAACCTAAGGACATCACACACATCCATGCCCGAGGCAGGATTCGAACCTGCGACCGTAGCAGTCGCGCGGCTCCGGACTGGGCGCCTAGAACCGCTAGACCACCGCGGCCGGCTCAGTGATAACAGTCGTTCGGTTTAAACGTTGTTTCGCTTACAGCAGTTATATGAAATCTAATCGCCAAAATACTTCCCGAGAATTTTCCTCGTTTCGAAACATTCCTTTTTACTACTCTTAAGCTGTTCCTTTCTGTATAACAATAGGTTTTTCCGATGTTACGGTTCAAGTAATGCATTTTTGCGTTCAATTTTAAGTCACTGTCGTTTTGTTCGGCTCTATTGTTTTGCGTGTGAATCAGTGATACAGGTATGTCGTCCGATCGGGAAGCCTGGCCAAGCCACAGGTCGGGAAAAGTGGTCATAGCAGCCGCTTTTCCTGACGAGTGGCCGCTGGTCTCAATAGTTCATTTTCATCTGTTTATCCCAAGGAGGCTTAGCTTCGTCCATGTTTTATCCGTAATACATGAAATGGAGTTAAAACATTACAAATAATTTCCTACAGAAAACTAATATCCGTTATTCTGATCTTCTGTAAGAGTTTCAAGATGCGAAGAAAATACAATTGAAACAGTAATGTATGATAAAATGCATTTTCAGCAGCAGGAAAACAATTCAATGTTGCACGTAATACGCTAAAACGAAGAGTTATATGGAAAAATTGAGGTGTAGCTTACAGTAAGAAGGTTATGGGCAGCTTAAGGGCAGCATTCAGTGAAGAACGAGAGGAAGAAATCCTTAACTACATTTCGGAAATGGAAAGGTGATTTTACGGAATTACAGTGGAGCTACTGCGGCGCTTAGCATTCCGGTTGACAGAGCGTAACAAAATACCACATCGCTTCAAAGAAGAGTCTGATATAGCAGGCAAAGACTGGGTGGTGTGCTTTAGAGAACGGCATCCTAATATTAGTCTTAGGAAGCCAGAGTTTACCTCTGTGGCTACAGCATAAGCGTTTAAGAAGGTGAACGTACACAATTTTTATGACGTCCTGGAGACGTTTCAAGATAAACAGTTTCATCCTGGTCATCGTATTTACAATGTGGATGAAACAGATCTTCTAACAGTTCAGTCCAAGAACAGCATAGTGTTTGCTCTCAAATCAAGACGACAAGTCGCAGCCGCTACTTCAGTTGATAGAGGTTTGCTGTCGACTTTTGTAGTATGCCTGTCTGCAGAAGGAAATTTCAATCCCACTATTGTAATCCTCCCTAGGCGAAGAATGAAGGTTGAACTTGAAAATGAGGCTCCGCCAGGAACCGAAATTGCGTGCCACCCTTGCGGGTGGATGCAAAGTGAAGGTTTCTTTTTTTATAATTGGATTTGACATTTTTTAAACATGCAAAACTAACTGCTCAAAATCCAGTTCTACTAACCTTGGATGGTCAGCCTACCCATAGTAAGAACATGGTTTCATTGATAAGCCCAGAGAAAGTATAGAAATGTTGTGTGCTTACTCCCACACTGTAGCCACAGGCTCCAGCCTTTGGATGTGGCATTCATGTCTCCTTTTAGTACCTGCTACACCTAAGCCCGTAAAAAACTTCTTCGCAATAATCCAGGAAGAGCCTTACACAGTTTCAAATATGTGCACTCTTGGTTGAAGCATTTTCTTATGCAGCCATTCCAGTGACAATGATCAATGGCTTTAGAAAGCGTCGAATTTTTCCTGTAGACCCTAACGTGTTTACCAATTAACACAATACCAAAGCTTAGGCTACTGATATTCCTTTGGATAGGGACACTAATCTTCTGCCAATATTGGTCCTTGTCATTATGAAACTGCTGAGCCTTCTGCAAGAGCTGGCTGGTTCCTCTGGACGCCAAACTGCTGTCTCTTCTTCACATAGGCTAGTTTCCGGAACCGAATTACGAGGTGTTTTCAAGTGCAGGCTACCTTCAGATTATAGGCCATAGGCCCTCTCCAAGAGAAGGTTCCCCACAGCGTCCAGCCACTAAAGAAAGATCCTTCTGAGTATTCATCAGGTGACTTCCATATACACCTAATTGATGTAAAATTTCGCCTAAGAAACAAAGTGTGACTCAAAGGGAAACTAGGAGTAAAAAAGGAAAGACTGACTTAATCACTTCAAGCCCTTATAAAGATGAGTTGGTTGAAGCTAAAAGAAAGGAAGATGAAGATCGTCTAAAGGAAGTTCAAAGAAAAACAAACAGCTAAGGCCAATATTATACAACATAGGGCAACACAAAATAAAGGTAATAAGCTTAAATATGGGACCAAACGCTAAGAGAGTTTTCGCAAAAAAAAGAAGCTTTTTCGAGAAGAAATGGAAGAAGAAAAATTCCACTGATGAGGACATTGACACAGACTGCCTTTACCGCAAGGAAGCGTTTTCTGGATCTATAGAAAATGAGCGATGGTTATAATATCAGAGGTGTAAACGCTGGGTCCGTGAAATGTACGCTGCATAGATGAGAACAATGACAACTTCACGTGTGAGTTTTCTACGTAACTTAATATTGTTTCTGAGTGGATAAATTGTGAATGGGTTAGACTGAAATAGTAGCCTATAGTTAGTCGTTGATTTCTCTATACGCATTATTAAGAATAATTAATATTTCTTATTTGTTGCTCTTTTTGTGCCAACAATGTATTGCAACCCGTTTCTTCTTCATTTGTCATATCGTTTTCCGAATACTAATCAATGGTGAAATCAAAACTGCAATCCAAACCGTTTTTTTAAACTAAACAGTTAGTCTGTGAATAGAGGCAAAGGACTTTACCCTATTACGCAGGGAAAGTGGCCGTTATGTAAGCTTTCAGAAAAACTTTTGTATACCCTGTAAAACATACTTTTACCTTAGCTATAAATATTTGGTGTGATACCTTACGGTGTGTAGATTCGAGACGTGCATGGCACAACCTTCTGGTAATAGCCACGGTTTCATGAAAATTCAATTTCTTTTAGGGTGACGACTTTACCCCATCTTCTCCTATATGAACAAGAATTCCTTCCACAAACATTCGAGATTAATCAGGGATATCTTCTGAGTGTTTTGGTGTCTCGATGGACATTAATAACGCAATTGCCATATATTCAGTGTGCAGCCCCAATTACCTTTGATTTGAGAAAATACATTGGCAATAATGAAAAAGTCAGTAATATGTAACAGCCTAAACCTACAAAACAAAACATAGTATAGTATTTCGTTTCTCGTAAGCACCATGTACGGCTGACGTCGTAGGCATCAACTTTGCGTCGCTGTTCCGCGCTTTCATTGCAGTCAGTGAAGCCATACACGAGGAACATGTCAGCCACATCAGTAAATCTATCCTAATATTGTGTTGTGTCACTGTTAACGGACAACTAACACTGCTGAAAACGAAACTCTAGACAGAATCAAGCAGTACTGAATGCAGAACTTAGGGCTATGTGTTAAAGAGGACGTTACTGTTATCAACAGCACGTGCCGTGAAAGAATGAATACAAGCAAAACACAATGTGCGTACTGCCGATATTTTCATTTTTCTCTACTGATTTTAGTGCAACTCAGATACAAAGCTAACTGGGGCACGAAATCTAAAGAAATGCTATAATTATGTCACGAGCCGTGGGTCCCTTATACTAAAATATTCATAACGTGTCCCAGAACAACTTCTGAATATTTGTCCGTGGAGTTATGGTTCACTCCCAACCCGAACGTAGAAACTAACATCGCAGCGCATTACTGGGCACGGCTCTTCTTTTGGAGGCAGTTCCTCCTATGTTTAAAATGACCATCCCTGCCAGTTGTTATTGTAACTGCAGTTTAAATACTTTCCGAAACACGATAAGAATCGGAATATTTAGGATTAACAAATCATTGCCAGGAGCGAAATAGCTACAAGTGACACAAAAATTTCTAGGTCCTACTCACAAGGGAACCTCCCCATCGCAACCCCCTCAGATTTAGTTATAAGTTGGCACAGTGGATAGGCCTTGAAAAACTGAACACAGATCAATCGAGAAAACAGGAAGAAGTTGTGTAGAACTATGAAAAAATAAGCAAAATACACAAACTGAGTAGTCTCTGTTCAAGATAAGCAACATCAAAGATAATTGCAGCTCACGAGCGCCGTGGTCCCGTGGTTAGCGTGAGCAGTTGCGGAACGAGAGGTCCTTGGTTCAAGTCTTTATTCGAGTGAAAAGTTTAATTTTTTATTTTCAGTTTATGCGACAAACTCTTACGTTTTCATCACTTTTTTGGGCGTGATTATCACATCCACAAGAAAACCTAAATCGGGCAAGGTAGAAGAATCTTTTTACCCATTCGCCAAGTGCACAAGTTAGGTGGGTCGACAACATATTCTTGTTATGTGGCGCACATGCCATCACCAGTGTCGTATAGAATATATCAGACGTGTTTTCCTGTTGAGGAATCGGTTGACCTATGACCTTGCGATCAAATGTTTTAGGTTCCCATTGGAGAGGCACGTCCTTTCGTCTACTAGTCGCACCGTTTTGCGGTGCGGCCGCAAAGAAATGGTTCAAATGGCTCTGAGCACTATGGGACTTAACATCTGTGGTCATCAGTCCCCTAGAACTTAGAACTACTAACCTAAGGACATCACACACATCCATGCCCGAGGCAGGATTCGAACCTGCGACCGTAACAGTCGCGCGGTTCCGGACTGAGCGCCTAGAACCGCGAGACCACCGCGGCCGGCCGGCCGCAAAACACAGACACTAAACACATTATAGTGAACAGAGACGTCAATGAACGACCGAACACATCAAAACGTTGCGAAGATAAAGAATGTAAACTTTTCACTCGAGGGAAGACTTGAATGAAGGACCTCTCTGCTCACAGCCGCTCACGCTAACCACGGGACCACGGCGCTCCTTAGCTCACATTGCCCTTGATGTTGCATATCTTGCGCATGGACCATTCAGTTTGTACATTTTGCTAATTTTTTTTTTCATAGTTCCACACAACTTCTTCCTGTTTTCTCGATTGATCTGTGTTCAGGCCTATCCACTGTGCCAACTTATAACTAAATCTGACGGGGGGGGGGGGGGGGGCGATGGGGAGGTTCCCATGTCAGGATAGAAACCCAGTCTTGACCTCAGCGACCAGACTCGGTGGTCATGTGTGTATGTGAGTTGTATTGTGTGTGTGTGTGTGTGTGTGTGTGTGTGTGTGATTTTCTTCTTTAGAAGAATGCCTTTTGATCGAAAGCTCGAACGCATAGCAGTCTTCCTGTTGCGCTGTTCTGCTACCCAGTGTCCCCTCTACTAGGTAACAGACTATTATTTCCATTATAATATCGACTCTCAGTCTTGTGTAGTAGTAGTTACGCAGATACCAACTCTGCCACCTTCCTATATATACACACTTATGGTGTTGGCCAGAAGATTAGCCACATCCGAATATAGCTGCGAGAATGACGACAGTTCTTTGATTTTCGTTTCCAGGTGTTCTCAATAAGATACTTGTCGACCATTTAAAATCCACTGTCGTAGTGCTCAGCATGTCCTAAAAGACGAACGTCTCGTCTCCTCTCTGGTGCCGGAGAGAGGGTAATAGTGCCGCTGCCGCATTCGCAACACGTGCCTCTCGAAGTTGGCGAGTCTCTCCGTATAATCTTCTGGCAGTCTCACAGCTAGTAAAATACTTCGTCTGACAGGAGAGCTACTCATAATCAGAAAACTGGTGCACTAACCGTTGCTGCCACAGAATTCTATCTGACGTAAGTTTGAAGTCATCGCAGTTTCCAAGCCCTTTAACAGGATTATTGGTCAAGAGATAGTTGTCCCAACTTTCCGTTTATTTCCTGCGTAGGGAAGAACCCTATGTTCTATTACCTCAGATTACTTCCAAACATTTGGAACCTCTAGGATTTTCTTGATAATGGAACGAAAACTTGCCGCTTATCTCCAAAGTGGCCTAATGCCGCACGCTACACCCATAAAAGCACAGTTTTTCCATTTTATCTATTAGATGTATTCTTTACATAGAGAATAACTGCGAGTTTGACATTTGCATCATAACTGCGCCGTATATCAAAATTTCTAGTAATTTTCTTTTGACGTTAACATTCATTGGTTTAGATGGTGTTTTACTCCTTTGTTACAAAATTAACTGGGCCTGCCTCTTCGTGTACAACAAAGTGAAAGCCTACATCGTTTTGTAAATCTTCAACTGCGTGATTAGATGATGTTTTGAGCATGTTTCACACTGGTTTACATACCAAATTTTCATGCAGTGATCGCGGGATTTGTCATCTGACACGGAAAATTCCTTACTGAGGAGGTGGAATCTTTACAAGCGTGGCAGGGGACTTTACGAAGCATTTTTGACTAGCACAAATGAAATGTTAAATTCACAGACTGTCTAATCCCTGAATAATCGTGCATTGAACATTGCCTTTTAGACTCAGTTCGAACAGGGCTGATGCGGTTGCCATCTGTTACACTTATCACTTGAAAAACTAATGAACAAGTAGCTGTGGTGGTGGATCTTAAATTAATAAAACTGCTGCTCCAAGTTGCCTCTCAAGAATTAAGCCACGTCGTCCTCTGAAAAATTATGAGGACGATAGTTGGCACATGTATTGCCACGTTTAGTTGGTGCCTTTCATTTCACACATACCACACAGGTAAATGAGATCGGATCCCATGACAGAACCCAGTATCAACGTACGTACCTGTACCAAGGTCATTCTGCGCTGTTAGCGGAACTGCCAAAGCTGCCCCCCCCCCCCCCCCCCATCTCCCATCTCCGCAAAAGCAACTTTTCTGCAATTTTATCCTACACATATTTAGGATATTTATACTCTGTAAGGTAGGTATAATAAAAATGGTGCGTTACTGAAAAATATTTTCTAAGTCACATACATAAATGAAAAACATTGCACACTACAAATGAGATGCATTATTGTAGTGAATAAATTACAAACTGTGTAAACTTTCTAAAACAAAGTGAAAGTAAAAAAAGGTCTATGTCATATTGTTTATGGCAGCTACAGCATTAGGTACGACGTCCGGTACAGAGTCAGCCGCTGTAGCTGGGAGGTAGGCCTTGACGTCTGCAATGCGGGCGACTTTGGTTCGATTCTCGGTACTTCCTGGGATTTTTCGTTGGTGGGGCGCTGGTACTCAGTCTCGTGACGTCCTCGACCGAGTAGCAGAGGCTCAAGGGAATGTGAAGTCAGCAAAACGGCCGGGAGAGCGGCAAGCTGACCACATGCTTCTTCATACCGCATCCGCATGAGACACCAAAGGCACAGGATGACGCGGCTGCCGGTAGACATCCCTTGGGCCTTCAGAACATGGTGAGGAACTCGTTTTTTTGGTTCTCGTCCAATAAAGAATACGTCTTATTTCCTCCTCATACATTACCAAAGAGCATAAATTATTAATTCGAAATAAAAGAAAAATGGTTTAAGGAGGGGTAGGACGTCAAACGGGCCGACTTGGAGTGGGAGAGGCACCTCAGGACATTTTAATTTCCACCGTCTATACTTTTACAAATAAATTCAAACACTTTGTCAGCATGACCAGGAAAGAGTCAGGATTCACACACGTAGCAGATGAAGTTCAAAACATAACAAAATAATATTTTTACTTGTGAAATTTTATCATTTTTTCACTTACTATTGGCTGCATTTGTTGCTGTAGGTACACTTTTCTCCATAAGTAAGAGAGATTCTTCGATGAATTTTTTCAGAGCATATAAAGCATACTCATACGCGTATGAAACACTATAAATTTCCAAATCTATTCAAAACTGTGGTAAAAATTGAGATAATCAACTATAAAATTTGAACTCTTTCTAAATATGAAGTTTAAAATGTAACAGCTCATTCATTTTTTCATAAAATAAATACAGGGTGAGGCAGTGAAACGGCACGATTTTGTAAAACCACCAAAGATTTATTTACAAGTAAAATCATAATAGTTGAACATGGATCTCAAGTACAAGAGTGGAAATTAAAGATTTAACTTAAAAACAATCATTCTTTAAATATGGTGTCAGTGAGGTGTCGTCCTTGGTTTTGCACACATTGTCTAAGCCTGAGATGAAATTGTCCCATGACGTTTCATAGCATCTGTACTGGAATGTTGTTAATTTCCTGTCGAATTCGCTCCTTCAGGTCTTCTTTTGTTCTTGGTGGATTTTCCTGGAAGACTTTGCACTTGAGGTAGCCCCAAAGAAAAAAGTCTGGTGCCGTCAGATCTGGTGAACGGGCAGGCCAGGGGAAATCGCCATTCCTGCTGATTAGACGTCGTGGAAATGCAAGTCTGAGCAATTCCATTGAGACATTAGCAGTATGGCTTGTTGCACCATCTTGCTGGAAGAGTGTTTCAGCATCTGGATCATGTTGATCAATTCCAGGCAGACCAAAAATGGTCAACATGTCAGCATAACGTCCAGAGGTTACCGTCACTGTGTTGCCATCTTCATCTTCAAAAAAATAGGGCCCCACGATTCCAC
Source organism: Schistocerca serialis cubense (assembly GCF_023864345.2). Lineage (NCBI taxonomy): Eukaryota > Metazoa > Arthropoda > Insecta > Orthoptera > Acrididae > Schistocerca > Schistocerca serialis. Next base: position 225,326,567 of record NC_064642.1, read on the forward strand.
GAGATGACATTGCGCACCAGACTGTTACTTTTTCAGAATGGAGAGGTTTTTCATGAAGTTCGTACGGGTTATCTGAGGACCAATATCTGAAGTTTTGCTCATTTACGTACCCACTAAGATGAAAGTGGGCTTCATCACTCATCCATAAGTTATGCACTCTTTCTTCATTTCGTTCAATAACGTTAAGCATTGACTGGCAAAAGCGTATACGGTTATTGTAGTCATTAGGTTTAAGGGCTTGCACTACCTGAATTTTATATGGATGATAGTGAAGGTCACTCTTCAAAATCCGTCTTACTGATCGATTGCTGAGACCAAGTTCTGCGCTGTGCCGTCTCGCGGATTTTCACGGACTTCGTCCCAACGCTTCGCGCACACGATTAATGTTCTCGGGTGTCCGGATTGTTTTTGTGCTGCCGCCTCTTTTCTTTGTTGTGCTAGCAGTAGCTTCAAAGGTTTTAACCCAAAGGAGAATGGCTTTCCTTGATGGCACGGGAGCCCGTGGCGGCAGGTTGAATTCACGACGAAAGGCGCGTTGAGCACCAACCACACTATCCGCGTTTTTGTAATATGCCTTTACGGCATATGCACGTTGCGCACTCGACCAACGCTCCATGGCTACTGAAACTTCCACCACTCTAGACGCCCAAGGTCACTTCCCCCACTCTCGCAACCCCCCTCCGCGCCCGACAACCACTATCGAAATCGTGCCGTTTCAGTGCCTCACCCTGTATATTCTAGAGTTTCATACACCATAACTATGGTTTGCATGCTGTGCAAAATTCATCGAAGAATCTCTCTTACTTATGTAGAAAAGTGTACCTATAGCCACAAATGAAGTCAATAGTAGAAGAACAAATGATGACATTTCACAAGTAAAACAAATTTATTTTGTTATGTTTTTGAAATTCCACTGTATGAGTGTGAATCCACCCTAATACTATCTGGTCATACTGAGAAAATTTTACGAATTTATTTGCAACAGCATAGACAGTGGAAATTAAAATGCCCTGTGGCGCCTCTCCAGCTCCAAGTCGGCCCTTTTGACGTCCTACCCCCCCCCCCCCCCCCCCTGAAATAAGTGTTGAGAATTTTAACGCACATTACAACATTACATACCCTCTGACCCGAAACACAAATACAAAATATCTTCCAGTTAAACAACGTCAAAACCGTATCGATTCCTTAGCGAATCGAGGTTTCAGATCGCATAAAACGTCCGTCAGTTTCTGTTGGCACTGGTTTACCGGAATTTGCCAAAAAAAGCTGCTTCTGTGTAATAAATATAAATAGTAACTACCTCAATGACATGCCATAAGTCGGATAACACTTATCACAAAAGCTCACTACTTGATCCATGAGACCAGCTATTAAAACGTAACGTTGACATTAAAGTGAAGAAACACACTGCGGAAATTTCGTCAGTCGTTACTTATTATTCAAGAAGACTTACTTGGACAATATGCCCGTACAGGTACAAGCAAGAAAGACCATAAGAAGAGCTAACAAGAGAAGAATGAATAAATAAGTGACAAAAAATGACGGAGATTCTCAGTTCCACTTCTGGAGATAAAAATTAGGTCACCGTTATTACGATTCAGTTCCAAGCACTATACGAATTGTTTTCTCGTCATAATAGTATTTTTTTAGTTTCAATAAAAATTCACTATTTGTTTAAGGTAAGTTATACAGGTTAAGTGAAAAAAATCATTGTGACTCTTCGGAACACACTCCGTTCCAGGTATGGAATTTTTTATGTAATTTCACTTCCAATTGCCTTTTTTTACTATTTTTAATTTGCTGAAAGCTGCGTTAACAGGATGCTGCAGCCACGGAGATCATAAAATAACTCAAAGCTTTTTCGATTCTTGGACAAGCATCTCGTAATCCATAGTTTAGAACTTCGTGGTATCCTAATGGAGAGCTGTTTCAGTGGTGAGCATCAGCTGTTTCTGGTGGAACTTGAAACACGCCATTTCGTTAAGTAGCTCAGTTGTATAGACATTTCTGCTGCGTTTGGCAGCCAAATCTGCTGCACATTTTTCAGAATAAGATAAAGAGCTCTAATTTAAAGCGTTCCCAACAGTAATTAAAATGGGATGAAATGGTTATTTATACGTGAGATCTGACTGTCAGTTCACTTACAGTACGAAATTAATTTAAGTACGCTAGCTTAAAAGGTTTCAGAAATCGGCAAAACGCGGAAGCCTTCCATCAAGCAGGATATTTGCGTTAGCTCCGCTCGTCAGCCTTTGATAACTTACACTATCGTTGCGAAGTAGACGACGAAACTTCCTTTGTCCAACATGAGCTGACTGTGTAGACGACACAGTTGCTTGAATCAAGCTCACTGTTGACATGTAGCCCTTCTGGTCCCTTTTCGGTAGCTGTGATTCCTTTACGATGCTACTTGGACGAAATGACTCTCTGACTATAGTGGGCCTTTAAGGTCTCCGGAAGATGGAAAGGCTTTTCCTTGTAGACAGAAAGGGGTCTGGGCGATGTATCTCTATCGGTTATTTCTTAAATCACATTCTTTTTCTGCTTCCTCTCTGTGCTAGTGCCCTTGGCGATGGTCTATATAGCCATAGCCTCGGCAAGCCCAGTGAATGTGAGAGGAGAAAGCTTAGTGGCTGTAAGTACCGACAAAACATATCCAATAATGTAAATGTGACTAATGAATGTAATTAAGTTCAAAATAATTATACATAAATTGTGGTTTCACGTCGAAAAAACACATAGAGAGTACGAGTGTTGAATAAGCTCGCAAATTACATGATCCTTTACCTAGACCCGAAATGAAGGCTCCAAAATATTTCCCTTGCTTTTTAAGAGAGTGAGAAGGGTGTTGCAAGCCTTTGGTATTCACGGATGAATTACTTATAGAATGTGAAGAGGGTCAGCATGTGATTTTTCATTCAGATACCAGACAAAAGTTTGTCCATCAAATTCGTATCTTGTACATTTCGAAAACACATTCACGAAACCGGTAGTTGCCTACACTGTCACATCGTGCAGCGCATCGGAATATGTAGCGGAATCCGTACACCCCGCTCTACCGTAGCAGCTGTCGTAGCTCACTCTGTAGACTGTTGGGACTTCAATCCCACATCTACCATGGGGGTATGGTTAATAAGCAGGACATCATTTTATCACATGGCAACAGACTATCACAGGACAGTGCGATCCATTGAACTACATACATTGCCTGCTGCCCGCGCGGATGGAGTGGCCGTGTGGTTCTAGGCGCTACAGTCTGGAGCCGAGCGACCGCTACGGTCGCAGGTTCGAATCCTGCCTCGGGCATGGATGTGTGTGATGTCCTTAGGTTAGTTAGGTTTAATTAGTTCTAAGTTCTAGGCGAGTGATGACCTCAGAAGTTAAGTCGCATAGTGCTCTGAGCCATTTTGCTGCCCGCGCAGTGCACAACCGTAAATGGTCGTGTCAACTTCAACCCAGCAACAGCGGCGAGGATACCACATTGACGAGTACAGTTGTGTGAATGGCTTTTCCATCAAGTGGAAGATAACGAACATTTTACAAATAACGTGATGTAGACTGACGAACCTGCCTTCACTCGTGAAGGTATTTTCAACCTCCTCAGCAGCCATTATTACTCAGAACATAATCCATATGTCACCTGTGGACGTGATTTTGAGGCACACTTTGGTATAAACGTGTGGGAGTGCTTTTGGGCCTTTACCTACTGCTGCACAAGTTTAATTCGCCCCTGTATCGTACGTTTTTTTGCAGTACTTTGCCTGGCGCATTATAAAAGTTCCACTTGGTGTTCGCCGACAGCTACGGTTTCAGTACGATGGTGCGCTTCCCTCTATGAAACGAATGTGCGCAACTATTTTACTGAAATGTTTCCAGGGAAAGGGATTGGTCGTGGAGATCCAATATTCTGGGTTCCACGTTTCCCTGACCTTAATCCACTAGAGTTTTGTTTGTGGGGATACTTACAGGAACAAGTTAATAATACTATGCCCACAGATGTACACGACGCAGCAGCTCGCGTGGATGCCGCTTCGGCAATGATGCAAGCAGATGTATTGCGCAGCGTCCAGCAAAGTGTGATCTAGAGAGTGGGGATGTGTTTGCAAATGCAAGGTGGTTGCTTTGGACATCTTCTCCAAAGTGAACGTTGCTCATAGCTGTACGTACCGGCTCTGCAAAGATAAGCCTGGATACCAAATGTACTGAGTGGGCGTAGCATAAGGAGTAATCTAGTATAGCCTGCCTATTGTGCTTCTTGTACCTCACTGGATACCGACGAAATACCTGTATCCAGTATTGTTTTCTGTTGGCTTTATTTGCGTCTTGGACGAAACAAAGTGGTCGTTTACACCTGTAAGAAGTTAATGTTATATCGTAATGTTTAAATAAAGGTAACAGTAACAGAAAGAAATACGAAAAATACCGCTTTGTGCAGGTGTAAACTGGGTACAGTTTGATGCTTTAAGTGAAAAAAAAAAAGAAAGACTTTGTGAGAATGCGACTTAGACATCGCTGACTCTGCATGCTCGTTCTCTCACTTTGCTTCATCATTTTTCTCATCATTTGGTTTGAGCGGACATCACATGACACTCCTTCAAGTTCATCACTGAATACTTTCCTCAGCTTTGTTGTTACAGAGGATAGCATGCCCTCTGACCGAACACACTGAGTTACCGTGCCGGCTGAGCTTACGGGACACCTCCAGCATAGTGTAACCAGATTCTCATTTTTCTTAAATCGCATTTATGTTAAACCTGTTGGCAGGAATCTGTTTTTATAGACACACTTTTGTCTGGATGAGGAATCGAATGCCAACCTGCTAATGCATTATTTTTTCTCCACTATGTAATGAATGCTACCACCTAAACATCTCCACATGAATATGCAAAAGAATACTGGAGACCGTGCTGCACATTAAGGTAGCACATGAAACGAGAAGGTGTTCTGAGCAAGCATGACCTAGAAATGCACATGAAATGCCAGAAACATAAGCGGTACGCGAATGAAGTGCACAGATAAAGCCCACAGTAGGCATATTCTCACGCAGTTATACCAAGTGGCTTGCTGAAACATCAGAGCAGGAAACTCCTTCCAGCCGCGTTCCATTCTCTGCCCGGGGACTTGGTGTCTGTGTTGTCCCCACCATTTCATAATCATCACCATTCGTGAACATGACTGAAATTGGACTGTGTACAGACTGGGATATTGTACGGGCACTGATGACCACGCAGTTGAGCGCCCCATAAACCAAAGATCGTCATCATCATCATCCGTCCTCCAGAATAAATGTTTCACCTTAATGACATGCCAAAATTTTTTTTATGAGATGTCTGTGCTACAGAATTTTGATGGTTTGCGTTCTCAGTGGGTCCTGCGGATCGACGTCTCTACGGCTACTGACATATGATAAGCTAGGCGGTACAAAGATATGACGCGCTGGACGCTGGAAGTGGCCAGTTCGCAATACTTTGAATCAAAAGATAACACGGGGACTGCTTTTGCGCAGTATGAAGCAGGGAGGCGCCCTCTACCCGGACGTGTTTCAAACGAAGTGCGAACAAGAACATCCGTACGCATGCGCCAGCATGCGCTACCAATATGTTCGAAAACACTCCGACTTAAACGAGATTTTAACGGGGATTATACCTCGGGTTCTGTTAGTGATGGAACGCCCCTTAGAAAAATTTATGAATGACTGTGCTGATAAACCCCTTACATTATTTGATTTTCAAACAGCTGAGCAGAACTGAACGTACTCAGACATTCCGCTCTTTACCTATTCTAATCAACACTAAACTGACAGCCAATATTTTTAGCGCAACGCAATTTGACTTTCAATAATCCCTACAAGAGAATGGCCCTGCTTAATATTAACCTATACGTTTCACAAATCACTTACCTCACAAAAATCTTCGTTACTCGAACTACTGCAATACAGCGAGCGCCAATACTGCCACCTAAATGAAAGATTCAAACTACTGAAGGCACTAACTACTGATAGGCATGGTTAGCAAATGAAAGATTTTCATAGAGAACAAACAATGTATTTACCTTAATAGTGTTCAAAAGTCATGATATATATATATATCATTCCATGATATCCAATATTACAAATTTACTCTTTCTGATGGACACACGTCCAAATCGTCCGCTCTCAAAATTCCGCCATCTCTCTCGCCACATCCACCACTGCTGGTGGCTCACCTCCAACTGCGCAACGCTACGCGCTGTTAACATCCAACTGCCCAACACTACAATAGCGAATATTACAACAATGCTAACCAGCCACAGACTGCACACAGCACAGCCAGTGATTTTAATACAGAGCGCTACGTGGCGTTATCAATATAAAAACCTAAGCAGCGTACTTACATACCCCCATGCTCCCCACAAAAAATTTTACAAATTGTTTTGGGCAGTGGCCAATACAGATCAGAAAATATTACATAATTACAATAACAAAGATATCAAATGCACAAACTTATTGATACAATGCTGGTCAAAAGCTAAAATTTTCTCACAGGCCATAAAGACAGTCCTGGATCATTCATCACAGTAAAATTGCAGTGGTTTTCTTTCTCAAAGTCTGAGCAGTAAAAGAAAATGCACACAGAAGTAGTGGATTTCCATGCGGTCTTGAAGAAGTAGTGGTGTCCTTCCAACAGAAAGGCAGTGCTGACTCTTGACATGCAGACAGGTAATGGGCGACAACAGAGCAAACCCACAGCAGATTCACTCGATGTTGAAGAATACTGTTAGGTAGGTCATCACAGAGCTGACTTACTGTAGTCCTGGTAGAGATTATGGTATTGGTGGGCCACCAGAGGTGCAGACCCACTGCAGTCCTTGTAGAAACGATGCTATTCGTGGGCCATCAAAGGTGCAGACCCACTGCAGTCCTTGTAGAGATGGCCAGCAGCCATCTGCTGCGACTGTGCAGGTGCACAATCACCATCGAAGAGTCTTGCGGACAATGAAACTTAATTCAAAGAGCTGGTGTCTATACAATTATAGATTTACAACATAAGAGTACAATTACGAAGGTACCAAATACAACATTAAAGAACATAATAATACAGATAACATTTGCAGTAATATGGGCTTTACAAAAGAATATAAATAAACAGATACATCAGTGTTACAGGAATTATGACGTAAGTAAATACATAAAAGGTCAGAATAACTTTCGAAACATCAACTTCACATGTGAGCATTAAAACAAAACAGAATAAATAATGTCTAAACATCTTTACAATGTAAATAACTTATTGTTAATGCAAATTATATTGTAGGATAACAGTATTCCTCATCATAGTGAATGTAGCAGAATATGAGAAAAATTCTGCAACATAAGTCTCATCAGATAAACATATAAAGACAGGAAAAACACAAATACACAAGGTACACAGGCACATAGTGGAATAACACAAAAGGACAGGACAGGGCTTGTTTTCAGTGTGATATTTGGTACTGCAGACCAAACCAAAATTTCATATGTCATAGATGTTTCCTCTTATTTCACTTTTTTTTATACCTTGTCAATGCATTACTTTCAATTCATCACAACTCATTCTCTTATATAGCCTACCCCCTCTTAAGCTAACTTAAATCTACTGAGCTCAGATGCTAAACTAAGGGATGAGGCAATGCAGCAGCACAAAACAATTAACACAAACAGCAATGACAAAAAATACAAATTGGCAAAGCAAGCAGCAATATATATAAATTAACAAAGCAAATGCAACCTTACAACTAATATGAGCCAATGTGCAGCAACAAGAAAAATGAATCAGTAGTAAAACTGGCTTAACAGAGTAATACAAAGTGAAAATTAATAGCACTATGCCTGGCAAACAGCAGCAGCAAATGTAATAACTAATATCTAAACATGACAGAGCTCAAGCAGAAAAAATATTACAGTAAAGATGGCCATGTCTAAGACCTATGTCACACCTTAACACTAGAGTGATGCATCACGATAACTTACTCTAGCAGACAAGTTACCAAATCGTTAAAAAAATAATTATGCAATTCCTGTGAAGGGAAATGTCTATTTGTTTTCCCCTTTCTTTTTGGAAGTAGATCATAAAATTATTATATACTGGATCTGTAGGCATAAAATATCTATATTAGTACATCTATTAAATTTTATTTTAACCAATGGTGCAGTGCAGCTAGAAACCAGGTATTAAACAAAATGAGCAATCTCTCAACTAGAACGACAATAGATGTAAAATGTTTCTCATCATTTCATTAGGCATTTTAGTAAATATCGAAAATTAAGAACTCCACAGTGTAATCATATGTTTTCAAGTATGGATCTGTAGGCATAAAATATCTATATTAGTACATCTATTAAATTTTATTTTAACCAATGGTGCAGTGCAGCTAGAAACTAGATATTAAACAAAATGAGCAATCTCTCAAGTAGGAAGACAATAGATGTAAAATGTTTCTCATCATTTCATTAGGCATTTTAGTAAATATCGTAAATTAAGATCTTCACAGTGTAATCATATGTTTTCAAGATTGAGTGTGTCGTATTTGCGATGCTTTCTACAAAGAAATGTCAATAGCGAGGATAATGGCCTCCTTTTTTGTCCACCTGTGACTCTGAAAGGAACAAAAAAAAATGGCTCTGAGCACTATGGGACTCAACTGCTGAGGTCATTAGTCCCCTAGAACTTAGAACTAGTTAAACCTAACTAACCTAAGGACATCACAAACATCCATGCCCGAGGCAGGATTCGAACCTGCGACCGTAGCGGTCTTGCGGTTCCAGACTGCAGCGCCTTTAACCGCACGGCCACTTCGGCCGGCTCTGAAAGGAACACACTAATGGCTTTTTTTCAGGTGACTGACGCTCTGATGCGCCTCCACAGCACATTATGTCAAGGTCATCTACCTTGTTTACAGCAGCAGTTTTCACTACAGTGACAGTCTCATATAAAAATTTCACAGGTAGAATATATGCATTACAAATGTGTAGAAACAAAATCCTATCAATATAACAGAGTCCAAAACATTTTCGGCGGCATTGTGATACATTCACGCATTTACACACATTTCATAACTCTTAAAGTACGATTCTTGGTTTCCAACATCCTTTTTCACAAATCAGAGTCCTTAACCATTACTCATTATTCCTTACCATATTACACATATACATGTTCGTCGACACTTCTTCGATATTTCATTATAATAAATATGTAGCATAATCAAATTATCAGCTTATTGATCATAAACATACCTCACCAGCATAATACACATAGTCATCGTAATAATAACATCATAACAGATCAATCACATCTCAAAATCGTCGCAGCTTCTTTCAATAATTTCAAAACCTTCAATAAAGTCATCTACCTCAAACGTGCTTCAAAAATCTTGATCCCTTACCAAATACGACATTCCAAGCTCTCATAGTATCTTAAAGGTTCCGAAGAAAATATGAACAATTCACAAAATGTTGGTTATCCAACTGTGTAATTGTGTAAACATCTGTCACTGACATAGTAAAAAAAAATGTTTGTCTCTCTCAGTTAAATGATCAGATAGCTGTGTAATTTATGTGTTAGAGAAATATGGTACCGATGTGTAAAGTTGTATAAGCAAATACCATATTAGCTAGGACTCCTTGTGCTTGCCAAACACATGGTACCCAAATCAAGCGTGTACCCCACTGAGGATTAATGAAATGTATCTCCGAAAACTTGCTTTGTATCTTTGTGATTCAAAAATATTTAAAAATAAATGTTTTAAGAACAAAATTAATCACTCAAATGCGTGTCCTGTAGCGCTAAATGTGCGTCTTGCTGTATGATAATTCCGTGGAAGTGTCGTAGTTATCGTCCTCTGTAAGCAACGTTCTGCTGAAGTCAATGTACTCACCTCATCATAAACAAAAGTGAAATGCTTTGCGTATAGATATATTAGTTATTACGCTTATTGCTGTAATGAAGACAGTACTGTGCTTTAACATATTGTTGCGCTATGGAAAAGGCTGTCTCATTGTTGCTATACCACAAAAGTTACTACTAAAACATGCTTTATTTTCTAGACTAATATAGAAACACTGTGCGGATATAAAACAGATACAGTGAAAAGGCGATAATATAAATTGTATCACTCATTAGTAGCATCGTGATATAATCGTGTAGCTATCAAATAAACTAACCACTGTGTCATCTGGTATCTCTCAGAAAGTACTTTAAATCCAGAATGTATTTTCAAGTAAACCAAAGTGTAGCATTAAAATTTCATTAGTAGTACCGGTATATGTTCTAAGTATGTGAGCCTTATAGTCGTTACGTAATCGTGCAACTAACAAGCAACAATGTACACACACAATAACACTGTGTCCTCTGTTCACTATAACAATGCATTTGACTGGATAGTCAACTTTAAAACATAGTTGCATATTAACAGTTTCTGAGTCTGACAAAGCATACCGGTAACGTGAAGTGAAAAGTTTTATGGCAAAGACTAAGTTAAAAAGCACATTATCTTTCAATAAACGGTTTTACGTGTGAAATGTGGTGGAATCCTTTACTCTTCCTAATATGCAGAGTTTCAACTTCAACGCTATTATCATGTGGTATACGTCGGTAAAGAATACTGGAATTTTTCTGAAGGTTAGCGTTTATGTTGTTTTTCTCTGAGCCAGCCGGTGCACGTGGCTGCCTGCGGTGCGAGTCATTGTCTGTCTCTTTGTTGGCGCTCGTCGTTATTGGGATTAGGAGACCTAACTTCTACAAATTCACCTTGTCGAGAGGGCCATGCCCTGTTTGAATCCTGCCAGTTCTGACGAAATTCAGATCTGTCGTTACGATTATATCGACTGTCGTCATGTCGGTATATTCCATAGTTTCTTTCTTGCCATTCACGTGGTGGAGAATTTCTCCCTGAATTGTAACTGGACGCTGAACTGTTGCGTCTGAAGTTATTCTGTCTCCCTTGATAATAATTATTTTGGATTCCATATTGTCTGTTTCTCTGATTGTCTCTGTGATAGTCATTACAGTAGAGAGGTGACCTTTCCCTGTAATTATTACTAATCTGCCAACGGTTGTCATACGGGTGGTGTCTGTTTTGGTCACAATTTACGTTGTAAGAATAGCCTTGTTGTGTCCAGTTATTATTTCTTTCATTGCAGAATTGTGACGGATGTGACCTGTAATTGTTGTGCTCCTGTTTTCGCGTTCTGCGATTGTCAATGTCAATTTCCAGTTCTTGTAACAGTCCCTGAAAAGCTTCAATGTCGTCTTTGCAACGTCCTGCCAAAACAATGTGTCGTAAATGTTCAGGCAATTTGATTAAGCAAATGCGGATGAGTTGTGAGGGGCTGTATGGGTTTGACAGGTACTGATTCTTGTGCAACATGTCTTCAAAATATTTCACAAGACTGGAAAATTCAGTTTGTCGAAATGTTTCATCATAATTATGCTATGTTTTACTCGGTCTTGTGTAGCTTGCGACCAATATGCTGAAAGGAAGGCATGATAAAATTCTCCTTCACTGTGACAATCGTGAATGACCGATCGCATTCATACAGCTGGTTCATTCTCTAAATAGCCATACATAAATTCTAATCTGTGCACTAATGACCAGTTGGGAGGAAAACAATGAGAGAACTGATGGAGCCCGCTTGTGGATGAATGTCCTTGCCGGAATTCTTAAATGTTTTGAATTTACGTGTAGTAATGAACAGCTTATAGTCAAAATCATCATGTCAGCGAGTCGCATGTTGGTCATTGTTACATCGTTTCGGCGGTTCCATCTCAAAATTCGGCGTACCTTGCCAATTTCTTTCATAATTTCCGAAGTGCCCTGTGTTATTATTTTGTGGCTGTTCCATATTTCTATGTCCCTCTTCCCGTAGTGGAGCGTGAGTGTCCTCTGAAATATGTAATTCTTGTATTATTTGTGTCAACTGATCTTGTACTTCCCAGATTTCTCTTTTGTACTGCGTATTGATTTGATTTTTATTTTGTTTGAATTTTCTAATTTGTTCATACTCTTCGGTATCAGTGAAGGCTACGGGTCTTGTGTCATTCAGATCATTATCTACCTTTGTAGATAAGTTAGTGAACTGATCCGAAACTTCGGCTACTTTCTCTGATAGTGAGATGATTTTCTCAGTGTGTTTTTCTGAACCAAGTTTCGGAGTGTCCATTTGTGATGAAATCGTACCTACTGTGTCCTTTAAATTTTCCCGAGTTTTTGCAAGTTGCATAAACGAATCGGTAGATGCAACTGAGTTAATTTTAGCTTCCATGGTGTCGTGAGTTTCATGAACAATAGTTTTGCAGTTCTTTTATGGCTGCTTCGTGATTCTGTAATGCATTTTCATGACGCGAAAAAATAGGTTGGAAATGCTCACAAATTTGTGTTTGTACGTCATTACAGACTTTTCGACATTTATATTCGATTTTAAGTAACTCTGCAGTTAAATCTTCACGTGTTTGTTAAGTGTTTGTTCCATTGAGTCTAACTTTTGAAGCTGTTGCTGTGTTTGTCTCTGATTTTGTTCCATCGTGTCTAACTTTTGCTGTGTTTGTCTCTGATTTTTTTTATTTGTTGCATTAATTGCAATAATAATGTATTAGTGTCTGGAATCTGTATCTCTATGCATTTTGGTAGTTGATTTTCACCGGCAACATTCACATTTTGACAAGCAGAAAATGTGTCTTGACTCATTTGAGAAAACGGTGAGGACCCAACACCTGAATATGCAGTATTTGCAAGATTGTGTCCTGTCATTTAGGTTTCCTGAGGCGAGCTGTTGCCGACCGATAGATCGATAATGCTTCCCTGTTCACTAATTGTTTCCCTGTCTACTCCTTTATTTGCCGCCCGCTCCATTTCTCTATGCCCGATTACCAAATTACTATGTTGAACATTAGTTAATTCATTACATGGTAGCGCTAACACACTGCTTTCGTCTTCACTGTTATTTCTCAGTTTACTTTGGAGCCTAGTATTAATTTTTTCACACACCATAATTGTCACAATATTTCCCTCGATAACACAGAAAAGTACAATTTGAAGAGCAAAAATAAGAAAACACATTATCATAGCACTGAAAATAATATGTAGTTAACTGCAAGCGCAGTTGCGAAATACTTGGTGCAAATCTACATGCATACCACAACTGTTTTATTGTACAACAATGAAAAACTACAACTATGAACGAAGTTCTCTCTATAATTGTGTGCTAGCAATAAACAATAGCTACACTAATTATATAAACTATAAGAAAAAGTCAGAAGATTCCACTGAGGTATCCTGGCAGGGTCGCCATGTGGAACACCCCCTTAGAAAAATTTATGAATGACTGTGCTTATAAACCCCTTACATTATTTGATTTTCAAGCAGCTGTGCAGAACTGAACGTACTCAGACATTCTGCTCTTTACCTATTCTGATCAACACTAAACTGACAGCCAATAATTTTAGCGCAACGCAATCCGACTTTCAATAATCCCTACAAGAGAATGGCCCTGACTAACATTAACCTATACGTTTCACAAATCACTTACCTCACAAAAATCTTCGTTACTCGAACTACAGCAATACAGCGAGCACCACTACTGCCAGCTAAGTAAAAGCTTCAAACTACTAAAGGCACTAACTACTGATACGCATAGTTAGCAAATGAAAGATTTTGATGGAGAACAAACAATGTATTTACCTTAATAGTGTTCAAAAGTCACAATATATAAATCAGTCCGTGATATCCAATATTACAAATTTACTCTTTCTGATGGACACACGTCCAGATCGTCCACTCTCAAAATTCCGCCATTTCTCTCCCCACATCCACCACTGCTGCCGGCTAACCTCCAACTGTGTAACGCTATGGGCTGTTAACATCCAACTGCCCAACACTACAATAGCGAATATTACAACAATGCTAACCAGCCACAGACTGCACACAGCACAGCCTGTGATTTTCATACAGAGCGCTACGTGGCGTAACCAATATAAAAAACTAAACAGCCTACTTACAGTGATAAAAAACTAAGGTGAAGTGTTTTGGATAGCCCATGGACAAGGGACCAATTGCATACGTAACAGAAGGCTCTTCTTACGGTAACACTCCAGCATCACATCTTAAAATCTGAACATTACGCACTGCCTCCAGCACAGGCCAACGGAGCACAACATGTCAGTTCTTTTTGCATTATATGTGATCTAAGGTGCGAATTAAGAGGTTTATGGAGGCACCATTTAGTCAATGAGCAGTTTCTTAGAAAACCATCAAACGTGGTTTTTCAGCGTTTTGTCGCTGTCATCAGTTTATATTCAAATTACTTGTTGGAGCAAACTTGGTATTTTTACCTGTTTCCGAGCTACAGAGGTTCACAATTACCCTCACTGTACACCTAAAACACGCACGTAAAGTCCGGTGTGAGTTAAGAACCTGGTTTATGAAGCTGCGTAGCATGGAGAAATATGCTGTAAAGCATCTCCCTTACTATTAGAAGGATTCTGGGAACCCAATGTTGTAGTATTGAAGCATATGCAAAATCTTTGTGTACGAAAAATAAGGTCTGAGATATAAAATTATTTGCGTTATTTCAAAATTTTATTGAGACACAATGTTCTTTTCATATGCATGACATGCTATTTAATTAAAAGTCTGGCTAAAATGTGGTCTACCAGCTACCCTTTTCTACTTTCCTCAGCGTCTGTAAAAATTTTGCCAAAAATGTTGAATGTGAACGTATTCGAATTTTTTTAAACGCTGAGAGTTAAGAAGATAACGTGTGTATGAAAGAGATTGGAAAATAAAAAATACTGGAAGAAGTAGTAAGTGTTTGTGGTATAAAATGAGTGAAGGACACAGTGGCAGTGTTAGAGAAAGAGAGGAACACAGAGGCAGTGAAAAATAGTTGACAGTGACAGAAAAGTGTTGCAAAGAGAGTGTCGGAGGCATTGCCAGTGTGAGAGAAATAAAGAGGAGGAGAAAGTGAAAGTGGATGAAAGCCAGTGATAACGAGAGGTAAAGTCTATGACAATGACAACTAGGAAGAGAGAAGCAATGACAGTGAGAAGTGACTGCAACAGAGGCAAAGGAATGAATGAGATAGTAGAACTACGAGGGAGCAAAAGGGATACAGTGACAGTGAGAGAAGATGGTAGTAGGACAGAACGAAGGAGACTGTGAATGTAAAACAGGAGACAGTGACTGTTAGAGAGACGCGAAGAGATAATGACAATGAATTGGGGAGAATGTGTGAGTGAGAATGTTCAGTGGGGGGTGGGTCAGTATGGGTGACTTACAACGGTCGATTAGGGGGTGTCTTTTTATTTTTAAGTCTTATGGTACTTAACTGCTAAGTTTATGAGTCCTTAAGCTTACACACTACTTAATCTAAATTATCCTAAGGACAAACACACACACGAATGCCCGAGGGAGGACTCGAACCTCCGCTGGGACCAGCCGCACTGTCCATGACTGCAGCGCCCTAGATGGCTCGGCCTAGCGGGTGTGAGCGAGCTGCAATTAGAGGGGTTTGTGGGAGTGAGAGGTGAGTTGCGTGTTAAGAAGAGGTTCTGATATGATGCAGCTGGTACCCCACCTTTCAGCCAGAGTCTTTTAATAAAACGGGAGCAGATTCTTCTTTCTTGTGCTCCTGCAGGAGCATTTTTCCGCTTGTAGTAAGGGGAGTCTAAAATGTATACATTTTACCTCATAAACAACGACAAAACTGCAAGCGCTGTTGTTACTCCATCACGAGCAAAGGAACGAACACTACAGGTAAAGCTTCTATGACGCGAAAATATATTGTGTTTGTACGGTCGCATTTGTAATGTACAGCATAAATTTTCGATGCCGAACCTCTGACCAATGCATTATTTATTGGTAATCTCCTATTTCAATGTTTCCATGAATCGATAATACTTAGAGCCAATAGTCTGGATAGAACTTTTAAGAAAGTAATGGTGAAAGATGCAAAGTGGCGGTGGGTGACGGGAAGTGGGGGAGGGGGGGGGGGGGGGGGGGAAGAGAAATAACGATCTCAAGTGACTAGGCAGAACTGCCGTACTGGGACGTACACAGGCCCGTTCCGCCTGGCTATAGCGGTGATCTCGACTCTATTGTTAAATGTATTTTGCCTTGGGTAAGAGGAAACGGGTGGATGTCCTGAACTTCGTCATCCAGCAGTCAAGTTCGGCTCTTACAGTAATTACCCAAGAAAAGCAAAGACTGCACGGAGAACGGTACTGCGAAACTCGTAGCTGGAGAGCGTAATCCTAGAGGCAAATCACTCAACCAAATGGGGACGGAAGCGAGCTCTGGCTGTGTGGAATTATTTACAGGCTGTAAGGCTGCCTCTAGTGCAGGTCGCCTTTCCTTCCCCTCACTCCCCATCCCACTGCCGTCTTCTTGTCATGTATCAGCTATCGTAAATGTTTAACACTAATGGAAGACTGCCGCCGTTGCTTCGTGGAAAGCACAGGCGCGTACTTTGTCAGGTTTCAGACTTCATTAGCGCGCATTTGCTATTTCATCAGAAAGAGCTTTCTGGTATTTTAATCCTGAAAGTAAAGTCCACTTCCGAATACTGAACATTATGTGAAAATGGTTCCCGGAACCGAACCCCACCCTCCAAGAAGCAGACTCTTCTCACTGAAACTTATTACAAAAATACCTGATAATGTAGCCTTTCGTGGCGATATTCCTGGCTAAATGCATCACAGAATTCTTGCTGAATCAGAGGTGTATGGATCAAGTTTTCGACAGCTACCTCTCCTGTTATATTCAGAAGTCACCTGGAGCCCATGTGGCACTATATTTAGTTGGCAAAACAATGTAATATCACATTTGGCTAGATAAATAAAGTACCACGTGGTCTACAATAATTCTTGGCTATGGTGACCGAAGAAGACGTCAAAAGCTTGAGATTACGCACTAATCTAAGGTAGTAAGGTATCCATGAAGTATTCATCCTACCAAAAATACTCGTTTTGTGTGCTTGTAAATCATAAAAAAAAACAACAGAAATACTAGTGGCGAGACCATTAAGAAAGATGCTGGGAAAATCAAGCGTTTCCAAACTCTGATATTGGCAACAAATGAACTGGTACAGTGGTTAACATTTCGTACTAAACTTCCATTACTGGAAAATCAACTCATGTGGAAACTTACCGTATATCATTTGCCAAAGAAAGAGGAAACATGTTGAGTTATGAGGTTTTGGGGAAGAAGGCGAGGGGAAAGTAATAACAGTGGTGTCCAAAGTCTCCCCATATACAAGCTGTGCATCGGTTGCCTGACTACATGTTGGCCCAACGTAAGCATATCCCTTAGGACAGATAAACAGCTGCCGGCCGGAGTGACCGAGCGGTTCTAGGCGCTACTGTCTGGAACCGCGCCACCTCCACGGTCGCAGGTTCGAATCCTGCCTCGGGCATGGATGTGTGTGATGTCCATAGGTTATGTAGGTTTAAGCAGTTCTAAGTTCTAGGGAACTGATGACCTCAGAAGTTAAGTCCCACAGTGCTCAGAGCCATTTTGAAATAAACAGCCAAATACATGTATAATACACATTTATAGTTAAATTGGCATTTACATTTTGTTTTTATTCTTTTACTAGAATTATCGAGCTACTAAACTTTACTTTCGTGACTAAATTACATTATAATGAACATATAAATCTCATGAATATGTGCAACATTGACTACCGGTAAATTACAGAAAGTAGATAGTTTCTACTAATTAAAATTGTTATGTTGCATGCTGTTAATTAGATCGCTGCATATTCCAAAGGACTTTGGCTTTAATGGAGCGCTAGCTACAAGGTATCTGTACGAGGACTTAAGTAATGTTTCTTGATTTTGATATGAAAACTCAAAAAAGCATTTTAAATAAAACTTTTTGACATTTTACATCTCTATTCTCATGTCTACAAGTATGCAGCCC
This sequence comes from Schistocerca serialis cubense, assembly GCF_023864345.2. Taxonomy (NCBI): domain Eukaryota; kingdom Metazoa; phylum Arthropoda; class Insecta; order Orthoptera; family Acrididae; genus Schistocerca; species Schistocerca serialis. The sequence goes on from NC_064642.1 coordinate 225,344,498, forward strand.
TCTCTCGCTAGAGGGCCCCTAACTGTAGTGTGTAACTAGGCGGTGCGTAATGTAGCGACTCCGCTGAGTGAGGAACAGGGTGCTGCAGTCGAGTTTCGAATTCGAAGATTTCGTCCAACCATGGACCACCCTCTTCCTCAGCATGACAATGCCAGACCACACTCGAGCGCTGCGACATTAACACAATCCTGTGCCTACGTTTAACTCTCGTCGATCATCCTCCACAGAGTCCCGCCTTGGTGTCATCCGATCATCAAGTGTTTCAAAACTTTAAAGAACACTTTCGAGAGCTGCACTCTCATAGTGATGAAGCTATGCAGTCAGAGGTGAGGTTGTGGTTCCGTCAGCTAAATCACGTTGGGAGAAATGTGTTCGTCATCAGGATGAAAGTGTTGAGAACTACACTACTGGCCATTAAAATTGCTACACCACGAAGATGACGTGCTACATACGCGAAATTTAACCGACAGATAGAAGATGCTGTGATGTGCAAATGATTAGCTTTTCAGAGCATTCACTCAAGGTTGGCGCCGGTGGTGACACCTACAACGTGCTGACATGAGGAAAGTCTCCAACCGATTTCTCATACACAAACAGCAGTTGACCGCCGTTGCCTGGTGAAACTTTGCTGTCATACCTCGTGTACGGAGGGGAAAAGCATACCATCGCGTTTCCGACTTTGGTAAAGGTCGGATTGTAGCCTATCACGATTGCAGTTTATCGTATCGCGACATTGCTGCTCGCGTTGGTCGACATCCAATGGCTGTTAGCAGAATATGGAATAGGTGGGTTAAGGAGGGTAATACGGAACGCCGTCCTGTATCCCAACGGCCTCGTATCACTAACGGTCGAGATGACAGGCATCTTATCCGCGTGGCTGTAACGGATCGTGCAGCTACGTCTCGATACCTGAGTCAACAGTTGGGGACGTTTGCAAGACAACCACAAGCTGCACGAACAGTTCGACGACGTTTGCAGCAGCATCGACTATCAGCTCGGAGACCATGGCTGCGGTTACCCCTGACGCTGCATCACAGACAGGAGCGCTTACGATGATGTACTCAAGGACGAACCTGGGTGCAAGAATGGCAAAACGTCATTTTTTCGGCTGAATCCAGGTTCTGTTTGCAGCATCATGATGGTCGCATCCGTGTTTGGCGACATCGCGGTGAACGCACATTGGAAGCGTGTATTCGTCATCGCCACACTGGCGTATCACCCAGCGTGAGGGTATGGGGTGCCATTGGTTACACGTCTCGGTCACCTCTTGTTCGCATTGACGGCACTTTGAACAGTGGACGTTACATTTAAGATGTGTTACGACTCGTGGCTCTATCCTTCATTCGATCCCTGCGAAACCCTACATTTCAGCAGGATAATGCACGATCGCATGTTGCAGGTCCTGTACGGGCCTTTCTGGATGCAAAAAATGTTCGACTGCTGCCCTGGCCAGCACATTCTCCACATCTCTCAGCAATTGAAAACGTCTGGTCAATGGCGGCCGACCAACTGGCTCGTCACAATACGCCAGTCACTACTCTTGATGAACTGTGGTATCGTGTTGAAGCTGCATGGGCAGCTGTACCTGTACGCGCCATCCAAGCTCTGTTTGACTCAATGCCCAGGCGTTTCAAGGCCGTTATTACGGGCAGAGTTGGTTGTTCTGGGTACTGATTTCTCAGGATCTATGCACCCAAACTGCATGAAAATGTAATCATATGTCAGTTCTAGTAAATATATTTGTCCAGTGAATAACAGTTTATGATCTGCATTTCTTCTTGGTGTAGCAATTTTAATGGCTAGTAGTGTAAATATGTCGTTTCGGAGGATAAAGATTAGAATGTTAATACCGTTATTTTTATTTAAAAAACCTCTAATAGTTTTCAGATAAAGGATTTGGAGGCATTACTTTTTATCACGTCCTCATACAATGATTGTTGGAGGTGACGCAAAATAAGGAATCCCAGTCCGGAACACTCGCCGCTGATTCCGTTTAGTGTCCTGCTCCAGCTGACAGCAGTGATCCCCCTTCCATTTACACACAGTGTTTCACAGCTGTGGGATCTGTGTGGTGTCTGTTCTTTCGAAGAAACAAACACAACGCATTCATGTAACAGAACCTTTGTTTAACAGAAAAGTAGGTAAAGTAATTAGGGGTGTAAGTCTTCAGAAAATTATTGTTTAGTAATTATCCATTCTTCACCATTATACAGGAAAGTCACATTCTTCTGACATTTGTAGCTCACATATCAACTCGTTTATGCTTACAAAATGCTTTCAGATTTTAGAATGTTTTAATTCCTTGCAATCACATTTTCGTTATTCTATTATCTTTATACACCTTCTACATTAACTGTCAGTCCCTAAGACGTTGAAATATTCATTTACGTGCAGAACATTTCGCACACCGAGCCTCTGTTTCTTTCCATTTCTTTAACCTAACTCCAAATATCCGTTCCTCTTATTTTACGCAAATATTAAAGCTTCTGGGCATAGAACCCGTAGTACAGATAATACAATGATATGGCAAATGTCATGGGATAGCGACATGCATATATACAGAGGGCAGTAGTACCGCATACACAAGGTATAAAAGTTTCCTACGTGATTATGGCTACACGACGGAAATTAACACTTTGAACACGGAATGGTAGTTGGAGCTAGACGCATTGGACATTACATTTCGCAGATCGTTAGGGAATTAAATATACCGCAATACACAGTGTCAAGAGCGTGCTCACAATACCAAATATCAGGAATTACCTCTCACCACGGACAACGCAGTGGCCGAAAACCTTCACTTAAGGAGCGAGAGTAGTGGCGGTCGCGAACAGCAGTCAGTGCTAACAGACAAACAATACTACGTTAAATATCCTCAGAAATCAATGTGGGAAGTACGAGGAAAGATCCTTTAGTTAAAATTGTTAGTAACTTTCTACCGATTTACCAGAGCCATTAAGTATTTAATTTTGATGAAATTTTGTATTTCTGTTAGGGTTGTGTTTAGTAATTCAAATTGTAACTGGACTATTTTTAGCTATACACTATGCCTCAAATATCGAAACTGCATTTATAATTGAAAAAATATAAAATAAAGGGAAAATAAGAATTGGGTTTCGAACACGGAACGTAATAGAGGTAAAGCGCTTCAATAACCGTTCTGACGCCATTTTGACTGTGAGCATTACGTGCTAAAAGGCAGCTAAACTACATCGAAACGTTGAACGTCATTTCCTAAAAAACGGTCGAGTGTTTACGGATAAGTCGAGACATACGTTCCTTATTTTAACACTTCTTCCATCGAGCGAAGAAGTCAGGTTCTGCCACTTTCCACGTTCTCCTCCCAAGACTGCACCACGCGAGTCCAGTACTTCTGTACAACTAGCGGAACTCGTCGCACACAACCTCTGTGACGCCATGCACGAAGCCGTTGCTTGGTAACAGTCAAAGAGCATAAACACGCCCATTATCCGTAGAACAGTGTGGCGGAATTTGGCGCTAATGGGCTATAGCAGCAGACGACCGGAGCGAGTACCTTTGCTAATAGCACGACATCTCCTACAGCGCCTCTCCTGATCTCGTTACCATAAGGGTGGACCGTAGACTACTGGGAAACTGTGTCCTGGTCAGATGAGTCCCGATTTAATTTAGTAATAGTCTGTGGTAGGAAAAAATGGTTCAAATGGCTCTGAGCACTATGGGACTTAACATCTATGGTCATCAGTCCCCTAGAACTTAGAACTGCTTAAACCTAACTAACCTAAGGACAGCACACAACACCCAGCCATCACGAGGCAGAGAAAATCCCTGACCCCGCCGGGAATCGAACCCCGGAACCCGGGCGTGGGTAGCGAGAACGCTACCGCACGACCACGAGATGCGGGCTCTGTGGTAGGATTGTAGTATGTCGCAGAGCCCACCAAGCCATGTCTCCACGTTATCGACAAGGCACTGTGGAAGCTGGTGGTGGCTCCATAATGGTGCGGGGTGTGTTTTGCACGGAATGGATTGAGGCCCCTGGATGTTAGGCTTCTTGGAGACCATTTACAACCATTCATAGGCTTCACGTCTCCAAACAACGAAGGAATTTTGTTGGATGACAATGCGTCATGTTAGTGGGCCACAAATGATTGCGGTTGGTGTCGACGACATTCTGGGCAATTCAAGCTAGTGGTTTGGTCATCCAAAACACCCGACATGAACCCCATATAAGAATTATGGGACACACTCAAAAAGATCAGTTTCGTGCACAAAGTCCTGCACCTGCAACACTTTAGCAATTGTGGACGGCTGTAGAAGCAGCAAGGCTCAATACTGAGTCCATTCCACGTCGAGCTGGGGCACTACGCCAGGCAAAAGATCCTACACGATATTAGGTTTCCTACGACTTGTTTTACCTGAGTGTGTTAATTTTATTTTTGCTATCTAAATATTATTTGGAAACATCTTGCGTGAAAGCACCGAAACTCCTCACGATGATGCATGTTCTGGGCTCCCGAGAATCGTCTGATGAACTCATTAGAACGCCCATGCGCCCTCAACGTGGTTACTACGTTTCTCTCAGGACTATTATAAAACAGAGGCCAAATTACCGAACACCAGTAAATAGCCATTTGGAATCTTTGCACACCACTTTAAATACGAGCTGTGGCTGTTCCTTCGTCGCTATGTTTAAAGTTAGCGTTCTCAGAGGATGCTATGGTACGTAAACGATTTTCATGGAATCGGCCTGTAAACCACACAGAAGGAGACCAGCGCTTGACTTCAGTGCGCAGTCCCAAATGAATGTAGGTTGCAGTAGTTATGTAGGGGCTTGCAGTAGTCCAGTCCTGGGACTACAGATCACAACAAGATGTTAATGGAGCAGTCATCCAAACAAAGGAACTGTGTAGTTACTCGATGAAAATCAATTGTTCCTTTGCAGAGATCTGCACCAAATCCCGACGCAACCACATATAAAATCTTTTGTCTACCGTCTCTTGGAACTCTCTGACGTACTAAAAGTGCATTCCGACTTGGCACGCGAAACCTAATACTCGATGAACTCTTGTAAAGCTCTTACATAGGAAGTGAGAGAAAGATACTGGTGGAAATGAAGCAGTGGGTGCGGATTCTTGGTCACGTCAGGATAGCTCCGTCTGCAAGAGCACTGCTCGAGAAAGGATAGGTTCTGGGTTTGAATCCCAGTCCGGTATACAATTTTCCCTTGCCATGAAGTTTCAAAACAGTGCACTTCCCTCTGCAGGGTGAAAGATTCCTTTCTGGACTGTCAATCATGAGAGAGTTTAATTTATCTATATGTCCACACAAACCCGAGCCCACTCAGGAGCAACTGACGAGCAAGCCTTCCGTCATTTTAGGTGAAACATGAGCTGGAAGTCATATACTTTTTATGTCAGACATCGATGTCTGCACAGCCGAGTTCATTACAAATTCATGATTGGCTTGTAAATATGACGAAGATCACTGCAGAACAAGTTCAGATGACTTACTACGATTCTAAATCGTATGTTTTTACGCTGGAAAAAACATTAATGCTGGGGAAGATTGAAGGAACTAGAAGAAGAGGACGTCAGAGGATGAGATGGATCGATGGCATCACAGATGCAATGTGTTCCAACATGGGAGGTCTACGGGAGAAAGTGCAAGACAGGAAAAGTGGCGTGATTTGGTTCATGGGGTCACGAAGAGTCGGAAGCGACTAAACGAATAGAGAGAGAGATGTGTTTTTTATGTCAAACATATGAAAGGAATTCGGCTGCATCTCTAGATGATGCGCGCTACTCCAGCAATCGATGTAACAAAATGGACGCTGTTCGGTTCTATGAGCAGCTGAATGCCAGTTCACCGATGCTTTGTGATGGACAACATGTTCATGGGGCCGTACCCCACTGGTTGCATAATTCCTTCTGATTAGTTCAATCTGTCGATACATCCAGTAATTTTCATTAAGGACCAGAGAAAACTCACATTTTTATTTCCTTGTGTGTTTGATGTATTCTTTTCCCGCTGGACAGCTAGTTTGTACCAGTAGTAGTTCAAATGGTTCAAATGGCTCTGAGCACTATGCGACTCAACTTCTGAGGTCATCAGTCGCCTAGAACTTAGAACTTATGAAACCTAACTAACCTAAGGACATCACACACATCCATGTCCGAGGCAGGATTCGAACCTGCGACCGTAGCGGTCACGCGGTTTCAGACTGAAGCGCCTTTAACCGCACGGCCACACCGGCCGGCCCAGTAGTAGTGTTGACAGGGGTTTCACAGTCGTCCCCATGCTAAAGGACAGTATACAGATGTGGAATTGAATTGTCGAAACTCTGCTATCCTTCCGTAGCCCTTCCATTCGTCCCTTTAACTCAAACGAGACCCTGTTGGGACACCTGCTTTCGGTTGTTAGTTCCTACGCTGAATGCACAAGGAAGCAGGGATTTTTTTTCAGGTAAGCCGTAATTTGTTTGTAAAATTGCACGAGAGAGTGAAATAGTGGAAGGGACGCTTGTAATAATCAATAGGTATCAGCTGTCAAATTTCCACTTTAATTTAATTGGTCGAGCCGTGTCGACTCGTATCAATAATAGGAATGGTTACGCTCTTTGACTGCTATCAAGCAACAGCTTCGCCCATGTCGAAGTTTGTAACGTAATTTAGTTGCCTTTTAGCACGCACTACTCATAGTCCAAATAGTGGCCACTCCCTCTTCGCACGACAGGCGAGAAGGTATCGCCCTGTTCACGCCTCTGTCGTTGCGCTGCGAGAGCTTACTTGTTTGTCCTCAGTAACGAGTGAGTCATTGTGAGCGTACATCGTTGTTTTGTCTCTCGGCGTCTCGTGTTTGTGATCCCATTTTGTCTGGCGTCGTGGTGTCGTCCATCGCATCCGGAACATTCCCCACAAGACGCCGTCAGTTTTAGTTCTGACAAGTCCACGCGTCATGTACAGTCGAGTTCGTCAGAAATTCATGATTGGCTTGTAGATATGAACAAGCTCACTTCAGAACAGGTTCAAATGGCTTACTTCGATTCTGAATCGTATGTTTTTTTTATGTCAAGTTCGTAGACACGCTTCAGGTTGACGGGCTCCTTTTGCAGCACGGACAAGTTCCTTCCTCAAGACTGTCCTGCTTCCGGTTGGAGATATACGGAATATACGTCGGGAACGATGGTCCGCTCAACATCGTTTGCAAGTTAATAGCGGCGTTCGATCCGTGGAAGCGTCATTACAGCGGCAGCTGTAAAGTACAGATGCTGCTGCGCTCTGCCCCTCGCCCACAGCTCGCCATTTTCTGCTGTCGCCTGAGTCAAGGTTAACGGTTGTTAAATGATATTCACAGCTCCCTGTTCTCATTTAACCATATTTAGTGCTGTGCCTGGTCATAGTTGTTTCCATTTTAATAGAATTTGACCTCACAGTGAATTATATAACCGAAGTCTGATTATTTTGTTGTAAAAGGCAACCAATGTAGACAAGTGTAATGTGCTGCGAATACATAGAATGAAATATCCCTTATCATTTACCTACAGTATAACAGGTCAGCAACTGGAAGCAGTTAATTCCATAAATTATCTGGGAGTAGGCATTAGGAGTGATTTAAAGTCATATAAAGTTGATCGTCGGTAAAGCAGATGCTAGACTGAGATTCATTGGAAGAATCCTAAGGAAATGCAATCCGAAAACAAAGGAAGTAGGTTATAGTAGACTTGTTCGCTCATTGCTTGAATACTGCTCACCAGTGTGGGAGCTGTACCAGATAGGTTTGATAGAAGAGATTGAGAAGATCCAAAGGAGAGCAGCGCTCCTCTTTACGGGATCATTTAGTAATCGCGAAAGCGTTACGGAGATGATAGGTAAACTCCAGTGGAAGACTCTGCAGGAGAGACGCTCAGTAGCTCGGTACGGGCTTTTGTTGAAGTTTCGATAACATACCTTCACCGAGGAGTCAAGCAGTATATTGCTCCCTCCTACGTATATCTCGCGAAGAGACCATGAGGATAAAATCAGAGAGATTAGAGCCCACACAGAGGCATACCGACAATCCTTCTTTCCTCGAACAATACGAGACTGGAATAGAAGGGAGAACCGATTGAGGTACTCAAGGTACCCTCCGCCACACACCGTCGGGTGGCTTGCGGAGTATGGATGTAGATGTAGATGTAGAGAATTCGTGGGAGAACTTGTACAGTTGGCACCCCAATGTATGCTTTGCCAATCAAGAACCATTCCTTTCCTGATTTTTATTTGACGTTCTATTTGTAAGATTTATCAGCTCGATTGTAGTTATAAAAGGAAGAATTACAATCTGTTATTATTTTTGTAAACTTAAGTATGCCGCTGTTCGTATTGATACTACCATAGCCATTCATTGTTTCTATTTTATTATAGTGATACATGGATACACCAGCAATTCAGAATCCAACAGTACTAAATTGACAAAAGTGCCAGAAGTAAATTCACTAATGCCATATACAAAAGTTACGGGTTTAGCTCACGATTTGAAGATTGTTGAGAGAATAATACTTTTCTGTACGGGAAGGTAATAACATTTAGCATCTGTTGGACATATATGTATGATAAAGCAAGCTACCGCTTGTGTAAGCAGGCGGTTTAGGTTTTTATGTTGGTAACGCCACATAGTACTCTGTATGAAAATTGCTGACTGCGCTGTGTGCAGTCTGTGGCTGGTTGGACTCATTGTTGGAATATATAATGACTTTTGAACCCTATTAAGGTAAATACATTGTTTGTTGTCTATAAAAAGTTTTCATTTGGTAGCTGTGCCGATCAGTAGGTAGTGCCTTCAGTAGTTAGAAACTTTTATTTAGCTGGCAGTATTGGCGCTCGCTGTATTGCAGTAGTTCGAGTAACGAAGATTTTTGTGAGGTAGGTGTTTCATGAAAGGTTTAGGTTATTGTTAGTCAGGGCCATTCTGTTGTAGGGATTATTGAAAGTCAGATTGCTTTGCGCTAAGAATATTGCGTGTCAGTTTAGTGATGATCAGAATAAGTACACAGAAAACTGAGTACGTTGAGTTTTGCTTATCTGTTTGAAAATCAAATAACGTAGAAGTTTACCAGCGCAGTCATTAATAATTTTTCAAAGGGGACATTTCATATATCGACCTTCAGCCGAGGATACCTCACTGGAATCTTCTGATTTTTTCTTGTAGTTTGAGTAATTAGTGTAGTTATTGTTTATTGTTAGCGCGTAATTGTAGAGAGAGAATTTTCTTTGTAATTGTAGTTTTTCATTGTTGTACAGTAAAACAGTTGAGACATGCATATAGATTTGCACCAAGTTTTTCGCAGCCGCGCTAGCAATTAATTGGATATAAATTTCGCTGCTATTTTAACGTGGTCTCTTATTTTTCTCTTCAAATTGTGCTTTTCTGTGTTATCGTGTGAAATATTGTGACAATTATGACGTGTGAAAACGTAACACTAGGCTCCAAAGTAAATTGAGAAATGATAGTGATGACGAGCGTAATTTATCAGCACCACCGTGTAATGAATTAACAAATATTCAGAATGGTAATTTGGTAACTGTGCATAGGGAAATGGAACAGGCAGTTTAACGCTGTAGACAATGAAACAATTAGTGAACACGGAAGTATTGTCGATCGATCGGTCGGCAACAGCTCTCTCCAAGAATTCGAAATGATAGGACATAATCTTGCAAATACTGTAGATTTAGGTTTTGCGTCATTACTCGTTTTTCAGTCAAGTCAAGACACATTTTCTGCTTTTCAAAATGCGAATGTTGCCGGTGCAAATGCACTCCCGAAAAGCATTGAGGAACAGGTTCCAGACACTAATACATTTTTATTGCAATTATTGCAGCAAATGAAACTAAATCAAAAACAGATTGAACAAAATCAGGTACAAACACAACAACAGCTTCAAAATTTAGATACAATGGAACAAAATCTGAGACAAACACAGCAACAGCTTCAAAAGCTACACACAATGGAACAAAATCAGAGACAAACACAGCAACAGTTTCAAATGTTAGACTCAGTGGAACAAACGCTTGAACAAACACGTAAAGATTTAACTGCAGAGTTACTTAAAATTGAATGTAAATGTCAAAATTTCTGTAAGGACGTAAAAACACAAATTTGTGAGCATTTTCAACCTATTTTTTTGCGTCCAGAAAATGTATTACAGAATCACGAAGCAGCCATATAACAACTGAAAAATATTGTTCGTTAAAATCATGACACCTTGCAGGCTAAAACTAACTCAGTTGCATTTACCGATTCGGTTGCGCAACATGCAAAAACTCTGGAAAACTTAAAGGACACAGTAAATACGCTTTCGACATAAATGGACGCTCTGAAACTTGGTTAAGAAAAACACACTGACGAAATCAGTTCATTATTAGAGAAAGTAGCCGAAGTTTTGTATCAGTTCACTAACTTACCTACAAAGGTAGATGATGACCTGAATGACACAAGACCGGTAGCCTTCACTGACACAGAAGAGTATGAACAAATAAAGAAAGTCAAACAAAATCAGAATCAAATCAATACCCAGTACTAAAGAGAAATGCGGGAAGTACAAGATCAGTTGACACACGTCATG